>NC_040904.2:162330143-162930143 GCF_004126475.2 Phyllostomus discolor | reverse complement strand
GCCAGGAACTGAGGACGAGACACTTCCTCTCCTGTGCCTGCAGTTTGCCCATGACTTTGAGTAGGTGAGTTCACAAGGTTCCTCACTTTCATCGTTGCTGATTTCTTTCCTTCACCTCTACTGGAATAACAGCCTCAGTGTGTGTGTGTGGTTTGCTCACACACGGGTTGACTCCAGCTTTTGCCTTGTCTACCCCCCACCCCCGCATCACATTCAAGGTTTCAGTAGCAGCTTAGCACGTCCACAGGCTAACGGGTTCCTCTCTGCACATGCTTATGTGCAGCAGCCAACACTAAGCTCTCACCCCTCAGCTCACACTTCCTCCCAAAGGCAGAGGTTGCCTGGGGTCTCTTTGCTCTAACAGGGTGATTCCAAGCTGTGTGCTCAGTGATCCAGTTTAGCACAGGCTCCCACACAGTGATCCTCCATTTTCCCCCAGCTGCCTGTGCTGCATCGATTTCACTGGCTTTACAGCCTGTTAGTGGAGACAAAGGGAGGCAGAACTGCTTGACTCTAGGCTTCTCCAAAGCACCGGGTGGCAAGATTCCTGGAAGAAGAGTTATGAGCGATGAGCTCATTTGAATGTCATGCAGGCAGACCCCCTGACATAATGGAGGGAAACAAAAACCAAGACACAGTTGTTTAGGAGTGGGAGTACGGGTGTCAAAACTCTGGAGTCATCGTATGTGCCCTAGGCAGAGATAAAGTGGCACTGAGAGAGATCGAAAGGGAAGGGGCAAGCAGTCCCAGGCTTGCGTTAGGAAATAAATAATGTCCAGAAGGGTCTGGCTCTGAAGTGTACCAAACTGCTCTCCTACCCTATGTTTATGGGGTCATGGACCATTAAACCAGCCAATCTACAGATGTCTTCATAAGACTTTACGAGATTAGACTGAAGAGACCCTATAACTCAGCAATAAGAGAACATGAGAAGGGAGAATTAGATGAGATTGTGAAAACAAGAGGGCTCAGCCTTCGGAGGAGTCACATCTCAGCGGGCGGATGTCTGGGTTCTGGGATGCCTATCTTCCTCACTTCTCACTCTTGTTATGTTTCTGACCACCCCCATTAGAACAATACATCAGGCCTACACTACCCAGTAAATTCTCAATTATCTACATACTCTTTCCCCCACCTAATCCAACCTGCCCTCTGTCCCCTACCCCCATGTGGTACTCAGGAGTTTCCTTGGTATTTATGAAGAAAGAAATCGGAAAGATAGTTGTATCACAAACTCACACATACTGAGACTTTCAACCTGATTTAGACTCTCAATGTGGTTTTCCACAAATCCTAATAACCAGGAGCTGCCTCTTTTAGAGGTCCCTGAAAGGTAATGTTTATTCCCTGAGCCACTGGGGACAGATAAGCAAGGACACTAGAAAGGCATATGCCTGAACTCTCAGGGGAGAGTAAGAAACAGGATATACATTCACTTTCCCTCAAGCTTGCGCCACCCTGTGGCTGTTTGCAGAAAGTCAGACACTAACAACTCTTAGAAAAAAAGCTGTTGTTCTCCAAGACTCACTGCTCTTTGAGAAATATGTGATTGGCTAACATTCCAGGACCCAATTTAAGGAAGGAGCGAGTGTAAAACCCAGATCTTCAAACCACCACTCAGGATCCATATTTGAAAAGCAAACATTTATTAGAACCAATACAAGAGTATGAAAAGAGGGAAAAGAGGAGGGTGGAAGAGGGGGAGAATGAGGTGTGCATTGGATGTCAGTTGTGGAAACACATAAATTGCTTACTTTGGAACATTTATATTTAAAAGGTGAATGTGTGTGTATATATGTGTGTGTGTGTGCATGATATATATATATTATATACATAATATATATATATAAAATCACATCCTAAAAAATTTAAAAAATCCAAATCAGACACGTTTGGCTGAAATAGAACCAAGACATAACAAATACTCCCCCACAAACCAAAAAGTCCATAAAGAATTCAATTTCCCATTTTTCCACTCAGAAATCTGGCTACGAAGTGTGATTTGTTTTGCTACTCAGCATGGTAGAGTGCTGAGACACCCAGCCTCTTGAGTCTCTCAGATCCCATCTTGTGGGAAGGCTGTGGGCCACTGGCAAGTCAACTCCTGGCTACTTGGCAGGATGTCAGACTGTGCGCTCTCCATCCTCCAGAATTCTGCAGAACCACCTGGGGCCACCAGTGCTGAGTACACAAAACACAGAGAACCAGAATGTGACTGCAGCAGGGGGCCAGGACCTTGTGCTTTTTCATAGGTTACACATCTGGGGTCAAGGAGAGGGAAAGGAGAAAGAGCCCTATGGGGAAAAGGAGCTGGGTGGGTCCCTAAACTGAGACGGAGAGTAAGGCTCTTGAGCCTGCACCTGGGCAAACAGAAATGGTGTCCATAGTTTTCCCAAACTGGCGGAAAAAAAAAGGTCAGGTTCACACTGTGAGAACTGACAGAGGCTGAATGCAGTGAATTGGATGAAGCTTTAGAGTATCAATGCCCAGTTCTGAGTATTAAACATAACTCTAGAAAAAATTTTTTTCCCAATGTGGCTTCTTTTGATGGGGGCTAGAGGAAGTGTTTTTTTGTTGTTGTTGTTTGTTTTGCTTTGTTTTGTTTTTTACTTGAACCAGCTGGTTCCTGTGGGGAGACAGAAGCTTGGGTACAGATACCACAAAGGGCAGCAGTGTCCCAGCTGTCTGGGGGTTGGTTTGGGAACTGATAAGCAACAATATAAATCAAACCCACTGTCTATGCTTTGCTTGAGACAGCCCAAGTGTTCCAAGCTCACGAAGCACAGGACCTTAATTCCCAACTTGCAGAGAGAAACAATCAGTAGCATCCCTGATTCACGATTCCCTAATCTAATGCTCTTGGGTCTGAAACAGCCACTCTTTGTGGATGTGAGATGTAGAAAATAGTAAGTGCCTCCCCCAAAACATCTTAACTCTGGACTATGAAGACCCCAACATTCACAAAAACACTGTCAACATCTGAACTAGCAGCTTTGATGAGGGGCAGGGGGCAGAAAACTTTCTTAGGTCACTAAGTAGTTCCAAACTTGGGACAACTCAGTGAGAACTAAATCCTGTATCAAGTCTAGTTTTCAGCTCCAAGTATCCTCCACCGAGGACCCTAAACTATTTTATCAACTTTGATTTACAATGCCTCACAACACCCCTGTGAGGTAGGTCAGTATTATTACCCCCATTTGACAGATGGGGAACTGAGGCATTGAAAGGAGTGACTTGCCCAAGGTCAGCCATCATGAATCTGTTGAGAAGGTTGGCACATACATAGTCAGCATCCACTCAATTCTATTCCACAACTTTTTAGAGCACACTTGGGAGCAAAAGGAAGCCAGTAAGAACACCTCACTATACAAACTAGATAAACTCAATCAACCCACAAATATTAACTGAGGGTTATTATTCATCTAGCATAATGCAAGAAACCTTGGAGAAACAAACTGCTTCTGAAAAAATGGATGTTTTGAAAATAAAATTACATTTTAAACATTAAGGTGAAGAACTAAGTCACACTGATTTCCCAAAGTTCTGTACTGAGTAACCCAAATTCCTAAATCCAGAATGAAGCAAGACCATGCTCAAGCAGGAAGAACAGAACCATTTTCCCAGTAGTGGTCTTGGTAGTGCTCGGAGCTGCAGATTGGTGGGGAAAGCCTGGCAATAGCAGTGACAGAAGCAACATTCTCTACAGACTAAACTAGGAGTATAGGAATCCCAACACCAACCACTCTCTGCAGCTTCTGGTCCATCCCCCAAATTCCTAGAAGACAGTATCTCACTAACCCTTCTGGACTCAGCTTAACTTCGGGAGTTGTGTCATTTTCATAAGCAGTTCAAGATTAAGGACAGAAATGGTGACTCCCCTACTTTTCATTTCAGAGAAAGGGGATAAAATATTCTCTATAACTAGTCATAAGACTCTTGTAATATTCTTTCCTCCTACCAGAGGCGTAACACTTTAACAAAAGAGGCAAAATGAAAAACACTTTTTCTTCCTCCTTTTGATTTACAGTGGATTCTGGTAGAAATCACGACCCTAATCCTAAAGCTAGCATGGGGGCAGGGGAGAGTGGAGACTAAATCCACAGCCTGCTCTGGTTTAGAATCAAATACTAAAGCCATACCCCCTTACAGCAGCCAGAGTGGCAGGATTCTACACATATCAGAAGCTCAAAGAATGATTTATCAACACACACAGTATATGTTCACCACAGATACTCTATTTCCTGGAAGGACCAACCATTCCAAGACCTACATATAAACCTTTTTTCATTGATTGCTGATCACACTGAACAAGTCCAGATGATGATAAAATTCAAGACTGATTAAAATGGCAGTGACAGTCAGGTTCAGTCTGTTAGGAACTCCTCAAAGTGTGACAAACTAGCCACTGGGGCCTGGATCAACTGTAAGGGTCACACCTGCCAATGCCAGGGGACATCACACACACACAAAAACCACAGAATGGTAAGATAAAAAGTTCACTGCATTCAATTTGACCTAATTTCTTGATAATAGTTTCCTATTAGATTTTCTGATTAATACTGATGGCTCTTACCTAGGCTGTGATAATTAGGTTTTGATCTATTGTGACATTAATGATCACAATCAGTTGACTTTGAAATTGTCTTAATTAATGGCTCTTCCCTTGTAGGGTCTGCCTCCTCCAGTGTAGTTCTGTCCCCTCCCCCACCACCTTGTTTTAACTCCTTCTTTTACTGATCTTAGAAGACAAATGGCATTTGGAGAATCACTTTCTTCTCATAAAACAGTATTTTAAACTAAAAACATTTCTCTGACAGAGGAACAATATGACATCAGGTGAAATGAGGATCAGGATGAAAAGGCAAGAGAACAGGCTATCAACGAATAGGAAAAAAAATCCATCTTAAAAAACAGCCAAAGTCAAGCATGTTAAAGAGGCAATGGCAAGTTGAAGTAACTAGAAAGTCAAGATGAGGTAGTTTAAAATTCAAGAAATCCAGCGCAAGCAAAAAGAAACTAGTATTGTTTTTATGAAGCAATCTAAAGAACCTTCACACTTTAATTTTCCAGTTATTCTAATTCATGGGAATTCTGACTTCCAGCAGTAGTCAACTCTCAATTATCCAGGCAGACAAAAGTATCTTTTTCTTGTGGTCAGAACTAAAAAATTTCTTAAGGTCAGAATGTTTCTCGGTAAGGCTAGACCAACCCCTAAATTGGTCAAATCTAAAATTCCGGGGAATGTATATTCCTGTGATGGTTTCCACATAATTGAGTCAAATCTCTGCTTAGAAATCACCATCTTGCAGTGTTGAATAAAAAAACTACACTGCCCAGAATAGATGCCAGGTGTTAACAGATGTGCCTCAAGGCTTCTTTTTAGCAAATCTCTTGTCATTTCAAAATATGCCCCTGTTTTTAGGCTTAAAGCCAGCTTAATGTTACTTCCTCCAAAAGGGATGAGAAAATGAAAAAGGTTGAGCAACTCTGGTTAAATGTCCATGAGGAATAAATGTTACAAAACCCACAATAATGTAACACGTAACTGGAACTGCAACACAGGTAGTACTATTCACAAGCAGGGATTAACTATGCCATTAAATACTTTGGCAAAGAGCCTAAATTAGGGACCAAAATCTTGGGTTCTCAATTCCCACTCACCTGTTGTTCTCACTCAGTAATTGGCAGCATTTCTAACTATCAGTTTTATTTTCTGCAATAAAGCCCTTGTTGTGGTCCATCTATGGCCAGTTAATTTAGTTCATTCAAGGTCACAGGTCTTGTCCACATATGAACCAACTGTTACCCTTCTACTTTAGAGCCACACACTGTATCAACAGCTATCTCTGCCCCAAAATCAGAAATGTGTATCCAATTTATTATTAAGTCAGTTTACCCCACACCAATATGAAAGTTCTTTCAAGTCAGGGACTGCATCTTTTTGAACTCTGTATCCTCTAGGCCAGAAAATGTTGAATGAATGTTGACATAGACTAATGTGGCTAGATATGGATGGCTCAATACAAATCTGCCATTATTAATTAGGTGAGGGGTACTCAATTCTTAACATATGTTCTTGGATGCAAGGCTGGTAAAGTCTCTATTTTTGAATACAAAATTTTTACAATTAGTGATAAAGCCAATATAAAACTGGAATACACTGGGTCCAGGCCTTTCTTGCTACAGGGATGCTTGCTTGGTGGTCCAATTACAAAGGTGCGGACCTCAACACTGTAATTTTTACTCTATAAATCTAAACCAAAAGCATGGAGTCATGAGAGAAAAAAATATGCTTTTCCTTTAACCTAATTTGTAAGAAACAATTTCTACATTTTGAATCTAATGGCATAACCCTTTCTGGGGTTTTCATGTCATTGCAAAGTAGTATTTTAGATCCCTGAACTCAAACCCTAAGGGCAAGGACAATCACTCTCCAACCCAAATACAGATTCCTCTGAATTTTATGTGAGCTGGCCTACACACAGACCCAACAAAATCACAAGGTGAAAATCCCAAGCACGCTCCCCATGGCCCTATAATTTGGCCTGAATATAAAGTAAATGCACAGCAGGATGGCTACAGAACAGGAATAAAAAGTTAGTAACTGCCCAGGCTATGAGAACAGGACCAACCTTTCATGAACAACAAAAAATAACACACAGATACAACTATGGGGGATAGCCAAGGACCATGAAAACTTGAGTGTTAGGGAACACCACAGGTCCAAATGCTTCCTTGAGCAGACAAATACTGACTACAGGAGGAAAAATGATATGGATCTCTCCAGGTTAAAAATGGGTATTTCCATTAGGCCTGATGTTCCTAATAGCTAATATTAATGTGAGAGTATCAGTCCAGCCCAGGACTCAGAAAAAGTAGCTACACTGACCTTAGCATACTCTGCTGGGCAAAACTCTTATTACATTCTGTGAAAAGGGAGACCCTGGAATGCTGGTTACTAAAGAAACGTTATTACAAAGATGTTCTGAAAGGACTCAACACAGGAAAAACATACTGAGCACCTAAGACCTAGATGTTAAAAGTGCTTAGCCCATGGCTACTAACTCTTCTGAGAGGAGAAAACAACTTTCTGTTTGAGGATGCAATTCTCCAAGGGCCAGGACAGCTTCTCTGAAAAAACAAAAGATGGAGGCATAGGGTGACATCTGGTTTCCTTTCTGCTGAGGGCTAAAATCAATATTGGCCTCTGGCTCTCTACATTCCTATAGAAGCACCTGTGGACAGGCAGGGAGAGGGAGAAAACAAATGTTGTTTAGGTGGCACTCAGTACAAGACCTTGATTCAATAAACTGTGGACAGGAAAAGATGAATAAAGAGTAAGGTATTAAAAAGGTGATGAATAGATAATACTGGGGTTATTTTGTGAGAAGAAAATCAGATTTTGACGAATAACTTAAATATTACCTGTAACCCTGGTAACCATGTGTCCCAGGTTTCTCAGAATCACAGTCAATACAAAAGAATTGTTTTGTCCACATGCTAGAATTTGGTTTTAAATATATGGTCACTGTAATTTACACGCCCGCTGCTCCTAGGAGACACACATCAGCTACATGGATAAACTGTCCTTTTCTCCACCTGCAAATCAAGACCCAGATTACCTCCTCAGAGGCTCTGGCCTAACTTTTGTCCAATCCTTGTTTATGTTAATCGATATCCTTGAATACTTGTATGACAGATCTATTTCCTGACAACCCTTTCTTTTAGATGCCCATCAGATTAGTAGTAACAACTGTGTCAATTATCTAGCACTTGATCTAGGTCTTTAATTTCTTCAGAGAGCAAAAGAAAATGGAGGTATGGGTTATGAGTTCCTACCAAATCACATTATCATTTGGGAGGATTTAACTGGATAACTTAAACCAAAATCTTCTCTGTTCCAGTCTGTCACATCATTGCAGCAGCAGCTGTCTTTTCAACAGGGCAGTATAATTGTTGACATAATTTATACAACCATACAGAATTCAATCAGCAGCTGAGCTGGGAAGCAATGTTAACAAATGCTATGAATGGGTATATGATTTGCATATTATTCAGCTCATCTGTGGACTAGAGCAATCTATTCATTTCCCTCATTACTCTGAATAATCTAGAAATGATCGACTGTTCCTGGTCAGCTCTATTTTAAAAATCAAAGCAACAACAAAATAACCTCAATGGCTGGTGAACTCTAGAGTTAAGGCTATTTTAAGCATTTATTATCATTTCCTCAGCTTTGGGCTAGAACAAGGATGCTCAAAACCCTGCTATTTCCTTACTTTAGTCTTGATTCTCTAGACCCCATCCCCCACAGGAAAGAAAAGTAAATAGAAGTAGGGCATTTCTTTGGAGACAAAGACAGGATATGATCAGAAAAATAAATTCTCAATAGAATGGCAAATCAGGAGGAAGCTAAAAGAGAAATATTTTGCTGAGTAGGGAGAGAAGGTTGTAGCAACACGCTAATGCCAGGGGCTGTTACTCTCTGAGGTGAATAGTCTTCCATGGAAATGCATTTTTAAAAAGATACAGGTAAGAGTTTTAGGGTGGAAAAAGGAAGAACACTAATACTTTGGGGACTCTTGGCAAACCCAGGAGTCAACAAAGACAACATTTATGACTATAAATGCTATGAATATTTAAAATTGACAGTGTGGCCAATGGCTCCCCTCCAAGAATTCCCCATTAAAATAATGGCATGGAGGGGAAACTTGGGTCCACTGAGAAGTGAAAGTCAGGTTTGAAGCCTCTTTGGTTAACAGGAATGCTTTGGGAGGCCACAGAAGTTGGCTGGGTTGGAGGGTGCCTAGCACCTTGGCACAAGCAAGCACCAGGCAGTCACTCACACCTACATAAATATAGTCCAAAAGTGAGGGGTGGAAGTAAATAATACATATATATCATATGTGATAAAAAAGACAATTGTATCCTACCCCATCATCCTCATGTACTAACAGCTAAAAAACTCCACAGTTAATAATCTTGCCATTTTATGACAGACTACACCACCTTGCAGAAGCAGAAGCAGGTATTGCTAAGAAACAAAGCCAAAAGTCCTGGGGCTAAAAAAGAGTGCCTTGACAAATCTGAATGTAAAATTTCAACTGCTCCAAAGGATGGAGCTATTCTGGGAGGCTGGGTAAGGATGAACTACAGACGGTGGCCCAGAAGACCATACCAGGAACCCTGCATTCCTGGGCAGAGCTGAATGAGGTTGGGAAAGCCCCAACAGGTAGGAAGTTGCGATTGGCTTTTTAAAAAGGTGGGTAACATCTTTTCCATCCCAACATCACAAACAAAGGCTAGCTAGTCATCAACATGTTTTAAGAACCAAAATGTATCATCATTGTAACAAAATCCCCCAATCCCCCAATCTAAAAAGTGACCAACCCTGAAAAGATCAAGACTCTAAGGTGATTACAAAGTTAAAACTCATCTTGAGGTCACAGGGGAGTAGAAGAGATGAGGGCGAAGGAAAAAATGTGGGAATTAGACACAGTATGTAAATGCCTGGTCTTCACAGAGAGACACTGATCATGAATCAGACCATCAGTTATGTTACAAGAG
Source organism: Phyllostomus discolor (assembly GCF_004126475.2). Taxonomy (NCBI): domain Eukaryota; kingdom Metazoa; phylum Chordata; class Mammalia; order Chiroptera; family Phyllostomidae; genus Phyllostomus; species Phyllostomus discolor. Next base: position 162,920,576 of record NC_040904.2, on the reverse strand, counting down.
AACCAATACCAACATTTCTCCTGTGGAGCACAGTGATAAGCACATTTTTTATGAATATGTTTAGGATAGAAGGGGCAGGTATAAGGGAGAGGAGGCAAGGAAGTGAATGTACTATGTACAAAGAGAAATGACAGAGACTAGCCCCTCTTTTAGCTCTTTGCTGTTTCTTTTTCTTTGTTTTCCGCATCCTCGGGATATGCATGCCATGTCAGTCTTTCTTCATAAAATGCTATCACAATCTGTGGACATTTTACATTAGCTTCTTTTGCAAGGACCAGGTCTGCTTCATCTGTGTCTTTCCTGGAGAGAAAGAATAGGAAGGAGACTTAAAAGGAGACTTAAGTAAGAGTGAAAGTTTGTCCAAATACAGGTTTCTGTCGTTATTTGGATTTAGCTAACTTGATTTCCTCTTCATCCTGATTTCAAGTGAGAAGAACTCTACCAGTTATTTTCCTTTTTGAAAAAATTTTATTAAATTATTGGGGTTCAGTTCAATATTTTCAAGGAGAAATTTAAGTAAATGAATTAAATTATGGTAGTTCCCCCCCCCCCTCACTTGTAGTTTTGCTTTTAGCAGCTTGTTACCCAAAGCCAACTGTGGTCTACAAATAGTAAATGGAAAATTCCAGAAATAAACAATTCCTAAGTTTTAAATTGTATTCTGTTCTGAGGAGCATGATAAAATTTCACACTGTCCTGCCTAGGATGTAAATCATCCCTTTGTCCAATGCATCCATGCTATACATAAAGATATCATGAAAGAGAAGAGAGAGCTCACGTAACTCTGATTAAAGTATACTGTTCTATTTTTATCATTAGTTATTGTTGTTAATCTCTTACTTTGTGCCTAATTTACAAATTAAAATTTATCACAGGTATGTATGTATAAGAAAAAACATAATACATATAGAGTTCCATACTACCAGCAGTTTTCAGGCATCTACTGGGCGGGTGGGAGCTGGGGGTGATGGGATTGGAATATATCCACCACGGGTCAGGGGGGACAACTGTGTCAATGAATGTCATTTAACTACTACATCAGACACAAACGGAAATCCTCACAGCTAGAACTTAGGTGGAAAACATAGCAGGCTTAATCAAAAGGCTGAAAATTAAATTATATAAACTTTGCTCCCATAATTTTTATTTGATGTATGAGCATATCAGTGAACACACAATCAAACCTACATTCGCCCCTATTGCTTATGCACAAATTGATCAATCCAATTTCTGGATAATCTAAGTGGAAGTGTCCCACTCTTCCTCACCTTGTGGCCTTTTAAAAATTCTTTATCTTTTTGGTCAGAAATGTGGATTGGAACAGTAAGAAAACAGAAACTTAAGTCAGCAACTATTTATAAAAAGGAGAGTATGTATAATCTAGTACTAAAATGTAATGTGGGAATTAGCTGTGAATTTTAATTACCCGAGTTACAGAGGCTCTACTACAACATATAACAAAAAAAATCTGGCAAGTTCCTTAACCAGGATTCCAAATCAAGAAAAAAACTAATCAGAACGCCACTGAAAAGGAGAATAATAATGGCCTCATAAGACTCCCCCTACATGCCCTTGTACAACCACTCCCGTAAACATTAATTCCTAGGGATAACATCTAGGCCTCAGTTGTATTTCAGCTCCAAGCCCAGAAAAGTAGCAAAACCAGACAAGGGATGCCATCACTGACATCAGGACCAGCTACAGTGACTAATGAACCCCGCGCTGGTACCAACCTATCAGTCAAGACCCCAGCCCTAAAAGGACATGCCTGGAAATCTGATAAATATTCTATTGAGATCCTCCCCTGGGACTGCCCCTAAAATCCCCCTTAAAACCCTTTAGGATGGAGAACTCCTCCAGCTCTCCCTTGCACCTTTCCCCCCAAGTCCCCAAAGTGTGTTACCTTAACCTTTCTCTCTCCTAAGCTCAAGGGCACTTCTTTTGCCTCTATAACTTGTCTCCTGAGCACATTTCTTCTATCGGTAACTTCTACCTCTGTGACTTCCTAAATAAACTTTCTCTTATAGTTTGAAAAAAATATTCCACTGAGATGTGAGCAAAGACAACTACCTCCTTGTTTAGAGAACTGAGATGTTTAATTCATAGAGATAAGTGTTATGGGCGAGAATAGAAGGGGGAAAACCCACAGTTTAGAGAAGATACTCAAATCTGGAAAGTAATGGAAAAAGCTAGTTAATCATAAGTAACTATAAATCATTAAGTAACACACATATAATCCTGAAACTATAAATCATAAGTAACACACAACTGAGTGGGAAAAGCAGTCAATACAGCTCCTCATTTCTGCAAGTGTATAGTGATTCTTCAAAAATAGGCTTTTGGGTAATTTACCAGCAAAATTTTGATCAAATAAAATGTTAAACCTTTTGATTATACAACATTTAAGGTAATTAGCTTCCTTAGTGGCACCATAGCATGAACCCTCTATTTAGACACCAAACATAAATCATTAAGCTCAGAACACATGAATACCGGAGGCAGTAGGGGCCAGACCATAAATCACCCTGTCTTTTAGAAACCCAATTGAGGGGAAGTAACTATACTCTCCTCTAAGAGCCATTCCCTCTACCAGATGAAATAACTTGTGCTTTGGCCAGTATTATTCTTGATGCTTTTCGTTCAGATTATTTTTCTCTTTCAGACATTATTCAGTGGTCTTGGTCCTCAATTGATGGCAAAAAACCCTAGGCAACTCCTATCCCATGGCTATATGCTCATGGTCTGACGGTAAATGATTCAGAACTGTGTAAAAAAGTGGTTAGGTCGTGTTTATATGTTTCCTACCTCAAATCTACCTTTTTCTGGTATTTGGACTAATATCATATAATTTGGCTTAATACCAAAGCTTGAGAGTGTCTTGAATTCATTCCACACCATAATTCCTATTTAATACCGACAGCTGGTTTCAGTTAAAGATCCTTAACAATCAAAATTCTTGGTTAGGGAATAGTCTTCCCTCCCTATTTTTCATACAAACTCAAGTCACTGGCCAAAAAACCCCACAATTATAAACTAAAAACCCATCTCTCTCACCATTTCATTAGGAACATTAAATCACCACAGGAATCTGTTGCCCCAATGATCTTTTCTGGTTCCAGTCCTCTCTCAAAGCCCCGAGCAATATCATTGCTTTGCTACAAACAGAAGATGAAGAAATGTTAAAAACATCCCTCTCAGCTTGAAAAAGCACAATCTAATTTAATATCACCTGATATCATTTTTTAAAAAGACTTTATTTATTTATTTTTAGATAGGAAAAAGGAGGGAAAGAAACATCAATCAGTTGCCACTTAGCACATGCCCCAATCAGGTAGCAGGCCCACAACCTGGGCATGTGCTCTGACCGCGAATTGAACCAGTAACCTGCCACTTTGCAGGAGGATGCCCAACCAATTGACCTGCACTGGTCAGGGCTCACCTGACAACCATTTTTGTCACAATTCATAAAATTCTTAAAACTTAAAAATTACAATACTAGGTCACCCAGTGACAGTGATGCCAAAAAATATGTTTGTAAGAAGATGCAGTTATCTTTCCTTCAAGATTAAGAGTGGCTCCTAAAACTCTTCAATATCCATTAAAATATTCTGGAGTCATCATCTGGGAACTCCTCTAATCCAATCTCCTTAATGATATAAATTGATAAGCCTTAAATGGCTTCTGAAATGATAAAGGAATCCATGAAACAAGTCCATGTTTACCCAAACTAAACCCTTTTCATAGTATAAATTTCTCCACACTTCTCAATCTTTATTTTTTCAGACTTTTAGTTTACCTTAACACTGACTAATATTTTTAATACTTTTCACATAGTCATCTCTCCCTCTCTCTCTCTCTCTCTATATATATATGAAAGAACAGAGGTAACAATGATTTAAGGAAGTACCATAAAAAAAAAACAAATTTCTTTCAGAGTTCACATACTGCAATTACCCATGCATTTGGAGATGAGACCCTGGTCTGTGTCTATCTGCTCCGGAAGTGGATGAGTCATTGACATTTGAGAACAGAATTGGACAGTGATTTAAAACAAACAAACTGATTATTCTCTAGGGAAGTATTCAAATTTGGTCAGAATGCAATCATGTAGTCTAGGTAAGGAGTACAGGGTCTGACTCAAGTGTGATGGCACTGGTGAGAACAAAATGGCAAAATGTTATACAAAGCAGGTAATTTTAAAGACTTCACTTATTTATTTTTACAGAGAAGGAAAGGGAAGGAGAAAGACAGGGAGAGAAACATCTTAATCAACTGCCTCTCACATGCCCTCCCAGGGACCTGATCAGCAACCCAGTAATGTGCCCTGGCTGGGAAACAAACTGGTGACCTTTTGGTTTGCAGGCCAGCACTCAAATCCACTGAGCCACAACAGCCAAGGCAAAAGAAGGTAATTTTTTTAACTGATATATTTTATTTTTTAAAAGATTTCGTTTATTTTTAGAGAAAGGAAGGGAGAGAGGGAAAGAAACATCAATATACAGTTGCCTCTTGCACAACGTACACAGGGGACCTGGCCAGCAACCCAGGCATGTGCCCTAGACTGGGAATCGAACCAGCGACCCTTTGATTCATAGGCTGGCACTCAATCCACTGAGCCACACCAGCCATGGAAAAGCATGTAATTTTAAAAACCTTATTACGGAAGATAAAAACTGTGCAAATGAACTAATATCTGATGTTTTATTTTCATAATGAAATCTCTGATCTGACTTTCACCTTGCTTTCTTCTGAGAAAAATATTAAGGGTCCAGGTGGTCCCCAAAGATACCAGAACCCACACTAGGAAGGAAATTTCATGCATGGACCAGGAGAGATACTGACTCAAAAACATAGAGTCTTTTGGGGGCCCTTAAGCAGAGGAGGTTCCCAGATGTGCACACAGCTGCTCACAGCTGGAATGCTGGCACATGAACTGAGCTGTAAATCATAGCTGGCAGCTGAAAACAGGTTTGCCACATAGGGAGGGAAGGGAAGAAAAATGTTCAAGTTGCTGAAAAGGAGACGAGGTGAGGAAAATGCTAAAATCATCACACAAGCAGTAATCTTAAATCAGGCATAATGCCGACTAACAAGTTTCTTCTTTGGTGGTCTTAAAAAAAATGCAACCTCCTCCTGTATCTTTAAAACATACAATCACCTATCTTCTAGCTGCCTAGCTGACAGCCACCAGCACTGTTAAGAATGCTGTCAGAGGCCCTGGATGAACATTACAATGTAAGGGACATGTGGGGGCTGTTTTTCAAGGTCAGCAGCATAGAACCTGGCCTTGGAACAAAACTCTCTGCATTGGCCAGTGGCTCTAAGCCAGACTGCTCCTTTTTAATAGCACAAAAACCTTAGGTTGAGGAAGGACACACTATGTCATAAATGGCTAGTTAGAAATCTCACAATGTTATTTTTTGGTCTCTTTACTTAGCTGGAAAGGTAATCAAATGGAAAAAGCCAGACTCCAAAGGACTAATAAAAAAATAAACTGTACAGCTGAAACATACATAATGCTATTAACCAATGTTACCCCAATAACTTTAAAAAAGAAAAAAAACAAACTTAACCTTAGGTCCTTCAAGAAGGGAAGGCATTCTCAAATTCTTTATCAGTAGTTTATCATAATGATACACACACTCACCAAATAAGGCAGTTTTAAAAATGAGGTTAAAAATAAAATTAGCCCTGGCTGGTATGGCTCAGTGGATTGAGTGCTGGCCTGAGAACCAAAGGGTCGCCAGTTTGATTCCCAGTCAGGGCACATGCCTGGGTTGCAGGCTATGTCCCTGGTAGGGGGCACACAGGAGACAACCACACACTGATGTCTCTCCCCCTTTCTTTCTCCCTCCCTGCCCCTCTGTCTAAAATTCAAAAAATAATTTTTTTAATTAAAAAAATAAAATTAAAGTGTTGCAGGTTCGATTCCCAGTCAGGGCACATGCCTGGGTTGCAGGCCACGGTCCCCAGCAACCGCACATTGATGTTTCTCTCTCTCTCTCTCTCTTTTTCTCCCTCCCTTCCCTCTCTAAAAATAAATAAAATCTTTAAAAATAAAATAAAACAATAATAAAAATAAGATGAAATAAAATAAGGAAACAAGGAGACAGACACAAACCCAGAGTCCTTTTTCACTTGCAGTCTACAATCTTTCACTCTTATAGCAATACTTTTGGGAAAACTGGTCTTCCATTTTCTCTCCTATGGAGACCAGGAATCATTTATGTATGTCCTTATAAAATACTGATGCATAGGTCCAACCCACAGAAATTTGAATATAACTGGTCTGGTCTCGAGCGCTAAAGGTTTTTTAAACTGCCTCCCACCCCACCCCTGTGGTTCTAATGTGCAGCCAAAGCTGAGAACTAATGTCTAGAAAGATGGGTATCCAAGCAGAATGAAGATAAATAGGAATGCTTACGACAGTTATGCTAGAAGATTCAGATGCAGAATTATGCTTTTATTTTATTAAACTTTAAGGGTGCAATACATCCTTCACCACAAAAGGCTTCACAACCTTGAAATAAAGGAAAGGAGTGGAAGCTGGAAGGGGGAGTATGTATGTATGTACACAGATGGAAAAGATTATAGATGAAAAGAGAGGCAATAATGCCCTGGTCGAGTAGCTCAGTTATATAGAGTACCATTCTGATATGCCAAGGATCGAGGGTTCAATCCCCAGTCAGGGCACATACAAGAATTAACCAATGAATGTATAAATAAGTGGACCTCAAATCAATATTCCCCGTCTCTGTCAAATTATTAAATAGCCCCGACTGGTGTGGTTCAGTGGGTTGGGCATTGTCCTGTAAACCTAAAGTTCAATTCAATTCTTGGTCAGGGCACATGCCTGGGTTTTGGGCCAGATCCCCAGTAGGGTGTATGTGAGAGGCAACCACACATTGATGTTTCTTTCCCTCTCTCCCTACCTTAACCTCTCTCTGAAACTATATATGTAAAATCTTTTAAAAAATAAATTAAAAAATAAAATCAGTAAAACAAATTTTTTTAAAAGAAGAAATAAGTGCTTATGCTGGTTACTTGAGACCTAAAGATCAGAAGGACTAAAGCAACTGAATCAAACCAAAATTTCAGACTTTCCAAATTGATCAGTAAGATTTAAAAAGATGAAAATTAATTTCTTATGTAAAGTACATTTAAAAAAGATCAAAAGAGAATATAGATGTCCACTTAACTGTATACTTTAAAATGGTTAATTATATGTTATGTGAATTTCATCTCAATAAAAAAAGAACATAAAGGATTGAAAATAAGGGCTGTGCTCACTTCAGCAGCACATATACTAAAACTGGATGACAAACTCATTGCTTCATGTTAAAAAAAAAAAGAAAAAGGAAAAAGAAAATAAGTGCTATCTTTGGAACAAGAAGAAAAAAGAAGTGGTAAATATTTTAAGCCCTTTTGTATTCTTGAAAAATTTACCAAAGACCCTTCTTCTTTAAGATCGCTTAGCCTTCTACTTTGGAGAAGACAGAGAATGGCTGGATGTTTTACAGGAATTTAATTTTGGTACCTTATTATAACTCAGTTTATATGCATTACATTTCTCATTCAGCCAGGAGGGGGCGCTGTAGTTAATTAACATACTGTACCTCCCTGGAAGTTCTTTTGTTCAATAATTTTACCTTGTGGGCCATCCTTAGAAGAGAAATAAACAAGATCAGGCATTTTGGGGAGAGATGTGGGAGTTGTGGTGGCAAAAGCATAGTATGTGGAAAAAAGGGGAGAACTTACCTCTCTCTTTTTTTTAGATTTGATATCATCAGCACTGTTCGAGAAACTGGATTTCCTCTTGTTACTTTCTGATTTTTCCCTGGGTTTGTTATTTTCACCCTCCTTCATCTTCTTATACTTTTTCATAAACTCAGAAATTAGCTCAGGGCAATCCAAATTTTTCTCAGGTTCCCAAGTATTGTGCTCCCTGGGCAAGAAGAACAGAGAAAAAAGGAAAACAATAAGGTGGGGGAAAACCCAATGCCTTAGTTCAAAGAGAACAAGTACGCAAAATTAGGAAAGAAACCTTACACTTAAGGAGATAAAAAATTTGATCCTAGGAATTTATCCCCAAAATTTTTTAAATATATCTGTAAAAAAATTAGCATTTTAATAGCCAAAAGACAAACAATTAAATATCCATGAACTGATGACTAGATAAACAAAATGTGGTATATCCTTACAATGAACTATACTATTCAGCAACAAAAAACCCCACAATACTAATTAATACATGCTACAACATGGAAAAACCCCAAAAACATTATTTATTCAAAACAAAAGAAACCAGATGCAAAAGACTATATATTGTCTGATTCCATTTACATGAAATGTCTAGGCAAGACAACTTTAGAAACAGATCAATGGCTCCCTGATAAGGGGGCTGGGTGTTGAGATTAACCTCATATGGGCTCATGGAAATTTGGGAGGGTTATGGAAATGTTCGTGTGGAAATGGTTGCACAACTCTATAAATTTACTTAAAAAGGAAAAAACAAAACAAAACAAAAACAAAACACAAGAAGCCCTGGCCGAGCAGCTCAGTTGGCTGGAGCATCATCCCTTGCAACAAATGATCATGGGTTCGAGCCCCAATCAGGTTCATGGGGGAAGAAACCAATCAATGTTTCTCTCTCTCAAATCAATAAACATAGCCTCAGACAAGGATAAAAAAAAATCATTGAATTTTACACTTTCAATGAATGATATTTATGGATTGTAAACGATTCCTCGATAAAACTGTTAAAACCTCAAATATGAATTCTTCTTCAAAAATGGCAAACTAATGTAATTTCATACATATAATTATCTGTGCAAATCATGAGAAGACACTCTAATAAATCATACAGCCCTCCTCCATTAAATGTTACTTATATTTTAAAGAAATACCAACAAATTTTTGGAGGATGAGAAATAGTTCTTTAGAAAAAAAGCAATAAGGGCTCAAATCATTAGAATATAGACAAACCATACAGAGAAGACTCAGAAGTGGGAAATGTAGTACATTCACTCAATGGTCTGGATTCAAGCCTACTATCACTAGGTAGTCAAAAACACATTGTTATATTAATAAAAAATAACCCCCACACTAAACAGTTGGGTCTAATTTAACTTAGATCAAAGGAGTCCTATTATGAGGTTAACAAATAGTTGGTATTCACAGTTGTTCTCTGTATTCCTGGCATGGATTTTAGAAAAACCAAACCCCCAACTCCATCATAAGCTTACGAAATCAAATAAGAAATGTACCTATATAAGAAAAACTAAACCAGACATCTTCTTTATCCCTAGCCAGTGACAAATGTCCTTTTGGTTCTATATAAGGACTAGCTTATATTAAAGTATACCTATAGCCCTAGCTGGAGTGGCTCAGTGGATTGAGCACTGGCCTGTGAACCAAAGGGTTGCTGGCTCAATTCCCAGTCAGGGCACATGCCTGGGTTGGGGGCCAGGTCCCCAGTAGGGGGAACATGAGAGGCAACCACACATTGATGTTTCTCTCCCTCTCTTTCTCCCTACCTTCCCCTCTGTCTAAAAATAAATCAATTAGCCCTGGCAGGTGTGGCTCAGTGGATTGAGCCCTGCAATGCTACATGCTACATGCATGGATTGACCCTCTGCAATGCAAAGGGTCGCCGGTTTGATTCCCAGTCAAGGCACATGCCTGGGTTGTGGGCCAGATCCCCAGTAGAGGGTGTGCGAGAGTCAACCGACTGATGTATCTTAATGTATCTCTCATACATCAATGTTTGTCTCCCTTTCTCCTTCCCTTTCCCTCTCTCTAAAAAACAAAATCTTTAAAACAATATTTAAATAAATTAGTAAAATAAAAAAATTAACCAGCAATTGAGGCAAAATACCAAACGATCACACAGCTTCACATATTTTACCTTTCAAATTATGTCTTCTATGCTTCAATGTGTCTAGTTCTATTTATTCCAAAGAAAAGAATAATCTACTTTAGCACTTCAGCATAAAGCCAGTTACTAACAGACATTCTAGTCATCACTTCAGTATCATTCTTACAGCTCACTGACTTAAAAAGAGGGTTTTTCAAGGGTTGTTTTTTTTTAATAGATTGATGGATAAAGGAGTAAGATGGATAGGTTATAGTAAGATGTTAATTGTAAAAACTAGGTGGTATGTTTCTGAGTGTTCACTCAACTTCTTTTGCCTCAGCTGTATATTTAAAGTTTTTCAAAAATAAACATGGCCCTAGCCCAGTGGTTTAGTAGGTGCAGTGTCATCCAAAAAGGTTTCGGTTTGATTCCGGCCAGGGTAGGTACCAGAGGCAACTGAGAGATATTTCTCTCTCACATCAATGTTTCTCTCCCCCCCTACCCCTTGCCGTTCCTTTCTCTAAAATCAATAAACATAATCTTGGGTGAGGATTTTAAAAAATACACACACACAGGTGGGGAGTATAATGGGACGGGACTGTGGCCTCAGATTTAAGCCTCATTAAGCACTTTAGCCTAGGTCCTGGCTGGTGTGGCTCGGTGGACTGAGCGCCAGCCTGAGAACCACAGGGTCACCAGATTGATTCCCAGTCAGGGCACATGCCTGGGATGCAGGCCAGGTCCCCAGTAGGGGCCGCACAAGAGGCAACCCATACACTGATGTTTCTCTCCCTCTCCCTCTCTTTCTCCCTTCCCTTCCCCTTGCTCTAAATATAAACAAATAAAAGTACTTCATCCTAGGGCAATTCTAAGATCTAGGGCTTTGAATAGGTATGGGCTTTGGAGTCTATGGTGATGATGACATCATCATCATCTTCATCTTATTCAATGCATGTATAAAGAGTAGTTAACAGTAAATTTCTACTTACACTGAGCTTATGTGTCAGGCTCTGTGTCTACCCAACATCTGTAAGACAAGTATCATGTCTTATCCCTATTATATCAGGAAGAAAGAAAAAAAAAAGATTAAGGAACTTAACCAAGGTCCCAGCTCGTATCAAAGTGGTGGTGGCGGCAAGAAGCTGGACCCAGGCAATCTGGGTCCAAAGTCTATGTTCCTAGCCAATTCAAGATATTGCTCTTGAAAGCATTATCATTAGAATACTAGCTCCAAAAAGGAGGAAGACTTTGTTCAGTTTATTGCTGTGTCTTCTGACTCTTAGGAAAGGAGTGCAAGTGGAAGAAGAAAGACAAAATGGCCGTGGTTCGTAGGGAAATAAACCACAGGTGTCCACTTCTGTAGAGTCCTAAGGCCTAAGAGAAGGCACTTACTCAGAAAAGCCTTTCCACTTCAGTAGATATTCCACTTGCCCCTTAACCACACGCCTATCTAGCACCTTCTCCACGACGTACTCCTCCTCATCCTCTGAAGAAGAACTGTCAGCTGTTCGCTTGGTTTTCTTTCCCATGTCGCACGCTGTTCCACCTGAAGGACTAAGGCTACTGGGTTCCTGCAAATGGGAAAGACAAAATGTGAGGAGTTAACTTTCTGTCCTCTTCTTTTTTTAAATTGTCCTCTCGTGCCTTTAAGAGGCAGCCCTATACTCAGACAGCCCTCCTAAACCGAGAGGGAGACTGCTGTGTATCCTGCAAACTTCCCTGTTACAACAGAGTACAGGGAGAGCAGAGAAAGCATAGGCCAGCACAAGTTTCTCTTTTTGATGAGATGCAAAGGGTATAATACAACTGCCATATACCATTCTCTTGGGTCTTGAAGTACTCTACATACAATTCCTAAATTCCTAACAACTTAACCAAAAAATGGGTCTATCCCAACTTCCCCAAGCACAACTTTCTCTTCAACTAACAGGACCAAAATTAGATAGCAATAATTGTCTAACTCCTCCAACTTCAGATTCCAAAAGACAAGTAGTGTGACATGTTGCTTCTGGCAACTTCTATAACTATTTATAAGCCAGGGACTCAGAAATGTGGAAAACCTGCAGTTAAAAGAACCGTAATAGAAGTAAAACCTTTCCCTCCAAATTAAATAAGGTTCTTTATAAAAATGAAAAAAGAAAAGCCACCAAAATGTAACTTTCTCCTCCTCTGAGCATCTTGACTGGTTGGTCTCTTAGCAGCACAAAAAAAGGCCTGCTCAGGCATCTCTCACATTTTCAGTGACTCGGTACATTTCCCTTAAACAAATTGAGCTTGTCTCTTCAGAGCATCCATCAGTCCACAAAAACAAGACTGACATCTCAAACACACTAAGCCTCCTTTCTCATTTGGGAATGGGAGGGATGCAGAGAGGAGAAAAAAATTTTTAGTCCTAAAAATCAAAATTAGTCATTGGATTGTTCAGTAATTCCCAAGGCTCAACTAATCCAAATAGTTAAGAAGGTACCTCTCCTCTTAACTGGAGTTGACTTCAGGCCAAAGAATGAGGAGGAAAAAGAAGTCTGGCCCCAGACTCACATCAACATGAAGCCTCAAAACACAGAGGAGCCATTCATTGGCCCAAGGAAAGCTGAATGCAACACAAATGGAAATTGAGTTAAGCTCAGAAATATGCACAACCAGGGGGTACTCAACAGAGAATCTAGGTTTTTTAAAATTCCCACGTTGTTATCATAATCACTTTTAAGAATTCTTCTTTAACCATGTTAAATGGTGCCTACAGTCTGGATTACAGAGTAGCAGGAATTGTTTTCTTAGCTGAACTACATATTTATTTTGCTGTAATCTTTAGATTCTTTTCCGAACTTTCTAAAAATATTTCCATCTCCAACAGAAGACCATTCCCAGGATTAGGGAAAGTCACTACTAATCTCAAGATTTTGTTCAGGTCAACTAGCATAAAAAGTTGCATTTACTAATTTACTTCAAATTGCAAATTTTAAGGAATTATTCCAAGAATATATAGTTGGAAACTGTATCTGTAGACCTTGCTAGCAATAGCTCTGCCCACCCAAAATACGGCCTGTACCCATTACTGCCCTGTAATAAAACTAAGTTTTCGTTAAAAAATTCTTTATTCAGAGGAGTGGGGTGGGCTGGAGGATGTAAGGGGTTTCAAAATAATTTTGCCATGAATGTAGAACAGAGTCCAAAGCTTCAAGAAAAAAAAAATCTCTGATTTGATTTATTTAAAAAAAACAACACACACACACACACACACACACACACAGCCTGCGACCTTACCAGAGACAGGAAATGTCCTATTCCAGGGAGAGTACCCCACCCCACCCCACTCACCTTGGAATTTCCGGGAGCTGAGCAGTTTAGGTCAGAGCGCTGGGGTTAAAACCAGCCCTGGGTTAGATGCATGCAGTTAAGCATTGTGGCCATGGCCTCCCCTGCCTCACGAGGAAAAACAAGGATTTACATATGTGTTCTTCAGTTTGAGGGAGAAAAGAGGAAAATCTCCCTTTATACCTTCATGCAGAAGAGGCACCCCAAAGGGAGAAGATGAATGGGGGTTCCCTTATTTACCTACCGGATCGCCCCGATTCTTTCTTTCCCTCTGGGCTAAGAGGAGGGGCCTCCCCTCCCAGGTCTGGGACTTGGCGGGCTGGCAGCTCCCCCGCCCCCACCCAGCTGCCTGGGCGCCACTGCGCAGCTGTCCCAGTCCGTTACCATGGCAACTGGCAGCAGTACTAGACTAAGAGGGGGAGAGGCAAACTGAAAAGTTAAAAGCCTTAACTTTCCTTTTCAGTGAAGACCGAGTGAGGAAGTTGGAAGGTACCTACTTTGGCCTCAAGGCTAAAACACTCAGAGCTCAAGGGAATTGGTTCTTGGGTTTTAAATACAAAATCTGTGCTTATTCCTCTAAGGGCACTGTGAATTAATCAATAGCATTTTACAATCATCTAACAGGATTATAGCTCGACTGGACGGGGGAGGGGAAAGGGAAAGGCTAGATCCTACAACAGTATCGGATCAAACCACCCACCCCCTAATCCAGCCCACCAGAAGCACTTTACACAAGGCCTCTTCTACCATCTGTCACGGAACAGTTAATTAAAATTGCTTGGGGGCGGGGAGAGATAACAAAAAGTGGAAAGAGACTATTTGGGATACTACATAACTGTCTTTTGGGAGATTACTAGATACAGAAACAACCCAGAGCCTTGAAACACTACCAAAGAACCTTTCAACTAAAATTATAGACAGAAAAAAATTTAATCCTTAAGTAGTTTTAAAAGGGGGAAGGGAGAGCAGTTCAGCCACAACCATCACAGTTAAAACCACTTCTCATTAGTTGTTCTTGTAATATTATACAACAAATTTTAAAATAGTTACTCATCCAAAATATGTATCATTCAAAATTACTTATATCAACAATCCCTAATACTTGAGAAAAAGAGAACTGAGATAAAAAAAGATACTTAGAGCTTGCAGTCCCATAAATTTGTATTTTTCCTGATCCTAAAGAACATGTTAGCTCCAAACCCCTGCTCTGCTTTATGGATACTTGTCTTTAGAGCCAGAGGTAGCTGCCATAAGATTAATAAAAAGGGACATCAAAAACAACCTGATTGAGGAAAAAGCACAGAATGGTGATTATTTGGTTATCAAACAGAAGCAATTATAGGGTAAGAGAGCAACATAGACAGTTTTCAACTACGAAAGATTTCCTCAACTTTGAATGGACCCATCACGAAATCTCCAAGTTTCCTTTTTCGACTTCTCCTAACTTAATTTTTTTTTTATTTGAGAGACAGACATCTCTTTGCCGTTATTTATACATTCATTGATTGTTTCTTATTTGTGCACTGACCTGGGATCAAACTCACAGCCTTGGAGTATCAGGACGGTGCTCTAACCAACTGAGCTAGCCTGCCAGGGCTTCCTAACTTTTTTTTTTTTTAAATCCTCACCCCAGGACATGCTCATTGATTTTAGAGAGAGAGGGAAAGAAATGTCCAAGTGAAGAAAGAGAAACATCAATAGGTGGCCTCTTATTGGCACCCAGACCTGAGACCAAACCCCTAACCCAGACTGCCCTGACCAGAATCAAACCTCTGACCTTTTTTTTGGTTTACAGGACAATGCTCCAAACCAACTGAGCTTCACCAGCCAGGGCTTCCTAAGGGTTTTTTGTTGTTGTTGTTGTTTGGGTTTTTTTTTTTTGGTTTTCTGGTTTTTTACTTCCTATAGTTAAAGGATGACAAGAAAAATATTCTGAAGTGTTCTAAATTAAAATTACAGCAGCCAGAAAGCAAAAGAAACAACATTAGTCTGTTAATAGCTGTGGATCAGCTCTGCCAAAAGACTGCTCAAATTTCCTGTGTATCTGTTGGAATTTAGGATTAATTTCCAGGTGGCTATTTCTGGGATTATCCAAGAGAGAACAGCCAGATGCCACAGAATCCCAGAAGTCTACGCATTGTATTTACACATCAATTTTCCAATCTGCTGCCCACAGCTAATCCACAGGAGCAGGCACTTCAAGGACCCTACTACATCCATCCCAGAACTAGCCCTGTTTCACCTACTCCCACCCTCTTTGTAGCTGACGTAAATACTTTCAGAATAGTCACATCTTTCTCCTCCTTACCTGATGTATAAAAACTAGGCAACAGACATGCTGTCTACCCTACCTAGCCATGCTGCTGGCGGTTTAGACAGACTCCTTGCCCTAAGGCCTGATAAACCCTTTCTTTTAAAAAGATTTTCAGCCCTGGCTGAGTAGCTCAGCTGGTTAGAGGTTCATCCCAATACACCAAGGTTTTGGGTTTGATCACTGATCAAGGAACATACAAGGATCAACCAATGAATATGTAAGTAAGTGGAACAACAAATCATGCTTCTCTCTCTCTTTCTCTCTCTCTCAAATCATAAATTTAAAAAAAATTTGAAGACTTTCAGCCATGGAAGTTAAAATTTTTTAGTTTAACTGTTATGTGAAAACAATGCCAAAGAAATTAGATCAAGGTTCTGATTCTGTGATGAACTTACCATATGTGATCGCAGTAAATAAATTTTGATCTCACTCTAGAATCACTAAACTGGGCCAAATAAATCCCCACTGCCTACCTCCTAAGGAAAGGGTGTGTTTATGTTGAAACCAAAGAGCTGTTCAGTCCCTTAAAGAGAAGCTTTTATAAAAATATTATAGGGCAGAATACAACAGCAGCAGGAAATATGACCTTTCAAATTCCTAAACCATTAAACCATATCACATGCAGTAACTCCTGCTGCTTAACATGTTAGGTAGACAGCAAAAAAGGAGGAACAGTGTCTTTGTTAATTAGACAACAGCAAACTAATAAACCTTGAGAGAACAGGCAGATGCATTCTCTCTCAAGGGTAAAATACTTACTCTTACGCCTTAAAACTCAGAAAAGCATAGGAGATGGCAGAATGAAAACAATGACTAATAGTAAATCCTGTGAAGGAATAAAGGACAGGAAAGGATGAGAGAAACACTAACCTTCAGGGAAAAAAAGTGAGTTCAAGGAGGAAAGGGACGAAAATATTCTGGAGTCCACCCTTCTCCCTAAACCACCAGGGAATAAAGAGTCAGATCAATTCCCTCCTTCCCACTCTTAAAACCTGCCTAAAGGGCACATGGCTGAGGCCCCTTATTCTTTGGGAAATGGTTTTTGTAACAGCTGACAAATCAAATTGGGCCTGATGCCAAGAGTCATAGAGTCCAACCATAATATTCTGTAAAGAATGGCATGCAATTGTCTTGTAAATCTCCTGGACAGTCACAGATCAGAAGCTGGCAAGGATGACGACATAGTTCTGATGGAATGTGTCTTATCTTAACCTTGAAGTTACAGATCTGCTCAGGAGCAGCAGTAAGAAATGAGAAATGCACTCAGACATCAGAGGGGATATAATTCTCTTTTAGACAGTGCGACCCAGTGTATTAGGGTCAAATGAAACACAAAGCCAGACGGACAATTTAAGAGCTAGAGCCTGGACCAGATAAAGCATCAAGACTGGTGGTTCACGCTGAGCTTGGGAGGAGGGAGCGTTCCAGTATGAGAAATGAGACATGGCTGGCAGGATGATGGAGTGATTAAGGTAGAATCCCGACACCATGAAGGAGGAAGATAGGATGAGCCTCTAAGAGCAACCGTATCCTTGTGGAAATCTCCATGGGAAGGGGTGAGTAGCTCCTCAAATTTCTCGTGTCTTTCAGGCATAACAGCTCTCAGCTCTCTCTTGATTGTACGCAGTAACTCTCTGTTAAAGACAGCAATATCTACAGATAGATTCTGGCAATTTAATTGCCCATAAGGATACAAGAAGACAGCAGGCCCCACCAACCCTTCATATCAATGATACAAGGCAAATTCACCTTACAGGCCTCTGAGTGCCAGGGGAAAAACACCTAAACCAGAGATCTAGGGAGAGTCAGCCTTGGAAAAACATCAAAGATCATTGTAGTCAGGCACAGTCAGAACCCACATTCCAAATTGATGACAGGAGACGTCTTTAACAGATGAATCTTCCAGAAAAATAAAAAGGGGAAGAGGTGAGGAGATGAAGCAGAAAGAGAAAGGAAAAAAACCCACACATTATAAGGATAAAAGAAAAAAACATGTTAAAATGGCCAATCCCCAGAAATTAGAGAGGAATACTGGGGAAATCCAGAAGAACAGCAGATGATAGTTAACATTTGCATTAACCAATCAATCCTGGAACCACAGAACCAACCAAATTGGGTCTCAGGATATCTGTCTCCTCTGTACAATTCAGGCTTTGCTTAGGTCCCTCCAGTCCCTTTCTAACGCCAGCTGTCTTGGTGGCTTTTCTTTGATCTTGATGTAGCAAATTATATTTTCATCACTACTTACAAGCAAAAACATATATATGTGTGTATAAGTATATACACATATATAATCTCACAATTCTAAATCTTTCTCTAGGCTTCCTTTGTATTATTTAAAAAGTAATAGAAAATAACTGGTAAGTTGCCTCATTGAACTACCCACGCAACTATCTGGAGGTGGTACTCAGACCAAATGTCAAAACGCATTATCAGTGAGCTCCCTCTTCATTTCAGAGTTTCAATATAAATTCTATAAGTCTACTAAGAAGGCAAAATCCTCCAGAAAAAAAAAGCCATCCTAAAAGTAGCAGAGGTTGAAGGCATATGCAAAGCTCCCTATCACATGCACCAGCAATTTTTAACCAGTTGTGCAGCAAGAACTTTTAAAACATGCAATACCTGACTAGTCAGGGGCACTGACCTCTTTTCCCTTAGATCGTCAAATAAAAAAATGGTAACTACCAACACAATAGCTGTCTGATGTAAAGGAAGCAAAATTACACCCATTTTTTTGTCAGATCAGCAAAAAAATGTATTTTTTGGTGTGTTGCATAATCTTAGTAATTATTTTATGTGTGCCACAAGATTAAAAAGGTTGAAAATCACTGAAATATGCCACTGATGAGTGGCTTCAGTAGGCTCGGGCTTGAGAAATTCCTATTTCTCCCCTAAGGCCCTTGGGAAAGGCTAATAGCTCAAATAAAGATTAAATTGTCAGCTACAGCCTTGTCTTCAAAGTGTTCTCTATCTAGCCTTATTGTAATAAAACAGATGAAAAGAAACCAAATTTATAAAACCATTTTATTCTGGTCTGTTATTTGCTCTTTAGGCTCTAGAAGTACCAGTGGTTTTAGGTTTGTAACGCATACTGCATAAAAACCAAAATACCCTCTATAAAGATTTTTTCTTCCCCTAGATAGATTTATGATTTCCAAAGTGTTAGCCATGTGGTGTTTTAACAAAAACACAGCATAGAGATGCATGTTACTGCTGTTGTGGCAATCTCAGATTTTGTTAAACGGGCTGGTAACTATCATTCCACCTCCACCAAAACCCCTGAGCACCCAATTCAAGAGGAGTTAAAAGCTTTTTAAATGTCCATTTAAGAGACTGGATTAGGGAAGAGTTGAGAAGAAAGATTAACTGTTGTCGTTAACACCCCTATCATTAACAGGCCACATACAGACAACACAAACTTTGTAACAGAGTGTGGAGAGAGGAAATGCTCTTCCTTTGGCTAGCACAGGTCCAGTTTGTGATCCTTAAAATATCAGGCCAAGGCACTACTACTTCATCCAGGCACAGAATGATTCTGGGGTCAAGTATCTTGTCTGTCGACTATCCAAGCCTCCTACTCCAATGAACAAGGGAGTAAAGAGCCCTTTTTTTCTTTTAGATTAAAACATATACATTATAAATAGAGATAAAGGCTGCCTTATAAATTTTATTTGGCTTCAATGCCTTCCAAGGTCTGACCACCATGAAAATATATAAGTGAATGTGTACTACAGCAATGTTTAGAACTGCTTGAAGTGTAAGTCTGTTTTACTGGTATATTTAGCAGGAACACAAATTGTTGATATCTCATTACCAGATATTATTCCCACAAAATAATAATTTTATATGGGATTTTTTTCCTTTATTAAAATCTACTGAATTTCTTCTCTCAAGTGTCAGTCTTTAAATTTAGTTAGGGCACACTTAAACTATCACTGGGTAAGAGGTTACATACCAAGATTTATAAGGAAATAGAATTTGGTATCACTATGGGCAAATGTCTTCCAGATAGTACTTTCCAAAAACTCTATCCTTGAAATGTACTGACCTCATCTCAAGGCACTGGCCAGGATGGTGTTAATCTCACACTCGCCCTCTCTTAATTAAATGTGATGACACATGAACTGGTAGATCCTTGTCATCTTTCATTAAGAAATTGGAGATTTCATCATAAACAAATCTTTTTAATTTAAAAATATGTTAATTGATTTTAGAAAGAGAGGAAGATAGATAGATGAGAGAGAGAGAGAAACATGGATGTGAGAGAGAAACATCGACTGGTTGCCTCCCACACACACCCCAACTAAGACTGAACTTGAAACCTAAGTATGTGCCCTATTGAGGAATCGAATCCCCAAACTTTTGACATACAAGACATCCAACCAACTGAGCCACACCAACCAGAGCTCATTATAAACAATCTTAAGAAAAATGAGTACCATCCATGTTGGAGTATATTGACATGATTCTTAAATTTTGACATACCACTTTAGCAGAGCATGTTCACAAAATGTGGATGGCTTATAAGAAAACTAGCCCTGGCCAGGTAGCTCTATTGGTTAGAGCATCGCCTGATACACCACGGTGGCAAGTTGGATCCAAGGTCAAGGCACATAAAAGAATCAACCAATGAACGCATAAATTAGTGGAACAACAAATTGATGTCTTTCTCCCTTTCCCCCCCTCTCTCTAAAATCAGTAAATTTAATAAAAATATATATGTTTTTTTAATCCTCACCTGAGGAATGCTTATTGATTTTAGGGAGAGAAGGGAGAGAGAAAGAGAAGGAGAGAAACATCAGTTGGTCGCCTTTTGTAGGTACCCCTACTGGGGACTACACCTCCACCTAGGCATGTGCCCTGACTGGCAACCAAACCAGAGACCTTCCAGTTTGCACCCAACCGAGCCACACCAGCCAGGAAATAAAAATAAATCTTAAACAAACAAACAAACAAACAAAAATGTCCATTCCCAAATAAAATTATGGTTATAAAGCATTTTCCAAACAGCCATACAATTAAGACTTGGTGCTTATCCTGTGATTATCTAGTTTGTATAGGTTTTGGACATTAGCAGCTTAAGGGTTACAAAGGCCCCCTCAGGTCAATTCAACAAATACTCTATTTTAAGGAAGAGTTTGTACTATGTCAATTTATGCTCCCTCATAATCTAAGTTTAGTGAAGATGTTCAAGAAACATAAAAATTAATTTGCATAACCATAACACCTCTAATTTAACTGTTGAGATGGTATTAGAATTTAAATCTATAGGCTAAAATCTGATTAATACATGCTAACAAAAAAGGAATTTTTATGTAATTGGAATAAGAAAGATACCTCAAACTATAAAACTTCAGGGAGTAAAAGAAAGCATTCCTTCAACATATGGCATAATTTTGTGCTTTGCTATTCCCTTGGTATATTTGCAACGTGAATTATACTGAAGTCATAGCCTACAATTTAGATAAATAAAATCAAGCCAGTATCGAACCTTTTCCCTTCCCATACACCAGTATCCTTGGCAGCTCCTTGGCAATCTATTATGATCCTGACCAATTTCTCTCTAAGGCAATTTAAAAGCTGTAAAAAAATACATAATGGGTGATGACAGGAGAAACAAACCCACACCAGAAATTATTGAACCTTGTAGGTCCTTGCAAGTGTCTCTACTGACATTTAAGTGTGAGTTACTATGCCACAATATCATAAAAGTGTGCTCTACACTTCAGATATATTGATAGTTAAATGCAAAGAAAGGCCACCATCAGATAAACGGCTATAGGGATGGCCAATCTCAGACCACCCAGCTCTTCCACTGAGCATTCTAACGTGTTACTTAAGACAAAAAAGATGTTCCTAACTCTTTTTGTCCAGTTTCCAGCTACAATCCTGATTCAAATCCTACACCAAAAGGATGATTAATATAGTAATAATTCTGATCCTTGCTCTAAAATTGTTTGGTTGGGCCCTGACCACTGTGGCTCAGTTGGCTGGGTGTCATCCTAAAAAGCAAAAGGTCACCAGTTCGATTCCGTCAGGGCCCACATCTGGGTTTCAAGTTTGGTCCTGGGTCTAGATTTGTACTAGAGGCAACCGATTGATGTTTCTCTCTCACATCAATGTTTCTCTCCCTCTTCCCCTTTCCAAAAGTTAAATAAATAATATCTTTAAAAAATAAATAAAATTGATTGGTTCATTATGGGATATAACTTGAGGGCTTAAAATATATGTCAAGCTTGCAGTGCACTGAGTCTAGCCCAATCTTCAACTCAACAACTGAGGATTCTAATAGTTTGTGCTTGGTTAAATGAGTGGTTAGACCTGTCTCCAAAGGTAAAAGCTACTAAAGGGGCAACTTGTTAACAATAGCAAGATCAGGACTAGGAATCAGATGTGAATCCCCTCCCAACTAAGTAAATCATTGAAAGGTCGGACTGGACAGTTCACTTAACCTTAAGGGTATTAGTTATTTGCCCTACTTATCTCATAGGTCTGTTGTGTGAGAAAAATAAAACTAGAAAACACTTAAAAATGTAAAGCAATGGAAGTTAAATGTCTATTAGCAGATGAAGTTAAAATAACAAATGTTTTGGTAAGTGTTCCCCCCTCGTCTATTTTCCTGAAGACTTTGTATAGAATTGGTATTATTTCTTAACTGTCTCTTAAAATTCGCCGGTAGTCATCTGGACCTGGACTTTTCTTTGTGGGAAGGTTTTTAACTATAAATTCTATTCCCTTAACAGATAGTATAGAGCTAGTGAAGTTCTGTATTCTTAAGTGAGCTTTGGTAGTTTGTCTTTCAAAGAGGTGATTCATATCATCTAAGACATTGAATATATTGGTATAGTTGTTAATAATATTCCCTTATTACTGGTTTAATATCTGTAAGGATGAGTAATGATAAACCTCCTCTTATTCCTGATGCTAGTAATTTGCATCTTTTTTTTACTCCTGATCAGACTTGCTTGGTTTTTTTAATTTTATTAAAACACCCTCTTTCAGTTTTATTAATTTTTCTGGTTTTGTTTTATACTTCATCAACTACTTACTGCTTCCTTTGGGTTTAATTTGCTCTTCTTTTTCTAGATTTTTGTGAGAGAAAAATAAGTCACTAACTTTAGACCTTGTTACTTTTTTTCTTTAAATTGATTTTTAGAGAGAGGAAGGGGGAGACAGACAGACAGAGAAGAATTATCGATTTGTTGTTCCACTCATTTATGCACTCATTGGTTGATTTTTGTATGTGCCCCGACTGGGGATCAAACCTGAAACTGTATGTACACTGTTAGGTACACTGTATGGGATATGAAGTGTATGGGATGATGCTCCAACCAACTGAGCTACCCAGCCAGGACCCAGTTCAAAACATTTTCTAATTTTCTTTGTGATCTCGTTTGATCTGTGGGTTACATAGAAATGTGTTGTTGCAGATGTATGTTTTTTCTTCCATGTAATTAAAATCTTTATTATTCATTGTGCAAAATTTAGGACAGTTGTGTCCTATTGATGAATTGATCCCCTTATCATCTAATCAAGTGTTAACTCTATCTCTTACCTTCCTCATGTCTATTATGGAAAAAGAACAAGAAAATTCTGGAAATATACAGGAAATCAAAAGTAAAAGGTTTGATGATACAGGAAGTTAAAAATAACTTTAATGAGTTTTCTGAACTATCTGTAAATTTTATCTATGCTTGTTTCCAGCTACTCATATAAATAAGGTTTGCCTATGTTTTATCAGATCCTTTGATATAATTTACTGTTGTAAAGTACTGAACAAATTAGCAGTATATTACATTCCACAATTCCATCTGAAGTAAATGAGTCTCACTGATTTATTCCATGTGCCTTGATGAAAAACAAGGCACATGAAGTCCAAGTATTTGCCTCAGAAACCAAACTTAAGATTTCCCAACCTGTTAATTGACCTCTTTAGCACAGGGCATTTTATTCCAACATAATTATGCCTTCTGGCTCAGATACAAATTTGCTTTATTCTAAGAAATGTAGATTACAATCAGAAAAATACTTGAATTCAATTTGGTTTCTCCTCTCCATGGAAGAAACAGATAATGTGTGTTATAAAACTTGATCTTGAAATAGTCCTTTCAACAACACCATCTTAGTCCCATGCTTTCTAGTGTTCTCCCTAGCAATGGAACACAATGGAACAAGGACTCAGTAAGTTTGAAAAATAAGACTGCATGTGAAAAATTCTAAAACTAGGCCCATGACCTAGTTTCAAGTAGGAAAAAATCTGTCAGCGTTTAATTTTGACAAATTACTCTTACTAGAAAGGAAATCCAGACTACAAAGTCCACAGCCTCATTAGGATGAAAATAGAAAATGGCCCAGCTAGTCCATTACACTCTTCTTAGAAAATCACACACAATTAACAAGTACAGATTTGTTATCCTGTGTTAATAATACTCCAAGGAGTTGACAACCAGCCAACAATTCAGTCTTCTGTCTCTCGAGTCCTAGGCAAGACCACACCACAAAACTACATTGATCCAAAATATTGGATGAGTTCTTGATTTGCATTTAAAATTACTGATTTCAAAAACAAATTCTAAGGCCCTAGTTGGTGTGGCTCAGTGGACTGAGTACCAGCCTGCGAACCAAAGGGTCACCAGTTCAATTCCCAGTCAAGGCATATGCCTCGGTTATCGGCCAGGTCCCCAGTTGAGGGCACGTGAGAGGCAACCACACACTGATGTTTCTCTTCCTCTCTTCCCCACTTTCTAAAAATAAATAAACAAAATCTTAAAAAGAAACTCTAAGACATTTTAGGAGTCACCTTCATGAAAGTGTTTGGTCTAGAAGGCTATTAGCTATCATCTACACAAATCCTTCTGTATACTATAAGATGAAGAAACTAAGGACCAAAGAGGACAAATGGCTCACCCAAGGTTACTATATCACTACTTAATGGCAGAAATAAGAACCCGTGTCTCCTGAGCCTTCCCCCCCCAACTTGCCTGCCTCATTTTCCCTCTCTTAAGTAACCTTTCCTTTTTTGAATTTGGTAAAATTTATTTGGATAGGCGTTAGAGAAGCAGGGAGTGTGTACTAATCTGAATGCTGGCTCCCAAAAAAAAATTCATGTCCAAATCCCTAGAACCTGTGAATATTACCTAATATGGCAAACGATGTGATTCAAAGATGTGAAAAGGAGAATTTATCCCGGATTATCCATGGGCCTTAAATGCAATCACATGTATCCTTATGAGAGGTAGAAGAAAATTCTGAGAAAAATAAAGAGAATGTGAAGACAGAGAGAGATGAGGCCACAAAATGAGGCTGACAACCACCAGAAGCTGGAAAAGGAAAGGAAGGGCCTCTCCCCAAGAGCCCCCAGAAAGAGCCCAACACCTTGATTACAGAATTCTGGCCTCCAGAACTGTTTGAAGCCACCAAGTTTTTGGTAATTTGTTATAGCTGCCACAAGAAACTAACACCCAGGGAGAAAAAAAAAAAAAAGGAAAAGAAACTAACACAAAGGGGAAATATAACTTACAAAAATCATAAACTGGACATATATAAAACTAATTACTGATCCAAAAAGAAGTGTGCTTCAAGTGACCCAAAGATTGCCTAAAACCTTTAGTCCCTCATTTCAAAGGGTAAATTGAAGCAATCACAGTACATAATTTACCTGAAACATTGGGAGATCTAAGAAGACAAATTCAGAAAGCTTTAATATTACATAATATTACACAGCTACTGAGAAAACCAGTTTATGTTTTCCCCAACATGCTAGCTGGTAGAGCTCCTGGAGAGACTAAACATAGGCAACAGTTGTCACTGTGGGTGTTCTGCCAACACAAGTGTAAAGTTGTCATCAGAAATAAATATGTGGCTTCAAGTGGCTCACAAAAGTCCAACAAATCTGCATCTTGGACTCTGCACAAGCCAACTCTTCTCAGGATGACCTGGACTCCTTCCCATTAATTCAATGATCAGCTAAAGCCATCCTCTACAAGGAACAAAGGAAAATCAAAGTTTACATCAGGGAAAAAAGATGAGAGCCCAGAGTCCAAATTCACAAATAACATCATATAAATAGCAGCCACATTGAGTCAGTTATAAGTGATATTTCACACTATAATTTATTACTTTTTAAAGTCAATATCCATAGCACACAGCTTTAGGCCCAATATCATGCAAGATGAATGGAAATAAAAATAGAGGAAGTAAAAAGAACAGAAAAGGAAAAAAATGTTTTCCCAAGAGTTACTGAATTGGGCTATTCCAATAAGATAAATAAATCATGCTATGTATTTACATAAAATATGTCAATAAAAGCAAAAAATACTTGTCTTCCTCAGAAATCTTTATACTCTGGATACTCTTCTCTTTTTCTAGAGCTATTGTGAGGGCTCTGAGAATCACCAGAAGTTTCCTGGACATATAAAAATCCAGTCACTCCAGAGGTACGTTCTTTCTTTTTTCTCAGACATCATTCTACTCACCTACTGATTAGTTTTCAGTGAAGATGTGTTATTTTCCCTTTTAGCTTTAGCTGCAATAATATGCCTCTGAGGAATAAACACAAGTGATTGAAATTTAATTTTTATAACATAGTCTCAACATTTTGTCTTGTTAACAACCAAGCCAGGTTCTCCAAAGGCAAGAAAAAAAGTCTAAAGTTAGAATTTTCAATGTGATATTCTTAGAACTTCAATGAAAAATTACCCACTAAAATTTTCCTACCAGAGAAATATTTATCAGATATATCAACTATAATACTGTAAGAGAATTCATAATAAAACAAGTAATTTTTACTTCCACACCAAAGTACCCAAAAACTATGTTCAAATCCTGAAATCTTTCAAATTAAAATATAATCTAAAGTGGCATAATTTGGTTACCTAATCTATAGATCAGTTGTTTTTCTTTTTTCTCTAAACTGTGGGTCTGTGCATAGCTATGAAATCAGTTCAGCAAAAAATGATGTACGTTTTTAAGAAAATGAAGTAATGTACTGTAGATGCAAAAAAATAGTATACTCTTTGCACATTTATTTATAGAGAAACTTGTTTTAATATTGTGTGCAGGGTCAGTATAAAATGTGTTTCTTTCTGAGCATCAAGGTCAAAAAAAGTTTGAGACACTGATCCAAAAGAATCCCAGTAAAGGAAGGAGGCTTAACTCAGATGAAATGCAAGCGTCTAAAGCAAGTCTACCTTGGAAATAGACTTGCTTTAGAAATCGTATTTGCCATTATTTTAGAACAGCAATCCTCAACCTTTCTGGCACCAGGGACTGACTTCGTAAAAGACAATTTTTCCGTAGATGACAATTTTTCCACCGGGAGAATTGGGAGGGGGGCGTAGCTCAGGCAGCTTTGCTCACTGGCCTGCCCCCCTCACCTCCGGCTGTGTAACCTGGTTGTGCGACCTGATTCCTAACATGCCACTGACCAATTACTAATGAAAATTTCCTTTTATCCAATGAAACAATGATCACTCTACACCTGAAGAGATAATCATTAGGATTTAGTAATTCATTTACCAAAAGACACTTCCTAAACCCTTCACCCATCTTCTCCCTCAAATTTCCAATTGGTTAAAGATTTTGACAAGATAATCAACTTTAGCACCAGTCATTTTATAAGATCAATAATTTTCAACTGGTGGAGATTTTGCTCCCATATAACCCCTGAGGACATCTGGCAATGTATGGAGACATTCTGAATGTCACAAATGGGGGTGGGGGCAGGGGAGGTACATTCACCCTGCCAGAAATGTCAAGAGTCCTGAGGGTGGCAAACTCTGTAGACCAAGAGTGTATTCTTTTCAAACCTAAATAAATTAGGAACGGATACCTTAACCTACATATATTCCTTTAGTTTCCTTGTTGAATGGGCTATTCCTATAAGTAAATCATGCTATGTGTTTAAATAAAACGTCAATAAAAGCAAAAAACATAAACTAATATTTATAAACTAAAGAGCTGTATTATCAGTATCCCTACAGTTTATAACCAAATATGAAATAGATTTGTCCCTTTTCAAGTGCCAGAGAACATGGAAATCCCTCCTCTCTCCACCGTATGCTAAACTAAAATCATCTGTCTTTTGTCAGAAAGGTCTCTAATCATAAGGGTACTTGATATGTAGCTGAACTTATTACAGTAGTTATACACTATTTCCCTTGACCCTAAATAAATCAGTGAATATAGTAGTATACATTGACACAGCAAAAGGACAATGAAAATTTCTGTATCTTAGTAAAAGTCTTGGAATAAGTAGAATGGGCATTACCAAGAGATGGACTGCATGTTAAATAAACACTTTGAAGGAAATATAATCAAATGGTAACAAAGTAATCCAGGTGATGGATCACCCTCCTTAAGCAGCTTCCTTGTTATCCAAATTCAGAAATCCTCCGAGAAACAGCAAAGGGGCTTAGAACTCTTTATGGTGCATAGAAAGATATGCAGTGGGGAAAGTTCCTCGAAGGAGAAACTAAGGCATTGGGGACATGGATAATTCTTGCAAAGCTCTTAACATGATGCCTAGCAGGTACTAAGTACCCAAAAGTTACTTTTTTATTTATACTTCCAGACAGAGAATCACCTTAGTTTCTAAGGGGAAAACTGCGCTTTCCTCTTTCGAGGTGTAAGGAGAATGGCGGTGAGAAGTACATGATTATGAATGGAAACACAAAAAACAGCTGACTTTTGAATTTAATTTTAATCACAGATTATTATTATCCCTGGAGAGATTTAAGTATTAGAGATCCAATCTGCCTCCATCTCCCAGTATCCCTAGAGTTACACATTCTGGTCATGTAGCTTTCCAAAACTTTATGGATTTACAAATACTGAGTTCTCCGTGGAAATATGCATTATGCGGGTTTTACTCGGGCGCCTTTCAATGACAGTAGTAGAGGTTTATCCCATTCGTTCTAACATATCAAGTCAGTCTTCCTAAACAAGCTAATTCTCAAAGTCAAAAGACTTCCCTTACTCCCCTCAAAATCGACAGTGGATGGTGGGATGTAGAGATGAGGAGAAAAAAATGGCAAACTCGATGTATACAGGAGCAAACGTACCGTTTCCCTACCAGGGAGGTTTATGGGATGGAGGCCTAAAGGCTTCGTTAGAGAAGTTATCGTGGATAAAACATCCACCCGACGCGCCATCACAGGCATTAAATCTCCTTCCTCACAACCACAAACCTAACACTCCTGCCCTTTGGAACATTAATTGGACGGCTCAGCCGAGCGCTCTCCTTAGGTTGTCCTCTTACTGTATTGGCTCCAGATTTGGTCCATCCATTTAACCGCGCGACCCCCTCATTCCCCATTGGAGTCAAACCGCTGCCTCTCGGAAGAGCCCAACCTACCGCGCGCTTCGTGCTCATTGGCTCAGTGAGACGCTGCTCAGGAGGCGAAAACCCGCCTCCCATATTACGAAGGTCCAAGGACCGAAAAGTCGACAGCTAAAGGTAAACCCAATTGGCCTGCACACTTGCCAGTCAAACTCTTCGGCTGCAAAGCTCCACAGAACCTACACGGACAAAACATCCGCCCCTGTTCTTCTATTGGTTGGCCCGACCAACCGCTCCCCCTTCACTAGCCCCCACCCCACCGTCCATTCATTTCACACAATAACTGGCCCAATTGGAGTCGGTTCAAGACCTCATATGGGTAGGCAAGACTGTCCGCCACTTACCCGGAATCGACACCGATCACTCACGCTAATGTCTTCCCTGTTCCTCTATGATGAGGCCAGACCACAAGCCACCACTGCCACCGTCTTCTGCGCAACGCCAACCGCCCGCCAAAACGGATCGTTTCCTGCGCCTGCGCGACCAATCCTGGAACCAGACCTTTTCTCCGCCCACTAAGCCTGCGCAAAACGCGGCACAGCTCCCGCCACTACGCAGGCGCTATAAATTCACTGCCGTCTCCCACCCGCCATTTCACGTGTTCTTTGAGCCAAGCGGAACTTCCTAATGCGCCTGCGTAAACTCGCCATTTTACTACACATGCGCTCAGCAGTTGTTGCAAAAATAAAATTATCACATCCTACTTTTTGAAATATAGTATTAATCATGCCCTGACAACTGAGTAGAATGTAGTATTCGAAGAGTGGGGGATTAAAAAGTTATTTAAATATCCTAGGTGCATTCAAATAGAAATGATTTGTTGTCTAGCCAATCAGATTAGTTAAGAATAATATTACTCGGGAACCAATGAACTCCGAGGGGTGGAGACTACGCAGACCTCCAAAGGGATGACGTTAACAGCAATGCGGCATCACAGACCAATAGTAGCAGGAAGCTATTTCAAATATCCAATCACAGCTATTAAGGGGCGGAGTCTACCAATGCCGTAAGGGAGGAGGCGGGATAAAAAGCGAGGCCGAAGGTAGGCTGGCAGATACGTTCGTTACATTACTCCTTTCTGCCGGTGGACGCCGCTGAGTAAGCATCGTTGAAGTTCTCTCTGCTGCAGTCGTCATGTCTAAGTCAGAGGTGGGTAAGACGGTCTCTCCAACTTAATTTTCTTGCTCACCTCTGCCTGAGTTTCGTGGGATGCAGTTTAGATTGGCTGCTTGCGCCAGCCCATTCGGCAGTTCTTCAGTCGCGGCCCGGGCCTACCCCTCCCAAAGTTCAGGTCGCCATTTTGTCCTCGTCGTGGCCATGAGGCCGCTGTCCCGTAACATTTAGTTATTATGCCAGGCTTGTACCTCCCAGTAAATCTCTTAGGCATAGTAAGTCTTTTTTTTTTTTTTTTTTACCTTGTCTCAGTAGGCGAGTTTCTTAAAAAGCCGCTTTCGTCTCTTTTTGGCAACGGGCCCCTCCCGTTCACTCCTTTTGTTGCGCGTGCGTCAAAGGCAGAGTAGGGACGCATGCGCTCGCTGTTTTGTACCTTCCAGTACTCTGTACCCAGTGGGGAGAAACACGTGGCTTGCTGCGACCAGAAGGAACAATAAGCACTACGTGCATACTGTCTAGTTTTGCTTAAGTGAATGGTGCTTTGCGTTAACCGGCTAATTTAACGCTTCCCTCCCTTCCCCATTCCTAGTCTCCCAAAGAGCCGGAACAGCTACGGAAGCTCTTTATCGGAGGTTTGAGCTTTGAAACAACAGATGAGAGTCTGAGGAGCCATTTTGAGCAATGGGGAACGCTCACAGACTGTGTGGTAAGACTTGGAAGAGAAAAGGGGTCCTAGAACTAGTTGATTTACTAGGCTTCTCGTGCCATAGGTCTTGTCTGAATACTTAATGGCTATTGATAACAGGATTATAGTTGGAAATGACAAGAAGGTGTGGCGTTAGAGAGCTAAAAAGCTCGCAATAAGTTTGTACAGGGATAATGGGAAACGGAAGGACTTTGTTTGAAGACTAATATAATTTCTTATCTTGTTCAAGGTAGAAATGACAGTAGTTTGGGCGTCTTACTATGATTTTAAATGAATTACAT
This sequence comes from Phyllostomus discolor, assembly GCF_004126475.2. Classification (NCBI taxonomy): domain Eukaryota; kingdom Metazoa; phylum Chordata; class Mammalia; order Chiroptera; family Phyllostomidae; genus Phyllostomus; species Phyllostomus discolor. The sequence goes on along the minus strand of NC_040904.2, from coordinate 162,889,652 downwards.
CTTAGGTGATGAGAGATCCAAACACCAAGCGCTCCAGAGGCTTTGGGTTTGTCACATATGCCACTGTGGAGGAGGTGGATGCAGCCATGAATGCAAGGCCACACAAGGTGGATGGAAGAGTTGTGGAACCAAAGAGGGCTGTCTCAAGAGAAGTGAGTGATTTATTTTTCCCTTCCCTAGTCATTTACAAGTGTGCCACCAGGTAGATACAATGTTTGGGAATAGTAACAAACTTGAACCTTAATTTCAGGAGATTTTGCTAATGTCTAGCTTAATTGGGGTTTTTTTCCCCGTTAGGATTCTCAAAGACCGGGTGCCCACTTAACTGTGAAAAAGATTTTCGTTGGTGGTATTAAAGAAGACACTGAAGAACATCACCTAAGAGATTATTTTGAACAGTATGGAAAAATTGAAGTGATTGAAATCATGACTGACCGAGGCAGTGGCAAAAAGAGAGGCTTCGCTTTTGTAACCTTTGATGACCATGACTCTGTCGACAAAATTGTCAGTGAGTATCATAACACGTTTGTTAGCTAAGGGTTCTGAAATTCTGGTTATATTCCAAACCCTGAGGTTGTGTTCTTTTTATCTTCAAATTTTTTAGTTCAGAAATACCATACTGTAAATGGCCACAACTGTGAAGTAAGGAAAGCTCTATCTAAGCAAGAGATGGCGAGTGCGTCATCCAGCCAAAGAGGTGGGTTTGTTGCTTTTGTTAAACCTTAAGGACCAATTCCAATTTTTATGGTTTAATGCAATTCATCTTTTCTTAAGGTCGAAGTGGTTCTGGAAACTTTGGAGGTGGTCGTGGAGGTGGATTTGGTGGGAATGACAACTTTGGTCGTGGAGGAAACTTCAGTGGTCGAGGTATATTTGATCATAATTTAATGACTTCAAATAACTTGTCCTTTATGCAATCTGACAGTATGGCCACTGTTTCCAAAGTTATATTCTATCTAAATGTATTTCTGGCTTCTCACCAACTCAAAGTCCTGTGTATGAAAATAATTTTTTTAGCACAGGAACTGTTTTCTCAAGTTTATACTTACGAGGCTGTAATTTGTATGGAATTCATATACTTAAAAATCTGCTTTCTTCCAGGTGGCTTTGGTGGTAGCCGTGGTGGTGGTGGATATGGTGGCAGTGGGGATGGCTATAATGGATTTGGTAATGATGGTAAGTTTTGTGGGTTGGTTTATTTAGGAATAAACAGGCAAAAGGTTGGGGGGGGTATTTGTTTTTGGTGACTTATAGAATAGGTTGGTAGAGACTAAAACTCTAGTGCATGACAAGCTAAATTCTGACCATAACAGCATGTGAGCAGGCTGTTACCCATTACGCTTAAACAGGTTTTGATTGTTGAATACTTTTGTCTTATTGAGAAGAATTGTATTCTTGTAGGTGGTTATGGAGGAGGCGGCCCTGGTTACTCTGGAGGAAGCAGAGGCTATGGAAGTGGTGGACAGGGTTATGGAAACCAGGGCAGTGGCTATGGCGGGAGTGGCAGCTATGACAGCTATAACAACGGAGGAGGCGGAGGCGGCTTTGGCGGTGGTAGTGGTAGGTATCCAGTGATCCAGGTACTTGGTGCAGTAGCTAGATTAGCCTTGTAGAATTTATGCCCGTGTGGGGATTAGATGCATTATGTGGTACATTGCATGGTATTTTTTTTAATGGGCTTGCTGTGCTACCTCCTAGCTTTAAGCTGGGGCCGCCTCACTCCCAAATAGATGAATGAGTGGATAGTGGCATCTTCGGCTGTTCAACTGGAACTAGATTAGCTCTAGTAGGATTTAGTGTCTTAACTTCTTTGGGACCATAGGCACTTAGTTGATGAATCCAGCATGTGTTTGTAGTGCCCCTGGATGGGTCAAGGACTTCAAGGCTATAGGATATGGTCTGTGTTGTCATGGTGAGTTGAGTAAAACACTGGATTATTCAACTGAATGCTTACCTGGAAAAGATGAAATACAAAGATAAACATTGGAGCCATCAGAGTTTGGGAGGAAGGCAGGTCAAGCAACTTAATTTTTTTTTCTTTTTCCATTTTTGAACACAATAGATTTCAGAGCTGTCATCTTGCCTCAGTAACAGATAACGGTCCTCTTTCCATTCCTAGGAAGCAACTTTGGAGGTGGTGGAAGCTACAATGATTTTGGCAATTACAACAATCAATCTTCAAATTTTGGGCCCATGAAAGGAGGAAACTTTGGAGGCAGAAGCTCTGGCCCCTATGGTGGTGGAGGCCAATACTTTGCCAAACCACGAAACCAAGGTATAGTGAGTGTGTGAGTGGTGGTGGTGGTGGTGGTGGTGGTGGTAGTTGTAGTAGTAGTAGAGGGCTAGGTGTCTTTAATTTGTACTGCTAAAGAATAGTTTGGGTCTTAGATGACATTGTGTGAGCTATAATAAATAGCCTGACAAAGTTTTAAGAACACTTAAGTGACTGGTAACTCAGTCAAATTGAAAATGTCATCTGAGCTGAAACTCCACTTTGAATTTTATTGTTTCAAATATAAAAGTGTTACTGCTTGGCACTTTGAAAGTTTAAAGGAATAAACGTTGTTCTTAGGTGGCTATGGTGGTTCCAGCAGCAGCAGTAGCTATGGCAGTGGCAGAAGGTTTTAATTATGCCAGGTAAGTAAACACCTTTTTGTGTTTCAACTTAATTTTTATGATTGAAAATGAACCCAGTAACCCTAATGTAGCTAAGCAGTGCAACATAGTTAACAATGTAACTGCAGTAAAATTGTGGATATTAAGTTAATATTCAGATCAGCAAAATTTGTGGGAAACAACTTGCTATTGGATTGTAGCCTTAAGTCTTAATATGTTTAGATTAACAACTTTATTCCATATTGTTCAACAGGAAACAAAGCTTAGCAGGAGAGGAGAGCCAGAGAAGTGACAGGGAAGCTACAGGTTACAACAGATTTGTGAACTCAGCCAAGCACAGTGGTGGCAGGGCCTAGCTGCTACAAAGAAGACATGTTTTAGACAATACTCATGTGAATGGGCAAAAAAACTCGAGGACTGTATTTGTGACTAATTGTATAACAGGTTATTTTAGTTTCTGTTCTGTGGAAAGTGTAAAGCATTCCAACAAAGGGTTTTTAATGTAGTTTTTTTTTTTCCTTTTTGCACCCATGCTGTTGATTGCTAAATGTAATAGTCTGATCATGACGCTGAATAAATGTGTCTTTTTTTTTAAATGTGCTGTGTAAAGTTAGTCTACTCTGAAGCCATCTTGGTAAATTACCCCAACAGTGTGAAGTTAGAATTCCTTCAGGGTGATGCCAGATTCCATTTGAAATTTATTTACAACCTGCTTGGGCACACATGCCATTGTCTTCAGAAACCTTGGTGTAGTTGAATTGATAAGTTACTGTGTTGTGACCTGGAGTTCACCATTAAAAGGGTCACCCAAGCAGAGTCACGGAGTTTATTTGGTTACTAATGGTTGTTGGCACATCCTATGCAATATACTAAATTGAATTATGGTACCAGATAAAATTATAGATGGGAATGAAGTTTGTGTATCATCCATTATCATGTGTAATCAATAAACGATTTAATATCCTCTTGAATGGAATGACAACTGTATGGATTTGGGACTGGCAGAGCTTTGGACTTTCCCTACCCACTACCCATGAATGTTGAATGCTTCTGTCACCAATTCAAATTCAAAACTTTGCCAGAGATTAGAAACCAGCTGTTGGCTAATGCAGCTCCAAAAATCCACAGATTAGAAGTGTTTTGGGAGATGTTTTTAAACTTACCAGAACCAGTAAGAGTTTCTTAATCCTACACTACATTAAAGGAAAACTGCAGTTTACTTTGTTCCGGTTGGGTGGGTCTTTATAGAGACTTAATAGATTTTAATCACACTAGGTTGCCTATTTGGAGATTAACATTATGGAGATGTCGAAGAACCATACTGCTTATAAACGTGCTAACTGCAGTTTTCCTTTAAATATAGCACAAGACCACGTAACCATCCTAAAATGTTAATTGTATAGAAAATGATTTCTAAAGTTAACTTAATATCCAGTGATTGTTTTTTGTACATAGGTTCTTTTGAGCCTTCCCTTTGATATCCTCAATTTCAGTGCCATTGTACCTACTTAGTAGCATAGAGATTTGTTGATCACTAGGATTGTATTTCACCTATGGGTGTGTTACTTGGAAGTTTGGGGAGGGGAGGGTGGGTGGAGGTGGATGGGAGGTGGATGTGGGTGGGAAAGCATGGATGGATGATACAGTTCCATGGGTTTGACACTGGCTGAGTTTGCAATGGCAGGTGAAACCTTAACTATTGAGGGAGTTTGCAGATACCTCAGGATTCCTGACAATGCCTTTAAAGATCCAGGAGAGATGTTCAGCTACTAGGAACTGCTAGCAAGCATAGCGCGAATGACTGCGAGCTCAGACACTCTACAGCTGAGAGTAGACACTTGTGGTATGTGGAGTACAGATAAGCCAGGGGCAGTCCACGACACGCTCCATGAAAGCTAGGAGGGAGTGAAGTTTCAGTGACCATCGCAAGGAAGGAGGCAGACAAGAGTAAGGCACACCTGACTCTTAGGACTAGCAGTCAGATCCAGGAGGAAAGGTTTTATTGCTATGCTGGTAGGTAAGAACAGATTTTACTTACATCCATATAGTTATCTAAAATCCAGTTTTCTGTTATATTTTCCTTAATATATTGAGCCAAAACTAGTCCAGTTAAGCTGAACTTGGTTTTCTGGAGATGGATTATTTTATAAATTGACACCATAGTCTTAGTGGATCCCAATGGAAGGAAATGAGCACTTGATCTCTACTGTGATAAATTTTTGCCCTTTAATTTTGACTTCCTTCCTTTGACCCATTTCCTTAAAACAATGGCTCAAAGTAATGTATTACAAATCTTCCCCCAAATGATGGTGGGAGGGTGGGTGGGCCTCTAGTGGGGGGTGGGGGATTTAGCCTGAGATGGGTCTTGGTCTCAGAAAAGCTAGTTCTAAAGGTTGTTTGCTTTTCTAGGGAGGAGTCTGCTACTACAGGTTATCAGCCGTCCTTTAAAAAAAAAACCTGTTCAAGATTAATAGTTAAAAGGTAAGTTTTTATAAAGTATTTTGGTATTACCAGAGTAGAGAATGAGCTTGCCTCAGAACCAAAGAGGATGTCATAATCTGCTCTCAGAAATCTGTTAAAACAACTGGGCTCAATTAAAAAGAATGGGAATCTTTCACCTGCTTGTATAAATATTTCATAACTTTTTCTTTTTTTTACTTTTTGCCAGGAACATCCTTTTGAGGACACCCTTTATCTGAGCCACTGTGTACTTCATTTTCACTGCCATGCAGTTTTCATTTAGCTGTGCTGCAGCTTGAGTTAATCATTCAGTTTTATGAGTGGACTTTTTAAATAAAATGCTTTTAATTTGTTTTTGCTTATTTTCTTTTTCTGCTTTCACAACACAGTAAACTTGATACTGAGCATTTCAAGTTTGGGGATGAGACATACAGGAGATAATTACATACCAGGTGTCAGCTAAACAGTTTTTTAGCAGGGTCAATCTAAAGGAACAGGGCCTTAGAAAAGTTTATCTCATTGGCTGGCATCATCATTTAGTGGGATCTGAGAAACTGGGTTCTCGCTGCAAGACTCAGCCCTGACCCTGTTAGAAGTAAACTGTTACCTATTTTTTTCCCATTTGTACATAACCTTTTTCCTGCTCCCCTGACAAGAGAAAGGGGGCGGAGCCAGAGCTACCTGCCACCCCTGTCTTTGAGAGCCAAACCTACTAAGTTCTGGAGGGGCATAGTGGATGTCATCTTTGGTGGACAAGCATATATGGGCTAGCTATCTTAGGCTTCAAAAAAAATCAAGTCGGGTAAGAATATAGGAGGTAGGTTAAATCTTGGCTTCTCAAAGATGATGAATCTGAAATATTTTTAGAAGCAATTTAAGTAGGCTCCTAAGTTTCTCCTACTGCTTTCAGGAGGGAAGTCATACAGCCTCACAACAGCAGGGTAGGGCTGAGGGAGTTGGTGAGGTATGTGAATCCATAAACTCAAAAGGTTTAGGAAAACCAGGACTACCAGAGATTTGCTAAATTAGCAATTTATTGAGGTGACAGTTAACAAAAACACTCTTACTGAAAAACTTAACACATCTATTACATTCTGTACATTGAGGGGTGCTTTACAGATACAATTTACAAGAAGTAGATTCAAGGAAGAGATTCCCTGTTCAAGTTCATGAAAACTGACTCATCCTAGTTTACACTCCAAAACCATGTTCAACCTTTTGCTTTAGGCACGTAGTCTCCCCTGCAGAGCTTAGGTGCTTCTAAAGGTCTAATTTTGCTTCTGAGTTACTTTTGTGAGCGCCTTAAGTTATTTAAAATTCCCTAAGCCTGAGCAAGAAACCATGTTTTTCAAAAATGTATAGGTATGCAGATTCCACATCTCTACATTGTTTTTGTCAACTGTAGTGTGTTAACTGAACCTGGAAGTAAAGTTTCCCTATTGGAATGGCGCTGGTAAAGTCGAATAGAAGTATACATACACATAGAAGCAAAATACCCCAAATAGTTTGTGTAATGTAGTTCCAGAGAAGATTGGGAACCACACAACTTCAAAAATAATGGAAATGTGGTATCAAGGAAGTTTGAACTTTGATGTGGCATCTGAAAATTACTGTTTCAAGAAAATTATGTCAAGAAAAGTGTATGTTTGTATACACACTAATAGAAGGAAGACACAACGGAAGGCTTTTTATGTGGAGGGCTTTATATACTAAAGCTCAAACAAAATGTGGAGATTGGAGACCTGGGAAGCTGAATCAGATTCCAGCCTTCCCTCATTTATTTGCCTCAAGGCAAGCCTCGTTAAACACACCTTGACCCAACAAATGTCAGGTTTTTCATTGTAGTCCCCTTAGGGGCCTCAGGGTCCAGGAGCATCTTTATCAAAAGGGAATGAAGAAAATCGTCACCAGGACCACCCTGCTGGGTCCGCTCAGTCTGTGGTCTCAATCTTGGTCCCCCTGGGCACCAGGAATATGGCCCCATCAGCAGCCTGTTGCAACACATACTCTTCAGGAGAGTAGCTGTTGCCAGCTTCATCGCGCAGGTGCTGGAAAATGTCACAGTACAGCTCAGTCAGCTGTTGGCGCATCACCTCTAGGGTCCGGTCGGCCTCCCCTCGGGCCCTGAGTAGCCGCTCCCGCTCGCTGCTGAGTCTCTCCAGTTCCCGCTCCAGCTGCACGATTGTCTCCAGCTTCCTCTTGCGACAGTTCTGGGCAGCCACCTTGTTCTTGCCCCTACGTCGAATGTCCCGGACTAGTGCCAGCTGACTTTCTGTTAGCGGGTACCGTGCCAACAGCTCGTTAAAGTCATCTACTGGCAAGTTGACAATCTTGTCCGTGGGGAAGGGGATCTTCATGGCCAGGGCCCGACGCTCATCCCGACTCCCTGCCTCTCCCCGTACAGTGGGCTTGGACCGCACAGGGCCTGAGGAGGGCTGTAAGGCTAAGGGGGTCTCAGCAGGTGGCAAGGCATAGTTGGGGTGGGCCAAGGAGTTAGGCATTAGCGAGTAGGGGTACTCCACCGGGTACATCTCTATATACTCGCTGCGCCGCCGACCAGCCTCTGTCCCCTCCAGCTCAAGAGATTCAGCATCACTATAGTTGAGGGATAATCCTGAGTCGGATTCTGGGTCTTCTTGGGGCTTGGGTGGCCCGGCTGGTAGCCCAATATCCAGGAGAGCTAAGGGGTCTGGGAGGGGCTCACTGAGGAGACCTGAGAGGGTCAGTGGCTTGGAGACTGGTATGGCAATGTTACCATAAGAGTATGGAGAGTCTGGGACATGAGCTGAGGTTACTGGTAGCTCATAAGGTGGTGGAGGAAGGGAGAAACCAGCATCTGGATGGATTGAGCAGGGACAATAAGTTGGAGGTGGCAGGGGTCCAGGGTACGGGGCTGGGGCTGAGGGCTCAAACGATGGTTCACTTGGAGCATTTAGGCCCTGCAAGAAAAAGACAAAAAAGTTTGGAGACAGACTGAGGAAGAGGGCCAGCTCTCTCAGGATCATGCTGGGTCCTTCTGAAAGACCCAGTGAGATGATAACAAGGGAACAGAAAGGTGCTAAAAAATCATTGAAAGCTTCTAGAGTTGCAATGAAGCTACTTCAAGAAGAAAGCTGCTTAAACAGGAATGGAAGTCACTGAGGTCAGACTTCAGAAAGAACTAGCATTACAACAATCATAAAAACTCCTCCTCAGTAGATCTGACTGGCTGGAAATGCCTCATGTTCTTTTATTTCTTTCAGAAAAAGAAGGAGTTGTTATCCAAGATGACCCCTCAGAACCCTTTCCTGCTGTGGTTATCTAGGGTCAAAAGGTCAAGTTCAGATCTTGTCCATGCCCTGGGTGCCCAGCAGAGGGAGCTGCTGTGTGGAAGCAGGGTTTAGGACAGATCCTGAGGGCCCATGCATGGTGGCAGGGGAGAGAAGGGGGCAGGCACAGAGCCAGGTCTGGGGGTTAAGAGTCACCTTGGGGAGTTGGCACTAGCTCTACTCTCTACTCTTCAGTCCCCCTGTCCCTTCCCAGGTGCAGAGAGGAGAAAAGAACATGCTAGAAACAGGGCCCCCAACCCACATAGGGGAGCCACCCTGCTCTAGCCCAGCTGGGGACAAAGGCATCATTGTTAGGCCAACAGATACCCCTTTGTCCAACTGGTAGGAGGAGAGGACCCCGGCATTGACTGACCCCCCTTCCTGAGGCCCCTGAAGTACTGCTCAGCTACCTGGGGGAAAGGGGCCCAGCTGCTGAGGGAAAGGGGCCCAGCTGCTGAAGGCAGGGGGAGAAAATGAAGGAAGAAGATGAGCAGGATTGGGGAAGGAAGTCAGAAGGGAAGAAGGTGAGAAAGGGAAGGCGGAGCAGAAGGTGGGGTAGAGAGATGTGAACAGAGTGGCTGCTGAGAGAGATTATACCCCTAATCAGATCCTTCTTTCCCCAACACTCCTGTCTCCTGCTCTTCCACACCCCTTCTCCTTATTTTTCTGGTGTAACAACTAGATCTCCCTGCTACTCCAGCCCTTTCTTTTTCAGTCCTTGGAACATTTCCAGCTTGAGACCCTGATCCCTCCTTGTTCCTGCTGCCTACCTCAGTCCCAGCTAAACGTCCTGCTCCTCTACCCTTCCCTTCCCCTGCTCCCTCCGTCCTACTCACCTGCAGCTCAGTGATGGACATGATCTCTTGCCAAGTCAGTTCCATCTCGCCCAGCTCCGGGGTGGGCAGCTGTGTCACCCTATTCCTGCTCTGCTGAGGAGGACACGGGGGCATCCTACTGGGCCAGGGCCAGGGCCTGGTCCAGGGTCCCCCAAAGCCCAAATGGCCCCAGCAACCTGTGTCAAAGGATAAATGGGAGTTAGGGCTCTGCTGCTAGGGGTCAGCAATTTTGTCCTGCCTGCCTCCACAGAGAGGCTCCATCTAGTGTCACCTGATAGAAGGAGAGACCTCATCCCCTCCCACTCATGCTGGACTCATCAACCAGCTCCTTAAGCTATTGTAGAAAGTCTTTTTCTGTGGTGTGATCTCTACCTCACCTGCTATGGCTGTACTCAGTTCCTTTGGGAGCACATTAGGCCTTTACCTTTTTTTCAGACAAGATGCCTTCTCTTTTCCCTACTTCTTTCTCCCCAAAATTGTATCACTGGCTGGGGCAGAAACCACATCTTCTGGGGGTTTTCCCCCCATTTTCTGGGGCAACATCAGAGATCATGCCTGCTTTCCTCCCCTGTTCTCAGTTTTAGGATCTCTGTCTTTTCTTCCCAAGATGAGAGTGAGTGCTTGAGGATCCCCCAGGAGTGTGTTGTGGGAAGAGCCAAGCAGACAGTCCCTCCCCTTCTCTGAGATATGGCCCAGGCCTGCTGGCTGATAGCAGCCCTGCCCTCTCCTCCTATCCTGGCCCTGGACTCCCCTGCCTTGGCCAGATAAGAAGTTTATCAGCTGCAAGCAGCAGAGGGAGAAATGGTCTCTGGAGTCACTGGACCTCTGTCCTATATCCCCAAAGGGTCATCTTGGCCATACCCCATTCCACAGCCAGGGATCTTTCCTCTCCTAAGGTAATACAACAACTGTAACAAAGACTTATTGAGTATTGGTCAAGAACTGTGTTACAAGTATTCATTTATGAGACTGACTTTCACAAAGATCCTATAAGGTCCATTCAGAAATTGAGACTCAAGCTGGTAAATAGCAGAGTCAGGTCTGGAACCTCTATTGACTGAGTCTACCAGCCTATATCACTTTCCAGGCACCTTCTCATCCTGCTCCTCTATCTTCATACCCCAGACCTTTCATGGTGGTCTACATCACCAGTTCTTTCTGTGGGATCTCAGTCTCTTTCCTCCTCTTCTGGGGAATTTCTTTTTCAAGCCTTGAATACACATTCCCCTCCAGTCTCTTTCTCTTTTGATCTGGGCTCTAGCTGCAGGTCTGCCACAAAGTAGCAGTGTGATGTTGGGCAAGTCATCACACTTCTCTGAGCCTCTGTTTCCTCATTTGTAAAACCGGGGTGTTGGACAAATGGAACTTGGAGGCCCCTTTCTGCTCAGACAGCTTAACTTTCTCAGCAAACCCTCACCTCTGCCTTCATCTTCTCTCTGTCAGCCTTCTCCTCACCCTACTCCCTGTTCTCTGACAGCCCTCTTCCCTTGCATCTGTTCTCCCTGCCTTCAGCAAAAAATTCCAAGTAGATTTCATAGAAACCTCCTGATCTCTTAGGGCTAGACACTACACCCCACTCCTGCCATATAAGTAAGAGCTGAGGTTGGAGAAGAATCATAGAACAAATAAGACAGGATGACCTCAAACTGCATGACCTTAGATTACCACAAGGATGGCCTATCACAGCTTGATATGAAGTCTACTCTGATTTACAACATAATTAGTGAGAACTGCAAATTATCCTTTTGAAAGAGGATCTCTCCTACCTCCTGCTCCCAACCCCTTGTACTATCGCCATCCTCAGAGCTGAGAGGTGGTGTAGGCACAGGCCCTTGGCCAGTGAGCAGAATGGGTGGGGTGTTTATGTCTGTCCAGGATGCCATTTCAACACCGGAACCCCACACTCCCCCACCCAGGTTCTGGAGGAAATTGCCCAAAGGCAAAGTGAATGGAGAAGGGGTTTATGGGGCAGGGACAATGGCTCTTGCCTCATAGTCCTTCACACACACACACCTACCCCCACCCTTTGTCCCTCCTTATATCTTCCCGAATATGACTCTTAGGTGCAGTACAAAGACCCTGCCCTAGAAGGCAGGATACAGGTTCTCTGGCCTTCCAGATGCATGCATGGCCTTAGGCAAACTGCTTCACATTCAGTCTCTTCCATTTAATGGACACAGGACTGAGGAATCTTTTTGCTGTGAGAAGCAGTCTGTTGTGTCTAGCTCAGGCAGTCACAAACTTTATTGTTACCACATTCACCCAGGGTATTTGTAAAAACAGAATCCTGAATGCCACCCCAGACCTACTGAATTGAATTCATAGGTGCAGGTACCTAGCAATCGGCATTTTAACAAGTGCCCTTGTGTTTCTGATGCCAGAGGCCCATTGCACTTTGAAAATACTACAGTAGTCCAACAATATGAGTTCACAGGAAAAAACACAAAGCCAGAAAGGAGTCCAGCAAGTGATCTCTAGGCTTCTCTGAGCTTCAGATCCTTGACCTAGGCAACACTAGGTTCTGACTGCCCCAGTATCTGAGACCCCTCCTATCAACCCCTCCTCATGAAGACCATGAGCTCAATCTCCCCCTCACCCTAGGACAAGGAAATGAGAATCCAGAAGGGGCTCAGAGAGAGGCAAGAGGTTGGAGAAGGGGGAGTTGAAGAGAACCTCTGGATCAGCTCTAACCAGCTTTCTGATACAGTTTGCACTAGGTCAAAGGAGAGAAGTATGTTTTCCCCTAAACACTCAGCAATGTCCTTCTGTATACCAGGCATAGGCTCCGCTGAGTCTTAGGAGCCTACCCTTCTGAGGACCAGCCAGAGGCTTGTCAGCCAGTGGTATAAATCAGGGAAGAGGGTATAGTCAGAATTGAATCAAAAAGAATGCCACAGAGGGTACAGAAACTAGAGGGATACTGGGAAAATGGAGCAGGACTTCCTACGTCCCTTTTCTTTTACAATAATCAGTTCCCACTTCCCGGTTTAGCCCAAACTTTGTGGTCACCCAGCCATCTTACTCCCCAACATCGTGTATCAGGTAGGACTGGAGCCATCTCCAGGAACTATAAATCCACCCTTTATTCCCATACTGATGGTCCTACCCAGAATCTTATCACAATCCCTGAGTACTTGCAGAATGACAAGGGGCTTTATGCTTAAGGATGCAGGATGAGAACTATTTAGAGGGATGCTGGGAAGAGGAAGACATTTGGCCTCAACTGCTGCCCCAAGGCTCTAACTGTCTTGACAAGGGGAAAGGGACCCTTTGACTCTGGGACCCTGTTCTTTTTTTTTTTTTTAATTGAATTTAGAGAAAGGAAGGGAGAGAGGGAGAGAGAGAAAAACATCGATTTGTTGTTCCATTTATTTGTGTATTCACTGGTTGATTCTTGTCTGTGCCCTGACTAGGGATTGAATACACAACCTTGGCATATAGCCAACTGAGCGACCCTGGTAGGGCCCTAGGACCTTTTTCTGAGGTTTATTAGACCACTCCACCTTTCCAGGTGTCAATAAAAGCAGTGAAAGAATGAAGAGAGGTCAGTGAAACTTGGGGTGTGGAGTGGCAGGTGAGCAACCTACTCAGAAAGATCAGGAAGAATCCCCAAAGAGGAAGAGGGACACAGAGATGAGAGAGAAACAAAGAGAATGAAGGAAAAAGATAGAGAGATTGAGTTGATCAGAGTGAGGTCCAATCTCCTGAGGGCATACATAGCTCAAACAGGTGTATGGGAACAAGGGAGAGAGGGACAAGTTTCTGCCATTCTGTCACTTGGTCCTTAGACCCAAAACTGCAGTCTTTGGGGGACCAATGACTAGAGAGTTCCAGTCCCAGTCCCTCTTCTCTTCCACTGCTTCCCAGCCCACTCCGTTCCTGCTGCTTATACTTCCAGTTGGAAGGAGCTATCCTGGGAGTGGAATACCTTCCTTTTCCTTCCAGTTCCATCTGATCCCTATTGCCCAGAGAAGAGAAGGGACAAAGGGAGGCAAGAACTAGCATTCCCTACTTCTACCACCCCATCTTGCTGCAACAACACTTCTCGGTGATCCAGATATCCATCTAGTTCCTCAGCCTCTACCAAACCTTCCCAGCCAGCTGGCCAGAGCAGCATGATGGAAAGGAGAGGAGAAAGGGTGGTACTATTTTCCCCAGGGCAACCAGCCTGCTGAAGGGTTACTCAGGGTCATTCTCCAACCCCTCAGAGGTACCTCAAGAGACCACTGTCTGGTCCCCACACACAGTGTTTCACCCCAAGAATCCCAGAACACTCCAGAAACCTAGGAGTGTTCTAGGACTCCTCCTTCTTCCAGAGGAGCTCCCGGAGATGTCAAATTCCTAAACCAGGGTTAGCCTGGAAGGTCCGAGATCTCTTAAGAACATACGAAAGTTGGGTATTTTCTCCCTCTGCCTCCTCCACCTCCCAGCCTGTCCCTGGATCCCATTGGAATCTCCCTCCCACCCCGCCCCTCAGGCACCTGTGGCAGGGTCCAAGCAGAGTGCAGAGAAAGATGAGGCTCCGAGTGCTGTCTCTGGGGAGTCAGGGCCTGGGCTGACAGCTCCTGGGTGAGGATCCCTGCTACCTCCGAGAACCTGGGAGGTCTGTGCCCCGCCTCCTGACCATTGCTGAGTTCTGAGTGTGGAGGCTCAGACTGATCACAGGGAGCTCCAGGGCGGCACACCAGTCTCCTCTGAAGCCCTGGGGCCTGACTTCTTCGTCCTTCCTCCAACCCTCCCCTTTCCCCATGGCCCTCCTCTCCTTCTGCCCCTTCTGGCCAAGAGAGGAAACTTGAGCCCCGTGTGGTTTCTGCCCATACCCCACCCCCACCCTGATCCCGGCCAGCAGGGGCACACATGGCTCCAAGCCTCTCTCAGCCCTCCTTTTGAGCCCAGGAGTCCAGTCAGGTCTGTGTTTCTCCCATGCAGATGATGAATTCCAAGCTGATGGTCCACTCCAAAGCAACCTCTAAACTTTATACAAGTTGTAACCTCCTGCCCTCTGCTCTCTTAGGAACAGGGAAACTGAGTCATAGCAAGGTAGAAGGCAGCTGAAGAAAAGGACCAGGTTTCTAGTGTTCCAGCTGTTTAGGCAAGTGGGCATTTAGGGTGCTGCTTTTATTTAAGGAAAGCCTGGGGGCTGGTAAAGGAGTAGGGGAGCTATTTTGGGAAGGAGGGACAGTCGGCTGCTTTGATGTATCCTTTCACCTGTAGCCTTTTCCCCTCCCCCTACAGCCTCAGATGTCCCAGGACAAAGGCCTCTTTCTTGGCTAGGTTTGTTGTCAGTGTGAGGGGAGTTGGGGGGCGGGGTGGAGCCCAGCAGGGACATTATTCACCTCCCTTAAAGGGGACCCCAGTTGCCCTCTGTCCTTCTTTCTTCCAGGCAAGGCACCCCAGATCTATGGACAGGCCAGGACATGTGTGTAGGATATCAGGTCTATCCCCCAGCACCCACAGCAACTCTGTCGGATCAATAAATACCCCCAGAAGTCACTCATTCTTCCCTTTGCCTTCAACACACGACCCAAGTCCCAAATCAAACAGATCTCTTTCCAGAGACTAGGAGAAAACAATCTTGCTTTCTCCTAGCTTTTAGTAGAAATCCTTCCTATGTCTAGCTTCAGTACTTACAGCTGTAGCTTACACTTTCTATCTCTTTTTTTTTTATGATAGTGTTCAAGTTAAATTGGAAACAGTTAAAGACTGGAGAGGTAGACAGATGCCACCCCAAGGCAGGTCTGGCATTCGGCCAGTATTCTCTGATAGAATTGTGTTGACTGTGAAAATAATTAAAATGTTCTGCTGCCCCTACACACACACACACACACACACACACACACAAAAGTTCTGCTTCAGTTGATAAAAATAGCTGCTGGGATTCCTCCAAATGTTCCCCACCACTACATCAGCCACCCCAGTTCTCTTTTAGTACCCCTGACAACCAAGTAACACGACTAAGCATCTCAAGAGGCAATGCAGTACTGCCTCTTTACAGCCTCCCTGCAGACTGTGTGTGCGGGACCGATCAATGCCCAGGCCAAACCCATGGTTAAATGTTTTGAATTCCATCCTTATCCCTTAAGATCATGATATTACATGTTTGATCTATGTAATACAGGAGGTGACCCATGGCTTCATTGCATGTTACATGTGGGTTCAGAATCTTTTGATGACTTGGGCATGAATCTGGGTCACAAACATGTGTGTTCAGATATAGCTCTCTCACTTGCATACTTATTTGGGCACCTCAGGGTTGATTAGGAGTGATAATAGTCACACTTATGGCTGATTAAATAATGATATCAAGTTACAGCTAGTCAACAAACATTTATTCAATTAAAACTACCTGTTCAGGACACTGTGGCATGGCAGATACAACTATGGATAACACAAGCCTCATCATTCATTCATTCATTCATTCAACAAATATTTATTGACCATCTACTATGGTTTACACTCCAAGAACACAAAGATGAATAAGGTATAGTCTATATCCTCATTCATAATCTAGTAGAGGAATTATACTAATAAAGGTCTATATAAAGTTCTATGGACCTGAATTTCTGCCTGGTCAAATTTAGAGAAGACTTCACAGAGGGAGTGACAATTAAGCTGAGCTGTAGAAAATAACTAGGCACAGAGGTGGGAAGGGTATTCCAAGCAAAGGTGTGAAGACACAAGAGACATAAAACACAGTGTAGTACTTTGTGCTAACTAGGGTAGGGTGTAGGAGTAGGAAACACTAGAAGATAAGCCTGGGATTTAACAACTAGATTGTAAAGTGTCTTGAAAGCCAGGCTAGGGAAGATGTATTTCATCCTGTAGGCAACAGGCATTTGTAGAAGTGTTGAAGTAGTTTACTACTTATGAGGAAGAGAGGCATGGTCACGTAGGCTGACCTAAGTGAACAGGCAGCCATAGCTCAGACAATGGGACAGGTGGAGGTATCTCTCCCACCCCACCCTTACACCCCTTCTGTAAAAAGAGGCCTTTACTGTGGTTCCCAGGATGTGTACTGCCTCCAGACAACCTTTACAGACCTTCAGGTAAGAATGGTTCTGTTAGACCCCCTCCTCTCCGATTCCTTATGTCCAGGGTCAACCCCCTTCTACCTTAAGTCTCCTTTGCTTAATGTACAAGTACCAGAGGATTAGGAGTCTGAATGGGTTGGACAGTGTCTGTGGCATGGCGAGGTAGGATACCTAAGATTTTTATTATCCCCCAAGATTCTCCCATGGCAGCAAAGTTAGCAGACAGAACATGAAGAAAAATGTGGTCACATCTTTACTGCTATACTATTCCCTATCCATGCTGCTCACCCACCCCCAAAAGACTGACTTCTTGTCACTCCTGCTCAATCTACCTCCACCCTCACCCCAAAGCATGTGCACACCACCAGCAGCATCAGGTCAAGCCACAAGCAATGTTGCCAAACACCCCACTAGTTATGCAACCAGCTTCCCGAGTAGGGCAGGGCGGGTAGAGGTGGAACCAGGGGAGGGCCTTGGGTCCCAGAAGGAGCTGGCTGCCTTGCCTGCTGGTCTGACCGCAATGGCCCCAGGGGGCGGGTGCAGGGCTGTCCCTTTATCAGTGCCCTGCAGGGTTGCACCCAACACCCCCTGGCTTCCTCTCTCAACAGACGGAAAGGGGAGGCAGCCACAGGGGCAAGGGGAGGGGTGGGCGTTATCCTAGGCAGCAGGGCCTGGCGGTTACCCCGGATGGTTGGAGGAGGTGGCGGAGGGGGTCCGGGACCAGGGAATAGTAGTGAGGTGCCTCCTAATGAAGTAAGCAGCAAGAAAATGGGGGATATAAACTGAGGCCCAGATGGTGGAACCAGACCTCCTAAGCCATCCATTGTTTTCCCTTTGTGTTGTAGTTTGGATGAGGGTAAGATAGAAAAGTCTTTGAGAAGGTTCCTTTCCACAGATAAGAATTCTTTGAAGATTGACTTGGGAGTTGAGAGGACAGAACCTCACTCTCAGGCCAAAACAGCTTGCTGCTTTCAAGGGTCCAGGGAGTTGATAGGACTGAGGTTCCCAGACCTGGCATTTAAAAGTTATGCCTAGCTAGCAGAGCCCAGCACTGAACCAAAAATAGATGAAAGCTGATAAATGGGTCCACAATAACCCAGAAGAAATAACCCCTGGGGGCTCAATTCTAAATCTAGAGAGAGAAGTAGGTTGTATGGTATATAGTTGAATGAGGGAGGACCAGATATCAAATCTTAAGGCCTGAATTTGAATCCCTGCATTTACTGGCTATGTGGCTTTGAGCAACCCAACCTTTCTGAGTTTTGTTTCCTCACATGAAAAATGGAGATAATGATGATAATATCTATTTGGTGGAGTTGTTGGGAAGATAAACTGTGATTAGTAAGAAAGTGACTCTGTTATGATTAGAAGATGGCAGCTTAGAAATCTGAAGGCCAGAGGGCCTCAGGGGCTTGAGGAACTGAGAACAGTCTAACTGGGAGCCACGTTCTGGTAGAGAGATGCTTGGGACAGAACTAAAGCCAGTGAGCAGCTTGACTCTGGGAGACAACCAGCACCAGGATGCAGCAATGTTTGGGTGGCCACTGGATTGGGACAGTGGCCAGACTTCCAGGAACCAGCCCTCAGGCCATGGCTCTCTCTGCCCAGCAATATTGGATGGGGCCAGTTTTAGCCACACAGTTGGCACAGTGCCGGTTTTACGGGCTTCAGTCATCTTCCAGGAACCCCAGAACCCCTACCCTCACCCTATCCTGTTGCAATCCTCTGCAATGGGCAGAGCTGCTAGGAAGTCCCGCCCTCTGCTCCTTTGAAGATAGAAGGCTTGATGCCTATTTATTTCCTCCTTTTCATAGGCATCCTGTTTATTCCGGCCCATCTTTGCTCCCACTGCTCCTCTCCACCAGAATGCTCTCTTTGGCCCTATCTACCAACCTGAGGCTATATGGAATGGAAGAGACATCCAGGTCTGAGTCTCAGCTCAACACTTAACAGTGAGGATTTGGAAAATTAACCTCTTTGAGCTTCAGTTTCCCCTTGGTAAACAGGGAGAACAGAACTTCCATTATAGGATTCTGTGAGGAATCAGATGAGACAATGTACATACAGTGTTTATTCAGGAAGCATATTCATGTTGGTTCTTTTTCTCTGATCCACTCTCCAAAGCCCAGTTCAGTTCAAGTTCAATCTTTGCAATACCTTTACTGGCTGCCTCTGGCCACATACATATTTCTCTTGTCTAACTCCTTTTGAAATTATTATATGTACCAGAGAATTAATAACCTCACTTAAATATTTTATATTCTAATTGAATCATACTGTATCTTATTATATCACTCTGTAATAGTAGTGGTACAAACTGCACTGTACAAAATTTGTCTCAAATACAGTATAATGGTTAAGAGCATGAGTTTTAGAGTCAGGAAGGCTTAAACTCATACCTTGGCTCTGACAGTCACTTTGAGATCTCAAGCAAGTTCGTTAATATCCAAGAGCTTATTTTTAGCCATCTGTAATTTGGGAGTAATAATAATATTTATCTTACATGTTATCATAAGAAGTAAATAAGTTAAAAGCTGGGCTGTATGTTTAACTCAATGATTCAGGGCCTGAGATATAGTAAGCACTATTAAGTAGCACATACAGGGTGGGGCAAAAGTGGATTTATAGTTGTTTGTGTGAAAAATAATACAATACTTAATAAATAATAGAAAAATGAAATGTGTTTTGTGTACTCACAAATGTAAATTTACTTCTCCCCCACCCTATATATGGTACATTTGCTATTAAATAATTAAATAAATGTTTAATATATTAAATCAAATTGTTAATTTTGATTTAAGCTTTTTATTGGGAGAAACTGAATTTTATGTTTTATCTTTTTATATATACCTTAAGGTATCTAGTTTGAGTACATTATACCATCACTCAATAAATACCTATAGAACATTCAGCAAATTGCTAAATTTGGAGGACACCAAGATAATTAAGGAATGATCCTTGCCTTTGCCCTTTGGGCACTCGCATGGTACAGACACATGTATAAACAGACAAAGGGATGTGGCCAATGAGGTGAAAATGGATAAGTTAAGTTTGGGGGAACAAAGAAAAAGGAGCAAATAGTTGTCTCAGGGAGGGCCTCAGAAGGGATGTAAACTTTGAACTAGTCTTGAAAGCTGAAAGAAATATGAATTTTCTAGGGAAAAAATGGGAGATAGAATTCTGGGCAAAAGAAACAGTATATGTAAATGCACAACTGTAGAGGGGAATCTATAAAGGTTTCAGGTGTGTGGAAGCCCCAGAGTTGTAAGAGGAGGTTTGGGTACAGAGGAAGTTTCCTGACAGCAGGGAAGACCATGATGATCAGGCACAGGGCCCATCAAAGTTCTCAGCCCCCTACCTCCCAGGATCCTTAGGCAGGTTAGGAAAACCCTGGGCTTCACTGAGGTGCTTCCAGTTTCCAAGAGTGAACATCTTGGCCAAAACTGACAAAGAGGGAGCATCCTGGGGTTCTCTTCACTGTGGTGAGCTTGGGTCTTTTTGATTCCTCAAGTTTCATGTACGTATGGCACATGGAGACACAGGATGAAGGTCGTCTACTTTTCTCAGTGCCTCTGGTCCCCTTCCCCAGTTTTCTCTTGTGGTTAAACCTCTCCCCGAGAAAACTCTTTGCTCCACCCAGAGCCTCACAGTCTCCCTATTGGCAGTTCTTGTCTGTGTTCTCTTAGGTTGCAGCTGAAACCATGCTCATTCATAACCTGGTTGCTGCTGCCTCTGGCCATGTTTTTCCCGAGAAGTCACTTGCCAGAGCATGAGACACCCACCCACGAGGAAAAAGGTTTTGGGCTCCTGGCTTCATTTTCCCCTAACTCTCAGCTTTCTTTATCCAAAATAAAGAGACAGAAAAAAGACAGACAGAAATTCACATTGAAGATTAGTAGAGCTCGGTCACCCAGATAGAGATGAAAAGTGACTTCATTGCTTCTATCTCTCCAGTGGGAGAAGAATTAGAAGAAATAAAGGAAAAGCAAGGGTTGGAAAAGAAAAGAAAGCTGAAATGATTCAGCCCAGATAAAACCCTCTGAAATGTCCAATATCTCACCTTGTTTACCATCTTCTGCCTTTCCTTCCCATACCCTAACACCTCTACTCCTATCAGAATACCCTTCTTCTTCAAGGGCATCTAAATCATTAGTGCTATATATTTTTAATATATATATTAGTGCTAAAATATTTTTTAATATATATTAGTGCTAAAATATTTTTTAAATATTTTATTTATTTATTTTTAAAGAGACAGGAAGGGAGGGAGAAAGAGAAGGAGGGAAACATCCCTGTGTGAAAGATACATTGATTGGCCACCCCTTGTACACCTCCACCTGGGGACCCAGCCTGCAACCCAGACATGTGCCCTGACCAAGAATCGAACCAGCGACCTTTCTGCTCGCAAGGCCGGCACTCAATCCACTAAGCCACACCCGCCAGGGCCTTGGGTACTATATTTTAATTTTATTATTATTTTTAAAAATGTATTTTTTTTATTTGAGAGAGAGAGAAAAGGTGGAGGGAGGAGAGGGAGAGAGAGAGGCATTTGTTGTTCCATTTATTTATGCATTTATTGGTTGATTCTTATATGTGCCCTGAGCGAGGCACAGCCTTGGAAGATGCTCTAACCAACTGAGCTACCTGGCCAGAGACTAATTTTATTTTTTAAATAATCCATTCACTCTCCTTCATATCCAGAACTATAAACTTGTAGACACTGTCGATTTCCTTGCCCTCCCACCCCTCCATTGCATTTTCTTAGGAAAAAAAAACTATTTTGATTAAATCCAACAATTCAGCTTCTCCACACCTATACCAGGATAGCTAAATATTGGTGGAGAAAAATCTCAGAATTTTGTTGACTAGTACCACCTTTTAATTTATGCCCCTAAAACTCAACACTGTCAAATAATTCTACATTTTCCTGGCAAATTCTCCTTTCTGTTCTGCTCAATAAATATTTCACATCTTTTCTCTTCTGAAATTTCCAACACCCCTTCTACTTCTCTCACAGCAGGTGACCTTGCCTCATATTTCATTGATAAAATAGATGCAATTAGATGAGACTGCCTTATTTTTCTAATATTAAATCTATCGACTTACTTGAATCTATTTCCACATGCTTGGCCTTCTAACTTATCAAGATGAAAGAAGCATCCCTGTTCCTAAATAAGGACATCCCCTCTCAGTTCTGTGAAGAGATGAGAAAATTAGATTCTTCTGAGTGCATAGATAACATTCAGTTCCACACCACAGCAAGGTTGCTCTCTATACAGCTGACTATATGGATTCAGTCCTGAGGAAAGTGAGAAAATAATGCAGAGGTAGGGCTGAATCACAAGGAGACAGTCTTAAGAGTTCATCCAGGCAGAGCTCCCAACCCATTCCCTTGGATAGAAGCAGCAGCTATATAACCCTAGGAAGCTTCCTTTTTGTGGTCTTAAGTTTAATCATAGCCATACGTTAGGGAGACATTTCCTACACCTTAGAGACAAAGACAAACTGCTGCTAGGTAAAAAAGATGCTACTTTCTTCTATTTTCTCCCAGAGGTCTGCCTCACTATTAGCGACTGCCCCACTGAATACCCAAGACTTGAGAAGTCCTCACCAACTGTCTTGTGGAAGACATGTGCCCACATGTCCAGGCCAACAGCTGTAGCTGCTGCCATTCTGCAGTCTGTGGTTAGCACTGATGGTGCTGTTTCCCATTCAGCGGTGGCTGGAGTAGCAGCAATCTAACATTGCTTTAGCAAGAGGCAGAGCAAGGTGGGGGCTGGAAAGTACAGTGTTTTGCACCTAATCTAGGTGAACCCTATGTAGCCCTAGGCAGCTTGAATCACTTTTCTGAGTCTCTGTTTCCACCCAAAATGGAAAAACAAATCAACAAAAACCTCCTCTCACTATCTCTCTGAGTATACATGAAATAAGGCTCCTTCCACACTGGGGTTGATGTTAGAGTGACTGGAGATAGAAACATTGATTTTTCTTCTTTAAGAGGTTCCAAACCTCAGCTTGAATGCTCAGAAGTTGATTTGGTCAATTAATTCATCTTGGGAGAACTCATTTATGCTGATCAAACTTAAAAGAGCACAATATATAAGCCATATGGTTGATTTACATAGTTCTACATAAAACATACAGTGGCCTAGACAATCCTATTGGCTGATTAAAATATTTGATGAGCCTGGTTGGTGTAGCTCAGTGGATTGAGTGTGGGCTATGAACCAGAGGGTCGCCAGTTCAAGTCCCAGTCAGGGCTTATGCCTGGGCTGCAGGCCAGGTCTCTTGTGGGGGCCATGCAAGAGGCAACCACACACTGATGTTTCTGTCCCTTTCTTTCTCCCTCCCTTCCCCTCTCTCCAAAAATAAATAAAATATTTAAAAACTATTTTATGATTTTGGAAGCCAAATATAATTAGAAGGTTGCTTAGTGAACAATAAAAATCAGTGGGATAATAATAATGCCAAATGGAACTGTATCCACATCCTTTATAAATATATAAGATAATACTTATTTATGTTGAACAAACAGGGAATCTTTTTTCTTAAATGTCACTGGAGAAATGTTGATAAACATTTTCTTTTTTTTGGTTGGAGGGGGAATTCTATGCAGATAATGTCCCCGTTCTATGAAGACAAGGTATAATTCTATTGATTAGGTTTCAGCTCCAGCTTCAGCTCCAAGATAATATAATTAATGCTGCTTATGTTCACTCCAGCCATTTTGTTATAATTGATTGGGTTAGAGTTTGATTGTGTTAGAGCTCCAGTCATTTTACTTTCAGTGATTATACTACTACAGCTTTAGATATATTGATAGAATTATGCTTTCCTGAACTATACCAGGTCAGTTACTATTTTTACATGTGACTAATCTCATCCATTATACTTTGACTTTTCCTAATTTCTCTTGTACACAATCTTTTGGGGGCATTGCCCTACTGTTACTATTTTGTGTTCACTGCAACCTGAAGAATTGCAATTGCTTCCTAGTTGGTCTTCTTGCTTTCATCTCCCCTCTAATCCTTCCTGCACACACAGTTGTCAAATTAATCATCTTAATTTTTTTTTCCATATGAATTACAAAATAGGAGAAAATACTTGCAACTCAGATATTTGATAAGGGTCCAGTATCAAATATATAAAGAACTCTCAAAAATACAAACAACCCAACTAAAAAAAGTAGATAAATGACTTGAGTAGACATTTCTCCAAAGAACATATACAAATGGCCAACAAGCACATGAAAAAATGCTCAAATCATTAGCTACTAAGGAAATGCAAAAACAAACAAACAAAAAAAGCAAAACCCACACTGAAACACCACTTCACACCAACTAGGATAACCATTTTTAAAAAAACATTTATTTACTGATTTTAGAGAGAGAGAGGAAGAAAGAGAGAGAAAAAGAAACATTGACACATGAAACGATGCTCAATATCACTATCTCACTAGCTATCAGAGAGATGCAGATTAAAACCACAATGAGATACCACTTCACACCAGTCAGAATGGCCATCATGAACAAAGCAACAAACAACAAGTGTTGGAGAGGTTGTGGAGAAAAGGGGACCCTAGTGCACTGTTGGTGGGGCTGCAGACTGGTACAACCACTATGGAAAGCAGTATGGAACTTCCTCAGAAAACTAAAAATGGATCTGCCTTTTGACCCAGCAATTCCACTGCTGGGACTATATCCTAAGAACACTGAAACACCAATACATAAGAACCTTTGCACTCCGATGTTCATAGCAGCACAATTTACAATAGCTAGGTGCTGGAAGCAACCTAGATGCCCATCAGTAAATGAATGGATCAAAAAACTATGGTACATTTACACAATGGAATTCTATGCAGCAGAAAGAAAGAAGGAGCTCCTACCCTTTGCAACAGCATGGATGGAGCTGGAAAACATTATGCTAAGTGAAACAACCCAGACAGTGAAAGACAAATACCACATGATCTCACCTTTAACAGGAACCTAAACAACAAGACAAAGAAACAAGCAAAATATAACCAAAGACACTGAAACAGGGGACAGACTGACAGTGACCAGAGGGGAGAGAAGAGGGAATTTCAGGGGGGAATGGGTAGAGTTTACAGGAACAAATTTGGAAGACACATGGACAAAAACTAGGGGTGGGGGGTGATGGGGGGGAAGAGGGGAGGGTTGGGTGGGTGGGCTGGAATGAGAGTAGGTGGGAGAAAACTGTACTTGAACAATGATTAAAATAAAATTAAAAAAAAAGAAAAAAGAAACATTGATTTGTTGTTCTACCCATTTATACATTCATTGGCTGATTCTTGTATGTGCCCTGACTGGGGATCAAACCTATACATGCAACCTTGGCACATTGGGATGATGCTCCAACCAACTGAGCTATCTGACCAGAGCTAGGATAACCATTTTTTTTTAATCTTTAAAAGATTTTATTTATTTATTTTTAGAGAGGGAAGGGAGGGAGAGAGAGAGAGAGAAACGTCAATGTGAGGTTGCTGGGGGCCGTGGCCTGCAACCCAGGCATGTGCCCTGACTGGGAATTGAACCTGCGATGCTTTGGTTCACAGCCCGCACTCAATCCACTGAGCTACACCAGCCAGGGCTGGATAACCATTTTTTTTTTAGAAAAGGAAAATAAATGTTAGTGAGGATGTGGAGCAATTAGAACCCTCATACCTTGGGTTGTAAAATGGTACAACTGCTGTAGGAAATAGTTGGGTGATGCCTCAAAAGTTAAACACTGATTTACCATACAACCTAGCAAGTTATAGAACCAAAAGAATTGAAAATTGGTACTCAAATATTAGTTACACCAATATTCATAGTAGCACTATTAACAATAGCCAGAAGAGGGAAACAACCCACATGTCCATCAATTGAATGTATAAACAAAAGATGGTTTATTGAGCAGTAGAACATTATATGGCATGAAAAGAAATGAAATAATGATACATGCTAAAAAATGAATGCACCTTAAAAACATTATGCTAAGTGAAAAAATCCAGATGTAAAAGATCACATATTATATTTCCACTTATTTGAACTACCCACAGATACAGATAGCAAATTGTTGGTTGCCAGGGGCTGGGAGGAGGGGAAAATTGGTAGCAACTGCTTTATGGGTACCAGGTGTTATTTGGGGGTGATGAAAAAGTTTTGGAACTGGGTAGAGATGTTGGTTGCCCAACATTGTGAATGTTCTTACTACCACTGAGTTGTACACTTTAAAGTGGTTAATTTTTGTTACATTAATTTTGCTTTAATTAAAAAATGTTTCCATAATCTCATAATAAGTAACAATAATAGAGCTTTTAAAAGTTTACATGTATTTTTACACATATTATCTAATTTAATCCTCACAACTTTATCCCCACTTTGATATTTACTTTTATTAGTTTAAAATTATAAATATATGCTTGTTGTAACAAAATCAAACAATACCAACATATATAAAGAAAAACTATTTAGAGATCCACTCTTTCCTTCTCACCCTCTAGAACAACATATGTTAATATTTTTCTTCCACTCTTTCCTCTATGTTCCCTTTGCTTAGAATGCTCTTTCCCCAGATATCTTCGGGGTTCATTCCCTGATTCCTTTCAGGTTTTAAGTCGAATGGCCCCTTCTTAGTAAGGTCTTGACCACCCTATTGAACATCCTCCCTGTCCCTCAGTTCTCCACAAAGTGAACAGTACCACCTCAAATTGTGGAACATAGTGGTATTGCTCCTTTTCAGTTTTAATTTTCTCCATAATGCTTATCACCACCTAATCTCCTATAGCATTTAGTTATTTCTTCGGTGATTGTCTGCTCCTGCTCTCCAATCATAATGCAGGGGTTTCCTAAGGGCAACAATACTTGTCTGTGTTATTGTTCACTATTTTTATATAGAGAGTGCCTAGAGTGAGTGGCTGGCCCATGGCTGTCATGCAATAAATATATTTTGAATGAACAAATAAATAGAATAGAAACATTTCAAACATATTCATAATTAGTCTTTATTTTTAAATGAAAAAATGGAATTATGCCACATAAATTCTTCAACTTTCTTTTGTCATCTAACATTTCATGACCATTTCTCCAAGTTAATGCATATAACTCTATATTAGTTTTTATTAATTGCATATTAATCAACTGTCTGGATGTATAATAATTTATCCAATTATTTTCCTGTTGATAGACAAGAAAGTGATTTTTGCCTTTATAAGCAATGTTGCATAATCATTCTTTTTTTTTAGGACATTTTTTTTCTTTCTGAAAGTTTTTTTCCCATCACCATTTAGTCTCCTTATACCCCTGCCCCCACAATCACCACACTGTTATCCATGCCATGAGTCCTTTTTCTTTTTTGCTCAATCCCTCTGTCCCTCCAACCACTACCACCCCCACACCCCACGCCATTTAGCCGTCATTCTGCTCTCTATGAGTCTGTCTCTATTTTTGTTTGTTAGTTCAGTTTGTTTATTTGCTTCCACATATGAGTGAAATCATACAGTATTTGTCTTTCTCTGACTGGCTTATTTCACTTAGCATAATGTTCTCCAGGTCCATTCATACTGTCAAAAGGGTAAGGTTTTCTTTTTTATGAGTAGTATTCCATTGTGTAAATGAGGGACACTTGGGCTGCTTCCAAATCTTGGTGATTGTAAACAATGCTATAATGAACACAGGATAATAAGCACTTTTACATATGTATCATTTTATACAACCAGTATATAATGATACAACCAGTATATAGTGGTTGTATTTGTAATGTAGTTGAAATTATGTTCAATTTTAAGATTGTATTTATTTATTTTTAGAGAGATAGGAAGGAGAAAGAGAGAGAGAGAACTGGCTCACAATGCAGGCATGTGACCCGACTAGGAATCAAACCTGTGACCCCTTTTGTTCGTAGGACGGTGCTCAAGTCACTGAACCACACCAGTCACCCATAATTTTGTAGAATATTGCTATAATACTTTCCAAAAAACTGTAACAGTTCCAACTCCCACAATCATCTGGTCTCATTATAGTAGTTGTATTCAAGGCATTTTGCTATCTGGCTACAAAGTATCTTTCCAGTTTTATCTCCATTCCCTTCCCTATTTGAATCCTCTGTCCCATGAAATCAACTCTTAAAGATTCTTACATAACCTTGAAGACATAGTAAGTGAAATAAGACAAACATAAAACAACAAATATATGATTCCACTTATATAAGTTATTAGAATATCCAAATTCATAGAGACAGAATGTAAAATAGTGGTCATCCAAATGGGAGGGGTGAGGGGAAAATGGATAGTTATTGTTTAATGGGTATAAAGTTTCAGCTTGGGATATTGTAAAAGTTGGAGATTGATAGTGGTGATGGTTACATAACAAATGTGAATAGGTTTTTTTTAAAAAAAGATTTTATTTATTTACTTTTAGATAGAAGGGAAGGGAGGGAGAAAGAGAGGGAGAGAAACATCAGTATATGAGAGACACATCGATCGGTTGCCTTTTGCACACCCCCAACTAGTGACCTGGCCCTCAACCCAGGCATGTGCCCTGACTGGGAATTGAACCAGTGACCTTTCAGTTCGAAGATTGGTGCTCAATCCACTGAGCCTCGCTAGCCAGTGCCTGAATATGCTTTTAATCATATCATTGTGAACATGATTTTTGTTCTTTTAAAAATCACCCACACATTTTAGAACACCTAGAAAATATGGAAACATTAAAAAGAGTCCTGGCAGTTTAATACAGTAGGTAACATTTTGGTGTATTTTTTTCCAGTCTATCTTTTACTCTACACATTTAAAAATTTTATTTACTTATTTATTTTTAGAGAAGGAAAGAAGAAAGAGAGGGAGAGAAATATTGATGTGTGAGAGAAACATCCATCAGTTGCCTCTTGCACTCTCCCAACTAGGGACCTGGCCTGTAACCCAGGCATGTGCCCTAACTGGGAATTGGATGGGCACTCATTCCACTGAACCACAGCAGCCAGGGCTACACATTTTTAAAAAAAGATTTTACTAGCCCTGGCTGGCGTAGCTCAGTGGATTGAGCGCGGGCTGGGAACCAAAGTGTCCCAGGTTCAATTCCCAGCCAGGGTACATGTCTGGGTTGCAGGCTATAACCCCCAGCAACCGCACATTGATGTCTCTCTCTCTCTCTCTCTCTCTCTCTATCTCTATCTCTATCTCCCTCCCCTCTCTAAAAATAAATTAAAAAAAAGATTTTACTTATTATAGAAAGAGGGGAAGCGAGGGAGAAAGAGATGGAGAGAAACATTGATGTGAGTGAGAAACATCAATTGGTTGCATCTCATTTGTGCCCTGGGGACCGGACCCACAACCTAGGCATGTGTCCTGACCAGGAATTGAACCAGTGACTTTTTGTTTTGCAGGACAATGCCCAACCAACTGAGCCACATGGATCAGGGCTCCTCTATACATTTTAAATAGTTTGTAAGTATATATATTTTGAATTATGTGTGTGTATATGACCATTGAACAATGCTGGAGTTAGGTGGGCTGATACCCGTAATAGTAAAAAATTCACATATAATTTTTTAAAAGATTTCATTTATTTTTAGAGAGGAGAAGGCAGAGAGAAAGACAGGAAGAGAAACATCAATGTGTGGTTGCCTCTGGAGCGCCCCCTACTGAGGACCTGGCCACAACCCAGACATGTGCCCTGTCTGGGAATTGAATCAGTTACCCTTTGGTTCACAGATCAGCACTCAATCCACTGAACCACACAGGCCAGGGCAACATATAATTTTTGACTCTCCCCTCCAAACTTAATGTTGACAGGAAGCCTTACTGATAACATAAACAGTTGATTAGCACATATTTTGTATGTATACATATATTATATACTGTCATTTCATAATAAATAAGCTAGAGAAATGAAAATGTTATTAAGAAAATTATAAGGAAGAGAAAATACATTTATAGTATTTATTTAGAAAAAAACACATATAAATGGACCTGCACAATTCAAACCCATGTTATTCAAGGGTCAACTGTGTGTATATATGTATATTATGTATATGTGGTAGGGGGAACATAGGCATTTTCCACCTGATTGGTTCCTAAAGATCTTCCAGCTAAAAGGGAGATGGAAGCAAAATGAACAAAAATGATCACCA
The DNA here is from genome assembly GCF_004126475.2 of Phyllostomus discolor. NCBI lineage: Eukaryota > Metazoa > Chordata > Mammalia > Chiroptera > Phyllostomidae > Phyllostomus > Phyllostomus discolor. The sequence goes on along the minus strand of NC_040904.2, from coordinate 162,860,273 downwards.
AACTTTGATGCTAGGTTCCCATTTTCTAAAAGTGGCAGCTGTAGTTCAGAGAGGGTACCAGGGCTTGCCAGAATTCTCCCACTTATTAAGGCAAAGTCACAAGAAGAACTAATATCTCCCTACACCACAGTTGCCCAATAGGCTGGAGAGCTGAGAATCAGCCATCTTTTTTTTTTTTTTTTTTTTTTTTTTCTTCACCCCACCCACCCTGCCATCTTCTGAAGCAATTTGGTCTGACTATTAAAATTTGTCAGTTACTCCACAATCAAAGAATGAGGAGATTCCTTGGCTTGGCAGTTCAGTTGGTTGGGGTGCCATCCTCACATGCCAGGGTTGTGGTTCCATCCCCAGTCAGGGCACATACGAGAATCAACAAATGAATGCATAAAAATAAGAGGGACAATAAGTCAATGTTTCTCTCTCTCCCTTCATCTCTAAAATCAATTTAAAATTTTTAAAAAAGAACTTACCAATGAATACGTAGATAGGTAGAACAGCAAATTGATGTTTCTCCCTTCCTTTCTCTCTAAAATCAATAAAAAATTGAAATTCTAAAAAAAAAAAGAAAAGCAAAAAAAGAAAGAAAGAGGAGCCAATTTCCTCCTCCAAACCAATCACATCATACTTTTTGCCTCTTCGTGGTTCCTATAGATCATCTGGCACTGTTGTAGGGTACTTCAGGTAGGACCAGGATACTAAACAGGCTGTATCACTAAGTCAAAGGAGTGAATTGTGGGTAAGACCCTGGTTTTAGAACCAGACTTTCTGTGCTCAAATGTATGTATGGTTGCCAATTAATACTTGTATGGCCTTAATTAAATTATTTGACTACTCCCAGCTCCACCATTCTCATCTACTTCAGAAGGGTTTTTAAAAGTATTAAATAATCACCCTGGCTGGTGTGGCTAAGTGGATTGAGTGCTGGCCTGCAAAGCAAGGGGTTGCTGGTTCAATTCCCAGTCAGGGCACATGCCTGGGTTGTGGGCCAGGTCCCCAGTAGAGGGCAGGTGAGAGGCAACCACATATTGATATTTCTCTCCCTTCTTTCTCCCTTCCTCTCTAAAAATAAATAAAAAATACAAGTATTAAAATAATTTATTCAAAGATGTAGTATGTGCCTGGCCCATAGTAAATGATCAATGTTAGTATTATCATTAAGCTGCCAAGCCAAGGACAAGCTTATGATGCCAGGCACAATGCTAAGTGCTAGGACAATGCTAAATGGTTGAGTAACTCCCTAATTGGAATAGATAAAGGCTAAGCCCTTGCTTCTTCCAGATATTAAGCTTGTCGCTGGGATTTTACCAGAAAATCAAATACCCTCCTTCATAGCTAATGTTAGCGCTGTGGTTTGTTTTGTATTGTTCTGTAATTTTCTCTTAGGCTCTCTGAGTCTACTCTGATATTATTAGAAAGACTCCTGGGTAGGTTTGGATGCTCTTCTTGGAGAGTTCCTAAAGACAGCAGTGTGTGGGAGTTGAGGGGTGGGGGGTGGGATAGCTTTGGGGATAATATAAGGCAATAGAAGGTGTTCTTAACCTAAGGGGGGCAGGTCAGAGACCAAGGAACAGAGGGGTAGGGAAAAACTGAACTTCATCAAAACTCTTCCCTATTGTGAAATCCCTGAATTCAGTAAACTTCTCTTTTCTCATTTTGCAACGGTTTGTCACTAATGGAGAACTGCAGACCCTGTTCCCTATATCTTTCCTTATCCTGGACCCTTTACCACTCTGTCCCTTCTAGTTTCTCCTCTCTGGTATCCAAAACTCTAATAAAAGAAAATGTGCTTTTACAAACTCACTGGGTCCTTCCCTAGGTCCAGCACAGTCTGGCACTACCCTTTGGGGAGGTTATTACTGTAGCCATTAACTTTCTGATGACTTTGGTTTATCTAGTTAACACTTTGGGCATCCTTTGATTTTTTTTTTTAAGATTTTATTTATTTATTTTTTTTAGAGAGGGAAGGGAGGGAGAAAGAGAGAGAGAGAAACATCAATGTGCAGTTGCTGGGGGCTGTGGCCTGCAACCCAGGCATGTGCCCTGACTGGGAATCGAACCTGCGATACTTTGGTTCACAGCCCGCACTCAATACACTGAGCTATGCCAGCCAGGGCTGGCATCCTTTTATTTTTTTTTTTTATTCTGTGATGGAGCAGACTTTCTGTGAGGATGCTGAAGTGATCTGAGCGAGTCTGAGGGAAGAGGTAGCAGTGTTTGCCAAAGCAACCGTGGATATCAGGGACGCAATGAGAGCTCTTGGAATAGGCGTTGGGCTAGGATTCCGTCAGGGGCTGCCAATCTTAAGGGCTAAAGAGACATAGCGCCCCCAAAAGGGAAAGCGTATTAAAGCAGCTAAATCAGGCGGACTATATCACGTGCTCTCCTCCCTGCCAATTGAAAATTAGTGTTCGCTTCCTCGGTTCCCCATGGAAACAGCCTCCTCCCACGGACCCTCCCGCCCCGTTCCGTAAGAGGTTTTACGATTTTATTGAGTGTTTAAACTGACAATCAAATACCTGAGCCTTATGGCTGGACAGTTTGCTTCCGGCTAAGCAAACTAGTGCACTGATTGGACAATATAGCAACAGCTGGCATCCACTAGTCCAATAATCACCATCCAGAGCGCGGTCTAATGAGAACGTAGAACCAATCAGCGGCAGCGTTGTTTTTGCGGCTCCACGTCGGCACCAACTGCGGGGCAAGATGGAGGCGCTGATTTTGGTAGGAGCCGGGGCCGCTGAGGTGCTGTGGTCTCCGGAGGGGCTGGGAGTCGGGGTTCAGCCTGACTGGGCCTGGGTAGAAAGGGGAATTCCAGGAAATCCTCGCGGACTGAGGGTTTGACTGGCCCTTGTAATAAGAGTGTGGCCTAGAGCAGGAGCTAAAGCCTCGGTTTAGAGTAGGAAGCTCTCCAGGGGAGAGGGCAGAGTGGGAGGGAAGTTGAAGGGAGCACTTGGAGTCCTTAGTACGCAAAGGATCATAGGCATACTGGCTTGGGGTCTTCCAGGTTCTCTCGATTCTAAGCATTGTAGATGATATCCTGATTTGAGTTTCCCCAAACCTCCAAATTCGCCCCAGATTTTAGGACTAGGATGCAGGTGGTGTTATCACAGGCTTCTCCTGTTGGTTGTCATAATTTGACACCCCACTAATAATTGCCACATTCTTTCGAAAACTACTTCTTTTTACTTCGGTTTCCTGTTAACTCATTTTATATACATAAGTCATGATAAAGAATCATCATTCCATCAAAGTTCTGGAAAGTCTGGTAGAGTTAGCATGGATTGTGAAATATTTATCTAGACTCCTTATTCTGCTCTCCTTTTTCCTACCCACTTAAACTTTAGGAATTCTTGTAGGATCTAACTCTCTCGTTGCTTATATGAGAATTTTGGTGGTAAAAGTGGTGTGTTAGCTTCCTTGCCCAGATGATCTTTTTTGCTTGTTCAAACAAATGAAGCATTTTTATCCCTTTTTAAAAAATAGACCAGAGAATAAAGTTCCTCACCTGTTTTGCAGTTTGGAGATGTTAACATAGACTGTGTGTAGGAATTTAGCTCCCAGCTCGTTCCTTAATTGAATTGAACTCTAGGCCTCTTTCTTGCCTTTTTCTGTCTTTCAGCTCTAATACATGTATGCATTCAAACCCTCATCTGGTAAAAGAGAATGACAGGTTTCAGTTTGTGTTTTTCAAAACAGCAAAGGTAGAGATAGTTCCTTTTCATCATATGGGTTGGTCAAGTGCAGGTAAAGCTTAAAATCTGAGTAGTTTTCTTATTTATTTTTTTTAAATTTAAGTAGTTTTTAACAAGGCATTTTCTGTCCCAAGCAGTTAAGTAATATTAACTAGTTAACAGATTGGAATAAGTTCTAGGGGATTAGTTTCTTTGGAAGTTTTAGAAATATTTAGACTTCCCTACATCTATAGAAGGGAGCCTGCTTACAGGTAACGGAGTGAGGGAGAGGATACTTTGGGAAGCTGTGTATCGTGGTGAGTTGAGGGGCTTATATGTAAAGTCTCTCTCTCTTGCATTTTCTCTTACCTCGGCTATCTATCTCTGCTTCCTCAGTGCAGTGTATTTCAACCTGCTTCTCTCTTATATCCATTTTAATCTGTACCTAAGATGCCACATTCACAGATCCCTGCTAACCCGGTCAGGTACTTCACTCCTTTGCTATAAAAACTATACTGATTCTTTGTCATGATGAATCTGTGTCGTGGGGTTAGGGGAAACTAAGGTATAGGGAAAAGGACTTGCTCAAGGAAGTACATTGTCAAAATTAGATTAGACTTTTATTCTTAATCCCAGACTAATTCTCTCTCATGTTACCTCATTATCACCTTCTACTTCTTCAATATAGAAAGTTGGACTTTGCCCTGGCTGGCATAGCTCAGTGGATTGAGCTCGGTCTGTGAATCAAAGTGTCGCAGGTTTGATTCCCAGTCAGGGCACATGCCTGGGTTGCAGGCCATGGCCCCCAGCAACCGCACTTTGATCTTTGTCTCTCTCTCTCTTTCTCCCTCCCTTCCCTCTCTAAAAAATAAATAAATAAAATCTTAAAAAAAAAAGTTGTACTTTGACTAGCAGTTTTATAAAGCTTTTATTGAAGACAAAGTACCAACAGGTTCAATTCTTGTGCTGATCTCCAGAGTTCTCACAATATTAAACTAGTATTTTCATTTGTCTCATCTGTGTCAGCTCTTTCCAACTTTTATTTTTCTCTTTACAATTTCAATATATTTTAGGCTCCCATTAAGAATTTATATACCTTTCTCACAATTCTAGCCCTTCTCAGCTGGAGTTCAGGAGAAAAACTAATCCCTAATGACCTAAGGTATTCATTGCACATAATGAACCAACTTCCCTGTATCCACAATGGCACTGGTTTTGTACCATCCTTTGGAAAAGTGAGAAAACAGTCCCATAAAAAAATTTCAACATTCAGTGGTTCAGATGAGGAACTCTAGTTCAGAATTAAGGAATCATAGGTTTTTCATTTTCACTACCTTCACATACTGGCTTACAAAATTTAGCTCCAATTCAAAATCATCCTTCCTCACTGATTTTTTTACTCTCTTCCCCTTGTTTTGTCTTCAGGAGCATCTCTGGATTCTTAGGTCACCATCTCCATTATGAAAAATGTGAAGAATCCTTGGAGCTTACTTTCGCTCTCTATTGAACTAAAGAGTTAACTGTAACTGGATAGAATTTAACAAGCTACTCCTTAAAAAGGGAGATAATTCTAAAGTTCCTTTAGGCTTCCTCCTTTCATAGTTTAATTACCTGATTTGGCTGGACCTCTGGGGAAATCTGATCAAAGCATATTCAGTTCTCATGTCTGCAAGGTGCATAGACATAGCATATTGAGAAGAAGGGCAGGGTGAACTAGAGGAGCTCAAGAAGAACCATCAGTTGAAATTTGATCTGATTATGGGTATATCTAAATACGAGTAGGTTCCCTTCATTTAAGGATTTTACAGTGGGTCACATTTCTTTATTGAATTAAGTAGTTTAGCTCTCAAGCACATTTGTCTAAACTTTCTCAGGTCTTTTTGTAGTCCCTAAGGAAAGAGATTCCTTCTGTTCCCAGTACTTAATAATGATGCTCCTAGGATGCATCTTTGGATTTAGCTTCCTCTCTCTTGCTGTTGTCTGCTGTATATACCTTCCTTGTGAATGGAGAGAGAGCTCTGCAAGTCACCATCCTCCATTAATCTTTTTTAAATTGGTTTTTACTTTTTTTTTAATCCTTATCCAAGGACATTTTTTATTTTGGAGAGAGAGAGGAAGGGAGAGAGAAACATTGATGTGAGAAAAGCATTGATTAGCAGCCTTTGCACTCACCCAGACCAGGGATCATGTATGCCCAGACTGGGGATGAACCTGCAACTCAGACAGGTGCCCTGACTGGGAATCGAACCCATAGCCTTTTGATTATTAGGTAACACTCCAACCACTGAGCCACATTGGCCAGGGCTAATTGATTTTTTAGAGAGAGAGAAAAACATCATCGGTTCCACTTATGCATTCATTGGTTGCTTCTTGTATGTGTGTTGACTAGAAATCGAACCTGCAACTGTGGCTTACTGGGATGACGCTGCAACCAACTGAGCTACCTGGCCGGGACAATAACCTGTGGAATCTTAAAGATAATGGCTTATCCCCTTCCTCCCTTAGTTTACCTTTTTTTCCAAAGCTGAATTACTTTAGCAGTCTAGATCCTTAAATCTTCCCACATAGATTTCATGTTTCCTAATCTCTGTATTCACTTTTAGAGTGCTTTTCTAGTGCTTTATGGACCACACTTTTTATTTGTATCCTTTCTTTCCCCTTCATAACATTTTTATCCTAAAAAAAAAAATTCTTACTAAGCCTCATTCAAACATCAGAGCATCCAACGTGCACAAGAGTATGCATATAGAGAGAGAGGAGGAAACTATGCAGAATACGTCAATGACTCTTAAAGGTTGATACTGCTCTGTGGGTTTAGCTTCCTGAATTATCTTAATGGGGCTTTTGTTAAATTCCTTTGGCGCTAACAGTAGAGGTACTTGGCCTAAATGCCCCCTCCTCCTGCTCTGGGCAAAGGTATCAATTACATTAAGCCCCAAAAGCACTCCCATCTCATTCCTGGCAGTCCCCTGTGCCCCTCTTCCAGCTGCGTCCTTGCTGGTGCCTGGCCCCCCCATTTCGTTAGGAGAAGCAATCTCCTTGTTCCTGCACTGTGGAGATATATTTCTCAGCTAGGGCGCAAGCAGTGCCAGCACTGCCCCCGGTGAGGTCCTTGGCAGCCATAAAAATTTTTATTGTGATTATGTTGGTGTCGGGGTGTCCATCTGGGTTATTGCACACCTAGTTTAATTGATTGAAGTTTAATTTATTGACACTTCAAATTAAATGATCAGAATAAACTGTGCTGCTACTCTGGCCGGCTTGTTTTAATGGTTGATTGCTGGAAGCAGACCTTGGCTTGAACTAAAACCCCTAAAGAGCAATTGACGCTGCTTCTAACTCTCCCCATGTCTTGCCCTCCAAGAAGACCTCGTTATAGATTTCCGACGTATTTATATATATTTTTCCCTCTCCTTCACAGTGGTGGGAAAGAGTTGGTCCCTGGCAAGGTATAAATTATATCAAAGGTCTAGGGGAGCTGTCACATGGTCAAAAGAGGAGGAGGAGCCTCCACATGAAGAAAGCCAAACCCTTGAGAAGCCAGGTCTTCCCTGGCAGGTAGAGGATGAATGTAATATCCAAATACTTGAGGGAGCATAGTGACAGATTTAGGATCTTTTTCATCTAGATACTTGCTACTGTTCTTTACTCCATCGATATGACTTGGTTAGATAGGATATTGACAAACTAGTTATGGAAAGGGGAACTAAGGAAGCAAATAAAGGATAGAACAAGAATAAAGAATCAGTGCCTAACTACCTATTTATGCTAGAGTAATTTCGAAGATGTAGGCACAGTGCCCATGGGCAGCCAATGAAGATGGTTTGGGAGGTTAAGTCCATGAACATTTAAAGATGTCCCTACTGGTAAGGGCCCACCCACATTCTGCATCTCCTGATTCTGCACTGAGTAGGCTTTCGATTTCCTAGTCTTTCGATTTCCTAGTCTGTGTCATCTCTTCTGGTATTTGACCACCCCATCTCTTCAGGAAATCTTAACTGTTGTATAACCTGAATCTTAAATGCTGCAGATGAAGAATTGCAGATTAGTTCTTATTTGGCTTTTTAATTTTCCCACTATCGAGGTAAATAATCCCCATTCACAGCCAGTTGGCTTGTCTACTAATTTTTTCCTTCTTTTCTCTTATTTGTGTAGTTTTTAGAGGGAGACTGAAACTAGGGGAGAGGCTAGCAATTCTGCCTCAAAGGTGAATTTGGGGAGCAAAGAGATTGAAAGATAAACACAGAGGCTATCAATTCAGTCTTTTAAAGACTGTTTTTTTTTGTTTGTTTTCAGGAGCAGATATGGGGGGAGAGGGGAGTTGGGAGTAAATTAGGATACAGATCATGACCAAGGACTCATCAGAAATTGATCTGTCCCCATTTGATTTTTCCCTTTGCTGAGTGATATTTAAATGAGGGCTCCTGAATTACCAAACTGGGGAGGCAGAATGTTCTAATGTTGCTCCCAAGCCTCAGGTGGAGAGTACTTTGATTTCTGCTTGTTCAATTAATTTCTCTTCCCAGTAAGTGCTGCTTGCTTTGTCCCACATTTCTGTAATCATTTCACTTCTATAATAGTTGAAGAATTAGGGGCTCTGTGACCTCTGGGCATAAAATTCTTTAGCACGCTGGCTTTCTGAATTTTAATAAAGGACCTCAGACTTGCATTCCTGAGGAGCTAGGGGCTTGGTTATCTTTGTCCTGCCTGTCTCACAGCCACCAAATTTAGTCATTGAAAGCTGGAGGGGTGTGGTGCTGACCTTTTCTCCCCCTGTCGGCTATGTTAGTTTTCTTAGTCATATTTATTAATTTATGAAGGCCACACACACACACACACACATACACGCACGCACATTTATTGAAGTCATTACTTGGTGCCAGGCAGAGAAAAGGGGTGACTTACAAAAGTATCGCTCATTTCTCCTTTTTCATTTCCTCCCCATACCATCTTATTATCTTCAGAATGTCATTTAATTCTAAACCTAGGTTGATGAACTTCAAATAACAATTTGTGAATGTGTCTTTTTCTGGTTAACAAGGTCCATAAATTTCTTAAGCTTTCAAAGGGGTCTGCTGTACTTTAAAAAAGGTATTAACATAAACTGATCTAGCTCAGGCCTCATTTCTCCAGTGATGAAGCTTAGTCCTAGAGAAAGGTAGAACTTGAGGTAATGGCTGATCCAGACTATAACATCAGGATTATTTAGGAGTTTAGAGACATTTTCTCCCGTAGTGTCAGAATTCTTGGTGATTATGCATTCATGTTTTGTATCTATGTCAGAAAGGAAGATTACTTCTAGGTATCTCTTCTGCTCTCAGTTCTTCCTTGCCAAGATGTGTTTGGTTTCCTCTGTATAACCAATATTTGGTCTCATGTCATCCAGTTCGGTGGTACCTGTGGCTCCTATTCTTTCCTGAGCTGTGCTTCTTGAACCTAAGGAAACCCCTGGATATCATGTGAAAACAGCTTTCCCTGTCGAAGTGTTTACCTGATTCTTTTCTTTCCATCTGAAGCCCCTAGACTTCTGGCTGGCAAATTGGAGCCCTCAACCCCAAAGGAGCTTTTCATTTTTAAGAAGTTGGCACAGAATGAGGGAGCAAATACCTGCCTAGGTCTTAAAGAGCAGGGATTATTATCTAGGAATTTCTAGTTTTTACTGTCTTGGCTTTATTTTATCAATAGGGTTGAAGGAAGAGCATCTTGTTTCTAGTTGATCAAGTCTATTGCCAAGCCATGGTACTACCCTTTCACCATGACCATAAAGATTTTTAAGTGGGAAATAAAGAACTTTCTAGGAATCTCAACCAGATTCTTACTTGTGCCCTTTGCAGCTCCGCAGATAGCATCCTTTGACTCCACGAAGCCTTGTTGGTCCCTCTCCTCCAAATGAATCAAATGAAGTTATTAGTCATAGCCCCCAAATATTCTGTCTACCTGCACCAAACACTCCTTCAGTCCCCTTTTGATGGCATATCATGATCTTATTCCAAAGTATTCTGTTACTATATACTTATACATTGTGAACACACTTAATTTAGTGCTTTTTTAGAGCCCATGTCTCCTAGTTTGGCTTACAAGACACACAAATAGAGAGCTTTTATCCAGAGCTGCCAGCTGCCTTTTTAATACTTCGGCTAGTGACTATAATCCTTAGGAAGCTGCAGGTCATCTGAAGGCCCACAGGGGGCAGCAGTAGGAATGGCTCTTCCTCTCTGGTCCTCTGCTGGGGAAGGGGATACTGGGAGATTTTTTTATTTTTTTTTCCCACCAGGCTTCAGCATCTCCTGGTTGAGATCAAAGACTTCTTTGCAGCAGACTATTTCTTGTTCAGCGTTGTTTCAGCTCTCTTTAGGAGTTCAGTCTTGGTTTTTCTTGATAATAAAAATGTACATGAAAATCTATCTGAGCCACGCAACCTCCCACAAACTAATCTGCCTACACATTTCCAGGCACCATTAGCATTTGAGGTGAAGTTCTGTTATACACTCAGGCTGTGGCTCTGAAAGTCAGTGCATCACAGAACTTTGTCTCGAAAGCTTTCTAGCAGCTACCCATTTGGGAGTGGGAGGGAAGATGAGACCTTTTAAATCCCTTGAACACATCCCTAAGCTTGTAGGGTCTTTCTCAATAACCAGCATTTTAATGTGTTAGCAGGTCAAGCCTAGTCCATTGTCCAAGAAGCCCATTTCTCAATAGCTGGGAGTTACTTATAAACGTGCCCTTTGCAAAACTTAAAAATGAAATTACATTATCAGTAATGGCTTTGGAGCCTTTAAACTGGCTGGTTTTATGGTGAGAGGAATTTCTGACCCTCCCCACTCCTGAGAGGTAAAGGCCCCAGGCTGAAGTGGAACCAACTGCAGTCAGGAGGTGGCAGGAGAAGTAAAGGAGAAGCTGCTGGCTCCACTTGTAGCAGAATAGAGAACTAAAACAGCATTCAACCTCTTGCCTAATTCTCAGCTTTGTTTAATGTAGCTATTCTTTTGGAATTTGAAATAAACAGCCTTTTGTCTAGTGCCTCCTTACCCCTTTCAGAGCCATAATAAGATTTATTACAAGCCTTGCCTTCCTTTGCCTGTCTTTTACCCTTCCCAGGAAGATCCAGTATTTTTATTTTGGAAGTTTCCTTGATAACATCTAAAAATCTAGTGAAAATAGCCAGGAACAGAACCCAGAAATCTGTTTCTCTTTTTTGCCACCTGTTTTAGGCACTCACACATTGTTGGCCACAAAGGACATTGTTTGACTCTCCTAATTGGCACATAGCCAGAATGGTTTTTCTTTGGGATCCCATTCTTTCTAGGTATGCCAGACTCTATGACTGCAAGAACTAGTTACCTATGCCAGCTCAATGCCCAGTTTAAACTATTAGGTAGCTCTCTAAGTTTGCTGTGAATGTGGATAGAGGAACAGAGCCAAAGGTTTCCAGGGAAAAGATTGTGGGAAAAAATATTATGTATTTTCTTCTCTGTGGACTTTTTTTTCTCTGTTAAGGAAACTCTTTCCCATTGGGATCTCTCTTTTGGAGAATTGAGGATCCACGTTGCTATAGAACTGGGCCTATTTTATGGGAAGATCTTTCTATGGGGATTTAGGAGTTAGAAAAACTGCTTTTATTTGTGACCTATTAGGTGAGAATCCAGAGACTTCCCTCTGCTAGACATAGAGTTCTTTGAGAGAGGAATTGGTCATGCTTTGTTTATTCCAGAGAGTAATATATAGGGTGGGCATCTCTAAGGAGTGTTTATCAGAGGAGAGATAAGTTGGTAGTAATATCACCCAAAATGGCCATACTGGATAATCTACCTATATGTGGAAGTCTAATTATAAGAGGGTCTCCTAGGTATATACTACATCAAAACATTTTTACTTTATTCTGAAACTTTAGTCTCATAATCATTCAACAAATATTGAGAGAGTTTAGTATGGTTAGGCATTGCTCTGGACACTTGGGGTAAATCAATGAACAAAATATAAAAATTACTCTCCTTAAGAATTCAAGTGAAGAAAGCTTACATTCTTCACCTTGTTGTCAAAAGACTGGGTTTCCTCTACTCTAGTTCTTAACTCCCTGAGCTAGGATTGGTTCTTCACATGGAACCATAAACCTTCTGGAGCCTCATGGGACAATTTACTTTTACAGACACTGAAGTTTCTGGATCCTTGGGAATGATTGTTTTTTCTTCACTCTTGGGTGTTTATTAAACATAGGCTTGGAGAGTATATTCGGCTCCTGTGAGGACTGTGGGTTTCCTAAGCCAGGAAGGGGGGGGGGGGTAGCAAAGCAATAGCCTTGTGCTATATAGCACAGGGAAGGGATATCAATGGGTAAAGTAATATTGATTAGAAAGTCAATGTGAGCCTGTGAATACCTATACACATACCACTGCCTCCCCTTCCTTCTTCTGGTTAGCTGGTTCCATAGAAGTCGAAGGAATAGAGGAGCTTTTTGCAAAGTGATAATGCTTTTTAGTTATTTGAGTTTGTGTGCAACAATTAAGGCAGAAACTGTGATTCCTCTATGAGAGTCAGTGTTCTCAAAGTTTGATTCTTGGTAGTGAAGAAGCAACCCCCCCACCCACCTCTTTATCTCCAGGCCCCAGAGTGTTTCTTAAATGGATCCTTTTCTCATTGCTTCTTAGCTTCCCCAAAATTCAGATTGCTTTTTGTCCTGGCAAGTTAAATGGTGGTAGTTGGGATGTAGCAGAGGAATTGGGATCATAGGGGAAGTTTTGGGAGATGGGTGTCTCACTGGGCTCCATTCAGAACTGGTGTGTGTTTGCATGCACACACATGCACTGATATTTCCCTCTGTGTGTGTGGGTGGTTTAGGGAAGGCTTGCTTTATGCCTCTGCATTGCTACTGCATTGGGACTGCAGAAACTTCCAACTACATTAGGGCATTCAGCCCTGTTTTCAAGTATCCTTGTGCAGTGGCTATTAATCTGGTCATATTCCATACTCACCTATGCATGGGAGACCAGTGAGGGAGAATAATTTGGAAATAACTGTAGCATGATATTTGGAAATAAAAGCATGACCTACCTTGATTAAGCACTTTGTGGGTCTGGCCCAGAGAAACGTTATCTGATGCTGCTTTGGAGTCCTTTGTTAAAACGCCCCTCCCTCAATTCATTTCATTCACCATTTAGCCATTCTCAGTAGGAAATGTCAGTATCTAACCATGTTGGGATAGCGGATACACAGAGGCACCTCAGTGGGACTAGGAGAAAGTATTTAGTTTGCCAGTGGTGGCAGGAGCCTTCGGGACTGAAGGTGTGTTCATATCTCTTCAGGAACCCTCCCTGTATACTGTCAAAGCCATCCTGATTCTGGACAATGATGGAGATCGACTTTTTGCCAAGGTGAGATTCCCTTTCAAACTAGTTTAGAAGCAAGACAAAGACTTACTCTGAGATCTGAATAGTGGGACTGGTCCTGTTAACTCATATTCCTTGATACTGTAATTATAAGAATTCTTCCATCTTGTCCATGCCTACTCCAGATTGAACTTAAACTGCTTTTGTCTTTTAGTTTCCCTCCTTCTCTCCTTGCTGTCCTCAGACTTTGATCTCCTTTGTTTCCAGCATTAGAACAGAGAAGAACTTGGGAACCTTGGTTTCTGAACAAAGCAGTGTCTAGATATGAGATACAGCCTGGTCATGCCCATCACTCCTGTCTCTTTCCCTTCTACCTTGTTACCTGTTTGGGTTTTTCCAGGGAAATTTCTCACAGTTCCAGGGTTCTGACTGGAGGCCTGCAGTTACTACCAAACTTGTTACCTACTGGTTTTCCCAGTATGATGTTTCTAACTTTGGATCTATTTAAAAAGAAGAGAAAGGACACCCCTCTGTTCTCCCTCTGTATTCTCCCCCTCCTGTAGAAATTTTTTCTGTCCCTTGTGTGTTAACTCCGGGCGAGCGTAGCATAAATCAATCAGCAGGTAGAGATTAGTTTAGAATTCACCAGCTGTTCCTTCCTGTAATTGGATGTAACTATGCAGGACACCTTTTGAAACAGTTATCCAGTTACTAAATGCCAGACCTGTCATAGGTCTTCAGCTGACTGCAACGGATTAGCCCCTAAAGAGCAGAGCGATTTAGCAGCCTCTTTTTCCACTCCCTTACCAGGGAGAGGTTGGGAGTGGGCTCAGTAATCTGCTAGATTGCCTCCTGCTTCTTTCAGTTTGCAGAAAAGAAAACTAAGCTATGAGACAGGATAAGGTAGGGTTTGCCTTTCTTTAGAGGAGATTTTTGTAGCCTTTCTTAATTCCTCAGCTTCATACAGTGAATGAGGGTCTACAAGAAGTGTTCTGTGCTAGCCCTGGCTGGCGTAGCTCAAGGGATTGAGCGCGGGCTGTGAACCAAAGTGTCGCAGGTTCGATTCCCAATCAGGGCACATGCCTGGGTTGCAGGCCATGACCCCCAGCAACCGCACATTGATGTTTCTCTCTCTCTCTCTTTCTCCCTCCCCTCTCTAAAAATAAATAAATAAAACCTTAAAAAAAAAAGAAGTGTTCTGTGCTTCTACTGCCTTTGTGTTCTGTAGCACTACTCCTTGACATGGGGTTGCTTGTCAATGAATAGAAACACTCAATGAGAGTGGTCTCAGAATTGCTCTCCTAGAATAGAGACAAGGGTAGAACCTCATCATAGGATTGTAAGCCTCTGCTCTTACAGTCATAGAAATGTGAGGTGGGGTTGCTTAGAGCTGGGTCCTTAAAAATTGTTGTTTTTTAAAAATGTAGTTTTAAAATTTATTTTTAGAGAGAGGGAGAGAAACATCAGTATGTAGTTGCCTCTCACCCACCCCCACCACCCCTGCGCACTGGGGACTTGGCCTGCAACCCAGCCATGTGCCCTGACTGGGAATTGAACCAGCAACCGTTTGGTTCATAGACCTGTGCTCAGTCCACTGAACCACAGCAGCCAGGACCTTAAAAATTATTTTTGTATTTAGTTACTTCTTGCCCATTCCTTACCTCTGTAGTTTTTCTTCTTCATATCAACATTTCTCCCTCACCCCATGCCTTGGAAGAGAGAAATCCAAAATCCAGAGCAAAGCATTTTAATGTTTTGAGCAAAAGTCACTAATCATTCTGAGCTCTGAGCTTTAATGACCCAACCCTTCTCCTTTCCCTCTGACCAGTACTATGACGACACCTACCCCAGTGTAAAGGAGCAAAAGGCCTTTGAGAAGAACATTTTCAACAAGACCCATCGGACCGACAGTAGGTCATTTTCTTTTCACTATTCTCTGTGTTAGGGAGAACATGGTGGGAAGAGGGTGGCAGCAGGACTGCAGAGAAAGGATAAAATGACTCTCCCTCCTTTTTCTCTTTTTTTCCTCCTCCCCTCATATAATAAACTCTTCAGAAATGTAATGGGGAGGTGAGTGTACCTCACGCGGGAATACCGTGCTGGAAGGTTGGCTGTTAGCTACCTGTCTAGTCCCTGGATTTATGAGCCTCACTTGACAAATTTAACTGCAGCTCTGCTTATTGTACCGCATCCATTAGGGCAGGTAAATGGAAGTCTGTAAAGGTGACCGCTCTGCATTTTCACCTCCGAAGGATCCACTAGTATCCTGTGTCTTATACAAGGAGGGAAATGAGGGTAGTTGGGGGGAGGGTGGTTAGAGGAGAAGATACATTTATACTTCCCCAAGTTTATACTTACCTTCTGCTACCACCTGAAAATAAAAAGCCGTTCAACTTCAATCTTTGGGGGTCATTTGACCTATATTATCTTAGCCCAAAACAGCTGTATACCAGGAGTTTGTGGTAACTCTGTGTCCTACTTATCTCAGGCCACCCATTGTTTCCACCTTTTTTTCCCCTCAGGTGAAATTGCCCTTTTGGAAGGCCTAACGGTAGTATACAAAAGCAGTATCGATCTCTATTTCTATGTGATTGGCAGCTCCTATGAAAATGAGGTAAGAATCCCCACTCTTCTTTGCTGTCCCTGATTGCACTTCCTAAATCACAAGCATTACATAGTTAGAGGTTCTGGGTCTTAAGGAGTACCACATCCCTCTGGCTTCTGACTGAGCTAATGAAGTTGACAGATTCCTGCTGGCCACACAAAAATAACCTAACAAATGAATCAACCTAGAATAGAAGTTTTCCCAGATCTTTATTTATCTCCATATAGGAGACACCACATGTGTGTGGTTTTTTAAAAAA
Source organism: Phyllostomus discolor (assembly GCF_004126475.2). Classification (NCBI taxonomy): domain Eukaryota; kingdom Metazoa; phylum Chordata; class Mammalia; order Chiroptera; family Phyllostomidae; genus Phyllostomus; species Phyllostomus discolor. The sequence continues at coordinate 162,844,415 of NC_040904.2, read as the reverse complement.
TTTATTTATTGATTTTGGGGGGCAGGAGGGAAGGTTGAGAGAAAAACATTGATTTGCTGTTCTACTTACTTATGTGTTCACTGGTTGCTTTTTGTATGTGCCCTGACCAGTGATTGAACCGGCAACCTTAACATATCAGGACAATGCTCTACAACTGAGCTACCTGGCCAGGGCATACCACATGTGTTTGAATGCATAGTAATGTACCATATCAATGGCCTTCCCTCGGTAGTATGTTTTAAGATGGATTTCTGAGGTATGGTCAGGATTGGGGGATGCTTGCTCCTGCTATGAAGGTTCCACACCTGACTGAGTTTGGGTCAGTTAGCCAACATTCTGGGTCATGTTGCCAGCCATACATTCTGAATGGGTCTAGTCCTTGAGACTTGAGAGTTGTACACTTGAGATTGGATGCAGTCCTAACCTGCGTGCTCTGCACAGGAAAAGCTATTTATCTGAGGTAGCAAGTTCTAGGAAGGAGAGTAGGTAAGTAGAAATAAGCCCTCACATAATTTGAGGCAAAAGTAAAAGTTTGAGAGAATCAACTCTTACTGAGCTCTTATTGCTGTAAGTACTTTGTAAAGCTCATTGTCATTTAAATCATACAACACTTATGTGAGTTATAGGCATTGGTGTCCTTGTTTTGTGGATGGGGAGCCATATGAAATTACTAGTATTTAACCACTGTTGAACTACAAAAGTGGCAGTTTCATGTGGTTCAACCTAATTTTCCCAGGGTTACACATCTAGAAAATGGCTCAGCTGGGATTTAAGCCCAGATCTGTCTGACTCTAAAGCCCATGCTCTTTTTACTAACTCTCTGACCTCAGCTAGTGCTTGGTTAATGATTTCTCTATCTAAGACATCAGGTAGCACATATAGTCAGTAAATACATGTAGAGGACTATGACAGGGAAGTTCTGTTTGAACAGTCTGGTCAAAGAGAGACATCCAATGCGGAATCATGTGGCAGAATTTATTTCTCTAAGGAACCATGGGTCCCCTTTCTGTTTTGCTTTCACTTCTACCTTATGCTTTTGGACCTTTGTAAAAGCCTGTGTCTTTTGATGCTTAACGAATTAGAGGGTATTATTTTCAGGTAGCAGCTTTCAGGGTCTTGAACCTTTTCTCTCTGTTTCTGTCTCCCAACAGCTGATGCTCATGGCTGTTTTGAACTGCCTCTTTGACTCATTGAGCCAGATGCTGAGGTGAGCAGTCCATTCTTAACATCTGTTTAGGAGAGAAAGTCACTATTCTTCAGGCCCAGGGGTTTGTGGGGAAGCAGAGGCTCCAGGGAGCTGATTTAGCTTGAGAAGTTGGGCTTATTAGGAATAAGGAATTCATATTGATGGGGAGGACTGGATGGAGGGAAGAGTATGTCCCTCGGGAATAGTTCTCCTAAGAAAGGGGATTGGGAGGCAGCAGAATCTTCACCTTTGTGTCTACTCTATTCCCCATTAGCTCTGTCAGAGTTCTAAGCACCCTGAAAATGCTTTCCTGGACTTCATTCTTTATGTTAGAGAGAAGAAAGGGGTAAGCTTAGGGAATTGTCCTATTAAACATCAGTACCTTGGGAATGGAGAAAACACTCCTAATTTTTCACTTGTAGCTCTTAGTTTTTCCCTTCTGTAGAACAGAAAGAATGTGCCATTTACCCTCTCCTCCCCTTTCACCACTCCACCAGTCCTCTGCTCCTCATGTAGATGGGCAGTAGAAAAGGTATAAGATACTTTTCCTGAAAACATACAGGGCTCTGACCCTTGTTCCCCCACAGCATCTCCCCAGTGAACTCAGCACAGCCATCCATCTGGAGCAGAACAGCAGGCATTCTCAGCCCCACAGAATCAGCAGGGTGAATGGCTCAGATTTCCTCAGGAAGGGGATGATTTATTTCTTAGCCAGGTGAATGAATAGACTTCATTTCGGCTAATCTAGTGAAAGAGTCAAACTGACGGATGTGACTGGCCACAAACACCAACCACCAGATCTGAGGCTGGTGGAAGTTGGCCCTGACTGTTCCCAGCCCCCTTGTTGGGCTTCTTTTCAACACCTGAACAGAGCTGGTTAGGGAGGGGGGGCAGGGGAAGGCTTAGGAGGTTTGTCAGTCAGAGCTCAGGTGCAAGTGGAATTTGTACTCAACCCCTCCCCACCTCCTGCCACCTCCAGATTGAGTTTTACCTTTGTTTATTTCCTTTTTTCCACCCATTGATGTCAGCATTTATGAGAAATGTCATGAGCAGCATCATGGTAGGTAGGGAAGAAACAACAGCTCTGGATAACCAACCCCTGAGAACTTAACTGTATTTTTTGAATCTCTTTCCTGACATCCCTGATCCTTTCTCAGCAAACAGAAGTAGGAAGGTGTTTACAGTGGATTAGCTAAAAAGGAATTAATTACCTTATTTACTTTATTAAAAAAGATTTTATTTATTTATTTATTTTTAGAGAGGGAAGGGAAAAAGAAAGAAAGGGAAACTTCACCATGTGGTTATTTCTCATGTGCCCCCTACTGGGGACCCGGCCTGAAACGTAGGCATGTGCCCTAGACTGGGAATTGAACTGGTGACCCTTTGGTTCACAGGCCAGTACTCATCCACTGAGCCACACCAGCCAGGGCACCTTACTTACTTTTTTGTGTGGTTGGTGGAGACATTTATTGCTCTAGTGTAGGTTCCCAACTCAGACAATGTCCTAGGATTCCTTTCACACATGAGCTGTTTCTCCCCCAACCCCTTGGGGACTCAGGAAAAATGTAGAAAAGCGAGCGCTGCTGGAGAACATGGAGGGGCTCTTCCTGGCTGTGGATGAAATCGTAGATGGAGGGTGAGTTCTCTGATTTGCCTGGACCTCTCTGAATCTAGGGTGTGTGTTGGAGTGGGAGGTGGTAACTGCCCCTATCCTAAGGCAAGTGGACTGAGTGGCTAGAGTATCCCCACAGTAAGTTGGTTTTTCAGGAGGGAGCGACTCATGATCTCTTCCTTGTCTTTGTAGGGTGATCCTTGAGAGCGATCCCCAGCAAGTGGTACACCGGGTGGCATTAAGGGTAAGCAAGAGCGTTCGTTTATATCCCTCCATCTACTCACTCTCCAGGGTCAGACTTGCTGATTGTATCTAAGTGTCTGGTTTGTAAAATACATAAATCTTCTCCTTTTTCAAATTCTCATTGTCCCTAAGACAGAAGCAAAGGAACGTTATTTCTGCCCCTAAGCTAGTACCTAACACCTCGTACAGTCTTTGCATAGAGTATACATTTAATATGTACTTATCGAAGCAATGATGTAATAAAAGAAATTTTAATATTGCTGGTCCTAAAACTTTAGGAACTTGAAGTTGGCTTATTCTTCCTTTGTGGAAGAATAAGGAAGAATATTCTTCCACAAAGGAAGAATAAGCCAAGTGGACTGAGTGGCTAGAGTCCCAGAGCCACCCATCGAGTTGGATCACAATCATTTGAGACAGAGTAGTGTTTTCCTTGTGTTTTAAGGTCTTATAAAACTGAGGATAACACCTCTCCATTAGAAAGTACTTATCTGCTAGGATTTCAGTCCTCTTTGGTGCTAGTGATATCAGAAAGGGGCCTCTAAGTTAATCACAGAAGGCTCCAAATCTGTGGAGAGAGCCCACCAGCAAATTGTGGGGGTGCAGAGATGTCTGAGCAAAGGAAATCTCCCTATTCACAGAATGTCCCAGTTCTGACCTCCAAAGAGTGAAGGCTGACAGTGCTGGGTAATGGGAAATCTTCTCCCTTAACTGCCGTGGGCTCCATTTGCATAGTTTAATCTTCTCCTCTAACATATGTCTCTGTGTGGCAAGAGAGAGGGTCCTCCCCACCAACTCCCTCCTTCCCCTTCTCAGGCTGCTGTTGGCAGCAGTTTATTTCTTCAAATTAACATGCTTGTCGTTACCCATCAGGCCTTGCGGGACCCATTAAACTATCCCTGGCTCCCCCTCATCCTTTCCCTAGTGATATTGATATTCAGGGAAGGTCTTCTCTGACTAGGGAATCAGGTCCTCCTAAGTTGTGGATCACATAACCTGATGATTACTTGGAATGGAATAAATCTTTTACGTCCTCCTATCTAAAATAGAAGGTGGATGAAATGACCATTTTTGCTCACAGCCCCCTGGCCAAGTGTAATTATGGCTGTACTAGTTCTTAAAGTGACTGAGAGCTTGAGGCTATTTGCCCTTTGCTTCAGTTTAAAGGACCATCGCTTCTTTCTCTACTTCCAAACTTCAGTCAGGTCTTCCTCCAGCTTTCTCCCACACTGAATGCTTTTTTTTCTCTGTGCTATAGGGTGAAGATGTTCCCCTTACGGAGCAGACCGTGTCTCAGGTATGATTTTCTCCCTTCTTCCTAACCAGATGGAATGGGTCATTAAAGAGGCTAGAATAGCATTCTGCCCCAACCCACGAAGCCTGAATGAGACTAGAGACTGAAGACATTTCTTCCTTGGCTCCCTCTTATTCTAGAGAACTGGGACTCTTGCAGCCAAATGCCCTTACCCTACCCTAGCTCCCATTCCAGTTTCCTGTGAGCAGTGGCTGTCAGTCTTGGTGTGTACCCTTCAAACCCTCCCTTCCCGGTGCCCCATTCAGTGATTTATTCTCCAGCAGAGGCTTTGCTTTAAGCAGATGGTCTGTGTGTGTGCAACATGCGCACATGCACACACGTGCATGCACATGCACACACTACCTCATTATTCAAATGAGGGCTAAGCTGGAAATACATATTCTAAAATATGCAGGTTTTATAGATCCATCCTGCTACTTTGCAAATAGATTTGTTTGCCTGACTGGGGAGGAAGGGGAGATTCTGTTTTCTACCCACTTAGAATTCTCACTAAGCAGTTAATCTGGCCCTGGCTGGTGTGGCTCACTGAACCGAGCACCAGCCCATGGACAGAAAGGTTGCTGGCCCGGCTTGTCAGGGCTGATGCCTGGGTTGTGGGCCGGGTCCCTGGCTGGGGGCCTGCGAGAGGCAACCAATTGATGTTTCTCTCTCACGTCGATGTTTCTCTCCCTCTTTTTCTCTCTCTTTCCCCTCTCTAGATAGAAATAAAATCTTAAACCAAAAAAATGTCCATCTGGATGTGGTAACATACACACATCCCTTTTAACGTATGTCCAGTAATCCCCAGTTTTTTCTTTCTGCTCAGGCATATCTCTTCTCTCCTTGTCATCTCAAAGGATTTGAATTTTTTTGCAGTTTCCCAAACTGACAATCCTTCAGGGCTTTAGAGAGTTTTTTTCCATTCCTCTACCCTTGGGAATTTCCTATTTGCCATTCTTCTAAGGACAGAGAAGGCAAGTGAGGGGAAGGAAAAGCCCCAATCCCAATCCCCATCCTCATCCTACCCTCCAGCAACCAACCCCCTTAATGTTGCCCTTGTTTCTGCAGGTGCTGCAGTCAGCCAAAGAACAGATCAAGTGGTCACTCCTTCGGTGAAGACCCCACTGTTCCTGGCTCTTCATCCCCTGAAAAAATCCACATCTGCTGTGATTTCTCATCCAGTCCCCCAACTGATGCTCTCAGGGTCATCTCGGGGATCATAAGGGATCCTTACATCTCCATCCTGTCTGTGTTTGTCCCCCCAGACCCGTAGGTGCTTCCCATTCCTTCTCAGCTTTTTGAAGTTCTGGGAGTAAAGCTTCTAGCAGATTTGGATGCAGGGCAGGGGAAGCACTTCTTCCTTTCTAGACCTGGATTATGTTCCCTTCTCCTATCTTGCATATTTTCTTCTTAACTTCTGTGCCCTTTGCTGCAGCTACACTTAAAATCAAAGCAGGAGAAAGAATGTGCTGAGTATTTTTCTCCCCTTACCTTTACAGGGCCCTCACCCCACTAGTTCATATGTGCAGCAAGGGGAGGGCAAGAGAGAATTCTTTCCTGTAGAATGCATGGGGGTGGTGGTGAGGAGAGGTATATCTAGTCTTCAGCCACAGCCCCACTTACTGGCCTCAGTATTTTCTCCCTCCTCAGTGCCCCGTCCTTCAGCCTTGGAAAAAAGATTGGAACAGCTCATAGGCAGGGGACAGAGTGGAAGAAGCAGTAATTTAAACTTTATTGGATAGGGCTTATAAAATTCTGTATTTCAGTCACAGCTGCATTCTTTACCCTGATTCTGGATTATAGCTTCAAAAGTGCTGTGGTCTGTGAGTGGTCATGGTGGCAACGTACATCTCTTGGTCTGATACCTAAACTCTACCTTCACAGCCCTGGGATCTTTGCCCAACTTGTCCTCCCTGTGCCCTGGAGGAAAGCCAGTCCCTGAACTAAAACTCCATTCTAAGTCTTAGAAAGAAGAGTTTCTGCTCAGAACTAGGGAGGGGGTGGAATTTATGACTTGGGCTTCTGGGCCCTCTCAGTCCTTTTGCTCCCCCCACAAGCTTTTCACTTCTTTGCTTTGGATCTGTAATCTCTGCCGCTTAACCCTATCCTTTCTTTGTCTCCATCCAGGCAGTAGGTCTAGGCTCTTCCCCTCCCTAGGTCGCTGAGAGAGGTGCCTTTCTTCACAAAACCTTCGGGATCTGGATTTCCCCAGGAAGAAGGAGGATGGAATGCCTACTCTTGGGTCTAATCTTTCCCCTTGACCCAAACACTTTCCACAAAAATGTCTCAAAAAACCTTCCTGAAACTTCTGCCCCACCTACTAATGGCCAGTTCTCCATGACTGAAGTAGGGCGCATAACTGCGCATATCTGAGGGGGCATTTTTGTGTAAGAGATGAATGGAGTCAGGAAATAGCCTCCTTCATATACTTGCTCTGTGCAAAGAGGAATAAAAGATTTCTTTTTCCAAATTGCCTTTGTGTGATGTTTTTGTTCCTCTCTTTTTGGCAGCTGCTCCTATTCCTCTAGCATCCCCCTCACTCCCCATCTTATAATATTTCTTCCCTCTTACCTCAGAGACTCCCTAGCATTCTCCCCCACCACCACTGCCATCCCTAATTTACGGGCCTGTTTGCCTCCTTGGCATCTCTCAGTCCCTTTGCCTGGAAATTGGCGCCAGGGCTGGGGTGGGGATGGTATTTTCTCAGTGGGAGTCCCAGGGAACTGAGTTCTCCCCCACCACTCCCAAAGCCAGCTGCCTGCTCCCGCTTCAGCCATTAGTAACCCGGAGACGCGCACCTGCGTGGGGGCTCTCCTCCAGACCCTGCTCCCTTCCTGCACCTCCCACTCCTGCTCTGAAATGGCGCTGAGCGGGTTATTTATCGGAGCCAGTGCTGCTCCAGAAGGTCAGGACGGTGGTGTAAATAACCTCTTCTCACCATTTCCCCGTCCCTCCAGAGCCTGCTCCCTTCCCCCTCCTCCACCTTTATTCTCACAAATGAATGTGGCTGGGCTGGCGCGGAGCCTGGCCCTGCATCTTAATGGGGCGGTGAGCTCACAAGATGGATTTAGCTGGGGGTATTATGGTTGCCTTGGTGACAGGAGAATGCTTTGGTTTTCTTTCCCCTTCCTCTGCAGGATTTTAAGGAGGGGGAAGTGTGGGGAGCCCTCCTCTGCACTGCAGTTTGAAGGGTCTCCTCAGTCACCTCTACTGCTCATAAGATAGGCCTGCAAATCCAGGATTCAGCAAGAGAGACCGTATTTAGGGTCTGAGATAGGAAAGGATGAGGGGAAGAACGGAACCAGGGAAGAGCCTCTCCAGCATCAAGACATAAAACCTAGAGTCCAGTCTTGCCTGCTTTTCTGTAAGAAGCTGAACAACTGTGGGGCACCTATGCTCAGGATTGCCCTCAGATTAAAAAATAATAAAAAGAAGAAAGAAAGAAATATGCTTGGGTATACCATCCCTGCAGTCCTGTATTGAAAATTGGTATATAAGGGGGCTAGATGAGGGCTAGGTGTCTATCTTTGCCTGTTTGCATGGAGGAAAGCAGTGTCAAGCATTATCATCCTGATCTTCCTACTCATCACTCAGCATTGACCTTGGGCAGGAGGCATGTCACTGTGAGAATTGGGAGGTGCTGGTCATTGACGGTGTGGTCTATCTAGTTCTTAAATCTGAAATTCTCTGAGCTTACCTCTGCAGTCTGGCCTGGTTTGATCTTTTTCTGCCTTCTGGTACCTACTACAAATGAAACCGGTGCCCTGACCTACCCAGTATTCTGGCCAACAATTCAATGCTATGACAAACCGTCCCCAGCACTGACTGAAGCAGAGACTGGGGAGCAGATCTCTCTGGTCTCTGTCTAATTCTGGGCCTCAGTCTGTGTGTGAGTCCTTCCTTTTCCCCAGGGGATCCTGGGAAGCCCCTCCTCCCCTCACCCCCCTCCTCCTCTTTGGCTGGGAAAGTGACTGACTACAGCCTAAACAGTGCCAGACACCTGCCTGCCAGATGTGGCGATTCCCCATTCTTCTCTTCCCCCTCCCCAAATGTCTATCCTTTCCCCACCCCACTGAGTTCAGGCAGAGGGAGCCCCCCCACAGGGTGATTTAATGCTGCAGCCCCTCTTTCTCAAGTGCCCCCTCCAGTTCCTCTCCCTCCCCTTGGTGTCCATGCCCCTCCCCCCTTTTTTTCCACCGTGTCCTGCAAAGGCCTTATTGGTACTGCCTCCTTCCATTCCCACCCTTGGGAGCCTGCTTGTGTAAGCCTGGGCTCCTGGGCTGGAGAATGAATGGGTGGGGCGGAGGTGACTGGCCTCTTTCGCCCATGGGAGAGTACATCAGCCTGGCTGACACTGGCAGCTGGAGCTGATGTCATTTTCTCTGGTGGGGAGGGGAGGTGGTTGGGGAGGAGGAGGTAAGTAGGGAGGGAACTAGCACTCCAAGACTGCAGAGGAGAAAGAGGTCTGAGAGATCTTCCCAGGTAGCAAGAGAGTTCAGAATTGTGGCTGCCTTGTGGACATCATATCTTTGTTTCATGGGCTGGTTTCCAGATCCTGTCTCTGGGCTGTGTCTTAGTATGACTCAGTAGATGCCCCTCAGCTCCTCTCCTTCAGACTGACCTAAAACACACACTTAAAAGGAACTGTTAGTCCTTACCCTTCTCTCGTTAGTGTCTTTTTTTTAAATTGATTTTGAGAGAGAGAAAAATCAGTTTGTTGTTCTACTCATTTATGAGTTCATTGGTTGATCTTTTTAGGTGCCCTGACCTGGGACGGAACCCACAGCCTCGACATATGGAGACAATGCTCCAACCAGCTGAGCTACCCACGCAGAGCTTTAGTGTCTTTTCTTTATCAGTCTCTCTTCCCTCCCATTTTATGCTTTCTCTCTTAGCTGAGCTCTCCTAGTCACCTAGCCTCCCCTACCCATTTTCATCCCATATCATAACACAATATGATCCCAGACCGTCCACCAAGACAGGGAGTCATTCAGAGCCTCTTTTCTCCCTCCCATTCCTCATTGAAACCTGACATGTCCCCTGGGCCAAACAGAGGTCTCTGGGGTAGCAATGAGATAGGGGGGTGGTTGGGCCTAAGAGGGCAGAGGTAGGGTGGATAGAGAGTCCAATGAAGTAGGAGAAGGGGGAGGAGTGGGACAGGAAGGTGGAAAGAGAAGCACAGTGAGAGAGAAAAAGTGACTGAGAGACAAAGAGGCAGAGTCTAAGAGTTAGCTGAATGCCAGCATTACAAGCTGGGAGAGAGAGAACCCCACACAAAGAGAGCACAGCAAGACTGGAAGCAGAGAAAAGAATGGAGAGATAAAGACAGGAAAGTCACAGCAAGAGAAGGCAGTTGGGAAGGGGCTGGGCAAGGAGGGGCAGGCTGGCTCTCCTGGGCTCCCTTGTTCTGATGGATCATAAATCTTGTGTGTGCACATGTGTGTCTGTCTGTTTATCTATGTGCCTGTGCATACTGCACACATGTGCAGGGGTTGGTGATGGACATAGGGATGATTCCCACAATATTCTCATTCCCCCATTTCTTTCAGGAGCCTCTTCCTTGGGGCACCCCACACCAACCCCTCATTTCCCAGTATTCCTGATGCTCCAGGGGACATTCCCAAGGTACTTCCATGTCTCAGGAATCCTGGCCTTCTCACTTGGAATGCAGACCTGCTGGAATGTGCAGTCAGGTTCTATAGAATCAAGAGGCCCCATCCCCCCTACCCCCTCAGCCTGCTCACCAGCTGCTCCTGTCCATCTTCTCCTCCCACTTTCCTTGTGTCTCTCCCTCCTCGCCAATGACCCCTCCCCCAGCCTCTTACCCCTAGCCGCCTGGGGCCCAGGTTGAAGGGGAGACAAAGACAGGATTTATCACCAGGATAGAGAAGCAGCCAGAGACCAGGGCAAGGGCAATGGCTGACCTCCCTGGGATGGGAGGGAATGCTTGACCAGATGCTGGGAGGCTGGAAGCCTGGGTTCCAATGGCTCTTGCTCACAACCCCCACTTTTCCCATTCCAACTTTGTCCTCTTCCTTGTCCCTGAAAACTTAGGAAACAGAGAGAGGATGGCCTCTAGCTGATTTTAGGCCTCTTAAGGAAAACCTGGGAGGAGATTGATGTCTTAGGTTCATTCTGTTATGGATGCTGACAAGGATTCGGAAACCAAGTAGCAATCAGGCACCAATTGTTTCCAGGACTAGAAAAGAGTTCAAGTTTAGTAGTGCAACAGATGAGATGGAGAAGGGACTTCCTCTAAAATAGAGGAACTTCTCTCAAGAACAGACCCTGATTGCCACTAGAGATAAGGGTGATTATTGGTCCAGAAAGATGGAAGATAGGATCTTATCTGGAAGTAAAGGAAGAAATGGAATTCCTCAAAGGCTACTAGCTCCAGCCCCTCTGAAGCAGCCATCCTTCCTGAGATCCTCCAACTGCCTCCTTCGAGGTGTGAGGAGTGGCTGGACCCTACCTTTACAGTAAATAGACTATTGGCCTGAAATTGTCTCTACTCAGCAGGCAGGTGTGTGCTCAGAGAGGGAACGGTATGATCTAGGAGTTTCCGAGAAACCAAACTATATGTCTTTTAGTGAACAGCTCCTGTAACTTCCCTAGCTGTCCTTGGAGGTCCCCTAGCCCCTCTAACATCTCAGTGTATCAGAGGCCTCCATCAACCCAACTCTGAAGTTCTCACACCCCTTTCAACTTCTGGCATCCAATATCCTGCTTCCTGCCTTCACCCTACCGTCCTGGGAGAAGGCTGCCAGAATTACCTCGAGTTGAGAAGAGGGTGGAAGGAGGAGAAACCAAGACAACTGAGAGCTTCCAGCCTGCCAGTCTCACCACAGTCTCACCATCAGCCCATTCCCGTCCAGGTCTGGTAAGAGAGGCCTTCTTGTGGTTTCCTTTCAAACTCTTTTACAAGCTGACACCATTCCTTCAGTTCCTGATGGAAAGCCAAAATTTGGAAATTTTAAGTGGGAAGGGGTTATATGGATAGGGAGGAAGAGATTGAGAGAAGACAAAGGAATTGGGGGGAGGGGTGGTGCAGGATAAAGAAAAAAAATAGGAAAAGGGAAAAGAAAGCATCTCATTTTTTCCTCACTCCCCCTTCCCCCAGTTGAGAAGGCAGATTTACAGCTTTGGTTTGGGGAGGGGGGCAGTGAGCATAAGGAAGACAGATCTGCAGTTCTGCCCTCTGAGTGTCTGGGTACTTAGCTTTAACTCCCCCATTAGCATCAATCCCCATCTTGCTGCCCATCCGTCTTCTGACATCAGCTCCTTCCCCTTTCTGTAGCCCAGGCTTTCTGACCCTAAGTGGCTCTTAAAGGGCCAGTCTAGACCATTCTCTCCCTCCCTTCTCCCACTCCAAGCAGCACAGCCTGATGCATGCGGGCACACTTGCACTGTGGCCATTCTTGTGTGTTTGGTGGAGAGAGCTCTTCCCTAGCTCTCCCTGTTCTGTTCTTTTTAAATCCCCCCTTATATCATGGACCTCTTTTTTGTTCACAACCTACCCAAGCCTAGAGCAAGCCCCCTGAGTGGGCTGGGGAGAGACACATGGCTCTTGGAGCTGAGTGCTGGAGAAGACATGTGGATCCCCAAACAGATTCTCTCTCATCCTTCCTTTCATGGAGGCCTGGGGCAAGGGGTTTTTCATCTCAGCCAGCAGTGGGGGTGGACAGGTTGGGGGCTGAGACTCCTAGGAGATGCCCCACATTCCTAGCCTCCTTTCCCAGGTACCCAGACTGTGGTGAGGTTGGGGGGCACGAGGCTAATGGGGGATTTAAAATCTTCCTCTCCCTGTGAGGGAGGTGACATGCCAAAGAAACCTGTCTCTGAATTTCCTGACAATTTCCCTATTTTTCAGCAACTTAGGACAGCAAAGGCAAAACTGGCTTCTCCCTATTTCTCCCTATCTTCTGCAGAAATGCTGTAACTGCACTCCTGGGGCTATGTGAATGCCAGGATGCCTGGAAAGTTCCTTTTCTGTCTGCCTTCAATCCTGTCTGCTGCAGATATCTGTAGTCATCCTCTGAGGGTTTCTCCAGGAGAGTTAACCCCGTACCTGATATTTGAAACTAATTCTCTACTTCCCTTAGTGCTCCCTTCTCTGGCTCAGGATAAGAAGGAAATGGTGGGTTGGGGGCTTTGGTAAAGTGGCCACGCTAAAAATAGGAGCCCCCCAGCTGCACCCTCACCCCTTATTTATCACCTTCCAAACCTCACTCTCAAAGAAGCATAAGTATTCCTAATTCATGAAGGCCAGCCCTGATTGGAGAGTGGGCAAGGGAAAGGAGTGAGGTGTAGCAAGTGGGGAGCCTACTGTAACCTTGAGGTCGCAGAACATTTCCTGAGGGAAGCACCTAACTTGTCCTCTAGCCAGCGCCTGTGAGTCTTCATTGAGAGGAGTAGGAGTTGTTTCTCTCAATAGTTCCTCGGGGAGTTAGACTTTTGTCCCTACACACCCCCACAAACAAATAAAAATCCAACCTTAGTTCTTTCTTCATTAATTCTCCTTCCTTCTCCCTTCCTCTTTTCTTCGATATTACCTTCCAGTTCTTTCCTGCCCCCCTCACACCTCTCATTTAGCGTTTCTCCAAGTCTTTGCTCCTCTCAGCCTCGCCCTTTTCGAAGTCATTGTCTGAAGAGCAAATTTCCCCTCTTAATTCAATCTGGATAGTGGTGTTTGAAAAGAAGTCTCTCCCAGTTCCCGGATCTCCCTGCTTCAGCCCATTTGACTCCTTCATTGCGCCCTTTCTTTTCTATCTCCTTCTCAGATCACCTCCTTTTTCACACCCTCAGTCTTTTCTCCTCCGCCTTCCTTTTTTTTCTGTCACCCCTTTGGCCTCCTCAGTTTCCCCTTAGCTCTTCAGTGTAATAGCCACTCTCCCTCTTCAATCGTCTCTTCTGTCCCTGCTCTACCCCCAACTCCCACCCCTCAGATGCCTCCGCCTACTTTTACCCCCTCAAACCCCATCCTCTGCTTCAGTTCCCACCACAAACACACCCCATATTCCCCTTCCGCTGGGTGAAAGAGAAGGGAGGAGGAGGGACTTGCGGAACAGGTAGAGGGACTGCGGTTCCTTGAGGGGAGGGAGAGAAAGAGGAGAAAAAGCTAGCGAGAGGGAGACGGAAGCGGTGGCAGGGGGAGGGCCAGCCCCTCTCCTCAGCTGCGCCCCCCTTCCCCACAGGCACTGAGCCATAAATCAGGCCCAAGGTAGTTTGGCCAATGGTAGAGTGACTCGTAAATCGGGCTGTCAAGCTCAGCCTATGAGAGGCGGCCTTAAATCAAATCCTGTCAGCGTTTGGCCAATGAAAAGCCCTGAGTTGACCATAAATCTGTCCGCAGGAGACAGCGAAAGAGAGAGAGTGTGCGGAGGAGCAAGAGCGGCGGGGGCAGGCGACTGGGGAAGGGCGCGAGGAGAGTGGAGCGGGAGGAGGGAGAGAAGGAGCTTTTGAGAAAAAGGATGGTAACAGAGGTACAAGAGAGGAAGACAGCCTACAGGACAGACGGACAGATGAAGAAAGGCAAAGAGAAGCCTTGAGAAATAGCGTCAGAAATTCAGCTATAGAGCTCGAGCTCAGGTGGTAGACTAACACAGATAAAGCAACTAGAAGATAAACACTGGCTCACACTCAGGAGGGCCCCCATATGCACATACTCCCCTGAGACACGCGTGGGCTCCGCATCATGAGGGACTTCATGTGTGGACACGAGAGCCACTCACACCTGCACGAGTGAGAAAGCCTGAGAGAGGATCTCCTGAGCCCTGGCTGGCGTAGCTCAGTGGATTGAGCACGGGCTGTGAACCAAAGTGTCCCAGGTTCGATTCTCAGTCAGGGTACATGCCTGGGTTGCAGGCCATAACCCCCAGCAAACGCACATTGATGTTTCTCTCTCTCTATCTCCCTCCCTTCCCTCTCTAAAAATAAATAAATAAAATCTTAAAAAAAAAAAAGAATTCCTATTAGACTTGGGAAAAAAAAAAAGAATCTCCCACCTCTCTTCCCTCACTCAACCCTAAACGAAATTAGGGGCGGGGTGAATATATGAGTTGTGGAGGGTGAGAGAGGACTGGGTTACTTTCTTGCTAAGATCTGTCCCCTCAGGCCTCAGACTCCAGGGTTTCGTCTTGTGTCCCTTTAAGTCATTTTCCCCCCAGTGACTGATAATTGGGAGGTCCCTCCTGATGTCTAACCTCAATCCCTATTGCTACTCATTTCTACTTGCTAAAACTTTTGAATTGCTTTTAAGGAATATGAAAACTGAACACCTTTACAATGCTTCAGAGAATTGTCAACTTTCAGAATCTTAGAATAAGCAGGGCCTAGGGTTCAGCTGGTCTCTTGATTCCAGTTTTAAAAAGATTGCCATTCTGTAATAGTTGGTACTGTGCTCAGACTCTCTGCCTTCAAATCATGGTCATACTACTTACTAGCTCTTTCTCTTGGGCAAATTGTTTAACTCAAATTGTACTTCACTTTTTTTTTCATTTGTAAGCAAGATATTATAATAGATACTTATGGTAAATTTTGTGGAGATTATACAAAATAACATACAATATTTACAGGATTTAATATGGTCCTGGGGCACATGAGAGTGCACCTCACTCTCACCTTTTTACAGAAAATAAAGTCTGAGGCCCAGAAGAGTCAGGGTCCTGCTCTGGTTCACAGAAATAATTATAAGAGAACCTTGACTGAAATCCTGGTCTCTACACTCCCAGATACATGTTCTTTTTGGTCTTTTATTGTTTATCCCACCCATCTGGGCCCCTGCCTCACCAGACTGAACTTGATTCCGTTTAGGCCATTGTGATTTTTGTGGAAGAGGACACTTCAGAAGCATATGTTCTGGATTAGGAGGCAGGATATCTGGGACCTGGAAGTTAAGTTAAATGTGAGAGTATAGATCTGCCCACCTTGCTATAGTTCTTTTTTCCCTTGCCTGAATTCTCTCTGGACATTACTTCGTTCTCTCAAACTGTGGAGGCAGGGAGGGAACAGTGTGCAGCCAGAGCAGTGTCACTGTCAACATGATTCTCATTCTATCCCCAGTGTCAGCCTTATGCCTACCCTACTCCACCATCATGCAGACAATAAATATCTCATGAATAATAAATACACATTTATTCTTCAAGTATAATTCTTCATGTTTCTTCTTAAGTTTGAGGAAAAGGGAGGGGTGCAGATACAGTTCTCCACCCCTGCTGGTGGGAGGGGAGAGGGTATCTCTGGACTCCCAGTCCCTCTGACATCTACTGTCCTCACCAGGGAAAGGAAACACAGACAACCAGCGTCACCTGGTGGTCACAGGTGCTGTAAATTCATGTGTGTGCATGCACTAGGGTGACGTTGGTCAGTCTGGAGGAAAAAATAGTGTGATCTCCCCTCAACCTAGCCCCTGAGCCCTCTTAACTAGAGTCTTTGTTCTGCTTTTATAACCCAGGATGACAAGAGCAAGTCTCCAGGAAATGTGAAGGGTAAGGTGAATTAGCTCCAACCAGTGTGATCCTACCAGGGCAGCTACCTATCTGTTATTGCCTCAGCTAAGCTTAGTTCTGTTTCCACAGAGCAAGAGTCCTCTCTTATGGCCATTCTTTTTGGATAAGGCAAAGGCTCAGTTTGTTAGAGCATTGTCCTGTTGCTCGAAGGTTGTGGGGTTTGATGCCCAGTAAGGGCACATACAAGAATCAACCAATAAATATATAAATAAATGGAACAACAAATTGATGTTTCTCTTTCTCCTTTCCTCTCTCTAAAGTCAATCAATAATTTTTTTAAAAAGCTGGATTGCCTTGGCTGGTTTGGCTCAGTGGATTGAGCTCCAGCCTGCGAACCAAAGGGTCACTAGTTCGATTCCCAGTCAGGGTACCTGCCTGGGTTGTGGGCCAAGTCAGGTCCCCAATATGGGGCCTGTGAGAGACAATCACACATTGATGTTTCGATCCCTCTCTTTCTCCCTCCCTTTCCCTATATCTAAAATAAATAAATAAGATCTTTTAAAAAGGCTGTATTAAAATTTTGTTTTGAGCTGAAGAACATCTGTTTGCAGGCTTTGAGGGATCCTGACAGCAATAGTAGGAGGCAGGAGCCATTTCTGGGAAATTAGAAAGGAAGCCTAATCCTCTTGACCAAACTCCCATGTTTTATACCTGGAAACCCCTCAGCTGAAGACTATATCCCAGGCCCACAGCTTTCTGCTCCTGCTCTGACCTGGGATCCCCCAAGCCCTCCACTATTAAGTTCCAGCTGCAACCCAACATTGGCTTATTTCCTTTTACCCCAAAGATGACACCTGAGCATTATAAGGATGGAATTCTTTTATTGATAATTAATAATACGCCTTGAGGAGCCTAGGGCTGAGACATTCAGCAAGGGAGAGGCCTGGTTTGGGGTTTAGGGGGAGGTTGTCTATGAAAATGCTTACACATCTTACTTTCATCTACTCCCATACCAATTGGACACTCTAGCGCTGGATGAAAAAGTCCCAGATTCTGGTGACTGGAACACAGCTCTAATGGAACCTGCGGAAACTCTGGAGCCTACGGAAACTCTGGGGCCCTCGTTTTAGGAGTGAGCCATAAGCTTGGCGGAACTGGCGATTCATGGCTGCATACAGCACAGGGTTGATGCAACCATTGAGCCAGGTGAGGTTGGCAGCAAGCATGTGGACAACCCGGGGAGCCTGGACCCTGGCATCCAGGATATTGAGCAGCAAGAAAGGGATGTAGCTCAGGGCAAAGCAAAGGAACACCACAAAACACATCCAAGTCACTTTTCTAAACTCTGATGGAGTGTCCTGAATTTTTTGGGTTCCTTTAGTTGGCCTGGCATCAGCAGGTGCCTGTGGAAGGCTTTTCTCTGTCATCTGCTTAGCTACTTTGCTGTTGATCTGGCCCCCCTCTTCTGGTGAGTCTCCTTCCTGGGTGGTGACAGCACTGACTGGCTCAGACGAAATCCCCTCACTAGGACTTCCTGATGCCATCCCACTGTCCAGCTCCTGGAAATGACTGGGCATGGCTTCATCTGTCCCAGCCACGTGGCTGGAGCGGACACTTGCCTGGCGCAGCTTGTACTGTTCCAGTGCCTGTGCTGATCGCTTCACCTGGCGGTGGATGAGGCAATAGAAGATGCTGACACTGCTGAGCCCAAGCACAAAGTAGATCCCCATGAGAATGGTGGAGTAGGGTTGGCTTTGGATGCGGTCAAAGCTGCAGGTGCAGACTACGGGCACCAAGATATAGACAGGCCAGAGGGGAGCAAAGCTGGCCATACCTACCACCCAGGTGCCTACCAGTGCCAACACTATCCCCTTGGCACTGAATACTTGCGGAAAGATCTTCGGGTGGGCAATGAGGAGGTAGCGTCCCACAGCAATGAGGCAGAGGGTGAGGATGGAGACGGAATTGGACACAAAGAGGAGGAGACCAAAAACTCTGCAGAAGGTGGCGCCAGTTCTCCAGTGCAGGTGGAGGTAGGTGTCCACAGAGAAGGGCTGGAGAAGGGTGCAGTAGAGCAGATCAGCTACTGTGAGGTTGGCGATGAGCAGGTTGAAGCGGGTACGGAGCTTGGGCTGGACGACCAAGGCCAGCAGTGTGAGCACATTGCCCACAGTGCCCGTCACAGCTACCACAACCCCCCAGGTAACTGCCACATAACGATAGCCCAGCACAGACTTATGGTAGCAGGAAAAGTTGGCATCAGAGGCGTTCCACATGATGGAGACTGAGGTGGGGGCAGGTGGAAGAGGAAGAGGGAGTTAGAACTTGACTTTGAATTTAAATCTCTTGAACACTTCTGGGCCCCTGGGTACCTGAACTGCTATGAGAGCTCAGAAGAGCTTCCAGCCATTCCCAAGCCTCTTTACCCTGATTCCCAATTCTAACTCTCTTCTTAGACTCTCTTAGACCGTTCCCATTCTCAAAGGTTTTCCCAAATTCTTACCTAAATATTTTGTAATCTCTGTCCACTCCAAACTCCAGGCCTCATTCAACACCCACCCAGGTGCTCTCAGTAACCCCAGTGCCCTCAAAGTTTTAAAATTCTTTCCCTACCCTCTAAGACCACCCAGGAGTCCCCTTTCTGTATCCAGGATGCTGCTATAGTCATTTTTGCCCTTTTTCACTACACACACAGGCTGACCTCATTTTTTCCCCTGTTTTTACCACCTGTGAGATGAAGAGACAGAGAAAGAAAAGTACACCCACCATATCACTCACCTGAATCTCCCAGCCTTAAGTTCTTCCTCCAGTGGAAGAAGAAATCAAACTCATTGAAAGGGCAGTCCTTTCTAGTGGGCAGTCAGGTTTCAAACAGGGGGTACCCTGCTTTCATGTCCCTTATTATGCTAGACAGAAAGAATAAGAAACTCCCCAGTTACTCAATCTCAGCCACTTCTTTCCCCACCTCCGGTCCTACTTGTTCTGCTTTGGTTAGTCTGCTTTGGTTAGTGAAATCTGGGCTTCTCTGTTGAAATTCTCTATTTATACCAAAGCCATCTCATTTTTCCCTTTCTTCTTCCTGATACCCGAGCTCTGTTTTCTTCCTGTCTTTGCATAGCAGAACACTTACAAGATCACTGTCGAGAATCATCGAGGCATGGAGACAGAGCATCCAGATATCTAGGCCACTCATCAAGGGCCCAAGGACAAGACCAAGTTCCAGGAGCAACTCTAGGCACCCCAGAGCTTTGGTTCTGTTTTGGGGGAGCACAGTTTCCCTCTGTCCAGGACATGGAGATGGTTCAAGTCAGAGGGTCCCTTGTGATATCCTAGCACATCTGAGAAAAGGAGCCAGATGAAGTAAGGTAGGAAATGAAACAGTCAGGATTCTGGTTTCACTCCCCACAGGGCACAGTTCAAGCACTCATCCATTCACTCAATAAATGCATATTGAGCCCTGGCTAGTGTGGCTCAGTGGATTGAGTGCTGGCCTGAGAACTGAAAGGTCACTGGTTTGATTCTTAGTCAGGGCACATGCCTAGGTTGCAGGCCTGGTCCCCAGTAGGAGGCATGGGAGAGGCAACCACACATTCAAGTTTCTTTCCCTATCTTTCTCCTTCCTTTCCCCTCTCTCAAAAAATAAAATAAATAAATAAAATCTTTAAAAAAATGCATATTAGTGCCTACTATTCACCAGATTCTGAACTAGACACTGGGGATACAAGAAGTTTTGGTACATGGGCTTGTGCATAGTCTAGTGGAGGAGACAGATGTGTACGTGTATAAATGCTTAATTGATTCTCTAAAGCAGGGGTCAGCAAACTTTGGCCTATGGGCCAAATCTGGCTTGTCATTTGTTTTTGTGTGGGCCATGAGCCAACAATGTTTTTTTCCATTTTAAAATGGTCATAATTGGAATGGTTATATAAGTACCTACATAATATTCTCAATTTTGCCTCTTGGCCAGCATAACCTAAAATATTTACTATTTGACCCTTTAAGAAAAAGTTGGCAACTCTTGCTATAAAGTATATCAGGAACTTAGAGGAAAGTAACTAGCTGTTAAGGAGGAGGTCAAGAAGGGGTCCACAGAGATATCTGTGCTAGATTTTGAATGATTAACAGGAGTATTTTGGGGAATATAAGTAGGACATTCTAGACAAAGGGCACAGGATGCACAGAGTTCACAGAGGTTTAGGAAAAGGTGAACAAAGAGTGTGAAGTAAGGAAGAACAGAGAAGATCCTGGAGAAGTGAGCAAGGCTGAGATCAAGGAAGGCTTTGTATATCAGGTTAAGCTGGGGTTTTATCTTCAAGACAAGGGGGAGGTTAGCACTAAGAAAGCTGTTGGGAGTGAAAGCACGCAGGCCAGAAGTGAGAGAGAGCAGTAAGGAGGAACCAATTCAGACAAGGGAGAAGTAGGGCCTGGGTCAGGGTCAGAGTCAGCCCCATGGGCATGCTATTCGTGTCATGGCATAGGGCCAAGAATCCAGTACTTGGTTTACTCTTCTGTAGTCACTATCTTGAGATCTTTTTTTAAAAATCCTAACCTGAGCATATATTCATTGATTCCAGACAGAGGAAGAGAGACAGAAAGAGAGAAACATCAATGTGAGAAACATTGCCTTCTGAACATTGCCTTCTGAATGTGCCCCAACAGAGGAGTGAACCTGCAACCTAGGTATGTGCCCTGGCCTGGAATCCAACCCACGACCTTCAGGTTTACAGGATGATGCTCCAACCAACTAAACCACACCTGCCAGGGCTTGAGATCTTTTTTGAACAAAGGGCCCTAGTTTTTTATTTTGCACTGGACCCACAAATTATGTAGCCATTTCTGGTTAGGGCAGTGGTTGTGGGGATAGAGAACAGTAATCAGAATCTATAGGTTGCTAAGAAGTCAAACAGGACTTAGTAGTGACTTTGCAGATGAAAGGTTAGAAAGAGGGAAGAGTAGGACAAATCCCATTTTTACTGGTGGATGGTAGTGCTTTTAATAAGGTAGGGAGCCCTGGTCACTATGGCTCAGTTGGTTGGAGCCAAGTTACAGTAAACTGAAAGGTTGCAGGTTTAATTCCCTGTCAGGGTACACCCCTAAGTAGTGGGTTGGATCGGAGCACATATGAGAGGCAACTGATAGATGTTTCTCTCACACTGATGTTTCTCTCTCTCTCTCTGGAGTCAATAAATATTTATTTTTGAATTTTTTTATATTTTAAAGGTTTTATTTATTTATTTTTAGAGAAAGGGGGAGGAGGGAGACAGGGAGGGAGAGAAACTACAATGCTAAGAGGTACATCCATCAGTTCCTTTCTCACGCCTCCCATGCCCCTGGGACCTGACCTGTAACCCAGGCATGTGCCCTGACTGGGAATGGAATAGGGAACCTTTCAGTTTGCAGGCTGGCACTCAATACACAGGGCCACACCAGCCAGGGCAAAAGAGAGCTTTAAAAAATGAGATAGAGCCCTGGCTGATGTAGCTCAGTGGATTGAGTGTGGGCCTGCGAAACAAAGGGTCAAGGTTCAATTCCCTGTCAGGGCACATGCCTGGGTTGCAGGCCAGGTCCCCAGCAGGGGGCATGTGAGAGGCAACTGTACATTGATGTTTCTCTCCCTCTCTCTCCTTCCCTTCTCTTTTCTCTAAAACTAAATAAATAAACTCTTAAAAAATTTTATAAAAAAATAAAAAACAAGATAGAAAATGTGGGGAGCACAACAGTTTTAGGGAAGGGGTAAATCATGAAATTGAGTTTTAGATTAGGTTTGAGGTAGTTGTGGGGCATGCTAGTATCCTAGCACCTCTAGCCTCAATTTCTTCTAGCCCCTATCTCTTCCCACATGTGACCCAGTCCCTGCTTTTCTCCACTCACTTTCTTATAGGGCCAGAAATCTGAATATCCAGTCTCTGCCCCCCCCCCCCTTTTTTTTTTTTTTTAGCTAGAAAGACCTGAACACAAAAAGAAATAAACCCCAGACTCCTTGTTGGGTTTCATTTCTGAACCTAGACTTCACAGTTCAAACCCAGGAGGCCCCATTTCCCCTCTCCTTCCTCTTTGACAACCATCATCCTCCCTCTTCCTTTCTTCTGTAAGACTGAGAGGGTAGAAAGGGGGAAATGAGCGATGATGCAACTGAGGAGGATCCCATGGTGATTCTGGGCTCCAGTCTAGCCTTTTTTGTTTGACCTTTCTGCCACCCAGAAGGACTAGAGGGAGGGGGTCAGAGAGTCACTGGCTAATTTTGGGAGTGTGTGGTTGAACCGAATTCTGCAGATAGAGAAGATCTCTCTCTCACCCTCACCCCCCATTATGTAAGAGAGAAGGGTGTGCTGTCATTTCACAGAACACTTAAGGAACAAGATGAGAAGGTATTCTAGCATCTATGTAAATAATACAATCCCAGTTTTTTGGTCTTGGATACATGAAGTCTCAGTAAATTTTTAAGAGACCCAAATGGGCTCATTTTGCAGATAGGGAAACTGGGGTCCAGAGAGGGGAAGTATTAACCCAAGGGCACTGTTTATATGGGGCAAAGCGGAGTGTAGAGCTCCGATTCCCAGTCCCTGCCCCCACTTGTTTTCATGCCTTGCCTGTTTCTGGCGTGGGTTTCCCACCAGATGCACAAAAACCTTGATTTTTTTCCTTTGTCTTAGACTGGGTCTAGACCTATTTCGTTAGACTCCTGAGACACACCACCCGAGAGTCTTAGGCTAGGGGAAGACTCCTTTTTCATGCTGTTGGCGCCGCCTGGTGGAGTTGTGAGTTCTCAACGGCCGTGGCTGCAATCCGAGACCTGGACTCAGGATGATTCCCCAGGGCCAAGTTTACACTTGAGCTGGACCGGAGGCGGGGGTGAGTGGAATGGGGAGCCTCTGCTAGCTTTGCCCAAGCCTCAGATCTTGCCTCCTCCTACCTCCGTTTTCCTAACCCCTTCCTTCTTCTGCTCCTCTTCTGTGCCTGTCTCCCTCACCATACAGATATATACCCTAATGTTACTGCTCCCCCAAACAGCAGGCAAAGATTGAAAGTCTGAGTCTGGGGGACGGAGGGCAACGAATCCAGACTTTATTGTTAGGGAGAGGGAAAAGGGAAAGACATGGTTCGGGGGCCAGGGTTGCTACATCATCAAGCAGAAAGAGTTGATGAGGAGGGGAAGGCCAGTGGGGGGCCATACTCCTCCTAGGTCAGTGGCTGGAAGGGCTGACAAGACGGAAATCACCGGTGGCGGGGGAGGTTACACCCCCACCCCAGCTGTATTGTGGTGTCTGGTGGAAGGGGACAGCCATGAGGTCTAGGAGCTGGGAAGGAGGAGGCTACAGACTGCAAATCCTGCGGAAAGGGGAGGGGGAGGTGAGGCTTCTATTGCTTTTTGCTCACAGTTTTGCGGAAGGCGAGGCGGGGGGTGGGCTTTGACTAGACACCCCTTGCCCCCCTCAGTACCCCTTGGGCGATGGGTGCTGGTGAAAAGAATGGAATCCGGACTGGGGAGGAAGAAGGTGAGGGAAGGGACTATAAGGGGCATCTACTTGGTCCCACCCAAGTGCCAGAGATGCCTCCAAGTGCTGCCCCCTACGATGGGCCCAGCTAGACCTGGGGCAGGAGCATGGTGCGGGGCGGGCACAGTGAGGTTGCAGGCGGTAAAACCAAAGTGCTTATGAGGGGTCCCGCCTGTTCCCCTCCCCCTGTGGAGGACGGGGGTGTTCACGGAAGCGCTTCAATTTTGGGGTAGGGGGCTGGAGTCCCAGAGTCCGCTTATTGCCAAGAAGATCCATTTCTGCCCCCTGGACCCCGACCATGGCTTGTGAACCCCGTTTTGTGCTAGGTTTTGGGGGAAGGGCTGGATGGACATGGCTTTTGGGAGGGGGGGTGTCTCCAAGGGGGCTCGGGGTGAGACGGCCCCCCCTTTTCTAGGGGAGAGGGAAGGGCAGGGGGCGGGGTTCCCTGAGATCTGGGGTGTTCCCCCCCTTCTGAAGCCCCCCTCCCCCACTACCCCTCCCCTTTCCTGGAACCCCGTACCTCGGGGTGGGGGGGAAGGAGAGAGATCATTCAGGGAGTGCCGGGAGGAGGGGCGGGCTGGGAGCCCGGAGGCTTGGGTCCCGGCTGGAGGTGGGGCGTTGAATGGGAGGGGGTTCAGGGTAGAGGTCAGTAGGGGGAGAAGAGGATGGGTCCATGCGCCGTTCGGATGGGCCCGGGGGCCGGGTGGAGCAGAGGGTGGGTGATCGGCGGCCCCTGGAGAAGAGGTGCGGCTGGAGCCGGGCGCAGGGACAGCGGGGAGCCAGCTGCTGCTGCCATTACCGCAGCCACCGCCAGGGGGCTGGGGAGCAGGCCACCGGCCAGGGACTTGGGCAGCTCCTTGGAGAAAGTCAGCGTGCCCTGCAGGGGTCAGGGGAGGAGGCCGGAAGAGAGGAAGAAGTCATTCTTTGGCCCTGTAAACCCCACTTCACCCTAGGCAGCCTGTGTCCCTTTCTCCTCCTCGCACTGGTTCCCCCGTTGTCTAATTTTCAGTGCCCAGGGCCTTACCGCTAGCTCCGCGGCGCCCCTAGGCTTCTTGTGACGGCTCAGTAACGGGTTGGGCTTCCCGGCCACGCCATCTCGGTGCCGCCGGCTGGAAATGTGCTGCAGGGGTGAGTGGGTTAGGGGCCAGTGAGCCCCCAGGAAAAGAGCAACCCCCAGGAGGCAGGCCCATAAAAATGGCAATCACAGCCCAAGTACCAGGCCCTACCCACTCTGTGGAACCAAGGGATGATGACCCTGTATAAGAGCCCTCATTCACACTCCCTGTTCTCCCTTCCTGCTTAGGGCCGGAACTCCCCAGAATTCCTGGGAAGGGCCTAGCACCCACCTGTTTCAGTTGGACCTCCGAGTTGACCCTGACATTGCAGATCTCACAGTGGAAGGTTCGATCCTGGGCAGGGGCCTCTGGCTCCCCAGGTGTGGTAGGCCCCAGCCTAGGGTAAGCTTTGATGGGGCCCAGTCCACTTCGGGCCTCCAGTATTGTCTTGTGCTTAGTACCTGAAACCCGCAGAAGGCAGGAGGTAAGGAGTGAAGGAAAAATTCTCCAGGCCTATTAGACTTCAAATACCCACTTTCCCAATTACAATATGGGAGGCATCAAGAGTGGGGAGTTTCCAAGCCCCTTGGGATCCTCCTACCCAAGCACAGGGTGGGTCAGTGGAGAGTCCTAGGTAAAGAAAGTAAGATTAGGAGGAAAACTGAGGAAGTAAGGGGCTAAGGAATGGTGGAGATGATTAGGGAAAGAGATAAGCTGGTAGGCAGGTCTTAGAGGGAGCTAGGGGAGTTAGGGTGTGGGGAACAGAAGTGAACCGAGGACAGGGGAGTTGGGGAGACACTCTCCCAGGGGGTGGGGGTAAAGGAGTCCATACCTTTGTTATGCGCCTCAAGCTGGGACAGGGAATTCACTGCCACTTTGCACAGAGCACAGTAGAGCAGCCTCTTGGCCTTTTCTTCCTCTTCTTTGCTACCCCCAGGCAGGGAAGCTGGGGTTGGAGTCCCCCCTTCACCCTTGGTTGCACCCTGGCCAGTCTCCGGAACACTGGGAGGGGATGGGGAGCCAGGCTGTTTCTCTGGGGATCCTGGGGCTGGACCTAGTCCATTCTCCATGGAAACTGTTGTTGTGAGAGAAACACAGGGGTCACCCCAGATGGCTTTTGAAGAAGATTCTTTATGCAGAGAAGACCCACCCCCATTTCCTGGAGGGCAAGAACCCAGGAGTCCCCACCCTGTGACAACATGTATGCTCTCATGCTGGGCCAGAGCCAGATGTGGTCCAGCTGCTGCAGGCTGGGTGTGAGACTAACTGAAATGCCTGGCTCACTCTCCATTAGCTGGGAATGATGGGGGTGGGGGTGGCGGTAAGGGAGGGAGAGGTGGTGAGAGTGCTGTCCAGCCCCACTGGCATCCCCTTCAGGGTGAAGCTGGTAGCCAGCCTAGCCAGGGGGCGAGGCAAGGAACAAGGATTCACCCCCTAATAGTCTGCCAGCTAACCTGGGCTTCCTGCCTGGCCAGCTCCTTCCCTGAGTCCTAGCCAGTCCCCAAGGAAGCATGCCGTAGAACTCTAGGAAGGCACAGAGGCAGGATGACCAAGGACGGGTTGGGAGAAACAGACATAGCAAAGGGAAACAGAAGCAGCAGAACCAGAGAGGAATGAGACAGGGATAAGGGCTGCTCTATAATTCATGGCTTGATTAAAGATGCACAGGCCCTAGGCCTCAGCACTGGGTTCTGGCCACTGTACAGGGGAAACTCTAGCGCTCCCATTCTTGCTCCAGCAGCTGATCCAGTTTCCGGGTTATGAGGAGGCTGGTGGTGGGGGTGTTGAGCTGGTGAGAGGGGACCTCCTGACCCCTGCAGGTGTCCACTTGCTTGTCCATAGTGTGGTATTTCCCTCTATTTCACTTACTCATTTTGACGTCCTTTATCTCCATCTCAATCCAGACAGCACACTCACATCTCAGTCTGGATAGGACTGCATAGCTTACAAAAGCAGGGCAGGTATCATTAACTCCTTAGAGAGATACCATAGGGACTAAATGAGGTAATATATGTAAAGCACCTAGAACAGTGCTATTGAAGAAATGTTATCTACCACCATCACCATCATCCCTATTTCACTGAGATATTATTAAATTAACCCAAGATGATTAGACTAAGAAGCTGCCAGAGCACAGTTAGAACTCAGCTCAGCTGCCCACCTTCTCTGTGCATTGCCCAGGGATGGTGTGTGTGTGTGTGTGTGTGTGTGTGTGTGTGTGCACACGCTAGAGTGGGAAGGGGGTCCGTTCCCAAGCTGGTATATAGATGCCTGGTTCTCATTCTGCTTTGGGTGGGGCAGGAAGGACAGGCAAGGATAAGGAGAAAATGGGCTGCTGGGTCTCTGTAATTGGCCGTAATTGACATCTGATGTGGTAATCCCAGGCTGGAGGTGGCTCATATCTCCCTGTCTTCCTATTCCTTCTTTCCAGTTTCTTGGCTGGGACTACGTGTGAAGATGGCCACTAGCCATGAGGGAGAAAGAATCTCAGAGTTACCTTTTGTAAACCTGGAAAAGACCCCAAAGATCTTAAAGGAAAGAAAACTCTGGCCCAGAGAGGTCAAATGATCTACCCAAGGTTATGCAGAGTTGCCTGGGTTTGCTGGTTCTTTCAGGCTTCCCTGAGGGGAGCCCCAATGGGCAGGCCCTCAGATATCCTGACTCCGTCCCCTATCCCTCTTCCCAAGATGAAGGGGCCTCTCACTGGATTTGATGGTTCCCTTTTTCTTGAGGAAGTTTGCCAGGTGGCCTCCCCTAGCCCCTTTCTGAGTCACTGGGTGGTGGGGAGGACAGACGGTGGGAATTCTGTTGTGAGGAGCTGGGGTAGGGGTAGGGTGACAGGATGGAAATTTTGTATCACTGTACTTGGCTCCAGGACTCACCTTGGGTGGGGGTGAGGGAGAGGGTGAAGTGGGGGCTGAGGAAGAGAGAGATGAAAGCAGAGGAGAGTTCTGGGAAGTGGGGAAAGAACAGAGGAGGTACAATCAACTGAAGAATATGGGGGAGTCAGACTTACCTGGACGAGGGGTTACACCATCCCCATTTTGGGGGGTGCTGCCTGGGGGAGCTGTGTCTCCAGGTTCCCGGACGCCAGGCTCCCTGCCTCGGGTCTTGGCAGCCTCAATGCCTTTGACTCTTCGGGCGTGGCGATTACCCTTGTAGTGTGCCTCAGCCTGGCTCTGCAGGGATGGAGGAGGAAAATGGAAACTGAGATCACCTTTCATCTGACAATTCTCCCCACAGAGCTCTTTTAGGTCCTGGGTCTCAGCAGGATGCAATGAATCTCTCTCAACACCAGTGAGATGTAAAGCCCCATGCAGAGGAGCCCAGCTTATTCCTGGGGCTTGGACTAGCTTCTCAAGTTTGAGTCCCTTGGGAACCGGGATCCCTACCTAGCCCAGGCTCCACCCACTACCACACCCATGGCCTGGTTGCTGACTCAGGCTTCCCACCTACAGAATCCTAAAGGGAAGGGGCCTAGCAATCAATCCACTTAGCATCTTTTTAGACCCTGGTCCCCTGGTCCCAGGATCCAGCCTTTGCTGCTTCCACCCTTAGTGTGGGAGTCCCAGAAGCTCTGATGCCTGAGTTCTACACTGAGTGCTGCCCCCTGGGTCTCATTTTTCCTGAAGCCTCTACAGACACCCTTGAGGACCCTGGCCCCATGCCCAGCTCTGGAGACAGAGAAAGCAGCAGAGACAGCTGTCAAAACAGAGCCGCTTGGTTGGGAAGGGATGGGGAGGGCAAAAAGAGAAGAGGACTTCCTGCTATTGGCCCCCACCATTCTGGTCTTCCACCCTCCACCAGTGAGGGGAGCTTGGGTTGGGAGAGGGGGAGGCCTAAGGTTGAAGTGGAGGGGAGGCATAAAGCTGGGTTGGTCCTGGCTCCACCCGCCTCTACCATATGCACCCCATGCTAAGAATGTATAATCCTGGAGCTACAAGGTCATCCAGACAGGAATAGCATAGAAAAAACATGTGGATAGGCAGAAGAAGATTGACAGCCCAGGGGTGGGGCGGTGGTGTGCAGAGCCTGGCAGCATGGTATGTGTATATGTGGACTGGGTAGAGAAACAGAACATGCTTTATTTTCCCCTACTCAGCAGAATGAGGCTCTTCTGTTTTTTTCCAACAGCTTTTAGAACCCACACCTCACAAAGCCCCCTCTAGACCCACACAAGAGTCCCAAGGGAGGCTTGGAGGGAGAAAATCTGGAAGGCCAGACACCTAGGTTCTGAGTTCTTGGTGGCACTTCCCCATGGGAAAGTTCCATGGAAGGGAGTGGGCGCCAGGCTTTGTGTGTGATTTGGAGGGAGGAGGGTGGAGAGAGGAGGAAGCCATGAGGTTAGAGGGAAGTGTGTGGGCCAGGGGGAGTTCAGCAGAGGCCAAAGAGGGCACAGGCTCTACAAGGGAGTCAATAACCTAACTCAGTTCTGCTCCTAAGGAGCAGTGGGCCAGGGGCTACATTCCTACCCAGACACTGATGGCCACCTGTGTTCCAAGAAGTTCTGAGCCAAGGATACACCAGTCCCTAAGGGAGGGAGGGCTCAGCCTTAGCAGACTGGTGTGCTTCATGCTGAAATGTAGTCATCTCTTGGACTTCTCAAGAGCCTTCTATCATTCCCTGCCCCTCCTACAGTACCCCATTCCCTGCTTTTCCCCTGATATCCCCTTGATCCCTGCCCCTCACCCAGAGCTCCCAGCCTATGTCCTCCCCCAAGATCCCCTGGCTGCCCCTACCCCCCTCATTGGGTGTATGAGTGACTGGGTTTCTTACCTGAGAATTGAAGCGGATCTGACAGACATTACAGGAAATGATGGGGCGCTTGGTTTTGAGCAAGGGTCCCCCAAAGGTGTGGGAAAGCACAGCCTTCTGTACAGGGTCCATCTGTGGAGGCAGGCTGGGGTGAGCCAGGAGTTCCAGCACAAGCTCATGTCCATCACCCACTCAGTGGCAGCAGCTGGGTTGAACCAAAGTCCCAGAGCCTCCTCTCTGTCCCTCAGTGTGCCTGAGGCCTCTGAGTCTGAGTCCCTCTGGATTCCCTTCCAGCCCAATCTTTACAGCACTAGAAAGGACCTGAGGGGTTGACTGGTCCAGTGCTCCCATTTGACAGAAAGTAGAAGTGGTTTGCCTAAGGTCACACCATAAGTTAATAGCAGAGCAGGAACTTGAACCTGGGTTCCTGTCTTGGTCCTTCATACCCTGAAGATCCAACTCTGTCACCTTGAACGATCTCCTACAGCTAGGCCGATCCACCAGAAGCCCACTGACAGGAAGTCTCAAGCACCTCAGAGCTTTGGGCCTTCAGATAAAGCCTTTTTGGCCTTGCCTCTGGGGTAAGACCGTCTACTAAGTCAAGCTTCTGGTCCCAAGAAACATGTTTCCAATTTCCCACCTCTGGGCTCCAGGTTACCTTAACATACTCACTCTCTGAACCCCTTTAAGGCAACAGCTTCTAGAGGGAGTAAAAAGAACTCAGGAGAGAGTAGGTTCTAACAAATAATGGGAATACGTGGAGAGAAACTAAGAAGCTGGGTTGGCCTGAGGCAGCCCAGAGATCTTCTGAACTCTCTGTCTGATCACAGGGTGTCTGGGGCAGGGCTGTGGGGCTTGGCGGGATTAGAAACAGTCTCGGCCCCCACCCTCGGTCAGCAGATGCTTTTGCAGTCTCCTGCCAAGAGTTCACGTGAGGAGGGGAGAGGATGGGAGTGTCTCTCTGAGGCCTTCTGCTATCAGGGGATGAAGTCAGGGGCCTAGAGGCATAAAAACTGCCTCCCTGCACAGTTGTCCATCCTCCTTTTTGGCCCCTAGGCAGCCAGGGAGGCATGAGCCTGGAATGTAGCTGAGGCTGAGGAGGGTTGGATGATCTTCCTGGATTTTTCTCTTTCTTTCTCTTTTTTTTATAAAGTTTACCGTTTTAAACATTTTTAATATATATTTTAAATATTTTATTTATTTATTTTTAGAGAGAGGGGAAGGGAAAGAGAGAGGGAGAGAAAACTCAATGTGTGGTTGCCTCTCACATGGCCCCCGCTGGGGACCTGGCCGGGAACACCCTGCATGTGCCCTGACTGGGAATTGAATCGGCACCCCTTTGGTTTGCAGCCCATGCTCAATCCACTGAGCTACACCAGCCTGGTCTCATTTGGTTCTCATAAGTAAGGAACCAACTTAGAGCTGAAATCTTATCTTCCAGGTGGAAGGATCAATTAAAAAACAGTGTGTTAGAGACTTAGTAGGGGAGGTCCTTAGCTCCTTAACTGAGCCCCTCCCTGTGCCTAGGACTTCATGGTTCCAAGTGAGAAGTGGGGTGAGAGACAGCAATGTGAAGCAAAGGAAGGAAGGTTATTCAGTTGGGAAAAGCCCACACATCTTGTCTTCCCTCTGCTCTCCCCAGCAGTCTCACTGGCTGGTTGGGGGTAACGTCAGGAAAGGGGTTTAACATCCTGTTTAAAAGGGCTGTCCTATTTGGTAGTGGTAGAGGCAGGAACTGTGACCAGGTTCAGGTAACTGGTCTAACTGACAAGGGTCAATCTCTTGGCCAGCCCTTGGCTGGGAGCAGCCTCTCTCAGTGACTCACTTTTTACCCCTGAAGCCCAGGACTTATTTCAAGGGGTAGCCAAATGGAAAGAATGGGGTGTGTCTGTGTGTGTGTGTGTCTAGGCAGGCTGTGATCAATCTGTGCATGGGTGGAGTGTGAAAGAGTGTCACGTGCTGTGTGTATATCATTTATGTATCACATTTCTGTGTCGGGGTTCTGCCGACACCATGAATGCCCAGGGTGTTGTAATCTTCAGCTGTGTGTTTATCTGTGTGAATGTATGACGTGTTTGGCAGAAAGAAAGACAGACCAAGTTGGAGACAAGCTTTAATCAGAAAAAGGAGACAGATGACTGCTTTCAGCTCTCAGTCTCCAGGCTTTGGTCCTTTCTATTCAGAGACCCACCCCCCAACTCTGCCCCAGGGTTCCCCTCAGCCCCTAGGCTTCCTCACATGCTGTGTGGGGAATGGAATTCAGCTCAAATAGAAACCCAATCTGGGCCCAGGAAACCTAAGTAGATTAGAATAATAGGGAGAGAGTAGTGGGATGGAGAGGGGGGAGCAAAGGCTCCTGATTCTGGCTGTGCCCCACCCCATCACCCCAGCCTGCTCCCCTGAGTGACTGAGAGAGAGGACTCAGTGCCCTGAGGATGACTTGTGAGCTGACCATCCCAACATCCATTCTCTGAGAATGGCCCCTGCCCTACTTGTGTCCTTCCTCCAGGGTTATAACCTCTTCTCTTGCACAACCCCTTCCTCAGGTTTAAGCCCATAAATACCAACTAGGGGTGGGGGAAGGCAGGGAAGAGGTCATCAACCCAGTCAGGTGGGCCCTTCCCACCCTCTCCTCCAGGAACTGAGGAGACACCAGGCTGAAGTGAGGGTTCCTGGCCCAATCCCTGTGCAGGTGGAATGTGAGCTACTGAAGTGCTGCTTCAGGCCAAGGTCAAGAGGCCCTGGTGACCTAGATGAGGGCTCTCTGGGGATGAGAGGAGGCTAACGCCTCCCAGAGTCCATTCCACTCCAGAGCCCCTTCCCTGGGATTTTGGCCTAGGAACTGCCTGGACAGGTCCACAAAATGGTCCCCTTCCACCAGCCCTCCAACAGCAGACATGAAGGGGAACTGCTCCCTGAAGCTGGGGCATAATGAATCGGGAAGGGCAAGGGGGAGGGGAAGGGGGAAACCAGATCAGGAACACCGAGGGGGGGGGCTATGATTATATTTCGTTCCATTGCCCTTTATCTGATGGTATCTGCTGCCCCTTGTTTGAACACCCCACTTCCCCATCCCCCAAAATATGGGCGAAAAGGGGAGGGGGTGGAATTTCAGTGATGAGACCTGAGGGACTGGGCAGATAGAAATAGGAAAGAGAGGGAGCTAGGGGGTGTCTAAAGAGCAGGTGGAAGCTGGTGGGGGAGGGAGGTTGGGAAAGAGAGGCTGGGATGGGGTCAGAGCTGGATATGAGGGATCTGAACGGCATGGTGATTGCAGGGTAAGTGTAGGACCTGATGGGATGTCTGAAGGTGTGGGGGTACTCCAAGGATCTGGGAAGCAGAGTCTGGGGTATCCAGGTATGGTGGCAGCAGCCTGAAGGCGCCTGCTGGGATCCAGAGATCGGATGGGGCCGCGCCAGTTGTGGGGGATGGGCCGGATAACCCGAGGACCAGCGGAGGGAGAGGTAGTCAGCCCCGCAGGGGCGGGCGGGGATGGAGTGGGGGTGGGGGGCGCTGCGGCAGCAGCCGGAGCCAGGGAGAGAGGAAGGAACGGGTGGCTTACCCTGCGGGACCCCGGGGGCCGTGGCTCCATGACCTGAGGTGGCAGACCCGGGCTGGGGCCTCGAGCCTGGCCGGGCCAGGGAGGCCAGGGAGGCCAGGGAGGCCAGGGAAGCGGCTCTCGTTGCCCGGGTGGCTCGGGGCTGTGCGGCCGGGCCGGCCCGGAGAAGGGAGGCGGTGCCGGCCGGGACCGGACCCGCCCCGGAGGCGGGGCTGAGGGCGGGCCGAGGGCGGGGACAGGCAAAAGAAGTCTAAGAGGGGTAGAGAGAGGGGCTAGGGCGAAAAGAGGAGGAGAGTCCATGTCCAGACACTTGTTCCAGGGAAGACCTAGTCATGGTGTGAGGGGCCGCTTGGCCTGGAGATGGAGCATTGACCAGATGACCTCGGCTGGGGACCCTTGCTGGGTCTAGTGTACCCACCAATCCTATGGACGACCCTGTTTGTCTAGCTCGGAAGTTTTCCTTTCTTTCATCCCTTCCTCTTTGACCCTCTCTCCTCTGCTGACAGCCTCTCTTCTGACTCCTCAGACGACGCTTCCCCTGCTCCCTCTGCACATGGGACCTGTACCCTTTTACATGCCATTTTCTCTACTAGGGATGGGAAACCGAGTAGGTAACTAGGTGTCAGGCAGTGCTCTCTGTGACTCCTCTGAACGTTTGGAGCTGCGGGCGCCCAGGGCAGAACCGACCTCAGGCTGGAGATTTCGTTCCTAACCTCTTCCTACCTCCTTTCCTCTCCCGCCATCTGCTGGAGAACCAGGTTTCCTAAGAATTTATACTTCGTGCACTTGCTGCCCTCTGGCGGTTGAGTGGGGACAGCAATGGGGGACGAGGTGGGCAACAGGGCAGAGTGGCCCACTCCCCTAGACATCTCCTCATCCTCTCTGGGCAGGTTCTAGAATTCCCTCTGTTATCTCTGGATCTCACCACCTCCCATTCCACCTAGGGCAGAGAGATGAGTGAAGCAGGGGACTGGGTGTAGATAGAGAGAGGCTGTCTTTGGGAGACTGTGAGGGATGTCCAAGGGCAGAGGGACACATAATGCAGGGAGGGGTCAAAGGGGTAGGAACTGCCCAGTTAGGAGAGCGATCTGGAGGTCTTAGTGCAGGGACGGAGAGACTTTGCCAAAAATAATGATAATACTACCACCACCTGATGTTGATTGAGCTCTTGGAATGTGCCAGCCTCTGTACTAAACTCTGTGTGGATTATCTAATTTAATCTTCACAACCACTATTCTAAGTACTATTATTATCTTTATTTTATAGATGAGGGAACTGAGGTTAAATAATTTGCTCAAAGTCATAAACTAGGAAGTGGCTGAACTGGGATTTGAATTTAAACCTGGGCAGCCTGACTCCAAAGCCATGTTCTTAACTGCTGCACAGTACTGCCAAAGGCCTGTTTGCAGCTTTTCTGCAGTCCTTGTTTCTCTGCAAAATTTGACACTATTGATGCAGCCCACCACACTCTCTCCCTTGGCTTTCCAGCTCTACAGGAACCTGGTTCTGTCCCCACCCCCTCCAGTAGCTCCTCCATTTCCTTTGCTGCAGCCCCCTCCTGTTCCCACTATCTAATTCTGCTTATTCCCCAAGGCTGAGGCTTTGGCTATACTATCTTTCTCTCTCTGATCCTTCCTTAAATAAAAATAATAGCAATAACATAATGATGATAGCAGCTAACACTAACTGAACATTCACTTTGTGCTAGGCATTATGATTATGTAGTATGATTCTCACAACCTTGTGAGCTGGTGGCTATTACTGTTTTATTTTACAGCTGGCAAAACTAGGTTCAGTGTGGTTAAGTAATTTGCCTAAGGCTACACAGCCAGCACTTTTATAACATCAATTCAAATCCTACCAGTCAGATGCCAAAGTTGGTGCTGCTCAAGACCTTGCTGCACTCTCCAAGCTTACCCACACTCATGGCTTTAAATTGCTAGTCCTCCCTCCCCTGTAGAGGCAGTGGAGCTCTGAACCCTGGGGGAGTCAGAAGCTCTGGATTATCCATGGGAATCACTAAATAGCTTTGTGACCTTGGGCAGGTCATTTAACCTCTCTGGATCATCATTTCCGTATCTACAAAATGGGGGGAGTGATTGGAGACTTGGTGGTAAGTGTGAGTCAGGCAGTTAGATGAGGGAAAATATCCCCAGCACCTTCTGCTCTAGTTACACCCAATCGATTGCATGTTCTCAAGTGCTCCTTTCTAGACCTTGTTCATGCTATTTGCTTCTTTCTGGAATGTTCTCTGAGGCTCCTTTTAAAAGCTTACTACTAATTCTTCAAAGCCCAAGTCATATGTTGCCTGCTGCATATTCAATTCAGCTCAGGTTGATACCAGCAAGTCTTTCTTGACACCCTTTTGGGCTTCCATGCAAGCTAAATGCCTCTGACACAGCTCTTCTCACACTGTAGGGTAACTGTTAACTTGTTATTTTTTCTACTACACTGTGAGTCCCCCAAGGGTGCAAATTGAATTTTGTGTCCTTAACACCAGGTACAGCCCCCAGCATACAGTAGGTGCTCAAAATAAAATTTTTTTGTTCATCTGAATCATTGTTAGTGCCTGTTTCCCAATATTTAATAACTCTTCCTTTGGTTTGCATTGCAGATCACTGCATAAATGTCCATATTTCTCCCCTGAATATAAGCTCCTTCAAGACTGGACTATATCACATTCACCCTCATGTCTCCATCGTATCTAGAGCAGTGCCTTGCTTATAGTAAGTACTCATTTTTCTCATCTGTAAAATGAGGATAAAATCACAGCTACCCCATGGGTCGCTATCAAAATTGAGATATGAAAAATACTTTGTAAACTTAAAGGGCAATGCAAATATTGGTTTGGATTCTCTGGGAAGAGTTTAGAGCACAGGTGGCAAACACAAGGCTTGCGGGCCGAATCCGGCCCTCCACCTTGTTTCTACCCGGTGGCAGCACAGAGCTCTCACTTAACTGTTAAGGAGTAGTTACATTTTTACAGTCCTAAAATTACATTCGGCCCTTTGAAGGCAACCTCGAGGCTGATATGGCCCCCGGTGAAATGAGTTTGACACCCCTGGTAAAGGAAGCAACTGTGGTATTAAGAGAACTCTATTTGGAGTCACAGGCTTCAGGTTCAGATCATACCTTAGGCACAAGCTGTGTCAACTTAGATAAATTCCTAAACCATTATGAGCCTTAGTTTCTTTCACTTTTCAGGCTGGTGCACAATCCACTCAGCCACATGAGCCAGGGCTGAGCCTTAGTTTCTATCTTCCCACACGTCAAAGAGGAATAATGTCTATCTTGTTGGGTTGTGGTGAATATTAAGTGAGAGCATGTATGGACACATCTACCACGGTGCCTGGTGTATAGTTGATGCTCAATACATGTTTGTAGCTGAATATGGTTTGATGGTGGGTTATGTGAGTTGAATAAGGCTGACTTCCTCCAAACTTTTGCTCTAGCCCAGTTTCAAGGTCCCAAATTCTGTCTGCTCAATATTCCACTGGTACACCAACTCACCATGTTCTAAAGGGAGTTCAGCAGCGTTATGCTGGGTTAGCTTCCTTCTCCAACCCTCTACTCCTGTTAAGGTGACTTTTCCCATCCAACCACAGAGACCTGAACCCTAGAGTCGTCCTTGACTAATCCTCTCTCTTTTCCTCAACCCTCAAACACTGGTTGATCACCATGGTCTGTCAATATTTCCTTGGAAATACCTTCCCTATCTCTCTTCCTCTCTACTCTCATTGCCACTATCACTAAACACCTGCTAGTCTGGTAGTCCAGGCCTCCCTCTAGGCCCGCATTGCTGGAACAGCCTCCTAATTGGCCATTCTCCTCCAGCCTCTGCTCCCTTCCATCCAGCTGCTCCACTCACCTTCCTTAAACACTGCTCTTACCAAGTCACTCTTCTGCTCAAGAATGGATAATGGCTCTCTATTTCATACTGTCTTAAATCTAGACAACTTTACCAGCTCTCCAAGACCAACCCTGTTGACCCTACCCACCCAACTATGGGCTCCAGAAAGCTGGAACTTACAAATAGGCATGGTTGCCCCTGCTTACCCTTTCTGGATATCCTATAACCCCTCTCACTTTCCTGTAGTCACTGCCACCAATCTAGGTCTCCATACTTCTTTAGATGGTGGACTAGATAAGATGAGTCATATGAAACACCTAGCACAATGTCTAACCTATAGCAAGACCTCAGCAAGTATTAGCTATTGTTATTTTAATAATATACTAGATAGCCAAAAAAACTGATAACTGACTAGAAGGGAGATGAGATTCTAAAAAGAGATAAAGAATTAGATACAAGGGGAAGAGGTGAAGAGGGAAAGGGTGGGTCCAAGGGAAAGCTGAGGTTACAGGAGGGTAGAGAAGGCTGGCAGTCTGCTACTCACAGTGCTGTAGTTGCTAAAGAGGCCCAGGGTGGGTGCCGGCTCCAGTGGGAAAGGCAGGATTTGCTTGAGGTCCAGCGGGGGCTGCATGATGGGGGGTTGCCGTAGCAGAGGAAGGGGCCCTGCCCGGCTCAGGCTGCCTGAAGGGCAGAGAAAACATTATGTGAGGCAGGAAGATAGAAGCCTGTCTCTCCCACTCCCCAACTGGAGCCCCCACACTCAGAAGTATGA
Organism: Phyllostomus discolor; assembly: GCF_004126475.2. Classification (NCBI taxonomy): domain Eukaryota; kingdom Metazoa; phylum Chordata; class Mammalia; order Chiroptera; family Phyllostomidae; genus Phyllostomus; species Phyllostomus discolor. The sequence goes on along the minus strand of NC_040904.2, from coordinate 162,807,149 downwards.
TCCCCATGCACACACACTTCCCCTGTTTGCTGGCTCCGGAGCAGTGGAGCACGGTGCCCTGTGGGTCTGGGGGAGGGTGCAGACCAGTCCTTCCCTTCTGGGCTGTTTTCACTTCCCCTTTCTCTAGCCTCCCTCCTCCAAGACCACTAGGCATTAAACAGACCCAGGAAGAGAACAGACCTCTGCAGACTGCCTGCTGGACCAGCAGGACTTGGGAACCCTGAGCCCCTGGCCACTCCCTTCTTCTGGTTTTGCTTTCCCCTAGGGAATCCCAAAAGCTAGGTTTCACCCCAAGGAGAATAGCCAGATGGGTGATTCATTCCACTGCCCAGAGGGGAATATCGAGGCCTGTATTTTTAGGAGGGCTACGGAATCTTTCAGGCTCCCCAAGAGTTATGATTTTGTCACAATCGTAATTCTTAATTAACTTCCAACAACTGTGGGGGTGGGTACTAGGTTAGTGGCATTTGGTCTGGCAAATGGACTGCCTGGGGCCCCTCTAGAGCCCTTCTCCCAACCTCCCTGTTTTCCCCCACGCCACTCTGTCTAACCAGGAGTGTTCAGCTCCAGCTCGGCAGGAGGAACTACAACCCGGCTTCTGGGAGGGGAATGCCTTGGTCTGACCCAAAGGGGAAATGAAAGTCCACACCAGCCATTCCACTACGGCCCTCCCCACTCAAACCTTCTTCTCCCTCCAGAGCCATGGGAGGAGCCCCACCAGGCTCCAAAGGGGTGGCCCAAAGGCCCTCAGGACCCCTCTGGGCTTCCACTGGCCCCACTCCCTTCTTTGACCTCCCAGTCCACCAGTTGGGGAACTCTGGCAGCCCTTCACTGCTCCAGGAAGTCCCTGCTAGCAACAGGGGTTCCTAGATACAAAGGCAAACCCAGGAGGCTGCAAGCTTGGCTCTGTCCTCCCTTGACTTTACTGGGGCAGAGGGTACCCCAGATCCTTTCCTGCTCCCTCCAGAGAGTGTGCCCCTTTTCATACCTTTAGTTTCTGGTGCCTGCTGCCCCCAGGCAGTGGCCTGGCCCTGGCCCCCCAGGGGCCTGGGCCTGACAGTGTCCCCTTCTCTTGGTTCTGCCCCCTGCCCTCTCCCTTGCCAGCAACACCCCCAGTCCAGTCAGTAGAATCAGCCAATCAGAGTCCCGCAAAAGTGGGGCAGAGGGGAGGGCGGGGGAGCAGGGATTAGGGGAATAGGAGGCGAGAGGGAGGGGGTGGGGAGGACTCAGGCACAGCTGGGGGCAGGGAGCTGGTCCAGAAAGGTCTGGAGGGGTCTGTCTCTTCCACCCACTGCTAGGACTGGGTAGCCATTGTGTCTGAGTCAGAGAGGGTCCAGACTGTGGGAGTGGGCTCCAGGAGTCTAAAGTTTGAAGGAAAAGGCAGGATGCTTGGCTTTGGTTCTTGGGCATCTAGGGGTCTGTATACCCTGTGTCCATTCTCATTCATTCTCATTCTCTCTCTCTCTCTCTCTCTCTCTCTCTCACACACACACACACACTCACACACTGTGTCCATTCCCTCGGAGTTGGGGTGGGGTAGAAGGAGAGGAGGGAGGCAGAGAGAGAGACAGGCAGATAGGAGCAAGAGGGAATGGAAAAGACAGATAGAAGCAGGAATAAGTGACTGAGAAAGGGGAACACAGACACAGAGAGAAAAGAACAGAACAATGGGGAGATGGAAGAGAGTGAAATGAGAGAGAAAAACAGGGACACTGCTGAAAAACTGGACACAGAGCTAGAGACTGGGGTAGAAAGACCAACGGATAGAAAACTGAGCAAGATAGGGAGAGACAGGGACAGACAGACTGATGGGGTAGTTCAACCATCTCCCATTTCTGGTCTGTCCCCTTATAGCTTCTTTTTTCTGCACCCTACCCCCGCCTGCCTGGCACACAAGACCAGGGCAACCTTAACGAGCCCCGGGTGGCATCAGGAATGGTGAGAGAAACCTGAGCACTCCCAGAGTCCCAGGCACCCAGCAGCCACCCTTAGCAGCTGGTTTGGGGTTGGCACTTGCCCCGCCCCAGAGCACCAGAGACAGCAGCTCAGCTCCTTGACCCTTTCCGGGGTTGAGTATTATCACATTGAATCTCTGAGGTACTGACAATTTTATGGAGGTAGCTGATACTATTTTTTCCATTTGACATGTGAGGAAACTGAGGATCAGAGAAGTTGAAAACTTGACTGATGACACACAGCTTATAAGAGCTGTGCTTTAAATCAAGATCTGTTGCACCCTGTGGCAAATTCTTTCTTTGTTACGTAACCCCAAAGGACTCCAATCTGACTCTGAAGCAAAGATCTGAGTGCGCTCGGGCTTCTATCTTATTCAAGGAGAGAAAGGAGAGGCAAGTTTCATGTACTTCCTGTGACTGGAGGAAACCAGGTAGCAGCCACTCAGTTTCCTACAGCCAGCAACTCATCTTTTCCACTGACATGAGCCCTCGGGGGTAGGGGAGGTGGGAGGAAAGAAAGGGGTGAGGTGAGGATGGAGTGAGGGAAGGAAGCCAGGTGGGCAGAGGGGTAGATGGCAGCTTATAGGACTAATGGGCAGAAGCAAGGCTCCTGGTTTCAGGTAGTCCAAGACTCAGTTCCCTCCCCCATTCCTTTTCTGAGAATAATAATAGTTGCCACTTTTTGAGGGAAATAGTTGCCACTATATGCCAGGCACTTTACATACATAGTCTCCCTGCAGATGGAGCCCAGCTCATTTGCTAGGTGACTAGCTAGTTTCTCAGACTCTCTCGGTCTCATTTGTTAAATGAGAGCAACAGTACCTGTCTCATGGAGTTGTTGAGAGGATTGAACAAATCCATGTAAGGTGCTGGCATGCCACAGGGGAGCTGCTGAATAAATTAATCTTATTTTACAGATGATAACAATCAGCTCAGAGATGGGGAGTTAGTTAACTCAGGTCACACAGCTAGTGAGGGACTTGAACCTGGGCGTCTGGCTTCAGACACAGAGCTTTCAAGCACTACACATTTTTGGGTAGACTAGGAATGGGAGGAGGGGAAAGGCAGGAATATAGCAAGGACTGGGGAAACAGGGAATGAAGTAGGAAATTCAGGGTTTCTGTTATTTGGTTAGGTGAGGGCTTCTGGCAGGTTTGGAAGAGAGGGCGGAGAGCAAACTGGAGTGTGTGCGTGTGTGTGTGTGCATGCCATCTTGCGCAGGCAGGCAGGGCAGGGCAGGGAGGAACTGGGGCCTGGCTGGGGCAGGTCACTCCAGAAGGTAGCTCATTAGAGTAATTACCTCCAACAGATACGGCCCCACCCAGCTCTGTAGGGAACTGCCAAATGCTTTATGAAAGACAGTTCCCAATGAAATTTAGAGAGGTAAACTCTCAGACCCTTGGATGGATGTCCATCTGTCCATTTCTGTGCCCTAGCTTGCCCTAGGTACTTTGATCCCACTCAGGTTTCCTCTCCAGCACCAAGCTACAGCTGACTCCTTCCATCACACTGGGGTCTGGTCTTTTTCTTTCCCAGAAATTCTGGCCTGGTAGCAGTCCCAGCCCCTTGGCTATCTTAGGTTGGGTCTGAGGCTTCAAGCCCTTGTGGTAAAGAATGGGCGTGTCTGCCAGGAGATGGCTCAGGGAGTGGCCCAGTTCGGGTAGGAACGAGCCAGGGAAGGTGTTAGGGTAGGGCTGTGGGTTAGTGTTGGTCTGGAGAATGAGCCAGGACAACATTCAAATTAGACAGAGGTATCGGGGTTAGAGTTGCAAGTTTTCTTAGGGCCCAAGGTGGTGAAAAGCACGAGGAATTAGACTCAAGGGCCAAGGGAGAAATTGGATTGGAGCCTGGGATCTCTTCTCTAATCCATCTCTCTTCCTCTTCAGGCCTCTTCTACCTCCCCAGAAATGTCTAATATTGGGGATTGAGAGGAGAGCCTTGAAACCTTGGGTGTTGCCTTCTTGAGCAAGTCCCACGTACAGGTCTCCGTCAGCCTCAATTTCCCCCATCTTGGCAAAAGGCAGGCTAAGGGCTGGAAAGACTTTGAAGTCAAAGATGAAAGTAACAAGAGGATGATTATGAACAACTACTCAAAACATCATCCCTAATAGCCCTGGGGTGGATGTGGGCGGGGTGGGGGCAGGGCCCAAGGGAGACGGTGGCCGGGAAGGGAAGAGAGAAAAAAGCACCCTGGGACATCCTCAAAATCTGTCAGGAAAGGGCCTCATTCAATGGCTCCTCCTTTGCAACACCAGGGGCCCAGCTGGAGAGGACAGTAAGAATGACCTGGAACAGGGAACCTGAGCCCAGAACCACCATCTTAAACCTGCGCCCACAGGCAGGCTGGGCCTTATCTGCTGGGCAGGGCCACCATGGACCTAGACTCAGTAGACCTCAGCATTCAGAGCCTGAAAACCTTAGCATGGGTCCTCAGGGTGGGGCCTGACCCCAAGCTGGCAGTTTCTTCCCTCTCCCCTTCTTTCCTCAAAAAGGGCTAAGATGGATGGGCCTGGGCCACCAGGCTTCCTGCCCCTCTGTGGCTGGGCACAAGGAGGGAGTTAATTAGAGTGTGCTGCAGGGAGATGTGGTGGAGGTCCAGTTGGAGGTGACCCAGGTATTCTTTCTGTGGTGGGATCTTGGTCTGGTCTGAGCAGGCCCCTGAGGTCCTCTTTAGGTTCTATTGACTGGGGGAAGCATGGCTCACGCTGGCCTGTTCTGGACAAGCATGATGCTGCCCCTGGGCCTCCTGCCTAGGGTGGGGTGTGCCCAGGGTGGGGCCATGGTACAGGGCTTGCACAGGTTGGAGGAATGTGGAGCCTGTGCTCTGGGGAGCTGAGTCCAGGTCGTGTTGGTTGAGGGTCCCTCTCAGGTAGTCTTCACAGATGTGTGGGAGTCTCCTCCCTGCTAGAGATACGCCTGGGAAAGAGGCAGGCAACCAGTCAGTCATGACTCCGTTCCTTCATTTATTGAATAGCTATGTTAGAGTGCCAGGTGGAGAGGGTCAGACGGAAAGTGGTGAGAGAGTGAGGAGATGCAGGAGAGGGGAGAAAGAGATGGAGGAAGATTCGAAGAAGGGGATAATTAATGACAGTGGGAAGTCAACAGGGGTCAAATGAAAGAAGAAAAGAGAAAGAGCTAAGGATGCAAACAGCAGAGGGCTGAGGCAGGAGCCAGCAAACCCTGGGGCACCGGCATGGAGCCAGGTGTCCCCAGTAGGGGTGGGAGGGGGACCACAGGTGTCTGGGCCTGGTTAGTGGGGCTCCCACCATAAACAGGGTCTGGGAACTGACCTAGTCAGGGCAGGTGTCAGAGGTCAGAGGACAGAGCAGGCCTTAAGACTATTCGGAGGCAGGGGCCTGGAACCCGGCTGATGAGTCTAGCACACAGCTCATTTGTCCTTCTCCTCCCCCACCCGGGGTTCCCTCTCGATGTAGGTCATGAGGATGGGGTGGCTGTGGCTGAAGGGCTGTCAGAGGCTCGGGGGAGTTCCCCTCCCCCATCCTTACTTTCTCTGTGCCCCTTCCTCTCCTGGTCCCCCCTCCCCTCCACCAGGCAGAGATGGGGTGGGGAGGGGGGCAAGAAGGAAGAAGGAAGCCGCGAAGGAAGGGCCCAGGCAGCCAGAGCAGGGAGAGAGAGGGGCAGGTCCTGGCGTGTTGGGGCAGGATGGCTGCGGAGACAGGATCTGAACCGCAGGGGCCCTGGGATGGACAGCTTCCCACCTCTTCTTCTCCCCAGCCCCCTAATCTCCAGCATTCAGGTTCCCACCTCCCACCACTCACACCTCGAAGCTACACCCACCATCTTCTCCCCCCACCCGCCCCATACTTCCTCCTTTCCCCCTTATCCTGGGCCCAGAAGGATGTTGGAGTGCCAGCACCGAGGGTCGGGGGAGTCAGGTCAGAACCTTCCCCTCAAAACTCCGCCAGGCCGGGGCCAGCCCCTTCCCCCAGCTTCTCGTAGACGGTCATATAATATTCATGAGCCTCATGAATACGCAATATTCCTATTATGGGGAGGGGGTCTCACTCGGCTCTGTCTGATCCTTCGCCACTCGCTAGATTACCGGTTATCGGGAGAAGCGGCAGCTTGGGGAAGAAGGGAAGAGGGGAAGAGGAGACCCCAGATGTGGAGCCAGATGAGGGGGGGAGGGGGAACCGGTCGCTGCCGGGCGGCCGCAGTCACCGCGGTGCCGGGGAGGGTGGGGGGGTGACCTACTGAGAGGGACCCAGGAGCCTGGAGGCTGGAGCTGCAGAGCCCACTCACCGAGGATCATGCTGGGGACCCAGGCGCCCGGGTTTCCGCGTCGCTCTGTCCCGGGGGCCGTTCTGGCCGGGCTGGGGGTACAGGGGGAGGAGCTGGGGGAGGAGCAGAGGCCGGTCTAGGCGGAGCGGGGGCGGAGCCCGCAGCAGGTGAAGAGGGGAGGAGGGGGGACCCGGGCACCCAGGGCTCCGTGAGGGGGCGTCCTGGTGGCTTCTCTCTCCTTCCGGCTTTCTTTTCTATTTGCTGTCCCTGGGTCTCCTGGATTTACTGTGTCATTCCAGCCAGGGCCAGGAAACAAGACATCCAGAAGACGGTGTGAGGTGATGGAAACTAAGTTGCCTGGGTTCCTGGGAAGAGCTAAGTCTGAGGGCGGGAAGTCTGGTCATGGGCTGCTGGTATGGGGTGGAGGATGCCTAAGTACTCTGGGGAGGGGTGAACCCTGGGCTGGGTGGGTCACCTTGATCCTCTCCAAAGTGATCGGTTGAGTGGGGGTGCTGTGCAGAGAATGTTTGGGTCTTTGTATCACTTTAGAAAAGGATGTCTGGCGGCTAGGTCTTAGGTTAAACGTGGGGTTGGAAATTGTTACTAGGTTGACCTACGGCTGGAGTCCAAATACCTAGGTCCTTAGGGAAGGTCTGAGCGAAGAGAATGTAATCAATGGATCAAAAAAGGTGTAAGTAGAAGCTCGCAACTGAGATCACTAGGGCAGCCAGAAGTGGACAGATGATCCAGAACTGAGGTTCAAATCTGTAGAGATGACATGGATTGGGGCGGGGATACAAGTATCTGTCCAGCGTCTGAACCCAGGACACTCCCCACTAAAGTGGACTTGAAGAGGACTGGTGGGAGGTTTTCTGTGAGGTAGAGGACAGGACAGAATGTAGGGCTGGGGAGAATGTCAGGGGAAGGGGGTGTACAGGACCCTGGACATATTCTAAGGACCAACAAAGGGACTTGGCTGGAGGCAGGCAACTAGGACACCAGCATAAGCCTGGAGTCTGGGAGTCTTCGAGGTGTCTGGGGAAGATGCAGCTACTGTAGCCTGAACCTGTCTGTACCTGCCCCAAGAGGGAGGGTGGCAGGAGGCGGGCCCTCCCAGAGCTCCAAGCAGCCAGCATCAGACCAACCCTAGACAGAGGGAAAGGAGGTGTGACTGGGAAACAGTACACTTAAAATTTAGGGAGGGTGGTAGCAGGAAGAGGTCAGTGGAAAGGTGGCAGGACTGGAATCAGAACACTAGGAAGGGAAGGGTACTGGGGACTAACATTCCTGGGTTCTGCAGGGGAGTTGGGACTAGATGGCTAATTTAGGTATAGGAAGTTCAGCTTCCTGTTTCTGGGCCTCATCAGTGTCTTGTGCTCACTCCCTGATCTGGTGGGTTTGAAGTAAAGATATTTCTGCACCTGCTGAGATGCTGCAGCTCAAGGGCAAGAGAATGCTGGGGCTGCCAATGCATTGGTCTTGCTCTGATCCAGAGGCCCAGAGGCCTTAGGGTACTATGGCCTTGCTGTTCAAGTCTGGTTTTAGGGGAGAATGTGGGGTCTCTGAGCCCATCAAAGGAGGTCCATTTGCTCCAGATGCGACCTACAACCATACCATCCAACCCTAGCATCACAAAGCCTGCTTCTCCCCAGACCTTGTTACCCACGCCCCCACACATACACTCCTCCATGCCTCTTCCCATTCTTTTTCCTCCTGGGTGGACTCCTAGAACCAGGTGTGGCTAGTTAGTAATAGAGACCCCTTTGCCCTCAAGCCTTTTCCCACCCTCCCACACTGCCCTAGGGACTCTGAGTTAGGAAGCCTCAAAAGGGGCTGCTTAGCTTACCAAGGGGAGGCAGCTGGCTGGAGGGCGGGGTGACCTTGAAGGCAGCTGGGGGGGTAGTGTGTGGGGTGAATTCATTATTGATGAGCCCTGCACCCCGGGCTACTAATGAGCCCAGGCCGGCTGCTCTAATTGATGTCAAGAAACTTGAGACCCCTAGATCAGCTTCCTGCCTGCCAGCTGCCTCTCCTGAACCCCCTCCCCCTCCTTGCACCCCCAGCTGCTCTGCTCCCTTTCCAGGGCCTTCTTTCCATCTTCATCAACAGACAAGGAAAGGGCTCAGGCCTCCTAGCTCCCCACCCTCATGTCCCTCTGGATCACTCAAGTCTCAAAGATGGAGGCTGACATGCTCTGTAGGGGCTGGGAGATAGGGAAGGGAAAACAGACCAGAGCCTGAAAATGACTGTTCAGGGACAGAGAGGCTGGTGCTAGGTTACATCTGCAGTATTTCTGAGCCTAAGAAGTCCTTTCTTATATTCTGAGAGACCTCATTACTCTCTGGGTATCAAACGTGCAGGCACTACACACCCATGACACCAGCCCAATATTCAAAGCCCACTTTTCGTCCTCATTTCCTTCTCACAATAGTGTAAGAAATCTCAGACCCAGCCCTGAAGTTTGACTCCCACCCCTTCCCCAAGAGAATTCCCAGTGCCTTGTTATAGCACAGCTGCTATCCTTGTAAATACTGGGTGGCTCTTTACCTCAGCAGATCTCTTCTTCCCCATCAGTCCCTCTTCATTTAGGAAGAAGTTCCTGAGGTACAGAATTATCAAGAAGTTACAGACTGGAGTGTGCAGCAGGCTCGATCTCCCAGGAGAGATATCATGAGATGATGCAAGTATTGCTAGGTAGGAGCCTAAGTTAGCAAGAACAGTCCTGGTGATAGAGGAAGAGTGTGAGAGGGACCTAATACCCTCCCTTCCCTAAATTTCCATAAATTCGTAGCTATGCTGCCCTCTGGTGGCTGAATTCTGGTCTAGCATGACATGGACATCTTTGCCTCCAACAATCCCCCTTAGAATTTTAGCATCTCTCTCCTCTCTCTTGCTGTGGGTGAGGACAGGCCTTGAGGAGACAGAGGACACTGAGGGGCACCCTCACTTTTATTTCTCTTCAAAGACCTGAACCTTAGGGCATGTTGGCTAAGGAGGAGGGCTTTCACAGTCAAACAAGGCTGAATTTGACTCTGCTCTAGAACTTACTGTGTGACCTTGGGCAAGTTACATAACTTCTCTGGACCTCAATTTCTCCTTGTGTAGATAGGCTTAATTGTACCTACTACACAGGGTTATTTATAGAAGTTAAAGGAGATAATGTATATATACATTTAACACCCCCTCTACCTACCAGCATACAATAAAAACCAAACCAAACCCCGATTTCTTCTGATTTAGTTCTGTGGCTTTTTCTCTCAACCCATTTCATCATTCTGATTTAGGGAATCCTAAGCGAGTCTTCTGGACCACCTTCCACCTGGACCTCCCCCTTTGCATTCTTCCTTAATCCTCAGAAGGAATTTCTTTTCCGCTCTTGGAGGTGTTAGGGACAAGATCTGGTGGGGCTGAATGATGGGAGGAAGAGTCAAGCTTTCCTTTCACCCCTTCCACCCTTTCTTTCACCTAAGAGAAGGGAACTCCAGAACAAGTTTCATAGCTCCTGGGGGTTATAATCTTGGCTCCCAGTGGAAAGAAGCTGCGAAAAACACAGACTTTCCCTACTCACTGAGGTCTGGTTCCAGGATGGGTTTGGAAAGGGTATGAAAGAGATTCCAGCTTTGGAGATTCCAGGTCAGTGGGGGCACCGGGCCGGGTTTATTGCACTGCAACAGAGTTTAAATAAGTCCCGGGTGTCCCAGGCCGAGGTGAGGGGAGGCTTGGGCAGGGAGAGGAAGGGCAGCATCAGTGCAGCTGGTGGGCAAAACCCAAATTCTGCAGGCCCAGGACAGTGGGCTCCCCCTTCTCCAGGGGACTGGGAGGGCCTGCCTTTGGCCAGGCTGAGGTTCCAGATCTGTTGCCATCATGGCCCCTTCAGAGTCCTGGGCAATTCCTGACTTCTCCTGAGTCAGATGGATTGGGCCTCCAGGCCCAGGTGTCTGGTGCAGGCTCAAATGTTGACCTGGATTTGCCTGGTTAGGTTATCAATGTCTGAGTCTGGGTCCCAGATCAACCCCAGGCCCCAAGTTCAGTCTGGCCCCATTAGAGTTCTGATTCTCCTTGGAGCTTTTTCTGGGCCAGCATTGATCCTTGTTTGGGATCTATCTGTCCTGAGCTGGTCCTGGGGCACCATCCACAGTTACTGTTATATATTTGCCCACCATGGTGGGGGCTGTCCAGAGCTGCCAGGTCTTATTCCTCAGGTTCCATGTTCTTAGCTGGGGCTTCCTGTGGATCTCTGGCAAAGCTGAGGACAGATCTTTGCAGGCTGGAGCTGGACAAAGTCCTGGTGGCAAGTCTGGCCCAGAGAACTGGGACTGCATTCTCCAGTTCTGATTCCAAGTTGTTTTCAGGAAAGTCTCTCCCAAATACAAAGGCTGCAGGGAGGCTGGGGCCTCTGTCCCTGGATTTGAGTTCCCCCATCCATGAGGAGGGCATGTGTAAACGAGGGTCCTTCACAGTGCATGGGGGGTGGGGATCCCCAGCTCCTCATCTACCATCACTGGCCCTTCAAGTATGTCTCTGGGCTGGGGAGATGAACTTCTCCCTGGCCATCAGCACCTTCAGGAAGCACCCAGTTCCCTCCTGGTCAGTCGACTCAGGGTGGGGGAACTGAGCCTTCAGGATTGGAGTCTGGGATTAGGAGGAGTCAGGCATCAGAGGTGGCTGGAGGCTTCAGCTGAGCTTTTTCCATGGCGGTGCCATATGGGAGGGAGCGCTTGAAGAATCCAAGCTAATGAAGGGGAAAGGAGGGAGACTTTAGATACTTTGGCTACCATTTCTTCCCAGATCTTATCCCAAGAGGGAATGAAGACGACTCTAGTGCTTCCAATCTCCCCATCTTGCAAAAGTGGCCTAAATTTAGGCTGTTATGTCTACCTCTCCAAGAAGTTCATTTGGCCAGGGGGGCTAAAGCTGGGGTGCTCTGGTATAAAGGAATCTTTTCATTAGTGCCATAAAAATGGCCACATATAAGCCAGGGATAGCAAATAGGCTTGAACTCAAGTTTCAAGTCTGATTGCCTAGTATTGGCTGCCTCTTGAGGAGGATTCTGAAGCCACTGCTAGGGTATGACCAATTAGTGATAGCTGCCATGGGTCTTTGGAGAAGTGACAGTACAAGTGCCATATAGTTGCCACCTGTGAGTAACACTTTTTTGCAAGTATAAGCAAACTTATCAGCTTGATTCAAGAGACTCTAAGATAGGGGCTGCAGAATGAAAGGAAGGATGCTACAGGCAGGGTCAGGATGGGATGCATGTGGTTAGGGCATAGGTACGGACATATGACTATGGAATTCATCTGGAGGTAGGTGCTTGGGATTGTGCTGGGTCAAGGGCAAAACCTGATGAGAGGGTGGCCAAGTCTCAGGTAGAATGTGGCTGACCTTATAGAGGATGTAGATGAGCAGACCTAGGAGCAGGAGGCCAATAAGGATGGCTAGGATAATGATCCACAGTGGGACACCGTGGCTGCCTTCTGCCTTGGTCCACTGCACAGCTGTGGCCACCTAGAGAGCAAGCCAGAAGTCACTGAAAAGTCATTAGTTCTTCCTTCCTATACCTGGCTCCCACTCGTCATTGGACCTGGACCCACCTTTCACCTCCCATCTTGGATTAACAGAATTCTGAACTTCAAAATCTAAATTCTTGAAATGTGCATTATTGTCTCTTAGTTTTGGGCCTTCACACTTGCTAGTTTCCTCTTGCCAGAGAATATTCCTTTCCTGAGTGGTTAGCCTGGTAGTTCAGGTCTCAGCTTAAACATCAGTTCTTGCAGGAAGCCTTTCCTGAGCCTGCAAGACTATGTGCAAGTATCCCTGTGATGTGTTCCCATAAATATCCTGGCACTTGTCACACTGTGTTCTTATTGCCCACTAGACCGTGGACTCTAGGAGTGAAGATGCCCTGTCCATCTGGCTTATCATTATATCCCTAGTACAGGACATAATAGACACTCAAAAAATATTTGTGAGCCCTGGCTGGCGTAGCTCAGTGGATTGAGCGCAGGCTGTGAACCAAAGTGTCGCAGGTTTGATTCCCAGTCAGGATACATGCCTGGGTTGCAGGCCATGACCCCCGGTAACTGCACATTGATGTTTCTCTCTATCTCCCTCCCTTCCCTCTCTAAAAATAAAATAAATAAAATCTTTAAAAATAAATACATAAATAAATAAATATTTGTTACAATAACAAGGCCAGCTCCAATCTATGCCCCAGTCCCAGTGCCAGGCCCAGCACTCTGAGCCCTATCTTCCTTGGCCCAGGCCTCTGGCCCTGGACCCACCAGAAGTTCCTTTCGAGGAAGTTGCTGAGGCAGGATTCGGTAAGGCATCTTCAGGGCTTCATACACAGCTTCACACTGCAGGCTAAATGGCTGGTGCTCTCGCTGTGGGTAGACGAAAGGCATTAAGGGCAGCACCCCACCCCCCCTTGGGGCCTAGAGGACATAGAGCTCCCCATGGTCTGGATCAGGTTCTGGTCTTTCTTTATTTTGGGCTTATTCCCTCCTGAATCTCTACATTCCTCACATGAGATGATAAATGTGTAATTGAATAGTTGTAACTAAATAATGCATAATTAAGAGAATTTTTTTTTGAATCATGAATGTGGGTTAAGCACCCAGGACAATAATGTGCACTTCATAAATGACTATTACTATTCTTTACTATTGTGTCTCCACTACAGATTCATCTTCCATGTCTGTTTTTCTATCATTCGCTGCACACTGGTTGCCCTCCCACCTTCTTTGAATGGGCCAGGAAAGGGAAGATGTCACTCTTCCCAATGTGGCCGTAGGTGGTGCCAAGGACACAGCCCTGCACTAAACAAGGGCAGAAGGGGAGCTGGAGGGCCTGGGTCCCACTCCTCAGAAGGATGTGGTGAAGGCAGTGGGGAAAAGGAGGATGAGTCCAGGCAGGCCCGAAGGTCGGGGCTTAGGGCTGAGGTAAAGCTCTCTTACTTGCAGGAAGGCCTGGGCCCTGACTCGGAAATGCAGTTGCAGACTTCGGCTCTCTTGCCGGTGGAGTGGCCCAAGCTCACAGCGCAGCCTGAAACACTCCACCTCTGGGCATTTCTGGGAAGAAAGAGGAAGCTTGAACCTGAAATTCTGCCCTTTGAGAACTCAAACAGGTACTCAACACTTGGGTCCAGACTTTATTCCCAGGATGACTTACCAGGATCTGAGGCCCTGAGGAGGAAGGGCTCTGACCTGCAGCTTCCCGTCTTTGCAGTCTGTGGTTCTGGGAATCCTTGGAATCCAACTGGAAGAGGAAAGAGACTATTAGCTGCCTCTTCCACCTCATTACAGAAACTAAGTCAGCCTATACCTGGGTTCCAGGACAGCTTCAACCTGTTCTTTTATTCATTCAACTAACTGTCTCTGGTGGCAAATCACCAAGCTCAGTGTGAAACATGGAAATGAATAAAATAGGACTTGGTCCTTGGAGTTTACAAGGAAGAGATATATAAATAAATAATTAGGCCCACATCCCTGCCTTAGGGCCTTCACATCGGCTGCTCTTCTTCTTGGAATGCTCTTCCCCTAGTCTCCAGAGGCAGGTTCATTCTCATCTTTCAGGCCTCAAGAGGTCTTTCCTGATGACTCAAACAGTCTCCAGTCCCCACTGCACCCCAGAATGTTAGCACTGCACTTTTATTACTTTTCAATACCTGTTCATCGCTCTCTTTTTACTTTTTCTTTTCTATTACTCTCCACTAAAATATAAGCTCCATGAGAGTGGGGACCTTGCTAATTTTGCTTAACACCATTATTTCCTGAGCCTATAATATGGTTCAGTACAAGCACTCATTTAATTTAATATTGTTAATGAGTAGACAGGTATTGGGGCCCAGAGGCATAGATCTGAAGAAGACTTCACAGAGCAGTTGACACAGAGCTGGGTTCTTAGCATATGCCAAGGCAAGAAATAAAGGAAGGATATTTCAGACAGAATGCGGTGTCTGTGGGCCTTCTGACCCCTGTCCAATGGCCTAAGAGCTAGCTTCAGGCACATCCTCATTGGCTCTACCAGGCCCCCAGTGACCTTCCCCAGACCTCTCACCCTTGGTCCCTCCCACATGCCACTCTCCAGGCCTCTCACCTCTAGGTACTCTGAGTTGAGGAGGTGACTGGAGGTACAGTTGCTGAGTCCAGTAAACTTGGTCATGTAGAGGAGCTGCTGACCTTCCAGAGTCTGGGGACAGCTGAGCTCCAGCATGCCCCGGCTGATGGAGCTGGGGCCCCGGTTGATGAGCTGAGGAGAAGAGAGCAAAATCACCATGAGTAGGAAGGGAATAATTCTGCCCCATTGAGACTCTGGGTCACCATGGCCCACTATATGAGGGGGACCCCAAAAAAGCCAGAATTATCTTCTGGAGGGAGGGCCCCTTGTAGTACAGGCTTCCCCTACTAGGTGAGTGTTCTAGGAACCCATCTGTATCAGTGTGCCAGCTGGCCTTGTTGTGAGAGGCTGTGTTTGGCTTCAGTGAATTTTTTGGGAAGACTGTCTCAGTGTGTTTGCATACTTCATGATGAGTGATTTACAAGTGCACCTGCTTACACTGCACTGAGTGTTTTTGATGAAAAATGCCAGGACCCCTGTGCCCCACCCTTCCTATTCACTGATCTTTCCCGGAGCAAGGTTTTTGTTTTCCCGATAATAAAAGTCCTCAAAGGGAAACGGTTTGCCATTGTGGAAGAGGTGAAACAAAAAATGGCAGAAGCACTAAAAGGCATCAAAATTGAGGAGTTCAAAAACTGGTTTGAGCGGCGGAAAAAACACCTCAATAGGTGTATTGCATCAAATGGAGAGTACTTTGAAGGGGACTGAAGTTTAAACATGTAAGAATAAATACACAATTTTTAATAAATCAATTTCAGTGTGTTTTTGGTCCTCCCTTGTGTGTACCCTGCTGCAAGCCTGCTATCTCAGGAGTTAAAGAGGACATCGATGGGCAGAGATGAAATCCTCTCCAACAGTATTCTTGGAGGTGGCTCCATCTTCCCTGCCAAGTCACTCAACTGGCCTGTCTTTCCTCTGGTTATGTCACAACTGACCCTTCCCAGGCTTTACATGTCACTGCCCCTCCCATGTTTCTGGTCCCCCATTCTGGTCCCATCCACCTGTCACTCATACTAGTTCTTCCTTCTCTTGTGGCCCACCCCTCTGCTCTCAGCTGCCGGTCCTGGACCTAGTCTTCCCTGCCTCTATCCCTCCTCACCTCATAAACATGGTGGACAGCAGGGCCCAGGTCCCCCTCCTTCTGAGGATGGTCTGGGGGATGCCAGTCGCTCACTGGGAAGAGCACTGCTTCAGGCTTGGAGACACTGAAGAGAGAAGGGTGGCTTAGAGCAGGGGTCCCAATCCCCAGGGTCCGAGGCCTGTTAGGAACCTGGCCACAAGCAAAGCTCACCTGAGCTCCAAGTCCTCTCTCCCTACCCCTGCCCCACCTACCCACAGCAGGCAAAGGAGTGAAGGGAAGCTCACATTAGCTCAGTCCCCTAACCTTCCCTCTGTCTTCAGGGTATTGCTGGTTTAGACCACAGTGGAAGGGACACCATATGCATCCCTTCCTAGAAGTCTGTCTGTCCTCCCAGTGAAGCCCCATTTCCCCTAGGCACTGACCCGTTAAGGGAGACCTGGGCTTGAGCCTCCACTGAGAGCCGGAAGGAAACCACTTCACTTTGGGAGTTGTTGAGATTCTTGCTGTGGGATAGAGAGACTGAGGTGGTGCTGGAGCCCAGCCAGGGAGGATGCCATTAAGTTCAGGCCCGCCCCCAATTGGGCTGCAGCCTGACCCCTCCCAATCCCCCCTACCTGAGGATCTGGAAGTCAAACTGAATCATTTTCTTTGTGTCCCGCAGGTGAGGAACTGTGAACCGAAGGCCACTCCAGATCTGTGGGACAGGGGAGGAGGATGGGGGGCTGTTAGATTGGGCAGCCTTACTCCAATTCCAGCTCTCCTTCCCTATCCCACAACACTCTGAATGGGCTGGTCACTGTCCTCTCAGGTCCTCTCTCTAGCCCGACTTACACTGGCTCCTGCCTTCATGGGGTTGCCCAGGTCACACACCAGTAGGCGGCTCTGGTTCACGGCAGAGTAGTCACAGCTCAGGCTGGAGAAGTTCTGGAGGTGAGGTGGGTGCACAGGTAAGATTTTTGTTGCCCCTCTCTGGCAGGGCTTCTTCCCAAGCCCTACCTGAGAGTCCCCCTGGGAGTCCGCTCATACCCCTGGGTGTCTGAGGAGTCCTGAGTACTCAGCCTCTGGAGGAGCGGTGACCCGAAGTTCAGCCTCATAAGCACCACCCTCACCCACATTCTGGGCGTGGAAAGTTAGATTCAGAGAGTTCTTGTCACCCAGGTACACATGGTTCTGCTCCCTGGAGGAGGCACACAAGGTAAGGGACACTGGAATTAATCTCCAAACTGGGACAGTGGGCTGCAATAACAATAATAACACAATAATAGCCCTGAATGGTATAGCTCAGTTGGTTGGGCATCTTCCATGAAAGGTCATGGGTACGATTCCTGGTCAGGGCACATGCCTCAGTTGCAGGCCTGGGCCCCAGTTGGGTTGGGGTGCGTGTGAGAAAGGGTACCAATCAATGCTTCTCTCACACAGTGATGCTTCCCTCTCTCTTTCTCCCTCCCTTCCCCTTTCACTAAGAACAGATAAAATCTAAAACAAATAATATGATAATAATAGACATAATTTATTGAGTTCCAACTCTATGACGGGCACTAGGCTAGATGTTTTATGTAAAGTATTTCGTTTAACTCTTCCAAAAGGCTAGAGAAGTAGACGCTATTATTTCTACTATGTGGGTGAAGAAGCTGAAATTCAGAGAAGTTGAGCAACTTCCTAAGGTCAGACAGCTAGCTACTATATCCCTATTGTACTTTTTCATGTGCCAGGCACTTGCAAGTTTTGTGTGTCCTGTTCAAGACCTTGGCATCTGGAACCCCCCAGCTTGATGTTAGCCTTCACTTACCCAAATACTTCCAGCTGCAGGTCTGGCACACAGATGTTGTCCTCTCCACAATCTAGTAAGATCTGAGCCTGGGAAGCAGAGCAGTCTTCAGAGAGGGAGCTTAGAACCCCTCCTGGTCTGAATATAGGCTCCCCACCTCCAGGGCCTTGTCCCCAGGTGCCCAGGCCCCCCTCCTCTTGGCTTTTCTCTACCTTGTCCTCACCTTTTCCTCTATGCGGCTCTTGCTCTGGTAGTGTAAGACTGGCTGGAGGCCATGGCTGTCCACAGGAGCTTGGGGGTCCAGGGAGAAGTTGAGGGCAATGTAAATCGGGGAGAGTTTGTCTCGGAACTCTGACTCGTTCTGGGTCAGGGGAAAGGGTTCACAGAGTCAGTGGACACCAGGGATTTGATGGCCCTGATCCTCAGACTCACATCTCCTTTCATCCACTTAGGGCTCTCAAGAATTCAAGTGTTCAAACTTGATCATCCCCACTGCTTGAGAGACCCTGGCAGTCTGGTCCCCAGCTCCTATGACAGAAGGACCCTTCCTCAGCCCCCCAAAGTCCCAAGCCTTTCAGTGGGATCTCCTAATCTTGGAGGGGCCCTTAGTTCTCTGTGGCCACCTTCCCCAGGCCGGTCTATATCCTGCTTGAGGCCATACCCTGAGGTAGATCTTCATCTCTCTGCAATCCTCCCGAGCCCCATTCTGGATAAGCAGGGTCTGGGTCAGGGTTGCTTGTCTGGAGGTCAGGAATAGTGCTCGCCGCACCCCTCCCTTCTGCTTCTGCCAGTCCAACTGGAGCTCCACCGTGAAGCCTGCAGCAGGGATGTATGTTAAGGAGAATCTGCCTCTCTCTCTCCTTCCTAATCTGTTCAGAGAGGAGGTAAGTGCCTATGTCCCCAGCCCCTCCATCCCGTCCCAGTGCCTGAGAGACTCAGGAGTCTCCTTTACCAATGGAATCAGGAACATGTTTTCCAGAAGCATTGAGGCAGAAGCTAAGGTTGATGCTAGAGAAAGACAAAGGGGAAAGCTGATGTACTCAACTAGAAGAGGCATCTTATCCTCCACCTATCTCCCAGACAGACCCAGACTAGGACACCCCCATTTGTTTCCTTCTGAAGGTCTGGTCTCCTTGACCACTCCAAGGCACAGACTGAGGTAGCCCAGACTGGTCCTTGAACTCTCCTGGGCCCCAGCTCACCAAGCCACAGGGTTCCCCTCCAAGTTGCAGCTGCGCTCCTCTGGGTTGAACATAGCAGGGAAGATGGTGAGGGAGGCACTCGCAGATACGATGGGGCGACCCCTGCCAAGAGTGGATGTGGGGTCAATAGAGAACTAAGACTCCTCTGGAACTTGGGCACTGGAAGCTGAGTCTCAAGCCCCAGGATCCCAGTGTCCTTTATACACTTTCCCAACCTCAGCCCTACTGAGGAATTCCCCAGTTCCCACTCTTCCCAGGCTGCCCACCCTGGAGTTCATACCTGTATACCACAGCCTTGTCCATACCAAAGGAGCCCACAATCAGATCTGTAAGAAGTCAAGAAATGACCCCCTTACAGCGAGCCCCAAATCAGAATCCACCCTAACACCCTTCTAGTGTCATAGCTCAAGAAGGCCGAAGTGAAAGGACATCGCCATCTGGTGGCAGTATCCTAGAACTGCACCCAAGGCCTTATGAAAGTGCAGAGATGGGTCAGGGGCCAGTGACGGTGGAACTCTAAGATGAACAGGGTCTAGGGCACAACTCACCAGGGTATCCATTGCCATCCAGGTCTCGGCCTCCTCGAAGGGCAGAGCCAAAGAAGTCTGGAGTGTGGCCAGCTGCCCACAGAGGCAACAGAACCTGGGAAGGCTTAGAGCGTAGCCCCACTGGGCTCCCAGGGAATACAAACACCACTCCCTGCTGGGTCTCCCCACCAAAGGGAGCCCCGATGGCCACATCTGCAAGACACACAACACACACCAGTCAACAGGCCGGGAGTCAGGAGTCCAAATCTTTACCACCAAACTCCAGGATCCTATTTTTCCCACCTGTCATTCCCAGTATTCTAATTTCTTCAAAGCCTCAAGACCTAGACATTGGGATTAAAGTCTACCCACCTGCCTGGGAAGTCACTAGGGGTCTGGATATCTTAGCCACCCTCTTCCTAAATCCCTTCTGACTCAGGTGCCTGACTCCTCCTCAGATCCTTGTACTTACCATTGTAGCCATCTTGGTCCAGGTCCCCCAGGGGGGTCAAGGAACTTCCAAAGCGGCCAAACTCATCGTGGCCAGTAATGGTAAGGGTGGGTGTGGGCTCCATGCCGTCTGGCTGCTGAAGGTAGATGTAGACCCTGCCTACCTCCTGAGGCCGCCCATCGGCTGTCCGCTCCATGAGCAGGGGTGCTCCCACCAGCAAGTCATCCAGCCTGGGGGTAGAGGAAAAAATCTAGGCATCCTGACACTGTGTCTTGCCACCTCCCTTCCCCAATCCTAGTGCCAGGAAATTCCAGGCATCCTGGATCCCAGGCTCCCTCCCACCCAAGTCAGAAGAGCTGAGGTCTTCTGGTCTTAGCCCTCAGCTCTCTCCTTGACCCTGGGTGAAGGGAATGTAAGCACAAGTGAGGAGAATCCAGGGGAAACACCTGGAGAAAAACTCTCCTTGTATTTTTTTGTCCCATCCCACTCTTCCATCCTGGGAAGGGCATCATGGTGTGCCTTTTCCCACTACTCACCCGTCCCCATTGATATCTGTTGCAGCCACTGCATAGCCATAGTAGGAGGCCATCTGGGGAGGAGAGAAGGGCAGCTCTGGATCAGAACTGTGTGCTTAATCAACAGAATCACTAGGGGATGTGGGGGGAGGTCAGAGACTTCAGGGAACCTGAGAAGTTAGGCTGAGCTTGTTGGGTCAGAGCTGGGGCTTGGTTGGCAGAGGGCCAAGCTGGGGTGGGGGTGGCGGTGTCCTCACCTGTTCCCCTGAGAAGTTGTAGAGGGATCGGATATCTGAGCCATTAAGGATGGTGACCTGGTAATGAGGAGATGCGATCATTGGCCCTGGACCATTTCATGGATGAAGGGCAGATATGTACAGACTACCCAATGGCAGGCATTCCTGGGAGACACAGACTACTCATCCCCTAACTCCCTCCTGAGCATTGCCCTCACATTCCCTTCTCTATGCCAGTAGCTCGGTTCCACAGCTACTTATCATTTTTCTCCATGTCACTTATCAACTACTGCCAGATTTCACATTTATCTGTCTGTTGTCCATCTCTACCCACTAGCATGGAAGATCTATGCAGGCAGGAGCTTGGTTTGGTTCTTTGCTTTCTTCTCAAAGCCTAAAGTAGTGCTTGGAAAGCAGGAGACACTCAATAATTATTAGCTGCATGACTGAATGCACAATGAGGCCTCAGTCATTCCTCATCTTCCAGCGCTCCCAAACCACAAACACTCCTGTCTTCTCTATGCCCCCTCTTAGTGACTGATTCTATCAGTCCCTGAGTCTTCTGACTCCTTGCTCTCTTCCCCACTCTCTCTGCTGTTACTCTGGTGAGAGTCCTCTCACAGGACTGTTGGAGAGCCTCCTGGCAACCTCCCTGCCTGCCTCAGGCTGTCCCTTGCTCTTAGCACTGTTCCCCCACTGCAGCAGAATGATTGGCATCAAGCAGTTCTAGGAGGGACACCCCTGGCTTGGAAACCTTCAGGGGTTCTCTGCAGCCACTGTCCAAAGTCTTGACTCCTTGGCTGGTCCTCTGAGGCCCTAGATAACTGGCCCCAACCTGTCTGCTTTTGCTCAAACTTTCCTTATTCTCTTCATCCTCAATGAGCCCATGAGTCTGCTAAACAGGCCTAACTTTTTTTTCTTTTCTTCCATGCCTTTTGCCATGCTCCTGGCTAGGATTCCCTCTTGCCTCATTTCCACTCATCCTTCATAGAACCTTCTCTGACCCATCCCTGCCCTGGAGAGGAGGTTATTCCTTCCCCCAAACTGCTATGCCATCTTCACCACTTTTCTGAAATTTATCATAGTGCAAGAAGAATGCTGATTTGGGAATAAGACAGGCCTGCTTTCAAATCTCTATCCAGCCACTTACTAACAGTGTGATCTTAAACAACTTATTTGGTCTCTTAGAGCCTCAGCTTTCTCATGTGTCAAATGCACATGGTAATATCTACCCCCATCGGCTTGTTGTGAAGAATAGAAATCATGAGTGGACAGTGCTCAACACACTAAGGGGCTCATGAATACTAGCTTAGGTTATAATTGTGTATGTTTTATCTTACATACTTGATCAGAAGCACCTAATGAGATGGAGTATGATGTCTTATTCATCTTCTTCTCTTTTACCTTGTCTTAATAAATGTTAACTGAACAAAATCCTATGGCATTCTTATCTGTATCTCTTTTAAAGCCCTTGTCATGGTCTAATAATAACAGCTACCAGTTGTACACTGCCCAACAGTTCACTAAGTACTTTCACATGCATTATCTCATTTCACCCTTACAAGAGCCTTGTGAGGTCAGAGCTATTATTATCCCATTATACAGAGAAGAATGAGGCTCTGAGAGGTTAAGCAGTCTCAAGGATTTTACGGAATGAAGTAGGGTATGAGTAAATAACAGAATGATCCATCCAGAGTAAGTGCCAGAACTTAGGCCCAGATCTGACCCCGTAGCCTGTGTCCCGATTCACTTTTTGAATCCTCACAAACTGTCATGCATATTTTTTTTGTGATTAGCCAGGGGAGCAGAGGGAAAGAAAGGAAAGGAGGGTTAGGCATGATCTTACATAACCATAGGTGAGGTTCCCCTTGGGCACGCCAGCAACAAAGTCTGCAAAGAGAAGAGAAAGTTGTGAACCCAGGGTGAGAAAAGGGGAGTCACAGGAATGGTGGTATAAGTGTTTCAGTTCCTGTGACCCCAGGCCCCGGGTCTCCATCCACCTCCTCCCTTGGCCCTATCCTGGGGACACATTTACCTTCTGTGTCATCACCACTGAATTCACCCACAGCCACAGAGTAACCTAGGGGACAGGGTGGGTGAGTATTAGTATTCTCGCTTTGTGGACTATCGGCCCTGGCCCATCCTCCAGTCCCTCCCCCACCCCTACTGGGCCTTCATAGTCAGCCTGCATACGACAGAGGCACTGTGGATGCCTGATTAGAAGGAAAAGAGGCAAGGGGGTATGTGAGGACAGGGGCACCTGAGGTTATCCCCCGTAGTTTCCTCCCACTTGCTCACTCACCCAGATAGCTGTCATCATACATGGAACTGGCCTGCCGAGTCTGCAGCTGCCCCTGAACCAAGTTGATCAGGTACTCAGGGTAATAGGATTCTGCAATCTGCTCCTGGGTGGCTGACAGGATCTGGCCTGGAAAAGGGGATGAGGAGGAGATAGACAGAGTAGAAGAGGGCAGAAAGGGGAGACACCGGGGTGGGAGGGGGTGACTGGGTAGGATTCCAAAAGCCTGGTTCAGGGAAGGGAGGCTTGTGGAGGGTTGTAAGTCTCAAGAAAGGGAGAGGAGGGAAGGATGGTGAGAGGTCTTGTGTCAGGCGACTAGGGGTCAGCACAGAGGGACTTACCTTGCCAGAAATAGCTCCCGGGCCCACCCAGGACCACACGCCCTGTCTGTGGGGGGAAGCAGGTGAGTTTACATCTGGCCCTGTGTCTGCCACCCACAGCCCCTTCCCTCCTAGGTCACCCTCTCACCTTGGTGAACTCAGCACTGAAGCCCCCTTGGCAGTAACCCTGTCCTGCTGCCCAGCTGAAATCTGTGAGGGAAGAAGGTGGTGGGAAGGAGGCCTGCACAGATAGGTCATGCAGGAGAGAAGAGAGATTGGGGAAGGAGGTGGGAGAGGGAACCCGAGGATGGACCTCCCTGAACCAAACAGTGAGCATAAGACTAATAAGGGGAGAGTTTGTAGGGACTCATACAGAAAAGGCACACACAGGCACATGACCACTCTTGCCCTACCTGAGCGGCAAGGTGCATACTCCAGAATTTGGGTGAAGTTGTTTGTGGAGAGGTAGCAGGTGCCCACGGGATCGCTCAGTGGCTCCTTCTCTGTGCGCCAGCTGTACAGTGGAGCGCAGGCCTGGGAAGGTCCCAGAGGAGGGGGCTTCAGGTTTAGACCAACAGGAGCCCTCCTCCCTCCCTCCAGGCCTGTGCTCCACTACACCCAACCACGGCCTGGCCCCTAGCCACTTCCCTGAGCCTGCTGGCCCCTCACCAAGATGGAAGAGCCGTGGGCTCGAACTGTTGCCCCGAACCACTGTAAGGACTTGTACTCCACAGGTTCCTCTTCCTCTGGGATGGAGAATGAGGACTCCAGGATCCGAGAGCCTTGGGGAAGTGAGAAAGGGGAGTCATGCAGGTAGTGGGCAACTGAGCCCTAGCACAACCTCACCCTCAGCCTGGGGGTGCTCAAGGTCTTATAAGCCTGAAGCCCATGACTCACTGGGAGGGGGAGTGGGTAAGGGTCTTTAAACTCAGCTTTGTGTAGCCTGACTCACCCCTCCTCTCTATACACACACACCTGGGGTTTCTAGTGTTGCCTTCCTCTGGTCCAGCTGGGACGAGTGTGCTTGCAGTGAGGTGGGGGGAGGAGGGTACTGGGGGAAGAATGGCTATTTCCCAAGAGGATAACCCTCTGGCTGCACTTCTTTCTACCTGGGCCTCCTCTCTAAGCACCTTGTTCTTTGCTTGATCTTTCTCACAGCTCTGGATTGCTGTTCCTTTATGTTTCTGCCTCTCCCTTTTTTTTTTCTGTGCATCTGTCTTCCTCTTTCTAAGTCCTAGTTCTGCCCTCTATAGGACATCCTTTTTCATCTCTCTGATGCATACCTGCCTTTCAGGTTAAAAAAAAATCATGCTGTTTCATGATCTTATCTCCCCCCAATCGCCTCCATCTTTTTATGCACTCCTTTTGTCCCCTCACCCCAGTCTTTATCTCTGCAGCCAGACTGCTCAAGCTCATGTCCTTACTCTTCCATTTACTAGCTGTGTGACCTTGAACAAGTTACTTAACTTCTATTTCCTCACCTATAAAATGGGGATAATAATACCTCATACAGTTGTTGAAAGGAGAGCATTAATATGTATAAAGTGCTTACGACAGCGCCAGGCACAGAGCAAATACTCTTGAAATGTTAGCTGTTATCTCTTGCCTGTCTCCCTTCTTCTGTCTCTGAATCTACTCTGGACCTTGAGCTCCTTGATGGCAGTGGCTAAATCATGTTTCAATCCTCCGCAGACCCAGCACAGTGCCTGGCATGCACTATCACTTAGTCAGTGCTTAGTTACATGAATCAAATAGTCTGTGTGCCTCTCCCTGTCTTTGTCTGTGTTACTGCCCTGGCCTCCCTGAGTTGTGGGTGATTCAGGGGAAATGAGAGCCACATGTTTCTGAATCATGCCCGCCCTCCTTGGGCTGGGCTGGACTGGGAACGTGGTGTGAGTGCCATGGGGAGCCGCTGCAGGGCTGCACAGAGCTGGAGTACTACCAGAGCATCAGAACGCTGTGAGGGCACATGGCCAAGGAACTGGGAAGGCTCTACCCTTCACTCTGGGCACCACCAGCCCCGCCCCCAAGCCACAGCCCCACCCCCAACCTCTCCCTGAACTTCACAGGACTACCAAGGTTGGTTACCTTTACTGTCAAACTCAATAGGGGTGCACTGTGCCAGGCTGGTGCCCCAGGGACAGAGGTAGACGGCACCACCCTGCAGCACTCCTGGCTGGCTGGTGTTAGCCTTGGGTGCCCCCACCAGCACACTGACCCTGTGGAGGGGAAAGAAGAGACAGTTCAGTGTGGTTCCTAGCTTTTCAGTCTCCCAAGGCAGGAAGGACCCAGACCTCTGGGCCAGGGGCTGGCTGGGGGGTAGATGCCCCCTGGGTTGTATTTATATCTCAGAAGATGCCTTGGATGCCAGAGGCATAGGCTGGAGTCAGGCGGTCCCCATGTGCTGCTGTCACTAACACAACCCCTCTCCTCCTCCCACCACTCTCCTTCCTGTCCTACCTTGCCCTGTTGTTAAAGAGAGAGGAGCCAGAGTCAGTTCTGGGAGGGAAAGAGGGGCCAGAGATTCTGGCCTCAGCTTCTTCATCTCTCTATGGCCCTGCCAAGATTGGATGTGCAGCTCCTGGAACCCAGGGCCTTCTCACCTAGCCTGTACCCTCTTGTCCCAAGCCAAAGCCTTTCTCTGGGCCAAGACCCAGGCATCCAGCTGCCCTGCTGCCCAGCCGCCCAGCCCTGGGGCGTGTAGGAGGAAAATGTGAGTCTTGGAAATCAGGCAGTAGAAGTAGCAAGAGGAGCTGGCGGATAGTGAAAATAGATCATTCCCCTGGGCTTGGGCCTGGGCCTGGCTTCACCTTGGGCTCTGGTGGGGACATCCCCAGTCTCAGAACCCCTTTCCCACACACCACCTCTAGAAGCTTGTAGTCAGATCCTGTTCTATTGGAATCTTAGTTTTGGACACAGTTCCTCAGTCCCCCCTGAAATGACAAGGAAAGGGTTGCCTTTGCTGGGGGTCCTGTATAATGGGGTGGTCATAGTTAAGGTCTTGGACAATCTTCCCATTTTTGACGGTCTCTACCATTCCTTGGTCTTTGCCTCTGAGGCTTCTGCATAGCAGTCAGCCCTCTGGCTTTCTCCTCTAGGATCTCCCATGAGGACTGCATCTGGTAACTCAGGAAACTGGGCTTGGCCCTGGGCCCGTGTCCCTGCAAGCCTTAGCCTCTGCTTTCCTCCCATACCTGCCTCTGGTACTACTTCTTAGTCTCTCTTTTTCGGTGCCTGTGACTGCTTGCTCTCTAGCTTTTGGTTTTTGGGTCTTCTTTCTCCTGATCCCAGATCTTGGACTTCTCCATCTCTACTGAGTCCTGTCCCCTTTCAGTTTTGGCATTCCCAGTGACCCCTGTTCCCTGATATTAGGATACCTTCTTCAGCATTTCTTACCAGGAGAGAGTGTCTAAGTGGGTGATTATGGTAGAGGTCACAAAAGCTGGGGTTGTCTTCCAAGAGGACTGGGTGGGGAAGGGGTAAAAGGGGTGGTCCAAGAGGAACAGGTGATGGGAACAGAGGAAACAGTTCCAAGGGACTGAAGTGGGGAGTGAACAGTGGTCTAGGAGGGCCCCAGTTTGAGAATAGAGGAGGGAAAAGGCAGGGTCCAGAAGAATAGGAGGGAGGCCCTGAGGGTGAGAGTTCCTGGAGTGATGGGGGGGTGGGGTGCCAGCCTTGGTTACCCTGGGGACAGGAAATGTTTACTGCTAGTGGCTTCCTGTCGGTTTCCAACCTCTCACTTCTCCGTTTGTCTCCTACCCACTGGGCCCCACCCTTTTCGCTCAAACATTGCACATTGGGAGGTGGGCATTTAGGTAAGATTGATGGTGGGGAGAGGCTGCATTGCCTCAGGGCTGGTGAGGAGTGATGAGTGCAACCCTCTCTTCGCAGGGGCAGCCTCAGAAAAGTTGTGGTACCGGAGGCAGTGAAGAGCACTGCACCAGGAGTCAGCCCTGGTCGGCAGTCAGGCACCAGCTCAGTGTGGACTTGGGCTATACTCTTTCCCTTTTTTTCTGGGAAGAGGTTGAACAGGTTATCTCAAAGTCTCTGGGAGCTCTGACAGTCTATTTCCAGGAGAACACAGGGCTGTGCCCAAGGGACCCAGTTCCCACTCTCAATTTTTTTCAACACTGAGCTTTTGAGGGTGGCCTGAGGAAGAAGGCTGGAGTTTGTCTGCCAGGGTTGGAAGGTGAGACAGCGAGACCTTACAAAGCTTGTAAAGGCCACAAGCTCATGGGCCAGGGGCATATGCACTGTGGCTGTGTGAAGGTTTGGCAGATCTGACATGCAGGCAAGGGACACAGTCCCTGATCCAGACATGCCCCCCACCACACATGGGTTATCCGAAAGGGGTCAGTGGCCCTTCTATCTTAGCTTCCCCAACTCAGTCAAATACCCATTGCCCTCTCCTATGTGCCAAGTGAAGTGCTTGGTGTCAGGGATGGTACACCACATAGCTTATCCTTATTCTCTTCACTCTTAGTTCCTGCTTCCTAAATCCTGGAGAGGTTAGGTCCTTTTAGGGGTCCAAGAAGGTAACATTGGAGGGTCCTTGGGCTATTTTCAATTTTTCAGAAAGCCTAACGGAAATCATGCATTTACCTGATAAGGCAGCCCAGGCTAATTAAAACCTCAAGTATATTTGCTTTTGGCTGGAATTTTATCAACTCTTGTATAGAGAACCTGGATATCTCATATTGGTCACAAGCTCTGATTGGCAGCTATTGATGTCTTCTTGTTCTAATTTCTAGTTGATAAATATGGGAAAAAGGAATTAATTATTTCTTACTAAACGTGGCACGGTAGATAAACTCTTCTAAAACATAGAGTCCAAGGGAAAAAATAATTGCCATAATTTATTCTGAAGTCTCAGAACCCTGAAATTCCAGAGTTGGTTCTTGGAGACACAGGTTGCCGCAGCTGGAGGGCACAGTAGAGGGCACCCACTGGTCTGAAGACTTCTCGAAGATGCCTCAGGGCTGCCGCAGGGAGTAAAGAGAGTCTAGTGTGGTCTAACACGCCTCCCCATCTTCCTTTACAGCAACCTCCTTTCTTATTTTATATAGAATGTCTTGGTAAGATATCATTTGAATTAAAAAAAAAGGAAATAAAGGAAAAAAGACTGCCCTGGCTGGTGTGGCTCAGTGGATTGAGCACTGGCCTGAGAACTGAAAGGTTGACACTTTGATTCCCAGTCAGGGCACATGTCTGGGTTGCAGGCCAGGTCCCTGGTTGGGGTTGCCAAGAGGCTACCCACAGATGTTTCTCTCAAATATTGATGTTTCACTCCCTTTCTCCCTCCCCTATACTCTCTCTGAAAATAAATAAAATCTTAAAAAACAAACAAACAAAAAAAACAAAAACAAAAACAAAAAACCCTCTGCTGCATCCTATGTCCTTATTGTATAGATGGGAAAACTAAGACCCAGAAAAGTGAAGTAACATGTCCAAGGTCACTCAGAATCCTTCTCAACATAAGAACCAGAAGCCAGGAATCCTGATTCCTAGGCCAGTGTTCTGGTCTACCCTGTTGCCAATTTATCCTCTCCTCTCCTCTCCACTATCTCCCCAGCCAAGTTTCTGATTAACCAAGGTCCTGTTCACTAGATGGTTACTGTTTGACCCCGTTGGCCTGACAAAGTTGGGGAGGAGAGAAGCAAGTGGACCAGGGCCCAGTTCCTTCAGGTCTTACAGCAGCCCTGGCCAGGCTAGAACAGGACACCTAGTTCTGGGTTCCCCAGTGTATTCTCAAAGAAACTGCCTGGCCGGCTGGGGAGGCAGGGTTGCCTCTACCTACGGCAACTGAGTACCAGAAGGGAAAAAGAGCTGGGCTAAGCCTGGTGTACCCTTTAAGTTTGTGTCCTAGGCCAAGTCACTTTTTTTCTCCAAGCCTTGGATTCTTTATCCATAAAATAATGGGTTGCCCTTGAATGGGTTGCCCTAAAAAAAATTCTAGTTCTAAACTTCTATGACTCCTGAAACTTCAGTGTAGAAATATATAGAAAATAAAATGGAGCAATAATGCTTCCTCTGTCTAATGCAAGGATTTTTGTAATGATCCAATGGAAAACTTTACATGAAAGTGCAAAGGAATGTGAGGGACTATTATTACTATCACTGTTATAAGAAAATATTAAAAGCAGGTAAGAAATGGAGGGAAAACTTAGAAAAAGAACTAGGTGGTATCTATGGAGGAGAGAAACAGAGACAGAAAACAGCTACCTTATAAAAATTATGCCTCCCATGTACTGATCACCCTCTATGGACCAGACGCCTTTTATATATTGTCTCATTTAACCTGGCCAGTGTGGTTGGAGCGTCATCCCATAGACCGAAGGGTTCCAGGCTCTATTCCTGCTCAGGGCACATACCCAGGTTGGGGTTCAATCTGGGTACTTCCAAATTGAAAGCAACGGAAGGATTTCTCTCTTTCCCTCTCTCTAAGCAATGAAAACGTGTCCTCGGGTGAGGATAAACACACACACACACACACACACACACAGTCTCAGTCCTCAGAACAGCCTTATAAGTTAGGTGTCTGATTTTCATAAGGACACCAGGCTCTAAGAACTGGCCCTAGGTCACACAAAGAACAAGTAAGTGGAGGGACCAGGGTGCACATGCAGTTCTGCCTAACCTAAGGCTTGGCCCTTGTCCACCATGCAAACTCTTTTGTGCTCACCCCACCCTTTGATGCTGTTTTGGTGTCTAGAATGAGAAGTGATGCAGAGGGACTGAGAACACTGAAGCCCTCCCTCTCCAGAGATGGTGTCAGGTGAGGGGCTATGTGTGTCCACTTGGGTAGGAGGGCGTGGAAGGCCCAGCTGTGGTGGAAGGGAGGCCACTGGGGAGGTGGAATGTTCCGAGTCCTATTCTGAGAGTGTATTGTAAAGAGAAAATGAGAGGGGGAGGAGTGCAAGCTAGACACCTGGGTTCTCTTGGAAGGAGAGATGAGAAGAGGAGGGGAGAGGGATGAAAATGCTGGGTCCTGTTTTAGAAGAGGGCTTTAGGGACTGCAAGATCAGGCCAGGGGCCAGACAGTCACCTAGGGAACCGGAAGTGTGTGAAAGTCCAGATGTTTTAGAGGAATGTTTTAAAGGGGAGGTGACACTACTTTTAGGTGTGGGGTGGGGTAAGAGAAAGGTTACCCAGATGTGGGGAGAATCGCATCCCCTCCCTCCTTCCTTTCCTCTTTTTTACTCCATCAGGGTTGTGGTAAGCAGTTTGAGGGGGCCTTGGGGAGGCCAGACCTGGCAGTGGTTCCAGGCCAGGGTGATGCAATGGGGTTTGGGCAAGTGGCCAGCGGGGTGGGGTGGGGGGTGGGTGGGGACCTTGAATAGCCCAGAACCAACAGCTAGGGCCTAACTATCTCTTTTCCCATTCCCAAGTTCTCTAGACAATGGAGAAATTTAAGCTCTCCTCCCCAATTAACCCATTTCTCTCAAAATTAAAGAAAATGAGTAGAGATCAATTAACTGTATCAGGTGTAAAAACAGCTTACTTCTGACAGAGGTCCTATCAACCCTGAGATACTATAGATTGGAGTGGTGGTGGTAGGGGGTGGGGGCATTGGGAAGCTCAGAGCCCAGAGATGTGGGAGAAAGAGGGTTACTGTGGAGGATCAGGAATCTGGCATCTGGAGGTCCCTGTCCCAGTCCAGGAGCAGCTACCTTCCCCTCTTACTTCCCAATCCCAACATTTAAATAATACCCCCAGTTCTAATGTTGCCTCAACTCCAACTTCGGTTTCCCCATGTCTGTGGGCTCCCCATTTTCCAGGAACTTAGGGTCCGGCCTGATGGTCACCCTGCTGAGCTAAGAATGAGGATCCTCCTTTGAGCCTTCCCCTGTCTCCGGTGTCCTGTGTTCTGATGCTACTGGGCCCAGCGAGCCGAAGTCTCCTGAGCTTCCGACCCCAGCCCCAGAATTCCCGGTCTTAGTTCAGCTCCAGCCCACAAGCTACAGGAAACCAGCTTTTCTCTTCCTCCCCAGAGCTAGAGGAAGAGGGAAACCGCCCACCCCCCTTCACGCGCGCACACACACCCCTCCCGACACATCCGAGCACCCGCCCTTGGCTGAGCCCACCCGCAGCCCCGGCGCCCCCAGTGCCAGGGTCCTGGGACTCTCCCCAAGTTCCTGGATCCCCTCATCGGAACAGAGAATGGGGGTGGAAGGTGGAGTAGGAGACCAAGAAGAAAGGGAAGGGAGTCGCAGTCTCCTCCCGGGTCTTTCCCAGTCTGAGCTGAAGGGGGAGGGGAGGATGAGGCTGGCCCCCATTTAACCTCTGCGCCCCCTCAGTTTCCAACTCGCCTCTTACTACACACGGTTCATTCTGCTTCGACTAGTTCTCTCTCCTCACAATGGCCATCAGGGACCTGAGGTCCCCCGGTGCTCCAAAGAGCCCTTCCCGGCCTCCAAGACCCCTCTTCGCCCGCATCCGCCTCGGTCCCGGCAGCTCCCAGATCTCAGCCAGAGACCCTCCGCTCTCCATTCATGCGCCCTCCTCTCCCTTGGCCGCGAGACCCTGCGCAGACTTCTCCTGGTTCCAGCGTCGTGTTCTCTCCCCACCCCACACATGTCTCCCCACTGATTTCTCTCAAATGCCAGGCCCCCTTCACGCCGGCCACTGTCTCCTCCTTACTCCTGCGCGGGCCCCCAACTCCGGTGCGGGCCCCCAACTCCAGCCCTAGTCCTTCCAAACTCCGCCTCTCAAGCTCAAGTCTCGGTACCCTCCAGACTTCAGCCGCGCCCCCACTTCCAGGCGTCCCCACCACCCCCTCCATCCTGCCGCCAGCTCTCCTCACTCACTCGTCTGTTCCCGGCCGGTAAAACTCCACCGAGAAGCCGAAGAAGGAGCCCGGGGGCCCAGAGAGCACCGCTGGGGCCTCCGAGTCTAAGTTGAAGCCCCCGACCCTGGGTGTCGGCGGCAGCAGTAGCAGCAGCAGCGGCAGCAGCCGCGGCAGCAGCGGGGGTCGGTGGCGGGGGCCCCAGCGTGGCTGCGCGGCGTAGAGAAGGAACCCTGGCGCCGGGCTCCCCATAGCGCCCGCTCTTCCCTGTCCTGGGGCCACCGACCCGGAGCCGCTTCCTAAACCTCCCAGAGGCGAATGACTCAACGCGGGGAGGAGTTTGCCAAACTCCCGGCTGAGCCCTCCCCCCGCCTGCCGGGGGGGCTGGCAGGGGGGCATTCCTGGGTCCTCTGAACGCTGAGCCCGCGCCCCCCACCCCTAAGGGGTGTGGGGGGGCCGCACCTCTCCACTCCTCTCTCCTAGCCCCAGCTGGAGGCCGGTAGTTTGTACTGGGTCAGACTGGGCGGGTTTGGGCTCTTCCCCCTCCTCTCTCTGCTCCCCCCCGCCTTCCTCCCCCCTCCTTTCCAGATGTACAACGTAAACGCTCGGAAAAGGAGTCGGAAAAAGGGAGCCGAGAATTTCCTAATGAGGAAAGGAATCACCTCTGGAGGTCGGAGGAGCCTGTATATGTGTGAGGTCTTCCTCACTTTTTCAGGGAGGAGACTTTTGGGTAGAAAGAGGCGGGAGGCATATCTGGCATCTGGCCAACTGGGATTCCCCTTTGCCTTCCGGGGCCACTGGGTGCCGCCTGGATTCCTGCCAGCTGGATCTGGGACTCAGGAGTTGAGGCACAGAGCGCTCCTGGTCTGATGGAGGACCTCCACAGGCTTCTGTAGTCTGCTGCCCTTCACCCCAAGCTACTAGAATTGAAAACCTAGGAGTCTGGGGTCACTCACCAGGAGGATTCTGCTCCAGGTCACCCCCTTCTTGGTTTCAGGGTATAGAAACCTCTGTTGAGCTCCTTCCTAGAATATGGCAGTTGACCAAGAGCCTGGGAGTGATAGGGAGGGTGGTGTTTTGGCCTCTCAGTGTCTTCTTGATGAAAACCGAAGTGATTCCTATAAACCTGTAGAGTTGTAGCATGGGGTGGAGTGGTGGTGTTGGTATCTTGCAAAGGGGCCACTCCATTCTCCCCAGGTCCCCTGGTAATGTAGAGGAAGAAACTCTGTAGCAAGGGAAGGCAGTAACCCCCTGCCCACCCCTTCCTCCAACCCTGGCTCTGTGTACTGTGATCACCTTTCAGGATTCTAGTCTTTATTGTAGTCTGGGGGAGGGGGACCTAGGGGACTAGATTCTCTCCTACCCGCCACTCCCTTCCAGCCTCCTTCCTGTCTTTTTCCTCCAGGACTCCTTTCCTTCCAGGATAATAATTTCTCAAATCAAACCCTGCTCCCTCTGTTCCCCAGTCCCCTGCCTCACTCTGGTCTCAGGGACTCAGAATAAAAATGTCCAGAATCAGTGCTTTTTCTTTTGCTATGAGTTTCCTTCTGCTACTGTATTTTCTGCCCAAAATCACCCAGTTTTTTTTTTAAAGCACTCCCCACCCCCCATGCCCCGCAGCCCGTTGTCAGCTGCAACCCAAGGGACAAGCCAGCTGGTCAGACTGTGGGATAATGCTGGCCCCCATCCCACTCACATCTGCAGGTCTCGACCCTTACTTAGGTGAGGAACCCAAGCAAATTCTGGATCAAGATCTTAAGCATAGCTCTGCCGGAAGGCTGAGAACCCTCTTTGGGAGGAGAGGGGCCGAGGCCTGCCTGCCATACAAACCAGAAAAGCACATGTGTGTGAACCCAGCTCTTTCCTTTCTCAGCCCAGGCAAAAGCTTTTTAGGTTTTCTCAGGATTTGGGAGCTTGGGCTGGAGGGTGGAGGGGTACAGGGAGGGAGGTGTGTGACTCAGCTCCTCCCAGGAGCCTTGGTGGGGGACAGGGGACATAGCGTTCTATTCCAATTTTCTTCCCAACTCCACCCCCCTCCCACACTTGGCCAACTCAAACAGGCCCCCTCCCTGTCCATTCCCTGCTTCTGTTTACACCAGGAGCCCCTTAGTCATTCCCTGGCTGGCTTTTCTACTCTCTCCAATATCCCTCTTCTCTTGGCTCTCTGTGTCCTTATAAGTCCTCTCCCAGTGGCCCCAACACCTCCTGCTTTTCTTCTCACCGTGCCTGCTCCAGGTCAGTCCTGAAGTTGGGGTTCCCTCTTAGTTGGAGTTGTTTCAGCATAGCCCTCCAGGTCTGGAAAGGTCAGCCAGGAGGGGACTCTAGAAGTCATCAGCCCAGCCCTCTCCTTCAGAAGAGGAAATGGGCGTAGAGAGTTTAAGTGACTTGTCCAAGGTCACATGGCTAGCCAGTTAGTGGTGAGCCTAGAACCTAAGTGTTTTGACTCTAAATGCAATGCTTTCTCCTCTCAGCCCATTGCCCTTGAAATCCTCTGTCTCCTCAGCTTTTTCTGTCTTGTGTATCTCTCAGCTTGTCTCTGACCCAGCCTGTGTGTCTGCCAGTGTCTCTGTTTTCTCTCTCAGATATGATCTCTCTCATAGCCTCTGTCCTTTTATCTATCAGTAGGAATGATTTGCTGTGATGACAGACTATTATTAATCATGGTCTGCTTGACAGAGGAATAGAAGGGGTGAAGGGCAAGGGCAGACCACTCACCAGGTTCCTGCTGCCACCAGCCTACCTGCCCAGAAGGCTGGAACCTTAGAATCAGAAGAGTGAATTTCCATAGAAATGGACAGGATAGAGGTGCAAGTTCTAAAGCCAGGAGCCATGCTGAGTTTCAACAGGGTGAGAGAGTATTAATAATGGTTTATTTAGCATGTGCTATATGCCTGGCCCTGGGCTTGACATTTAACTTGCCTTTATTGAATTTAGAAAAATTTTTAAAAGATTTTTTTAAATTTATTTTTTTTAGAGAGGGAAGGGAGGGAGAAAGAGAGAGAGAGAGAAACATCAATGTGCAGTTGCTGGGGGCCGTGGCCTACAACCTAGGCATGTGCCCTGACTGGGAATTGAACCTGTGATGCTTTAGTTCGCAGCCTGCACTCAACCCACTGAGCTGTGCCAGCCAGGGCTGCCTTTATTGAATTGAATCTTCCCAACTATCCAGCACTAAAGATATTGTGATCCTTATTTTACTGTGAGGGAACTGAGTCTCAGAGAATGAAGTGACTAAGCCAAGATCCACAGAAACAAAGGGCCAGAGGTGGAATCCAAATTCAGTCCCAGCTGATCCAAAGCCTGTTGCTTTTCCCACTGTGCTGTTAGTTTAGTCCTCTAAATTGTTAGTTTAGTCCTCTAAGTTTCTGTGGGGGAAGATTCTGGAGCAGGGACCTTAACCTAGGTCCATTGTTCCCAGAGTGGGATAGAAAGAAGATCAGGTGCATAATTGACTAATCCTCTGAAACTGGAAGTTTTTGTGTGTATGTATGTGATTTTTCTGGGGTGAGACTCAGTTGCTTCTTTTAGATTCTCAAATGCCTGGAAATCCAAAGAGCACTGAGGCTGAATGTCCTGATTTCAAGGGATAGATCTGAGCTTTGTTGAGCCTGTAAAAAGCCTGGTTGGGGCTTTAGTTGAGTGAAGTCTTCATGAAAGTAAACTTTCCAACTGGTGTATGGTAGCACACACAAATAGGGTGTAGGTGTGCTGAGATCATATTAATCCCCTCATCTCTTGCAGCCTGCCAAAGTCCCCAGGCTGGTGGCTTCTTCCCAGAGTGAACTCTCTTGCTTACTCCAGGGGATTATAAAAATATAACATCAATGTGATATGATACAAAAGAGTTTGGGAAGAGTTTGCTGGACAAAGGAGGCAGAGGAGCTTGTTGGCTTGTGGCTCCTGGCTTTGGCTCTGGAATCCCACTCCTGCCCTATGGTGGGGTAAGGGAAGAGGGAAGGAAGGAGGGATACTAATGAAGATTATAAAGCTTCAAGTGTATCTCTGGAAGGAAAACAGGAGCCTAGTTAACCCAGGAGTCTGGGTCCAGAGCCAGCTAAAGTTGGGGCATTGCTCTGAGTGTGTGTGTGTGTGTGTGTGTGCCTAAGAGAGAGAAATTGGAAAGTACAGGAGTAGGTCATCTGAACTTTGTGACTCTGTCACTGCCCTGACTCAAAGTCTGGGTCTGGGCCTGGGGGAACTGACGGCTCCATCATTTGTGAGTCACCGCCCACCACCAGCACTCCCTGTCTGACCTGGGAGAAACCCCTCCCCCATGTCCCAGACCTAAAATAAACCCAAACTCCCCTCTCCTTTTCATCCCCACGTTGCTCAGATAATAGGAACGATGGATGAAAGATGTTTGTTGGGGTGACAAAATCAGGCCTGGGGGATAAGATATTTGGGTTTACTTGGTGCTCTAGGACTCTGAACCTAAGGATTGAGACTATGA
Organism: Phyllostomus discolor; assembly: GCF_004126475.2. Classification (NCBI taxonomy): domain Eukaryota; kingdom Metazoa; phylum Chordata; class Mammalia; order Chiroptera; family Phyllostomidae; genus Phyllostomus; species Phyllostomus discolor. The sequence goes on along the minus strand of NC_040904.2, from coordinate 162,771,197 downwards.
CCATATATCTCTATAAGGACTAAACTGGAAGTTTTTCCAGGCTGGGCTAGGCTGAGGAGGGACAGAAGGACAGGGATTAGGGGAAGGGCACTCACTGAAGAGGAGCAGGGCTAAGCAGACACTGGAGTAAAAAATATAAGACCCAGGGGTCCAAACAGCAGATCAATGAGAAGGAAGTTTCTCTATCCCAGCTAGTGCCTTCTCTTCCAATCACTCTTCAGTTTTTCTATCCCCTCCCGCTCCCCTGCCCCGCCCCCAACCCTGCAACAGCAACAGAACTCTACAGCAAAATATAACAACTCCACGTAAGAAGTTAAAAGGGAAATAAGATTCTCTGGGTTGTACTAAACATTAACCTCATTTTATTTGCTCATGTACCCCACCCCCATTATTTTCTGTTCTTTTTCTCTGCTTTGCTGCCATGTACCTACCTCTGGAGAGGAAAGGAGTGCCTGAAGCTTCTGGGCTCAAGGGCCTGGAAACTGGAGGGGAGATCCTTCCGGGGTGGGAGCTGTGGGCTGGAGCATCAGTTTCCTGGGATGGCCTTCACAGATGTAAGCACATCTGGAGGCCATCAGGGAGGGACTTGGAGCATCAGGATTCTCAATACACAATCTGATTGAGGCTGTGAGGCACTGAGGATGAGCCAGGATTCCTCCTACCCTCACAAATTTGCCTGCCATTTCTAGCTCTCTCTTGGGAAGGATTACCGATCCCAGACAGGAAGTTAGGGCATCAGAAAAGGCCAGGAGGAGGGCAAGAGGGCCAAGGATTGCACCTAAACCCAGACGTACTTTTTCACTAGCTTCATCACTTTCTAGTTCTATAAAGGTGTCAGCATTTCTGATCAGATAGGAATCAGGGTGTGTGTGTGTGTGTGTGTGTGTGTGTGTGTGTATGCAGCATAAGTATGCTGTTTAACCTTAACATAATAATATATATGCTGTAGCATCAGGTTGGGGATGTGGAACAGCTGGCACCCCTCCTTGCTTTTCATGAGAAGGCGTAAGTCCTCCTTATGAGTTCTCATGAGTTCTCTGGATCTCTGGCACTTCTCACCCTTTAACCTACAAACAAACACACACACTCTTTCCTTGGCTGCAAATTCCTCCTTGTCCATCATCACCTTGTAATGAGCACATTTGTTTTCCAGGGATCGTGTACAGAGCTAAGAATAGGTCCACCCACTTGCCCTTCCTCTCAGGGAGATCTAACATTTTGGGGTGCTGAATAGGGGGTAAAGGGTGAATAGTAATCCCTGCAAGGGTCCAGGTGTCTCCAGCCACTGGCTCCTTAGGGTGAAGTGGAAAGTCTCTGAGCCTGAGATTCGGACTCGGTGACATGGAGCACTCTTGAGGAGCAGAGCTCACTCTTCCACAGCTATAGCTTGAGGAAGGAACTGAGCCTTGAAAGATTCTTGAACAACTCCTGGACTCCAAGGTTATGATTTAATGAGTTGAGGTAATATAATAGAAGGTAGTGTTGTGTGACATTTACAAGTGGTTTATTTCCAGGTCTAACTTACAAAAATTGGGCTTCCTGCCTCACCTTCAACACAAGTTGAAGGGCTGTGCTCTTTGAGCCTCCACCCCTTATCACCTCTGGCCTCAACCCTGGATTGGACTTCAAAGCGCCAGGGGAGAAGCCAAGGGGAGGAGCTTCCTGACCTTTTGGTTTAGATCCTTTCTGAGAGTTGTCCAGTAGCTCAGAGGTCAGAGACCTCTCTGTCCCAGTCTCTGACATAGATTTGGTTAGATTAAATCTAGGTCCCAGCTGACAGAATTGTAGGGCTAAGGCCTTCATGTGTCAGAGATAGAGGAGGGATGTGTGATAGAGATTGGCCTGGAAAGTTTGGGGTTTGGGTAGACAACTGAGTGGCTGGGGGAGGGAAAAGTGGGATGGAGCTCTAAACTTTTACTTTCAGGAGATCAACGCTTCCTTCAGGCCACACCCTCACACCCAGCCAGCATTGGCTGGTCACTCCCCCACAGCTGGCTGGGAAGAGATCTCACCACCTCCTTAAGCCAATTGCTTACAGATGTTCTAGGAAAGGGGTGGGGGTTGAAAGGAGAAAGGGAAGATAGAGGGAGTAGGGAAGAAAAACTAAAGGAAGAAGGGAGAGAGGAAAAATTGTGTCAGGTGGGTAAGCCTGTGAAGATGAGGAAGAGTGGGAGGAAGACCGTAGGAGAGGGAATGAAGAAATGAAAAAAAAAGGGTCTTACTTCCTCTGTAATTTGCCTTATTCACTGCAGGCAAATTAATCTTCTGAAATCAAGGCTCTGATGATGTTACTTCTTAGCTCAAAACCTTTCATGGCTCCAACCTTCTAATCAATGAAGATCTGTCTACTCCAAAGTGCCTAGAACTGCACAAGGCACGTTGGGTCAGTGCCATTGACATTGACCCAATTCAGTGTACATTTTTTGAGTGCTAACTATGTGTAAATCTCAGTGGGTCATGCTGGGGGCAAAAAAAGGGAGAAGGAGAGGGAATTGACATAGGATGGAGACATAAATAAAATGAAAGAGATGGATAGAGAGAAAGATAGAAGACACAGAGTGACTGTAGGAGGGAGACCCAGGAGTAATGAGTGGAGAGTGAAAGAGAAGTGGGTGGAGGAAGCAGGAAGGAAGATCCTGGAAAGATGGTAGAAGAGAGGGAAGCACAAAAGATAGGAGAAAGAAATAAAAGTGGGGGGCATTAATGGAGAGGAATGTGGGGAAAGGTAGAGAGGAGGAGTGTGGGGTCATGGAGAGTGGGAGATTGATAGAAATGGGGGGGCAGTCCTCTCTTCCTTGTGGGTTGGGAAATCCCCACTGGCCAATGAGAGGCAGTTGGGAGTGGGCAGGAAGCCTGCAGGCTACCTGGTCTGCTTCCTAACCCCTTCCCATTTAGGACCTAGCTTTCTATGTCCTTTGCCATTTTGGGGCCCTTGAATTTCTCTTCCTTTTCTGATCTCCTGCCTTCACTACTTTCATCTCTCTTGTACAGACTTCTGATGTCAACCTCCTCCTCACTCATCACACTGCAAGCCAGTCTCCCTTGTCCCTCTTCTCTAGGTTTCTTTCCCCATAGTGGATAGACGAGGATGAAATAGACTGGAGGTGTTTCCAACTCTGGTTTGCTCTCTACTCAGTGACACTCCTCCTTCACCAAACTGGTCCAGAGCTGAGATGTTTGTTTCAAAGTCCCTTTGGCCTCTTTCCTGCTCCTGAATCCCTGGGGTGGTATTTGAGGGTGGGAGGAGGGGTAAGGTCCAAGGTGGAAAGTATGACGCTGAGTCCAGGCCCCCGGCCCCTCTCAGACTGGCTGAGCTCATCTCTTCAAGCAACCACAGCTGGACATTTTCCATGTGATCACCTCAGGGAGGAAGGCTGGGTTCCAGAAAATCAGACAGAGCTGACTGAGTTTCACAACGAGGAGTCTTGAGGATGGAGCACCGTCAGGTGCTGCCATCTCTGCTGTGCTCTGCAGAGAAAGCCCTGGGGGAGGAGAAGGGACAGAGGAGACACAAGCATGGAGAAGAGCCAAAGCTGAAATAGATTTTGGGCTCAAGTTGGCCCAGGTTTCTCTACCCCCGCACACGAATGTTCAACATTTGTGCTGGCCTCGCTGGGAAAACATACTGTGTGATGTGAATATTTGTGTGAGGTGAAAATGTGTGTGTGTGTGTGGGGGTCTGAACATCTGAATGTACTTTTGTCAGTGTACATGTATGCATGAGTGGGGGCATCTATGTCTAGAGTGATCAATAGGTCAAAGTTGAGTGTGCAAGCATGTAAGAGTGTGATTGCCTTGCTCTCTTCCCAGTGTAGAGGGAGAGGAAACAGCTGCCTGGGGAATGAGGGCTGCTTGCTCTCGCCACCACCCCATCCCTTCTCTGATCCATGGCCTTCTCTCAACCACAGGTAACTAGAAGGCCAGAGAAAGCAAGCCACAGAACAGAGAGAGAAGGGGTCACTTTCCTACCCAGAAAAAATTAGGGCAAAGGCCTGCCTGGACTGGCTGTGGTGAGAGTCATTCCCCAGGAGTAGATGAAAGGGTTGCTGTGAGAGTAGCCTGTGGCCCACAGTCATGAAGGCTGCTGAGCTGGAAGCAGTGAGGGTCTCTGCACACATTTCCTCCTTCCCCCAGGCTTTGAGGTGTTGGGACAGACTGGAGGAGGTTGGTGGGGAGTGTTAGGAGGTGAAGCAGGGAAGGGGGTGGGCAGGAAGCACTTGGTTGTTTGTTCCCTCTCTTTCCTGACTCCTTTGTGGCGGCAGACTGGCTTCCTTCCTCCCTGTGACACCTTGGACCTCAGCTCATTTCCACTCTTATGGCCCTTAGCACAGCTTCTAGTCACGGCTTCTAGTCTGACACAGCAGAGTTTTTCCAGGCTGGGTCTTTTGGGAAAGGGGACCCTTAGATGAGTGGGAATAGGGGCTGAGGAAGCAAATGAGATGCAGTGTGCCCCTATAAGCTATCAAAGGTCAGTAACTCAGGCCCGAATGAACTATGGAGGGGTTCAGCAAATGAGAAGTGTCTGAACAAAGCAGTTAGCCAGGTGTTTGGTTACCTGGGGACTGCCTTTCCTTTGGCCTGGGATGTGGAGAGAGCTAGCTAGAGAGACACCTCATCCCCACTCTAGCCTCACTTCCCTCTCTGTGTCCCTACTTGGCTGTCCTTGCCTCAGTCTGCCCCCGCCCCACCTCCCACCTCCATGCACTGCCCTACAAGTCAAGGAATGTAAGTTTTCTCTCTCACTCTCCCATTGATTAGTCATGGGCACCCCAATCCTCAAGGGAACCGTTACTCACCCTCGGCCCCCCCCTCCCCACTGGCAGTTGTCTCCCCAGAACTGGCTGAATTCCTGTGGGAGGAGCTCACAGAGTCAGACACGGGTGAGGAGCTAGTGGGGGCTGTGGGTGGTGGACAGTGTCCTGAGACAGCCAAATCAGGAGCCCCTTGCTGTTCCCAATATACACATATACAAGGCAGTCATATTCTTGGTTGTAGCTGCTTTAATGGACACAGAGGTTTAGGCAAAAGAGATTGGTTTGGGATAGAGGATTGTGTGCTGTGACTGTGTGGAGAAGGAGCATCTAGTCTCTTCACCGGTGCTGGCTTTGGGGCCAGGATGAGGGCCTGGGGCCCGCTCTTTGGACTTGGCTGAGAGCCCAGGCCTGTCCTCTGTCTCACAGAATCAGACAGGGGCCTTTCCCAATAAGGAGCCTTGAAACTCTGGGTCCACTCCCCTGCTGCCCCCACTCTCTCTCCCCTGTAACGGCTCCTCTGCCCTAAAATGGCCACATTTTCCTTCCCTTCTTCCTTTCCTCCCCTATACCTAGGTTTGGGCCCCAGGGGAGACAAGGGGGCTGGGTAAGGGTAAGACTGCTCAGGGGCCAGATGGGCAGGTTTGGAGAAGAGTAATGGGATCTCAGGAAGAGAAGGGAATAAGGCCACATGACCTAGGTATGTATAGGGGTGGGGATGGAGGTACAGCTTTCTAGAGTTATTGTCTTTCCCATAATAATAATAGTTTATGCTACTAGTATTACACATACTATATAATATATACCATTACACATATTATTATACATATTATGCCATATATTATAATATATACTATGTATTCTGAGAGCTTTACATATATTAACTCATTTGATTGACACTACCACTCTATGAGGGGGATATTTTTGACCTATCTGGTAAGATGAGGGAACTGAGGCACAGAGACTTGGTTAAGTAACTTGCCCAGGGTAAGTGGAAAAGCTGGATTCAAAATGAAGCAATTTAGCATCACTTCAGGAGAAATCAGCCTACTTGGTTTGTCTGCAGAGTACTTGAAACTCACTGTCAAAGGCATAAGGAATGCCCAAGTGGCCTATGGGGTGGCAATGCTCGTAGAAGCTGCCCATCAAATGTGACCCACTATGGGCCCTTGGGTATTTGCATGGATTCAGACTAAACACTTCCAGAGAACCATTGGCCCATGTTTTTTAAAAAAACAAAAACAAATTTAAAACAAATCTATTGTTGAGTGACATGCAAATGATATGTAGGTTAGCACAGAAGCCACGTAAGTGGGACTGGTGGGGAAGGGGTGGGGGATGCAAGAAGAGGCTGAAGAGTTAGGGAAGAGTTGGGAGAACCAAGAAGAAAAACCACAGCGGGTGTGTGGAGGGACTTCCTTGGGCCCTTTTCCAGTCTTTTCTTATGTTCCAGGCAGTTAAAAATAGTGATTTATTCTACTCAGTGAGGGGGAGAAAGGAAGAAGGGGTTGAGATTCTTCCAGCCCTGCAGCAGACAGGGACCCCCTGGGATGGATCCAGGTACTTGACTTGGAAGTTCCAGCCTGAGCAAGACTGCCCTTTTCTGGCTCTCAGTTTTGTCCTTCTTAATCCGAAGGAATTGAACGAGATGATCCCTGAGGTTCTATCTCCAACACATTTAGATTCTTATATGGGAATTCAGTGGGGAAAACCAGCATGGGGGCTGGAGTCCTTGTGTGTGGCCAGGACTAAACAAACACTTGGTAACTAGGATGAGCTCAGGGCTCTGGGAGAAAGCCTGCAGGGGGTGATGGGAAGTAAGCCAGGTCAGGCGAGGCCCAACCCCAGTAAAGTGAATGGACAGACTCATTCATTCATTCTACTGTTCCTTCAGAAATTAAAACCTGGAAACCTGACTTTCCCATTCAGGGAGGCTATAATGAGAATATGAGCTCTAGATGTCTAGGAAGGCAAACTCTGAGGTCCTTCCTCAATTTTTGAGGTATTATGAGAAAAATAGCATTTGAATATATGTGCCAGAGTCACCTGACAAGTATCAGGTGCAGATCTAAGCATTTTACATATATTACCTTGTTTAACCTCAAAATAATCCCATGAGACAGTATTTATTTATCTTTCACATCAATTTATCCACCTAATCTTCATAACAACCCTCTAAATTAATAATGCCATTTGATTGATGAAAAATCTGAAAGAGCAGGAAAAGGGAAAATTAGATTTCTAATAGGACTTTTCTGACTGGTAAAGCTGGAAGACCCCAGAAGGAGTTATGGGACTCTCACTCCTGGGAAGGTATTTTCTGGCTCTGGGTTCAAATTGGCTTAGCTGAAGGGAGGGTGGGTGGATTGGCAGATGGGAGTGAAGATATACACCAATGTCGCTGACGTGTTACAAATCAGTAAAAAATGGCAATCTGATATCTTTGAAAATGTTTCTGAGAAGTGTTTGGATAGTAACCTTAAATCAGCATAAGGAACTTGAAAAGCCAGAGGCAGAATTCTGACTGAACTAGCTACCATTTGTTTCCAACAGCAAGAGATAAGGAAATTAGATATGTAGTGGGACTTCCCTATTGTTTGGGGCTGATAGGGGGATCTTGCTTCTTTAGGTGATTGTAAAGTTAATGCATTTTCCCATCAGTAGGCAGGAGGTGGAGGTATGAGTAGTAGCGGTCGTGGAGGAGGGGCTGGTTGATCTCTGACCTGCTAGGAGAGTGGAGGAGAGGAGAGTGAGAATTCTGAGGTGGAAATTTGCCAAAAGGGCACTTGGGGGTTGTCCATGTATTTGGGTCCCAGCCTGGGTTGAAGTTAGAAACGTAAATCGCACCTCTCAACTGCCTGTTTCCCCTTTGAGTTCAATTCCCAGCCAAAAGTCCAGCTATCCTGCCAGAGGAAGGAGTGTGGGTATGGGGGAGGGACCAAGATGCTGGAAGTGACTGGTTGAGAACTGGAATTGGTAGATATTAGCTGGGATTACAAATGGTGTCATGAAATGGGCTCAGGGTCAAGGCTGGTAGGGCTGGGAGATTCTAAGATTCTAAGAGATTCTAAGAAAACTGAGTTGTAGACCCGTTATCCCCTTGGGACACATCCACAGCTATACCCAGGCTGCTGAATTCTCCCTTCCCACAGATAAAACTACTGGAACATGCCTAAAGGTACAGACACCTGTATAGACACACTCCCTACTCTCCCCACATCCAACTGTTGCTCACTTTTGCCAGAAACCCTCATCTTCTGGAACAGCAGGCTGTACTAGGAAAAAGGAGCAGGTGTTGTGAGGGATGAATATCCTGGATTTTCATTAAGAAACATCCTCTTCTGGTGATCTCATAGACCTGTACTATATCATCTCTTTTGCACTTTCCCACTGGGGACAGGTCTGGATGGTCTTCCCTCTCACTTTAGAAGAAACTTGGTGGTCTGTTGTCCTAGTGTGCAGTACCTCCTAACCATAGTGATGGAGGAGGTGGAGAGGAGGCATGAGATGGAGTATGCATGTTGGGTACGGTAGATGTTTGAGGGCAGGAAGTTGAGAAAAGTACTCAATGGTGTTTTCTGCTGGCTTGGGTCCAGGTTGCTGGGTCGTGTCTGACCCTAATAGCACCTTCTACTTCCTTCTTTGGTTAGCTTCCCACTCAGTGATCATTTGGCGGGTAAGACAGAAGAGGCTGGGCTTCTCAGGAGAAAAGGCACCCGTTCCATCAGCCCTTTTGCAGGTGACTGTTCTGGATTGACTACAGGGACTTGGAGGCATCAGTAACCTTATCTAGCCTGGGACTATCCCATCTATGCCTAGTATTCTCTTCCATGTAAAGGAATTTGTCATGGCCCCATCATTGTATAACTATAAGCACTTTGACATCTAATGGGAAACATGATGCTTTTATTTTGGGTTAAGTTTGCCCCATTCTGTTCTTTGAATTGTCTGCTTGCATCCCATTAGATTGGAAGCTTTAATGGAACAAAAATTGTGTGTATGGTACAGCCTCCAGACCAGCATTAGGAAAATAACACAGGGTAGGGCAAAAGTAGGTTTACAGTTATTCATATGGAAAACAATACAATAATTAATGAATAATAATACAACAAAAACTCCATGTTTCATGCACTCAAAACTGTAAACCTCCTTTTGCCCCACTCTGTGTGTGTGTGTGTGTGTAATTTTTCATCCTCACTCAAGGATATTTTTTTAAATTATATTTTATTGATTATGCTATTACAGTTGCCCTGATTTTCCCCCTTTACACCCTCTCCACCCTGCAACCTCACTCTATCAGGCAATCCCCCCACCATTATTCATGTCTATAGGTCATACATATAAGTTCTTTGGCTGTACTTATACTGTACTTAACATCCCCATGGCTATTCTGTAACTACCTATTTGTACTTTAAAAAAAGTTTTTTAAAAAACATTTTATTTATTTATTTTTAGAGAGAGGGGAAGGGAGAGAGAAAGGGAGAGAAACATCAATATGTGGTTGCTTCTCCTGCGCCCCCTACTGGGCACCAGGCCTGCAACCGAGGCATGTGCCCTGACTGGGAATGGAACCAGCGACCCTTTGATTCACAGGCTGGCACTCAATCCACTGAGCTACACCAGCCAGAGCCCTATTTGTACTTCTTAATCCCCTCACCTCTTCACTCATTCCCCCACACTCCCCTTCCATCTGGCACTCTCAATCAAACACTCTCCATATCTATGATTCTGTTTCTGTTCTTGTTTGCTTAGTTTGTTTTTGAGATTCAGTTGTTGATAGATTTGTATTTTTGCCATTTTATTTTTAATAGTTTTGATCTTCTTTTTTGTAAGTAAGTACCTTTAACATTTCATTTAATAATGGTTTGGTGATGATGAACTCCTTTAGTTTTTTCTTGTCTGGGAAACTCTTTATCTGTCCTTTGATTCTAAATGGTGTCTTTGCTGGGTAGAGCAATCTTGGCTGTAGGTCCCTGCTTTTCATGACTTTGAATATTTCTTGCCAATCCCTTCTAGCCTTCAAAGTTTCTTTTGAAAAATCAGCTTATAGTCTTATGGGAACTCCCCTGTAGGTAACTAACTTTTCTTCTCTTGCTGCTTTTAAGATTCTCTCTTTATTTTTAACCTTTGACACTTTAATTATGATGTATCTTGGAGTGGGCCTCTTTGCATCCATCTTGTTTGGGATTCTCTCTGCTTCCTGCGCCTGACCGTCTATTTCCTTCACCAAATGAAGGAAGTTTTCTTCCATTATTTTTTCAAATAGATTTCCAATTTCTTGCTTTTTTTTCTTCTCCTTCTGGCACACCTATGAAGTGAACATCGGACCTCTTAAAGTTGTCACAGAGACTGCTTATACTGTCTTCACTTCATTGGATTTGTTTTTCTTCTTGTTTTGATTGGTTGTTTTTTGCTTCCTTGTGTTCCAAATCATTGATTTGATTCTCAGCTTCATCCACTCTACTGTTGTTTTCCTGTATATTGTTGTTTATTTAAATTAGTGTATGCTTTGTTACCGACTGGATGTTTTTTATGCTGCTAAGATCTTCACTAAGTTCCTTGATCATCCTTATAACCAGTGCTTTGAACTCTGCATCTGATAGATTGCTTATCTCCATTTAGCCCTTTTTCTGGAATTTTGATCTGTTCTTTCATTTGGGCCATGTTTCTTTGTCTCCTCGTTTTTGCAGCCTCCCTGTGTTTGTTTCTATGTATTAGGTAGAGCTGCTTTGACTCCGTGTCTTGGTAGTGTATCCTAATGTAGTAGGTGCCTTGTAGGGTCCAGTGGCACAGCCTCCCCTATCACTCAAGCTGAGTACTCAAGATGCACCCTTTGTGTGGGCTGAGTACACCCTCCTCTTGCAGTTGAGCCTTGGTTGCTGTTGGCAGATCAAAAGGAGGGATTTACTGAGTTCTGTCAGCTGCAATGACTGGCTGTGACCACTGACCACCAACCTCTGCCCTCCGTGCAGGATGTGCTATGTAGGGACAGGGTGGTGGTGCTCTGATGTGGTCTGTAGCTGTTCACTGGGTGAGCAGGCTCTTGGGTTTTCCAGGTGGTGCAGGCCAAGTTTAGCCCGCATCTGTGCTTTGCCTGGGGCCACCCTGCCTGAGCTATAAAGCAATCTGAAATAGGTGCTACTTGTGCTGGGCTTGGAGATTCCCAGGGAAAGCCAAGCTGTGAATATACTCTGGCTGTTGCTAGTGCAGGGCCTGAGTCTCACTGAAGCCAGCTGTTGCTTGTTTGAGAGGATTTAAGAGTTGTGAAGCCAGAGACAAGACCAGCCATTCATACAGAAAAGCAGCTGGGGCAGAGTCTCTGAGGATCTCTAGGGTGGCTCAAACAGTGTTAGCCAGGTTGACGGAGTCTCAGATATGGCACTAGCTTCCTGGCTTTGTGGGGGGAAGATTTAGAAAAGGAACAGTGGCCTCTTCTCACCTTGATGCCAGACACTTCAGCTTTTCCCTGTGTACCACTGATGCCTTTCAAGACGCTACCCTGGTGCTGGAGATCAGAGAGAGTGAGTCTGAGTAGGTAAGTCCATGTGTGAGGTTTTTTTTTAAATATATTTTATTGACTATGCTATTACAGTTGTCCCATTTCCCCCCTTCTCTCCCCTCCACCCTGTACCCCCTCTCTCACCCATGTTTCCCCCCTTTAGTTCATGTCCATGTGCCATACTTATGAGTTCTTTAGCTTCTACATTTCCTGTACTATTCTTGCCCTCCCCCTATCTATTTTCAACCTACATTCTATGCTACTTATTCTCTATACCTTTTCCCCCTCTCTCCTCCTCCCACCCCCCTGCTGCTAACCCTCCATGTGCCCTCCATTTCTGTGGTTCTGTTCCTGTTCTGTTTGTTACCTTAGTTTGTTTTTCTTTTTGTTTTAGGTCCATTTGTTAATAATTGTGAGTTTGCTGTCCTTTTACTATACATGTATTTTCTTTATCTTCTTTTCTTAGATAAGTCCCTTTAGCATTTCATAAAATAAGAGCTTGGTGATGATGAACTCCTTTAACTTGACCTTATCTGGGAAGCACTTGATCTGCCCTTCCATTCTAAATGAGAGCTTTGCTGGATAGAGCAATCTGGGATGTAGGTCCTTGTCTTTCATGACTTGGAATATTTCTTTCCAGCCCCTTCTTGCCTGTAAGGTTTCTTTGGAGAAATCAGCTGACAGTCTGATGGGAACTCCTTTGTAGGTTACTGTCCCCTTATCTCTTGCTGCTTCTAGGATTCTCCCCTTCATTTTTACCTTGGCTAATGTAATTATGATGTGCGTTGGTGTGTTTCTTCTTGCGTCCAACTTCTTTGGGGCTCTCTGAGCTTCTTGGATCTCTTGGAAGACTGTTCCCTTTGCCAGAATGGGGAAGTTCTCCTTTATTATTTGTTCAAATACGTGCTCAATTTGTTGCTTTTCCCCTTCCCATTCTGGTACCCCTATAATTTGGATGTTGGGACGTTTAAAGGTGTCCTGGATGCTCTTAAGCTTTTCCTCGATTTTTTAAAATCTTATTTCATCATGCTTTCCTGCTTGGTTGATTCTATCTTCCTTCTGGTCCACTGTATTGTTCTGAGATTCAGATTCCTTCCTCTCACTATTGGCTCTCCTCTGCGTATCTTCCTGCATTTCTTTTATGGTAACCTGTATCCTTTCATCTAAATTGCGCCTCAAATCAACCAATTCCGTGAGCTTTCTGATCACCAGTGTTTTGAACTGTGCATCTGATAGATTGGCTATTTCTTAGTCGCTCAAAAGGATGAGTCCTGGGGGACTGATCTGTTGGAAACATATCTTTCCCTGTCTCTCCTTTTTTTTTTCCCCGGCCTGGTCACTCTTGTTACGGTGGGGGGCAGAGCCTTAGGTGTTCACTGGGGCTGGGCACCCCAGTCACTAGATTGTGACGTTATATGTGGGGGCGGGGGCGGGAGCGGGGACAGGAGGGAACGATGGCGGTAGTTCCGTTCTCCTGGGCTCAGACCCTTCTCTGGGATCCTGGGCTGCGAGCTCTGCCCTGGTCCACAATCGCTGCCTCACTGGGTCCGCCAGCCGCAGCTTGCGTACTCAGGGACCACCGCTGCGTTCTTGTGCCCCTGATGGCTGTCGCGCTGATTTTGCGCCAAATTTTCCCCGACCTCCGTGTGCCTCCGACCCATGCCAGCCCCTCGCCTGCCTGGCTCGTCTTCTCCTACCAGTCTGGATATATGGGTCTACTTCAACTTCTTGGCTGTCTGACTTCCATTCAGATAAATCCTCTGTCAGTTCTGAGTGTTATTCTATCTGTAAATCATTGTTGTTCTAATCTTGGTTGTGTGAGGAGGTACGGTACGTCCACCTATTCCTCCATCTTGCCAGAAGTCCCATGTGTGAGTTTTTAAAGAGGAACTGCTTGGGCCTCCAGAAGTTTCTTCCACCAACTCAATCCCCACTGTTTTTTGCAGCCAGAAGTTGTGGGGACTTATCTTCCTGGCACTGGAACCCTGGGCTGGGTGGTCTGGTGTGGGGCTGGGAGTCTTTGCTCCTGAGATATCCCTCCCAAATTTTTATGCACTACATGTGGGTGAGGGACCAGTCTGTTCCAGGTCTGTGCCCCTTCTACCACCATGGATGGATGTGGTTTCTTTAGTTCTGTAATTGTTAGACTTCTATTCAACTTGATTTCTGATAGTTCTGAATGATGGTGTTCTATATTTTAGTTATAATTTTGATGTGGATTGTGAAGAGGTGAGCCATGTCTGCCTATGCCACCATCTTGACTGGAAGTCTAAGAACATTTTTCATTGCTTTTAGAGAGAGAGGAAGGGAGAGAGAGGGAAACACTGATGTGAAAGAGAAGCATCTATTGGTTGCCTCCCATATGTACCTGGACTGGGGATCGAACTCACAACCTAGGTATGTGCCCTGACTGGGAATTGAACCTGCAACAAAGTCATAACTGAACCTTTCTGTTATAGGATGACGCTCCAACCAACTGAACCACACTGGCCAGGGCCTGCATATATATATATTTTTTTTGATGTGTAAAGTGACAATGTGATAATACTGGAGGAGGGTAGATCTTGGGAATGCTGAAATATATTTTTTTCCAAGAAAAGAGGATGGGGTAGGGCCAAAGAAATGGGAATAAACTGACATCAAGGCCTCCCTGCTCTTCCACCTCTGAAAACCAGCAAAAGCTTCATTTTAATAACCCTGTCCTGCAGTTACTTGAGTCTCAGTGTTTTCGTATTGTCTCACTGATGTGCCCAGTTTAACTTGGTTCCTGTGATTCCAGCATCTGGAACGCACTTTCTTCATTCATCAAGGCCCACCCAATCCCTACATAAGTTTCTCCAGCTCATTCTCTCAGTAATGTCTCACTCCTCTAAATTCCTGCACTCCTAGTCTGGACTACAGAGCCTAACACTTAATTGTAACAGGGTATTTATAAAGTCCTTGTGCAACTTAGAAATTGAATACATTTGGATGTACATATGATTGAAGCAACTATACATTGTTATGAAAGTATAGTCCATAAAATTTTTAATATTAATGTTTGCTTTTTGTTAATGTGCTTTCAATTTGCTCAGGAAGGGTATATGTTATGCTAGAAAGAAGACCTGAGTTTTAATGTTGCCTTTCTCACTTGATAGATATGTATGTGACCTTGGCAAGTTACTAAATCTTCCTGGGTCTCAGTATTTTAACCTTTAAAATGGAGATAATACCTTCCTCGTAGATTTGTTGTGAGAATTAAACTAATATACTATGTGTACAATTACCTACTACAGTGTTTGACTGGAAATATTAAAGCTTTACTCAGTCTATCTGATAAATCTAAAACCTACTCAAAATCTGATGTGTTCTCTGAAAAGAATGGAATGTATTTTATAGGTCAGTTCTCAGCACAGACATTAAAAAGCCTTCCTTCCCCTGACCCAGTACCCCAGATTTGACTTGTCAGAGCATTTATTTCTACTGCATTGTATCTCCTTGTTTAATGTGTCTCCCCCACTAGACTAAATTTTGTGAGGTAAGGATCTTGTTTATTTCTGTTTTTCCATTGCCTAACACATTGCCTAGATCAGTAAATATTATTTGAATAAATTGAGCCTTTTTAAAAGAGGCAATGGTAAACATAGCACAGTAATTTCTGAACTGTATGACAAATCATTTTAGTTTAGTTTTTTTTAAAGATTTTATTTACTTATTTCTAGAGAGAGGGGAAGGGAGGAAGAAGGAGAGGGAGAGAAACATCAATATGTGATTACCTCTCACTTGGTCCCTAATGGGGACTTGGCCCACAACCCAGGCATGTGCCCAGCCTGGGAATCGAACTGGCAACCCTTTGGTTCACAGCCTGCCCTCAATCCATTGAGGTGCACCAGCCAGGGCTAATTTTAGTTTTTTTTTTTTTTTAATAAGAGAGTCTTCTAGCAAGAAAGCGCTTCTTGCTATTGTTATTATATTGTACATTCAACCCTTTTCTTTAAAACAAATGTTTAAAAATTGATTTTTTAGAGAGAGGAAGTGGGAGGGGGAAGAGAGACAGAGAGAGGGAGAGAAACATCAAAACAGTGATTAGCTGTTCCACTCACCCATGCATTCATTGGTTGCCCTGACTGGGGATGGAACCTGCAACCTTGGTGTATCAGGACAATGCTGAAACCAACTGAACTACCTGGACAGAGCTCAATTCTTGAAACGTGTCTGGAATTGTGGTCCAATTACTTGTTAATATTTGTCACCTGACCAGTCCCCACAGAACTATATTTTGTAGGTGTAGCAGAGACCACAGTCTCCCAGCATCCAGTCTCCTTGTCTTCCTTTTAGTAATATGACCCCTCTACCCTGCCACCCACACACAGAGTTTTACCAGGGCACATGGCTGCCTACTAGATGCTGCTCTGCCCAGACTCTCTTGCTGTAGGGTGGTGGCCACATAATTAAGTTCTGGTCAATGGGATGTGAAGAAGTGTGTGTAACTTCTGGGTCATGTCCTTAAAAAGGGAAGTTGATTGCCTCTGACCTTCTCTTTCTTCCTACTGCTTGCTGGGATATGGTGACAAATTAAGCAAGCCACCTTAGACCAAGAGATAGATGCAAGCCTTTTCTATCAGTCAAGGACTATCTAACCCATCTATTTCTGCTCTATTACTTCATTTGAACCACTCTATTTGTGGGTCCCTTTGTTATAGTGAAATGGACTACATTCTTTGAATAAAGATTATCACCTTGTAATTCATGAAATCTGTTAGCCTACTCTGAAGAATGTTTTCAAAGAGCTCAAAAATAAAACTACCAAATTTTAATGAAAATAGAGTCTGCTTAAATCAAGTGAAAACTATGAAATTTGTTCTGTCATGAGCATATTCAATTTTCTTGCAGGTTTATAAGCATCCTACTTCTATTTAGCATAATTTATTATTTATGATAACTTTTTAAAAAAGATTTAATTTATTTATTTTTAGAGAGAGGGGAAGGGAGGGAAAAAGAGAGGGAGAGAAACATCAATATGTGAGGGAAATGTGGATAGGTTGCCTCTTGCACACCCCTAACTGGGCACTGGCCTGCAACCCAGGCATGTGCCCTGAAGGGAATCAAAGCTTCGACCTTTTCAGGGGGGAGGAGATGACACCCAATCCACTGAGCCACACCAGTCAATGCTGTTTATGAGAACTTTGAAATTCCAGATGTATTATGTGGTAGCCAGTCTCCAAGACGGCCCAGTGACCCTCATCTTCTGGTATTCACACCCTTTCTGTGTTCCCTTCCTACGTTGAATCATGACAAGCTTGTGTGATGAACACAATACTGTGGAAGTGACAGGTGTAACTTCCCAAGCTAAGTCAGAAAAGACATTGCCGTTTCCACCTTGGCCTCTTTTGGATCACTTGCTCTAAGGGAAGGCAGCTGTCATGTCATGGTGACATTCAAGCAGCCCTGTGGAGAAGCCCATGTGGAGAGGAATTGAGGCCTTACACCAAAAGCCATAACCAGCTTGTCAGAATTTGAGTTCACTTATGTGTGTCGTCTTTCAGTGCAAGGTGGCCAACCCCAGTCAAATTTTTAGGTAACTGCAGTCCCACATAACATCTTGACTGCAGCTTCATGAGAGACATCAAGCCAGAGCCACGTAGTTCAGCTGCTTCTGAGTTCCTGACCCACAGAAACTGTGTGAGAGACTACATGTTTATTGTTTTGTCACTAAATGTAGGGGATAACTTGTTATGCATAAATAGATAACTAATATAGACAATAAATTCGTTGAAAGTTGGATTCATCTCATACTTATTTTTCTTTAAGCTATTGCATCAACCACCTCTCTGCCCCTGCATTGGAGGTTAGAGCACACTTAAACATCTGGTAGAATATGAGAGGTGACATGACATTGCCCTTGAAATTCAGCATGATACAACTGGATTTGAAAAAAATAAGATGTTAATCAATCAGAATATTCTGACCATTTTTTCCTCCCTGGGGGTATTTAACATTCCACAGGGTGGAGTTGAGGCCCAGGGGGGAACTAAGGTAAGTATTGTTATTTGTCATTTTTCAGTTTCCCAAAACTCTCTGTTTTCAATTCTTAAGAGAAATATTTTCTTAAGCCTGGGTATATAAGGAAGCTTTGGTAGATGGGGAGTTTCCAATATATCATAGAAACTCTGGCAAAGGAAGTGAGATAATGCCTGGAGGGAAAGTAGAGATGTCTCCCTTCACATGATAAATTTAGGCACAGGTTCCTTCCTAGGGACCAGGTAAACTGCACAAGGCAGTCAGAACAAACAGAGTCATCCCACTGTGAATTTGAATGTGTAGGAAGGGACCAGAGGGAGGAAGGATAGCTCTGGGGGCAATGAAGAGGAGATCAGAGATAGAACCACGTTAAAACCGAATTCTATTGAGTAATAAATGGATGTTACCCAAATGAGCATCATTTGCTATTTGATGTGGTAGCTTTAGATTCTTTTAGTTACAAAGCTGACTAGAGCCTATGGTCTTCCAGTGTATAGAGGATTAGGAGGTCTGGACCTCTGACCTTCAAACCCCTGTGGTGGTAGGTGTCTAGTGTGGGAATAGAAACAGTAGGAGTAGGAACATTGTGAACTCAGAACTTTCACTTCCCCCACTCCTCTAGTATATGGTTCCCTTAGCTTAGACATGAGAAACCTTCAACAAGAGAAAGTCAATTACTTCTCAAAATTGAATAGCAGATATTGGAGAAGGAAGATATTCCAGATACCTATAGTCCAATGTCCTCATTTTATAGATAAGGAAACTGAGGCCCAGAGAAAAGAAATGCCTTGCCCAAGGTCATATAGCTAATATGGAATATAATCCAGGTGTCCTTATTCCAAGTTAGCTCTTTCTATCCTATCACATTTGCCTTCACTCTACTTTCATCATATATTCCATTTCATCCCACTAACTCTCAGCTTTATTCCAGGTCATATTCAGAAAGGTCCATTTCCAGACTTATCTTTTCCATTGGAAGTGAAGAGCCTCTGCTTTGTTTTTGGGTACAGTAGAGCATTACTACATTTTCCTGCCTCCCTTTCTCCTGTTGCTCTCAATGAGGAACTTAGTCTATATCTCCATTCACAGGAGGGTTCTCAAAAGTTCTGGGCTCCATTCAGTTTGTGAAAGCTGATGGGCACAGTGCCTTGGAACGCCCTCCATGTTGGCAAGCTGACTGTATCCAACTGGTGGTTATGGCCTAGTGCCCACTGACAGGGAGGGTACCCATCCCATGTATTGACTTGATGCCTGACATCCATGGATGCTGGACAGCTGGCTGGCTGGACACCTATGCTGTATCTTGCATGGTCTGCTGTCCTGGTTTGTGTCACTTTTAGGAGGGTGGCCCCTCCATGGATTTAAGACATTGGCAGTTCTAGATTGGTGGGAAGGACACCTTACTATCAACCTAGAATCTGCACTAAGCAGCTTAGGACCTCCTGGATTTCAGGTAAGTCTTCAAATATCTCTGTGATGCTGCTCCTCTTCTCATCTTTCCCCCACCATAGAGTCTTTGTATCACCCTCATACAAGAAACTGACAGGTGACAATCTCAGGCCAAAGTTTCTAAGAAAGGGAAGAAAGAGAAATGGGGTATATGTGGGTTAGCAGCAAAGGTACCCTGCTTACTCTCCCCACAGGTTTCAGAAGGCTCTGGGAGCTACCTATTGCCCAATAATTTCCACAACAGTCCCAGGCAGCCTTAGGCTGTATCTCCACCTGCTGGTCACTGAGAAATCAACAGAAAGAGCCTGAGAAAGAGCCTGTGTCAGCTCTTTCTTTCTTTTTTCTCCTCAGCTCTTTCTTTCTCTCTTTTTTAAAATAAAGATTTTATTTATTTACTTCCAGAGAGAGGGAAAGGGAGGAAGAAAGAGAGGGAGAGAAACATTAATGTGTGGTTGCCTCTCATGCACCCCCAGCTGGGGGCCTGGTTCGTAACACAGGCATGTACCCTGACTTGGAATCAAACCAGCAACCCTTTGGTTCTCAGGCCGGCACTCAATCCACTCAGCCACACCAGTCAGGGCTCAGCTCTTTCTTTGGAACAGAGACTAAAACTTCACCAATATTCCATCTTATTTCAGGGTTAAGTTCTTTCTCACAATCTGTTGAGGTTATAGTTTTCTCTTTTAGGAGACTGCCTTTTCAAGGAGACTAAATACAGACCAGGGAGACCAGGGTACATTTCCCCCATATGTGGTCCTTTCCCTTTCAAAACATCTCTGAGGCTCAAGAGCCTCACCTTCTTGCTTCAGTTGCCCTACCTGTAGGGTGGCTGAAATCTATGCCCCTCCTCACACTGGTTAACTCTGCCCACAGACAGAAGCAGCAGTTAGTGAGATTATACTTGGGCATGGATCACAAGATCCCTGTTAGCCTTATTTATGAGCAGGGAGAAATAAATCTTAAAGAATTGCTCTTATTTGTCTCTCTGTTCCTACCTGATTCAGATATGGCAGAGCCTGAGGGTATCCTCTATTGTTCTCTTCATTCCTCTCTTCCCATCCCACTAGCAAAGACAACTCCTTTAGAATCCATTAGCAATCATTCAGTCCATGTTGAAACCAAAAGCTAGGGAGTTCTGAGAGTCCCCAGGACTACATCTTCAAAAGTGAAGGTCATTTATAAGTAGTGATGGCTCTCACATTGATACTTTATTGGCAAAATGGGACAATGTCAATAAATACCTCTAAAATTGACCAGGTCATACAATATCAATCTATGAAGGTTATAGGGCTAGGAAAATAAATCAGATCCAGAAATTTACTCTCCTTTCACAGCTGACCCTTTGATCTACTCAGGTTGAGTAAAAAGCAGTCATTTCTTTTTAAAAAATTTTTTAGATGCCTAACCTTGACTGAAAGGAGATCCTTTAAACGTCTCAAATTTTATCTTAAAAGGAAGAAGTTTAGGAATTAAGACAGTATATGGAGATAATCTTATGCTGCATGTACCTCATGTCATCTCTGCTAGGTATCCCAAGTTTATTCATTAGAGCTGAAATGTATTGAGTGCTTGCTGTTAACACTCTTAAAAATTTTAAAACATTTTCCCCATTTATATCTTTAAATCATTGTATGATTTGGGCACTGTACCTTTGTTATCCTCATGTTTTTAGTCACTACTATGCTATACTCTTTTCTTTGTGACTAGTGTGTAGATTTTTTTAAGGACCTACTTGTGTCTTTAAAAACTCAGTGTAGCCCTGGCTGGTGTAGCTCACTGGACTGAGCATGGGCTGTGAATCAAACGGTTGCCAGTTTGATTTCCAGTCATGGCACATGCCTGGGTTGTGGGCCAGGTCCTCAGTGGGGGCCATGTGAGAGGCAACCACACATTGATGTTTCTTTCCCTCTCTTTCTCCTTCCTTTCCCCTCTCTAAAAATAAATAAATTTAGAAAACCCCTCAAAACTCAGTGTAATTATCTTTCTTGTAAATTCCTTTAAAAAAGCCTTTATTCAAAGTGATATGTATTTTTTGAATCTTTTATGCATCAGAATTATATAAGATTGTGCAAAATAGATTCCAGTGTGCTGCTTCTAGATAATCGAATTCAGAAAATCTGGACTAAAGCCAAGGAATCTGCATTTTAAAATAATCACCCAAGTAATTGTGATGTAGGTGATATTTGTTTTTCTTTATAATTTATTTCTGTTGGGACAGCTAAAATTCATTCAGCACAAAAGGTATTCTTTAGAGTAATTTTATTAAACTTGATGATAGATGACTAGCATGTGCCCTGGTCGCATGGCTCAGATGGTTGGAGTGTGGTTCTGTGCACTGAAAGGTTGCCAGTGGGATTCCAGGTCAGGGCACATACAGGAGGCAACTGATTGATGTTTCTCTCTCTCTCTCTCCCTTCCTCTCTCTAGGCACAGTTCAAAGCTATGGTGGCTTGATGCTGAGTGTGGTTCCCAGGGAAGGAGCTTGGCACTGCCACTCTCGGTCAGGGTGCCAATGGCTCACTGGACTAATAGAGACTATTGTTCTTCCAACTCTCTGTGAGCAGCAAATGGGCTGAGAAAGCTATTTGCTAATAGGCTACAACTGAATGTCTTCATTTTTAGCAGTTTCCAAGAGGAGGAGGTGTGCTACACCACAGGAGGCCACCAGGGTCATCCAGGAGGCAGAAGGAGTGTCGGTGATATTTGGCTTATGGTTTGAGAAACACTGCCTTTGACTATAAAAGGCCTGAGGGTAGAGCTGTAACTATAACACATCTTCATGTGTACATCCCATTTAATTTGGCTGCATGTGGCAATAGATGTAACACTGGGGTTTGTATCATCCTTGGCTAAGAACTAGAGCTGCTCATTCACTCTGATCTTTTTTCTTTTTTCACCAAGGAGAGGCAGCTCTGGGGCCTCCCTATCTGTTAGAGGCCCTTAGGAAAGAGGCTGTGTTGGGTATGGGCAATGGTTGGAGGGGTGGAGGGATTGAGCAAAAAAGAAAAGGGACTCATGGACATGGATAACAGTGTGGTAATTGCGGGAATGGGGGAAGGGGGAGCATGGAGGTAGAAGAGGGCATAAAGGGGATAAATGATAATGGAAAAATACAATAGAAATAAAAAATTAAATAAAGAAGCTGTGTTATATATTAAATGGCTTTTTCTTTTGCCAACTTGAAATATCTGTGTCCAACGGTTTGACAAAGGCTGTACAGTTTGACATACTGGCTCTAGTTATTCTGCAGTCTTCACTGGAGAGGGTTGAGAAGAATATGTTATTTTTTTTCTATCTTTTGAAATGCACAATGCAGGGTACGGGGTAAAGGGAGGAGAGTCAGGGGCTAAGCTAGAGTTGGTAAACAAGCTTTGACGCAAACCAAGGAAGCATTTTAGCGGGGAGAAATGAAGGGCTGCACGTGGCTCCCCTAACACCACAGCATTCTCTGGAGACAATGCAAGTTGCTGCTCGCTCTTTCCTACTTTGAAGGAAATAACAACAAAAAACAGTACTGGCAAACTGACCCTTGGTTTGTTTGGGAATGGTGTTCTGAAAAGCAGTTTACATCAGAGAAACAAGAGAATGAAGGACAAGTCTCGAGGAACAAAAATCAGGCCAGAAAATGCAGCAAGCACCTGAAATAGCCCAAAGGAGGCTGCAGGGAACCTGGTAGAAAACTACTTAATCCATGGCCTAGCGAACATAGCCTAGAGGATGCTTTTAATGTACTTTTTATAACATTGCCTGGCTTCTGAGGTTGTGAGGAGCCTTCTAGCTCCTAGAATCAGTAGTGGCTCTTTGAAGGATTTCTTTCCCCCTTAAATCCTGGGACAGATTAACCAAAACCTCAAATTGGGAAAGTAGGGAGCTCTGAAGTTGTTCTGCATATCTTAAAAGACTATATTTGATTCAACATGGTGAATGCAAAGCCCCCTTAACTCCCTAGCTTACTTTCTTCCCCCACTGCTTCTCTTAACTTATCTGGATGGCCTCAGAGCACATTTTTAGGTTGACAGAAAAATTTTGCAGAATGATCAAAAACAAAGCAAGCCTGAGAAACAGCTGCACACTCTTTCTCCTCTTTACTTAAAATTTTTTTCAATTGAATAACTAGAAAAACAGAATTTTTCAGTTGTCCTAATCATGTAGTTCAATCTCCCCACTTCACAGAAGAGAGGAATGAGGCACAGAAAGTTTAACTGGTATGTCTGATGTCACAGAGTTGTTTTTAGAATCAAGATAAGTCGGTCAAACTCTTTGTTCAGTGTTACCTCTTAATTGCATTCATAACCACTTTTCTCAAGGAGTTTTTGCCTGCCCATGAGCACTTAGTACTCACATACTGTAGCAACAAATTTTTGGCTTTTTTGTGGGGGAGGTTGGCATGGTACATTTTTCCTGTGAACTGTGAAAGTAACTTAATTTCCTTAAAAGAAAAAGGCTAACCTCAATCTTATTACAAAAACAAACATTCAAAACTCCAACACACCCTAGAACAAACACTCAAAGCTTCAGCTACTGATTGTGAAGTTTCCTTTTCCTTTTCTCTGCTGACCATGCATTTGGATATTTATATTGGTCAGTACTTCTGCAAAAAGTCTGACATATGTTGTGGGATTGCTTGTGGCAGCTTCCTGATCCCTGTATTGTAGCTATGGTGCTATGTTCTCAAACTCAGTATTCTAGAGGCTGGAGCTCCCTTGGCAGGTTAGTTTGGTAGTGTTCTAAGAGTCATTCCTATATAGCCTACTTCTCCAGCTATTCAAATAATTTTGTAAGCACTTAATAATAATAATAATAATTCTGTCTTACATTTCCTTTCTGCTTAAAAATATTGAGATGTTGAGAGTGGTTTCTGCTCCCTGTTTTAAACCCTGATTGAAAATCATTTAGAAAATAATTACAGTACAACTCATGAATGGTTCTGGTCAAGATGGTGGAGAAAGTAGACTCTGCACTCAACTCCTTCCAGGACTACATCAAAATTACAACTAAATTGTAGAGTCATCAACCTGGGCAATCATCTGAAGACTAGCTGAACAGCAGTCCTATAACTAAGGATATAAAGAAGAAGCCACCTGGAGACTAGTAGGAGGGGTGAGGATGTGAAATATGATGGCCCCACACCCATGTGAAACAGCTGAGATCCAAGGTATATTGCAGCTGCAGATATGCCCCCTGGGAAGCAAGGGGTCTCAGTCCCATGCTGGGCTCCCCAGCTGAGAAGCCCAGTGCTGGGAAGAAGAGCTCACATAATATCTGGCTGTGATAATCAGTGGGGATTCTCTCTATCTGGGTAAGATGGAAGGCTGCTGGAAACATGGGCATCCTCTTAAAGGGCCCACACACAAACTTTCACTTGCAGGCACTCACTTTGGGGTCTGGTGGAGGGACAGTGACTCAGAGGGCACCTGAAACATAAAGGGAGAGACTGAGTTGTGTGGCTTCAGGGCAAGGGACAGCTGCCATTGTTTTTGTGTTGAACCCTCTGCCCACAGAGCTGACTCTGAATCTACATTAGTCTGGTGAACTTCACTAGGTTTGTCCTGATGATTCTAAGATGCATCCCTACCTAAGTGCATGCCTGAGGATATTTTGGTGGCAACCAGCCTGGGCTTGCATTGCAATCTTTCTTAAAACAATCTTGGCATGGTCAGGTAGCTCAGGAGGTTACAATATCTACTTGGGTCCCGATACACCAAGGTTGTGGGTTTGATCCCTGGTCAGGGCACATGCAAGAAGCAGCCAATGAATGCATAAATAAGTAGAACAACAAATCAATAGTTCTCTCATTCTCTCTCTCTCTCAAATCAATCAATCAATAAAAAAAAGCTCTTGAATTCTGGTTAGACCCAGGGGTGCTAGAGACATGCAGGAGAAACTGAGCTGTGTGGCCTCAGGACAAGGGATGGATGGTCAGCTGCTATTGCTGCTGTGTTGAGTCCCCCTGCAACCACATGACCAAATCCGAACTGCCTTAGCTTAGTGAATATCACTAGCTCCATCCTGATGATTCCCTAAAACTCCACCCCACAGCAAAGTTCCACAGGCCCCTGGCAGGTGGTGGCTAGCCTAGGTGTACCTTGAAACTTTTTCTGAATGGCCTTGGGCCTAGCATTGGTGCCAAGTTTGAATCTGTATTAACCTGGCAAACAGCACTTGTCCCACCCCTGTGACTCCCTGAGACCCTGCCTCAACCAACTTCTGTACTGACCAAGACTCTATCAGCAGCTGAGCCAAATGGGCAGTCATTGTGGCAGCAGATCTCAGGGTGCCGTGGCCCTTTTACTGACCTGCCCCAGGCCCAAGACTGGTGGCAGTGGGCCTTGGTTCACAGTGTGGCCCCTCCCATGAGCATTCAGGTGCAGCAGAGGCAGCCACCAACCACAGATCACTTTGTAGCTCCAAACAGGAAGCCACAGGCTGGTCATGGGCAGCATCTGACATTGATCTGCACTGGAGTCCTTCTCAAGAGGGCCCAGAACTAACACACATGGTGGCTGGCTTCAGATCATAACCAATTAGCTCCACAAGTAGCACAACCAAAGGGGGGTCTTGGAAGGAACCAGATCCTGCTGGGATGAACTCTACTCCATGTGGTCAGCCCTCACACAGCAGCTTGTATACTATGGTCATGGCCAGTCCTCACAGCCAGCCAGACTTCAGGTCATTCCACCCACTGATATGCTAACAGCAATCAAGGCTCAACTAAAAATGGAGAACACACGCAACCCAAACAAAGAACACTCTTGGAGCACCTGGCTCAGGTCATCACAGAGACCTATTACATATGTCCACCTTGTCAAGACTGGGAGATATAGCAGATCTACCTAATACATAGAAACAAACACAGAGAGGTAGCCAAAATAGGGAGACAAAGAAACATGTCCCAAATGAAAGAACAGGGGAAATCTCCAGAAAAAGAACTAAATGAGCCCTGACCAGTATGACTCAGTTGGTCGGGTGTCATCCTGCAAGGCAAAAGGTTGTCAGTTCAGTTCCTGGTTGGGGGAACATACTTGGGTTGTGGATTTGGTCCCCAGTCGGGGCATGTGCAAAGGGTGGCTGGTCAATATTTTTCACATTGATATTTTACTCCCTCTCTTTTTCCCTCCTCCTCTCTCTAAAAATGAATAAATAAAACTTTAAAAAAAGAACTAACTGAAATGGAGGTAAGCAATCTACCAGAGACAGAGTTCAAAACACTGGTTATAAGGATGTCCAAGAAACTTAGGGGAAGAATAGATAACCTGAGTGAGAACTTCAACAGAGATAGTAAGCATAAAAAGGACATAGAAACCATAAAAAAAGAACCAGTCAGAAGTGAAGAATACAATATTTGAAATGAAGAATACACTAGAAGATATCAACAGCAGGTTAGATGCAGCACAGGATTGAATTAGTGTTTCAGAAGACAAGGTAGCAGAAAATAATCAGAACAGAACCCCTCCCTCAACCCTGAAAAGTGAGTATAGCTTAGGAGATCTCTGGGACATCATCAAGCATAACAACATTTGTATCATGAGGGTATCAGAAAGAAAAGAGCGAGAGCAAGGGATTTCAAACCTATTTGAAAAAATAATGACAGAAAACTTTCCTAACCTGGCAAAGGACAAAGATATACAAATGCAGGAAGTACAGAGTTTCAAAAGAGATAAACCCAAAGGGGCCCACACCAAGACACATCATAATTAAAATGGCAAAGGTTAAAGACAAAGAGAGTTTTAAAATTTTAATTAAATTAATTATTTTTACAAAGAGATTAAAAAAATTCTTTGTTGTTCAGTTATAGCTGTCCTGCCTTTTTCCTCATTTCTCTCCCCTACCCAGTTCTCCTCACTCCCACAGCCAATCCTCCCCACTGTCTACACCCATAAGTCCTCTATTCCTGTACCTTTGCTTGTCCCATTCCCCTTCTTTCCCCTGTTACCCTCCTCCCCCCACCCCTCTGGTCACTGTCAGTTTGTTCTTTATTTCCAAGCCTCTGGTTCTATTTTGCTCATTTCTTTTATTGATTAGGTTCCACTTATAGTTGAGATCATATGGTATTTGTGTTTCACTGCCTGGCTTATTTCACTAGCATAATGCTCTGTAGTTCCATCCATGCTGTCAGGAAGGCTAGGAATTCCTTCTTTCTGCTGCATAGTATTCCGTTGTGTAAATGTACCAGTTTTTTGATCCACTTATTTACTGATGGGCACTCAGGCTGTTTCCAGCACTTGGGTGTTATAAATTGTGCTGCTATGAACATTAGGGTGCATAGCTTCTTTTGAATTGGTGTTCTGGGATTCTTAGGGTATAGTCTCAGCAGTGGATCACTGGATCAAAAGGCAATTCCAGCTTTGCTTTTTTGAGGAAGTTCCATACTGTTTTCCACAGTGGCTGCTCCCATCTGCATTCCCACCGATAGTTCACTAGGGCTCCCTTTTCTCCACAACCTCTCCAGCACATGTTGTTTGTTGATTTATTAATGATGGCCATTCTGACCAGTGTGAAGTGGTATCTCATTGTGGTTTTCATTTGCATCTCTCTGATTGCTAGTGATGCTGAGCATTTTTTCATGTGTCTATGGGCCCTCTGTGTGTCCTCCTTGGAGAAGTGTCTGTTCAGGTTCTTTGCCCATTTTTCAATTGGATTGTTTAAAGACAAAGAGAGAATCTTAAAAGCAGCAAAAGAGAGACAGTTAGTTACCTATAAGGGAGCACCTATAATGTTACTGAACAGCAAGGGGAGTCCTGCTGCCACCATCTAGGCAAAATTCTGAAGGCAGAGGTTTGGTGATAAAGGAAAAGAGTCTCTATTCGAAAGCTACACGATTTTGGAATAACAGCTTTCCACATGCATTAGTTTCTACGTACTTAAGTCTACCAATTAAGGCTAAAATCTTTAACTCTTTAATTAATAAAAAAATATTTTATTTATTTATTTTTAGAGAAGGGGAAGGGGGGGAGAAAGAGAGGAAGAGAAACACTGATGTGTGATAGATACATTGACCTGTTGCCTCTTGCCTGCCCCCAACTGGGGACTTGGCTCACAACCCAGGCATGTGCCCTGAATGGGAATCAAACAGGCAATCTTTTAGTGTGCAGGCCAGCACTCAGTCCAATGAGCCACACCAGCTAGGACTAAAACCTTTAACTCTTTAGTTACAGCTTTAATCACTGAAGCCTATCAATTAACCCGAATTCTCCTATCCTTCCCTGTTAGTTTTTAATCATTTTATTTCTATAAGGTTAGTTTACAAACTAAAAACAACATAAAAGCTGCACAATTTTAGGAGAATGGCAGGCAGGCTTCTGCCTCAGAGCTCATCCTCTCTAAAACACTCAAAGAAGAATAACCCTTCCACCAATCGTAGGCTGTGTCTGGAGTTCCTTCCCATCCAAAATACCATCCATTGGGAAACACAGGCAGCTGAAGTACAATCGTTCAAGCATCCTCCAGAAAGAGAGAGAGCCTGTCTCTGCCCTTCTTTTATTTTAAATTTTCTGGTCCATGATTCCATGCGCTCTGGAGGCATTCAGCCAATCCGGTCCTAGATTGTTTACCATTGCCTCTGGCAACCTCCTCTTATAGACTCTCCCTGCTCTTCCCCCTGTGATCTGATTAGATCTCTCTATATCAGTAAGACTGTCAGCTGATTTCTCCACAGAAACTTTTCAGGCCTGAGGGATTGGCACAAATTATTCAAAGTGACGGAAAAGCAAGGACCTGTAACAAAGGCTACTGTTAATTAAAATTGAAGGAGAGTTAAAGAGCTTCCCAGGAAGACAAAAAAACTAAAGGAGTACATCACCACCACACAAGCATCATAAGAAATGTTAATGGGTCTTCTATAAGAAGATGGAAAAAATAGGAAGTAAATATGAATAATAAAATGGCAATAACTGCACACCTATCAATAATCAATTTAAATGTAAATGGACTAAATATTCCAATCAAAAGACATAGGAGAGCTGAATGGATAAGAAGGCAAGACCCATATAGATGCTGTTTACAAAAGACCCACTTCAGATTGAAAGACACACACAGACTGAAAGTAAAATAAAATATATTTATTTCATTTTCATTTTCATTTTATAAAATATATTTTACTTTCAGGGAAGAAAAAATACATTTCATGGAAATGGATATGAGGAAAAGGAGGGGTAGCAATACTTATATCAGACAAAATTGACTTTAAAACAAAGGCTATATAAGAGACAAAGAGGGACATTACATAATGATAAAGGGATCAATCCAACAAGAGGTTATAACCTTTGTAAATATTTATGCACCCAACATAGGAGCACTGAGATATATAAAGCAGATATTTAGGGACATATATATATAGAATGACAGTATAAGTAGGGGACTGAGTCAAAAGTAGGGGACTACAGTCAAAGTAATGGGCTTTAACATCAATGGAGAGATCTTTTAGACAAAAAATCAACAAGGGAACAGCAATTTTTAAAAAAATATATTTTATTGATTATTCCATTACATATTGTCTCATTTTCCCCCTTCACTCCCCTCCACCCTGCATGTCCCCTCCCACCCACATTCACCCCCTTTAGTTCATGTCCATGGGTCATACATATAAGTTCTTTGGCTTCTACATTTCCCATACTATTCTTAACCTCCCCCTGTCTATTTTCTACCTACCATCTATGCTAATTATTCTCTGTACCTTTTCCCCCTCTCTCCCGCTCCCCCTCCCCACTGATAACCCTCCATGTGATCTCCATTTCTGTGGTTCTGTTCCTGTTCTGTTTGTTACCTTAGTTTGTTTTTCTTTTTGTTTTAGGTCCATTTGTTAATAATTGTGAGTTTTGTTGTCATTTTACTGTTCATAATTTTTATCTTCTTCTTTACTTAGATAAGTCCCTTTAACATTGCATATAATAAGGGCTTGGTGATGATGAACTCCTTTAACTTGACCTTATCTGAGAAGCACTTTATCTGCCCTTCCATTCTAAATGAAAGTTTTGCTGGATAGAGCAATCTTGGATGTAGGTCCTTGCCTTTCATGACTTGGAATACTTCTTTCCAGCCCCTTCATGCCCATAAGGTCTCTTTTGAGAAATCAGCTGACAGTCTGATGGGAACTCCTTCTCAGGTAACTGTCTCCTTTTCTCTTGTTGCTTCTAGGATTCTCTCCTTAATTTTAATTTTGGGTAATGTAATGATGATGTGCCTTGGTGTGTTCCTCCTTGGGTCCAACTTCTTTTGGACTCTCTGAGCTTCCTGGACTTCCTGGAAGTCCATTTCCTTTGCCAGATTAGGGAAGTCCTCCTTCATTATTTTTTTGATTTCTGGCTCGTCCTCTTCTCCTTATGGCACCCCTATCATTCAGATGTTAGAACATTTAAAGTTGTCCTAGAGGTTCCTAAGCCTCTCCTCATTTTTTTTTTGAATTCTTGTTTCTTCATTCTGTTCTGATTGAATGTTTATTTCTTCCTTCTGCTCCAAATCATTGATTTGAGTGCTGGTTTCCTTCCCTTCACTGTTGGTTCCCTGTACATTTTCATTTCACTTTGCATAACCTTCACTTCTTCCTCTATTTTGTGATCATACTCAACCATTTCTGTGAGCATCCTGACTACCAGTGTTTTGGACTCTGCATCTGATAGAGTGGCTATCTCTTTATTGTTTAGTTCTAGTTTTGGAGCTTTGGTCTATTCTTTCATTTGGGCTGGGGTTTTTTTTTGGTCTCAGCACACCTGTTACATAGTAAGGGGCAGAGGTTTAGGTACTAGCCAGGGCAGGGCAACCCAGGTCGCTGTGTTGTTGTGCTGTATGTAGGGGAGGGGTCCAAGATGAAATAATGCCACTTGCTCTGCTCTCCCCTGGCTTTCAGTTACTTTCCCCACTACCCACTAGCATATTGGACACTTATGGTGCTGATTCCCAGGTGAGTGGGTTTGTGTGTGTTCTAGGACCCTGTGGGTCTCTCCAATGAAATTTCCTGTGAGGCTGGGAGTTTCTCCCACTGCTGCCTCAACCCCCACATGGTTTTTCAATCAGAGGTTTGAGGTTCTATTTCTCCACACTGGGACCCTGGGTTGTATGGTCTGTCTTGCTCCCCAGTTGTTTCTCCTGGTTTATCTCTGCATGGATGTAGGACCATGTACTCTGCCAGCCGCCACCTTGCTGGCAAGCTCCAGCTCTGCGCACCCCGCTCCACAAGCCACCGCCTTGCTGGGTCCTCCAGCCACTACCTTGCCACGAGTCCTCTCCTTGCCCATCTCCGCCCCTCCTGCTGGTCTGGATGAATGTGTCTTCTTTAACTTCTTGGTCGTTGGACTTCCATACAGTTTGATCTTCTGTCAGTTCTGGTTGTTTTGTTTGTTTGTTTTGTTTTTAAATTGTTGCTGTCCTTCTTTTGGTTGTGCAAGGAGGTGTGGTGTGTCTACCTATGCTTCCACCTTGGCCAGAAGTCAGAAACAGCAGTCTTAAATGACATATTAGACCAGATGGGTTTAATTGATATTTTTAGAGTATTTCACCCCAAAGCAGCAGATATACATTCTTTTCAAGTACACATGGAACATTTTCCAGGCTAGATGACATTATAGGTCACAAAACAAGTCTCAATAAATTTAAGATTGAAGTCATATCAAACATCTTTTCTGACCACAATGGTATAAAACTAGACATCAATTACAAGGAAAAAAAAGGAAATACAGACTTCCAGCCAAGATAGAATCACAGGTAGATACACTTTGCTTCCTCACACAACCAAAAGAAGGACAACGACAAATTTAAAAACAAAAAATAACTAGACCTGCCAGAAAATAGAACTGCATGGAAGTCTGACAACCAAGGAGTTAAAGAAAAAACATTCATCCAGACCAGTAGTGGAGGCGGGGACAGTAAGCCGGGGTGGAGAGGACTCATGGCAAGGCAGTGGCTGGAGGGCTGGGGCAGGTGATGTGGCAGCAGGTGAACTGGGTGGTCCCACATTTGTGTGCAGATAAACCAGGAGAACCAACTGGGAAGTGAGACAGACTGTGCAACCCAGGGTTCCAGAGCAGGGAAATAAAGCCTCAAAACCTATAAAAACCTATGGGGGTTGCAGCAGTGGGAGAAACTCCCAGCCTCACAGGAAATTTCATTGGAGAGACCCACAGGGTCCTAGAACACACACAAACCCACTCACCTGGGAATCAGCACCATAAGTGTCCAATATGCTAGTGGGTAGTGGGGAAAGTAACTGAAAGCCAGGGGAGAGCAGAGCAAGTGGCATTATTTCATCTTGGACCCCTCCCCTACATACAGCACAACAACACAGCGACCTGGGTTGCCCTGCCCTGGCTAGTACCTAAACCTCTGCCCCTTACTATGTAACAGGTGTGCTGAGACCAAAAAAAAACCCCAGCCCAAATGAAAGAATAGACCAAAGCTCCAAAACTAGAACTAAACAATAAAGAGATAGCCACTCTATCAGATGCAGAGTCCAAAACACTGGTAGTCAGGATGCTCACAGAAATGGTTGAGTATGATCACAAAATAGAGGAAGAAGTGAAGGTTATGCAAAGTGAAATGAAAATGTACAGGGAACCAACAGTGAAGGGAAGGAAACCAGCACTCAAATCAATGATTTGGAGCAGAAGGAAGAAATAAACATTCAATCAGAACAGAATGAAGAAACAAGAATTCAAAAAAAAAAATGAGGAGAGGCTTAGGAACCTCTAGGACAACTTTAAATGTTCTAACATCTGAATGATAGGGGTGCCATAAGGAGAAGAGGACGAGCCAGAAATCAAAAAAATAATGAAGGAGGACTTCCCTAATCTGGCAAAGGAAATGGACTTCCAGGAAGTCCAGGAAGCTCAGAGAGTCCAAAAGAAGTTGGACCCAAGGAGGAACACACCAAGGCACATCATCATTACATTACCCAAAATTAAAATTAAGGAGAGAATCCTAGAAGCAACAAGAGAAAAGGAGACAGTTACCTGAGAAGGAGTTCCCATCAGACTGTCAGCTGATTTCTCAAAAGAGACCTTATGGGCATGAAGGGGCTGGAAAGAAGTATTCCAAGTCATGAAAGGCAAGGACCTACATCCAAGATTGCTCTATCCAGCAAAACTTTCATTTAGAATGGAAGGGCAGATAAAGTGCTTCTCAGATAAGGTCAAGTTAAAGGAGTTCATCATCACCAAGCCCTTATTATATGCAATGTTAAAGGGACTTATCTAAGTAAAGAAGAAGATAAAAATTATGAACAGTAAAATGACAACAAAACTCACAATTATTAACAAATGGACCTAAAACAAAAAGAAAAACAAACTAAGGTAACAAACAGAACAGGAACAGAACCACAGAAATGGAGATCACATGGAGGGTTATCAGTGGGGAGGGGGAGCGGGAGAGAGGGGGAAAAGGTACAGAGAATAATTAGCATAGATGGTAGGTAGAAAATAGACAGGGGGAGGTTAAGAATAGTATGGGAAATGTAGAAGCCAAAGAACTTATATGTATTAAAGGTGGGGAATGCTGGTGGGAGTGGGGTGCAGGGTGGAGGGGAATAAAGGGGAGAAAAAAAGGAGACAATCTGTAATGAAATAATCAATAAAATATATTTGAAAAAATGGAAATACACAGAAACACATGGAAGCTAAATAATGTTACTAAACAATGAGTGGGTTAACAATAAAATCAAGGAAAAAATAAAAAGGTACCTGAGACAAATGAAAATGAAAACACAACCATCTGAAATCTGTGGGACACTGAGAAAGCAGTTCTAAGAGAGAAATACATAGCAATATAAGCCTACCTCAATAAGGAAGAAAAATCTCAAATAAACTATCTAAACTTGCACTTAACAGAACTAGAAAAAGAACAACAATCAAAGCACAAAGTGATTAGAAGAAAGGAAGTCGTAAAGATTGGAATGGAAATAAATGAAATAGAGTCTAAAAAAACCATACAAGAACAGCATGGGGAATACAGTCAGTGATGTTGTAGTGACTATGTATGGTGCCAGACAGGTGTTTGGGATAACAGAGGGAGCACTTTGTGGGGTATAGATTGTCTGACCACTAAGCTGTATACCTGAAACTGGTACAAAATACTATATTGTATGTAAATTGTAATTGAAAAAGATAATAACAGTAAAAAATATAATAAAATAAAAAAATTTAAGAAACAATATAAAAGATCAATGATATCAAGAAATGGTTCTTTGAAAACATAAACAAGATTGATAAACTTTTAACCAGATTTCAAGAAAAAAAAAGAGAGGATCCAAATAAAGAAAACCATAAATGGAAGAAGAGAAGTGACAACTGACACTACAAAAATACAAGGGTTATAAGAAAACACTATGAACAATTATACGCCAAAAGTTGGAAAATCTGGAAGAAATGGTTAAACTCCTAGAAAGGTATAATCTAAGACTAAATAAAAAAGAAACAGAAAATCCGAACAAATTACTACAATGAAATTGAATCAGTACTCAAAAACTCCCCCCAAAACCAGATGGCTTCACAGGTGAATTTTACCAAACATTCAAAAAACAATTAACACCTATCCTTCTCAAACTATTCCAAAAATTTCAAGAAATGAGAAGGCTGCCAAATTAGTTTTATGAGGTCAGCACTATCCTGATTCCAAAAGCAGACAAAAACATTACAAAAAAAGAAAATTATAGACCAATATACTTAGTGAACATGGTTGCAAAAATCCTCAAATATTGGCAACCCAAATTCAGCAATACATTAAAAAATCATACACCATGATCAAGAAGGATTTATTCCTGGGATGCAAGTAAGTTTGGTTCCATATTTGCAAGTCAATTAATGTGATATACCACATAAATAAAATCATATGATCTTATCAATAGATGCAGAAAAAGCATTTGACAAATTCCAGCATCCATTTATAATAAAAACTGTCAGCAAAGTGGGAATAGAGGGATCATACCTCAACATAATAAAGGCCATATATGACAAACCCACAGCTAACATTGTACTTAATAGGGAAAAGATAAAAATACCTTCTTTAAGATCAGGAACAATCTTTTTTGCATTAGATTTGCCACCAGAACACAGGTGTCATGAAAACCATCGTTAAGTCTAAGCCAAAATGGGAAAAGACTGTAGACTTGCTTTCAGGTTTAATGCACCTTGTTACTTCTCATCCTTATGCTGATCTTCTGAGGTATGCTTGTATTTTCTTGTAACTACTTTCTTGCCTTGATTGATACTGTTTTTCCTTGTTTAGACACAATTTCTGTTGAGTGCTGGCTCTCCCAAAATATGACCCAAACAACTCACTGAGAAGACAAAGCTGAGTTTATTCTCACCATGGTGAAGAGTAGCACTCAACATCTCAGCATCTCAACATCTTAGATGGAAGAAAACAAAGTTGGAAGACTTATGAGAGTCTTGAAGTCTCGTTTAATCCTGGACTTCCAATACAGAATCTTGATTAGAACTGGAAAAATTTCCATGTTATATACCATCCTGTAATGGAAGAGTCAGAATGCATATTAGTGGACAAACTTGCAGCTACCACAAGCATGTAACATAGGCTTCAGTGAATATAATCACAAACAAGTGCTGGTGAGGATGTGGAGAAAGGGGAACCCTTTTGCACTGTTGGTGGGAATGTAGATTGGTGCAGCCACTGTGGAAAACAGCATGGAGGATCAGCAAGAAATTAAAAATAAAACTACCTTATGATCCAGCAAGTCTACTTCTAGGTAATATATTTAAAGAAATCTAAATCACTAATTTGAAAAGATATATGCACCTTTATGTCCATTGCAGTATTATTTACAATAGCTAAGATAATGGAAGCCACTCAAGTGCCCATCAATAGACAATTTGATAAAGAAGAGGTGGTACATTTATTAATACATTTATTAATAGTGAAATATTAGTAGGCTATAAAATAATACAATCTTTTTTTAAAGATTTTATTTATTTATCTTTAGAGAGAGAGAGGAAGGGAGGGAGAAAAAGAGAGAGAGAAACATCAATGTGTGGTTGCCTCTCACATGCCCCCCAACTGGGGACCTGGCCTGCAACCCAGGCATGTGCCCTGACTGGGAATTGAATTGGTGACTCTTTGGTTCAGCAGGCTGGTGCTCAGTCCACTGAGCCATACCAGCCAGGGAAAAAGAATATAATCTTACCATTTGTGACAAAATAGATGGACCTAGGGGGTATTATGCTAAGTGAAATAAGTGAGATAGAGAAAGACTAATACCATATGATTTCACTTACATGTGGAATCTAAAGAACAAAATAAACTAACAAACAAAACAGAAATGGGTTCATAGATACTGAGAACTGACGTTTTTTTGCCAGATTGGGTGGGGTTCAGGTGCTGAGTGAAAAAAGAGAAGGGATTAAAAAGTACAGGTTAGTAACTACAAAATAGTCACGGGGAATGTAAAGTACAGCATAGAAAATATTGGCAATAATATTGTAATAATTATGTATGGTGTTAGGTAGTTACTAGAAGTATCAGGGGGATTGCTTATAAATTATATTTGTCTAACCATTACACTGTAAACCTGAAACTAATATAAAATAATATTGAATGTCAACTGTAATTGAAAAACAAAAAAATAGTATAAAGAGCAAACTGGTAGGAGCCTAGACTAGAGAGCTTGAAAAAATTACCCAAGGAGGTAACATTTGAGTTGGAACTTGAAGGTGGAATATACTAAGCAGAAAAGTGTTGAGAAGAGGTGGGGGGAAAATGCACATCTTAGGAAACAAGATGTGCCAACATATGGTCATTAAAGAGTACAATGTGTTAAGAGAGAGATGGTAAGTTCACCAAGGCTAGACTATGTACAAAGTGAGGAGAGATGATGTTGGGGCAATTATAAAATTCAGTGGCTGGCGTAGCTCAGTGGATTGAGCACGGGCTGGGAACCAAAGTGTCCCAGGTTCGATTCCCAGCCAGGGTATATTCCTGGGTTGCAGGCCATAACCCCCAGCAACTGCACATTGATGTTTCTCTCTCTCTCTCTCTCCCTCCCTTCCCTCTCTAAAAAAAAAAAAAATAATAAATATATATTAAAAAATTCAGTGGGAATAAGAACAGTGTGTTTGAGGGTAGCTGACATGACTGCAATTCTGGCTCCTCCACATAGTAACTAGGTAACTCTGATCAAACTTTGTATAGTCTATGATCCTTAGTTTCCTTAACTACCAATGGAGACCTAATAGTATCTACTTCATGGGGTTATGTGGAATTAAAATGACAGTGCATATAAAGTACTTTGTACAGAGCTTGGCATACATCAAGTGCTCAAAAAGCCTTTTCTATTATTACTAGGTAAACTGGGAGCAGATTACTAAATACCTTGAATGCTATGCTAAGGCAGTGAAGGGTAAACTGGAATGGGGAAAACCTAATGCTAGAAGACTTGGAGGTTGCTCTAACAACCCAGGCAGGGATGGTGACTGGAAATAAGGGAGTGACAGTGGAGACACAAAGAACTGGTTGACTTCAGAACTCACCTCTGGTATTGAAATGCCAAGATTTGGTAGGGAATTCTCACATTCAAAGCTGTGTGAAGAGTGACTATGAGAAAGAGCAGTTCTAGGTGGTAGCTGAAGGCTCTAAGCACCTCCAAGTCCAAGGACTGTTTGAGGAAAGTGGTCTTAGGTAATTCTTTTGTGCATTACATTGATAAGGCTTTCCCCACAAGCATTGTTAAGTAACAACCTGCTGCTTTTTGAATGCTTCAGGGAGTTGGACTAAAATAGACCACTGGTCTTGCAAATTAAGAGGTTGAATGGAGATGGTGAACATGGAGTAGGCAGACTGCAATGTATTAAGTAGTAAACAGGAACTGCAGATCATGTGCAGACAATTCTTACAAGAAATGCCAGCACTGAAGGGAAGAATCAAGGAAGCGATAGCTCAAGAGGAAATGTGGAGGGTTCTATGTATTGGTTTACTGAACACACGTGCTCTTCTAGTGTACGAAAGCTGGAAAGCTAAAAAGACCACATGTCCCTCATTCCCTTATAGCTGGGGCTCAGATGTGATTTAAGTTTTGCCAATCAGATGCACTAGAATATTACTTGGCTTCTGAAGCCAGCAGGGGTTAGGACAAGACACATCCATACGAGGCTGCTGACAGCAGCAGAGATATTGTGCTTCTTGAACTGGCAGCTGCAGTGGCAGTTTCCTAACTGTAGAAGTAGGAGTAGGTCCCTGAGCAGTCTTTGGGAGCTATTTTTGGAAATTCAGTGTAGAGTTTGTTTCCTCAAGCCTTCCCAACAATTCTGTGATACATACAATATGGATCCATATAATATCCCATAACACTCTCCTCCCTGCTGAGATAAGCTAAAATGGATTGTTTTCTGCAAATGAACCCTCACTGTTACAAGCAACAGGGTATGTGGTTTTTATTTTATTTTTTAAATTTACCCATTTTAAATTTTTTTAAAAAGATATATTTTTAGAGAGGGGAAAGGAGGGAGACAGAGAGGGAGGGAGACACTGATGTGTGAGAGATACATCAATGTGCCCAGATATACCAGTACATTGATCCATTGCCTCTCGCACGCCTCCAGTGGAAACCTGGCCTGCAACACAGGCATGTGCCTTGACTGGAAATTGAACTGGATCTCTTTATTCATAGGCCAGCACTCAATCCACTGAGCCACACCAGACAGGGCTAGGTGTTTTTTTTAAAGAATGAATGTAACTTTAGCATTTTTGTAGTTTAAAGAGTTAAATGATAAAGAGGATAACCTATTTATTAATGAAAATATAACACAAAGAAAAATGTTAAAGAAAGAGAAATAGAATTAAGCTAAAGAGAAAAGAGGGAATAAGTTATGGAAGATACTGGAGGATAGAAGTTGGGTAGCTAGCTACTGAGTAGCTAGCTGAACTCAGCTAGCTACTGAGTTGGCCCACAATGATCCTTGCCCCCTGATATTCATGCTCCTGTGAAGTCCTCTCCCACAATTAAAAGGCTCACCAGTGTAACCAAAAGCATGTTGTGGAAATAATGGAGTGTGATTTTTTAAAAAAATTTTTGTGAGAGAGAAAGGGAGGAAGAAGGAGGGAGAGAAACATCAATGTGACAGAGAAGTATGGATTGATTATCTTCTGTATGGGCCTTGACCAGGGACTGAACCTGCAGCCCAGACATGTGCCCTGACTAGAAATTGAACCAGTGACCTTCCGGTTTGTGGGATAAAGTCCAAACAACTACACTACACCAGCTGGGCTTGAGTATGACTTCTGAAGTTAGGTCATAAAGGACACACAAAGCCAAAGGCAGGTCGGATTGAAGGTGGGAGGTGGGGATGCCTGGGGTGGAGGGGAGTGATTGGGGAAAAAGGAGACAACTGTACTTGAACAACAGTTAAAAAAACAAGGAAAAAAACAGCTTTCAAAAAATATTAAGTAAATATAATCTTAAAAAAAAAAGAATTTACAGCTCCCACCTTGCTCTTACTCAGAGGGAAGGCAGTTGACATGTAGTGAGGACAAATAGGCTGTGCAGGGTGCCGTCCGAGGAGTACCTGAGGTCTTCTGCCAACAATCAACACTGACTTTTTAAACATGTAAATGATCCACCTTAGAAGCAAATCCATCAGCCTCAGTCTTCAGAAAATTGCCAGCCTTGCTGACATCTTGACTGCAACCACATGAAAGGCCCCAAGCCAGGATTACCCAGGCAAACTGCTCCTAAATTCCTTACTCATAGAAACTGCAAGGGTAATAAACATTTATTATTGTTTTAGTCCACTGTGCTTTGGGGAAATTTGTTTGTTATGGATCAACAGATAGCTGATACACTAGAATATAGTACAGGTAGAAGCATGAGTTAGTCTTGGAGAAGAAGTATACTCCTGAGATAAAGGAAAAAATGGATGCTGTAAGAGTTAAGTCTAGAAATGGAAAAAAGGGGAAGTTAAGTTTGAAGACCAGTATCTTCTCTACAGTGTAACAGACAAAGCCATTGGCTGAAAGTGGAGGTGGGAAGTAGGGACTACAAAGTTGGGAACAATAAAAAGGGTACAATGGTAACCAGGTAAATCTGAAACAGTCAAATAGGAATGAGTGCCTGAGTTAAGAAATCATACATTTGCAACACAGTTGGCATATTTATGTGATTTTCTATCACTATGCACAGTAACCTAAAAGAAACAGAATAAAAGGTGGTGGATTTCATTTGACTTGGGAATTTTTGAAGTGGAGGAAAACAACAATGGGGTCAAGGGAACTTAGGGTGATAATTTAGGCTACTAAAATGATTGACCATGGAGTCCAAGCTGGTAGACATGGAAATAAGTTCAGAAAGAAACTCATAGCCTGAAAGAATGAGAGGTTAAATGCAAAATCAACTTTTAGGGAAGTTGGTTTTGCATTTGGTTATAGAAGCAGGATGGTTATAGAAACCAAAGGCAATAAATTAGAAACTAGAAGTCCCATGTTATGGGACCAAAACTATGTTATGGTCATAGCTCATTACTAACAAGCTGTGTATCCTTGGCAAAGATAAAATTTTCAGGGCCTGTTTCCCCCCGACCCTGTGGGTTAAAATATGTAAAATGCTGACTAAGAACACTGTACAATGATTTTAGCAACTGCTGTTAAATGTTTTAAAAATCATACAGCATTTGATACACACATATGAAGCATAATAAGGTAAACATTGGGAAACCTACCACTTAACTTATTAAACAGAATACTACTAATACACTGTATTTTTTCCTGATTCTATCCTTCTAGCTTCTCCTCTAGAGATAACCATTATCTTGAATTTTGTGTTTATAATTCCCATTCCTTTTTTTTTTAAATGGCTATGTTGCATATTTGTACAGGGCCTGATTCTTTATATGTAAGATGAAATTTTGGATTAGGTGCTCTCTAAGCTTCCTTCCAGCTTTAAGATATAAAAGATACATACCTAGCAGAACCATATCAATGCTTATTTTTCAAGGATTTTGTAAAGTTAAGAAGACATGGACTCATGTTGAAATTGCCAGTTAAACAAAAGGATATCTCAATGGAGCTTGTAATCTCAAGATCAAGACTATCCACCACTTTCAGCCCTGGCTTGTATGGCTCAGTGGGTTGAGTGCCAGCATGTAAACCAAAAGGTCGCCAGTTCAATTCCCAGTCGAGGACACATGCCTCCGTTGTGGGTGTGTGAGAGGTAACAGATTGATGTTTCTTTCCCTCTATTTCTCCCTCCCTTCCCCTCTAAAAAAAATCTAAAAAAAAAAAGACTTTCTGTTTTAATTGCATCTCTGCTATAAAGTTCTACTCTATAGAAAACCAACACGAGGAACTAAATAATCCTGATCCTGTCCAAAGAAAACCTGAAACCAAACCCAAGGAAATAAAACCAAAACAGATGAACTGGGAAAGCATACTTTATTTCAGTAACAGGTATTTTAATAAAAATTAAGAGGCATGGTTGGATTCATATGCAGCTTTTCATACAACCTGGACTTATTTCCTCTATTATATGTGTTTATATATATAAAACAAAACAACTTCTTCACATTTTCTCAGAGGTTCTTACACTATTTTAGTTTCATACAACAAAACAGTCTTTAATTAAGGTAAACATGAAAACAAATCTGTTGACCATATGGTTGTTCTCTAGGGTTACTGTTGGGCTATGATCCTGTTCTTCCTAGTTATATAAAATCTTAGATTTTATATTTGTCACCAGTTATCAAATTTACAAAATTTAAGTGTGTTGGACTAAGTGGTAGAATAGCCATGTAAAGGTCAAATGCCCTGTTCATATACAGGTTTGCATTCTTCAGACTGGTATGGCTGGAATAAAGTCAGCTGATATTGTTGGTATGAGGTAACAGGTTAATTTCTTCAGGGGCCTCTGAAAGGCTATGATTGTAAAGTAGGATATGAGGATGTTCCAAAGCTTGACAGTATCAAGAAGACAAGTGATAAAAAGAATGAGTCATCACTACAGTATTTTTATAATGGTATTTCCTTATTCTACCCACTGTATTGATACAAGAAACTAATGTTTTCTTAAAGGCCTCTTCTTTGCAAGGCTAGTCTTGCTTTGATCATTTAAAATATAGTATACAAATCAGCTTGATTTTTACAAGTTGCATCTTTAAAAATGGTAATAATAAGTGTAACATTATCTTCTTGGTTTTGGTTTACTTTTGAGCTTAATATGTATTGTGAGAAGTACAAGTGAAGGACTTCAAGAATACCAGTATAGGTATATATATTTTGTCTAAGGGACTAACACAAGCAGTTACTGTTCTGCCTCACCAATGAAAGGGTAGTGTGGTGCATTATTTGAGATTAAATATAAATACTCTTCTTGTCTAGTTTAGGTAGAGCTACCAGGAGAGTTAAACATCCTTTATTACCTCCATTTGTTTATTCCTGGTAATAACATTTGCAAATCACAGTGGCACTTCTAGAACCCCTCTAGAGAGAGACAATCTTCTAAAAAGCAAATCGTCTTTCTGGGGTAGAGTCTGGGAGCTCTGCATAAGATCAAAATGCAGGAGAGGATCTGGGCTAAGGTTTTGAAACACCTCTGCATTGAACCTTGAACTGTAAGATCTGGCCATAACTGAAATTAGAGTAAAATATTCAACTCTTTACCTTCCACTGCTCACATTCCAAAGGGAGGCTATCATCTGAAAAAGAACATCTCAAAAATAAGTAAACTTCTCCCAACCTCTGACAGAAGTAGTAGAGTTAAATAGTCATTTCTTTGCTTCAGTTTTTGGAAATCTCTAAAAATCTCCAGCAAACAAAGTCCAGGCTAGTGAGTCCTAGGCCCAATAGAAATCCCAGTCTCTGAAAGCTCCTGGATCAGGCAAATTGGTTGCATTTATCATTAGTTTACCAAAGAAACAACAGGATTGTCTACTTTCTGAGCTAACACAGGCAGCCATTGTCCTATGAGTTATATTCCAAAAGGTCAGATATATTGTGATTAAGTTCTAGTAGGCATGCATAAAGAGGTGTCCTCCTAAAATAACAAAATCAGGGCTTTCACTTATTTTTCATAAATGATAGATGTTAGCCTATTTCCCCTCTTATTTAAAACACAAAGTAACTATTTTCTGTTTAATTCATTTGTTGAGCTGTATTCAAGCAGCTTATTTTTTGCAGTGAGACTCACCCTCCTGCTTATTTTTCCTAAACTAGGTAGGAGTTCTGGGTTACAAGTGTAGCAGATGATAGTTTTGTTCTGTCATCACCCAAATAAAATCAAAAGGGTTTTATATTTTCCAGTAGTAAGACTATTTTTAAATAAAGTGTTTGTGAGGTGCTGATTGATATACAAACATAAATGACCAGAATTATGGGCATAAAGGTGTTTTTTCCCCTCCTCCTCAATATATTCACCACCCTCTCCAGAGAAAATGGCCTAGTTATTCACTTAAGATCACACAGTTAGGCAGAAATACTATTGTACTGGGGCTTATCTTGAACCGTTTTTAGAGTTTGGAACTAAATAAACAGATTTGCTTCATCAGGGAAGAATCCTGTTTTGTATAAAACTCATGGAAGGAGGCATTCCACAAGAGTCTACTCTCCCTTATCTGTTACCCTTCTAGAGAAATCAGTTTTGGAATAATTTGTCAGTATGATTCACTGAAGTACCCATCTATGCCAGATCACAAATCCCTCCCCAAGTCAGCCAGTTTTAAAACCAAACCAAACCAAACTTGAAAACCACCACACAAAAACAATCCAAACAATCTCTGGGGAGATTATGAAGTCTTCTTGTAAGGATCACCAAGATGCTAGGATAGCCAGAGTTTTGAATGTTTCAAAATCTAACTTTTTTATAAATATTTTTCATTTTTAGAGATTGGGGAGGGGAAGGAGAAAGAGAGGGAGATAAATATCAATGCATGCTGCCTCTTGCACACCTCCTACTAGAGACCTGGCTGCAACCCAGGCATGTGTGCTGACTGGGAATAGAACTGGTGACCCTTTGGTTTGCAGCCCATGCTCAATCCACTGAGCTACACCAGCCAGGTCAAAATCTAACTTATTATACATATATCCCAGGGTAGTAAACAGGGCTCACACATTTAAGCTTTGAAGCTCAAACTTCACACACAGGTTGGGAAGCCTATCTCTTTCCCACATATACACATGGTTCCTCTTCTCCATGCCAAAATTTACTTCTACATAATCCACACCTAGTTTAACAGCTAGTACAATGTCTAGCTGGAATGTGGGAGAAATAATGTAAATAAAAGACATCTACCCTAGGTTGGAAATATTTAGGCAGCAAACTCTCCTAAAGATTCTAAACAAGAATGGGATATTT
This sequence comes from Phyllostomus discolor, assembly GCF_004126475.2. Classification (NCBI taxonomy): domain Eukaryota; kingdom Metazoa; phylum Chordata; class Mammalia; order Chiroptera; family Phyllostomidae; genus Phyllostomus; species Phyllostomus discolor. Next base: position 162,727,225 of record NC_040904.2, on the reverse strand, counting down.
TGCTCTATAAATGCTATCAATCTCTTGGAGATTCTGGATATATAGATGCACTGATCAAATCGTCCCATTCCTACTAATGCTAAAAAGAATTGGTCCATGTGTGTTAGAAAACACAAATATAGTTACTTTTCCCAACCCAAGTTTCTTGCCTGCTTTTGCTAGATTTTTAAAGATTAATGTGTTTCATTAATATGGAAAGGGATATGATTTCTGATCTTGGGGCTACAAGTACTTAACCAAACTATCAAGCTATCTACATCAATGTATTATTTGAGACAGTTTTTCTAAGTATGATGTTTCCTTCTTGCATCAGATGAGTGAAGACTCAAAAGGGGGGAGGGGAAAAAGACACGTGTCAGTTTGAAAGTCACAGACGTTTATTTCTCTATAATTAGACTAGGATAAAAATGAAGAACCCACTGGTAGCAGGAAGAAGCAAGGGTCTTCTGGGTTCAGGCATCTGTAAGGAAATGAGAAAAAAAGAATTTTTAGTTCCTTTTAAGACAAAGGCACTAACTACATATGATAATGGGCCACACAACTACAACCCAACTGAAATCTCTTCATTGCTGGAAGAATCTGCTGTTGTTAATAGCAGAACACCGAGTATCTTCTGATCCTGAGTTCTTTAGTACCACTAAGCACACAGAAACTTCTTAACTGAATTAAAAGCATTGTATGCAGAGATCAATGTATACTTCTTGTGTCAATAGTTTCATAACTTGAGAAAATCAGGATTCACTATACAAGCAATTGACTCCTGCAGATAATTCTGGATTAATTTCAATTAAATTATACTAATTTTTTTCTTTTCATTCATGCTACTACTCATCAATTTAACAATATTTTTTGAGCTGTTACCATATACATTAGAACAAAAATTAATATTACCTGCTTTGGAGGTACTTATCTAGTAAAAAGTAGAGTTGTTAATAAAAATACAACTGGGATAGCGCATACTGAGTACAAGGTGAACAAACCCTTTTCATGTATGTGCATTTGAAAAACTGTCCACTCAAAATTAAGTTCGTTGAGGGGATAAGTCATGTCTTCTATTTCTTTTGTATCTTTCCAAAGAAGCTAGAGAATTCTGCAACAATAGGCATTCAAAAAATGATACTTTATTTTTACTAAGAGGATAAGAAGTCCTGTGGATGTTTAAGGATTCTTTTTTAAAAAATATTTTATTTATTTATTATTTTCAGAGAGGGGAAGGGAGGGACAAAGAGAGGGAAAACATTCTCAACTGGGGATCTGGTCCACAACCCAGGCATGTACTCTGACTGGGAATCGAATTGGTGAACTTTTGGTTTGCAGTCAATTCTGAGCAACACCAGCCAGGGCTGTTTAAGGATTCTTACCTAATGCAGGATAACTTCCCCACTTATTCCTCAGGGGTTACACAGAAAAATAAATTTTCAGCATTTAAGGAGTTTAACAGCAAAGAGTTAAGTTTCAAAGGAGATGAATGACTTTTCTTAAGTGATAGAGATAGAAATTTCTCCTAGGCTTTCACCTTAAAAACAGTCGTTTTTAGTTACCTAGTAAAAACGTTTAGTAGGTAACTATCCATGTTATAAGAGTGCCAAGCATTTTGTACAGCGTGTCAGAGAAGGATTCAAAGATCATGATTTATCCAGATCTGTGTGTGCTTTCCTGACACACCCCAGTGCTATTGTGTCTCTTTCCCTTCTGGGGCCAAATGCAATTTTATGCCTTCCTGATGTATTTAACAATTTCAAGTCAGAAGCTACCAAGGAAAATGGCCAGTACCTGGAAGCAACTGATAGTTATTTTCCATAGCTAAGGGGTGTTTGCTTTTAGAATCTCTTTTCCACTTCTCACCAGAAGAAACATCAATTTTGGTACAAAATGAACCCTACCTCACAGAAGATTCATCTAATTCACTGTCCAGAGGAACTGAATGAACTGGAAGGCAACAGGGCAACTAGTCATTCATTCACTAAATATTCACTGAAGGCTTACTATCTCCAAGACGGTGAGAGATAGCCCTGGCCAGGCAGCTCAGTTGGTCAGAGTGCCATCTGGATATGCCAATGTTGAGGGTTTGATCCCCAGTCAGGGCACATACCAATGAATGTATAGATACGTGAAACAACAATTTGATGTTTTTCTCTTTTGCTCTAAAAATCAATAAATAAAATTAAAAAAAGATGGTGGGGAATATAATTTCATTTCTAGTCTTTATAATAATATTCCTTTTGTCAGGAGCAATGTGGCTGGCAGCCTCAGTCAACACGGCATTTGAAGTTTCAAACTGTCTCTGCTATGGGTACACAGGGTAACCTCGAGGGAAGGCTTCATCTGTGAAAAGTAAAAGATTCTGCTCTCTTTATACAGATTTTGTGAGGTTCTGTTAAATCAAATATTCAGATAAGATCATAGTGCAAGACTCTCAAGACCCAAAACTTTTAAGTGCTCATTAAGAAGAGTATGAATTTTTTGATGTGTTAGATTGTACTGCACAGGGAAAGAATTGCAGAGCAGTGAAGCATGGCTGTTTGATTAATCTCAGTCCATTAAAGAGGCATGATAGACCTAGAATGCAACTTTAATAAAAAAAAGGAAAAGAAAAAGGAAAAAGGCATTGTGTACTAATTCTAGGGAAAGCAACTTGGCATGTTAACTGAATTCTAATTTAACCCGTAAATGCCTATTCATTAGCATGTAAAGCCATAACAGAAGCTATATAATATACTTAAAAAACATAGGCACACACAAAGCTTTAATTTGGTACCATAATCTGAAAAAAAAATTGGATCCAAATTGTTTTATGTCCAGTTAAATATTGCTACCATCTGAAGAGATAGTGAAATAAAACAAACACTTACTTGATGAGATACTCAGTTACTGTGCATTTCCATCTACGGAGTAGAAATATTTCAAAATAAATATACCACATCAATTGAAATTCACTCTATCTTTTATTCTTACTAAACACAAATGACTTATTATGGGGCATACTGAATCACAATATAAAAGTAGAAGTACTTAACATTAGTGATTGGATTCTACTCAACAGCATGAGAAAAGAAAATAGTCCTTTACCTATCAAGACTTTTGGCATATGATTTGGTGATCTCATTTTTTTTGGCAAGTCTCCAAAGGGAAACTTTTTAAAAGGAAATCCTCTAGCCACTGAAAATTAACACAAACAGTAGCAAAGACCAAAACCAAGGGAATCTGAATTTAGGGGCAAATTTAGGAAAACAAAATTTATATTAAATGACAATATCTTGGGTGTTCCATATGTGGTAATTTCTTTACCAGGGTGGTATGATACAAATTTAGTATCTGTTTGCTCAGCATGGTCTCTGATGTCTAGGGAAGACAATTTAAATACTATTTTTATGTTGGTTCTTATGACTCACAACTTTCATGTTCTCTTTATACATTTCCTTTTAGGCCTCTGACATCCAATTTCTAATCCCAATCCCTATTGATATTATGCCTTGTGAGTCAGGGATAAATTCCTCCTTGCCAAAATCAGTAGTCTTTTAATGGCTCCCAAATTTACTCATGATATTTGACATTAGTGGTCACCCCTTCATGAAAATATTCCTTTGGTTTCTGTGACCTTGTATTTGCCTGTTCATAATTTCCTGTTACTAACCAGGGCCAGCACTAGGGTGAAGTGAGTGAGATGCTTAGGGTACAAAATTTAAGGAGGTACTCACTCTCAGGCTTATGGAGGGGCAAGGTGTTCAGACTAAACATGTCTTTGAATATCAAGGCTAATCTATTCATTAGCACAAAGAAAAGAACAAAAGCATTTTGTCTCATTTCACTTACTGTTTTTCCATGGCAGAACATATGGCAGAGACTTGGGAACGCGCATGCCTGAAGCTAGGTTACTCTTATGTTCCATAACTAGGTTGCTTGCAGGGCTGCAGAAAGAAAGATAAATTTGACCATGCCAGCATATCTGTATTTTTTAGGCAGGCACACAAGACAATCAAAATGTGTTTTTGTAATATGGGGGAAAACAACAACCTACATTGTGAAATGTAAACACATTTCCATCATAACATTCTTGCAATTAGAATGATTACCATTTCTCTGGAAAGCTTACTATTCTGGTACAGGCATTAAGATAGGTCTAAGCATTTTCATTTCCAGAAATTGAGATAAACAGCAATGCCATCTACTGTTCAGTTGTATGACAGGCTCATCAACTCACTCAATAAACATTAAGAGATAAAATCAAATGCGAAGACTATCAAACCAAAGGCAACAAATCTCACAGAACTGAGGTAAAATTAAAATTGTACCAATGAAATTTACCTTTTTTCTACCTTAATACACACACAAAATAAGGTACACTTACAATTACTAACTGACCTTAGGAGCTAAGAAATGAAAATTGGTATTTTATTTAGAGAAAAAAATGAAGTCTAGCATTACATTCCTTCATTTTTTTGTTTCTAAAAATTTTATTGTCGACACTATTACAGATGTCCCCATTCCCTGCTCCCTTTTCCTGCCTCCACTCAGCCCCTGATCCCCTTTTCCCTGTGGCATAATCACGCTGTTGTGTCTATGGCTTTTGCATATATGTTCTTGGACTAATCCCTTCACCTTCTTTCATCCAGTACGCCCTTCTTTCATTTCTAATCCAGAAATATATTCATTTGGATTTTAAATGTGATCTTCTATGGTTTGAAGATCAAATAATAATGAGAAATTTTATAGATTTAAAAATTATATGCAAAATCAGTGGGAATTTTCTTCCTTACCCAAGAGGTATTCTGGATTCCCCAATTTCAAATAGAAAACTTTTGTTAAAAAAGATTTTATTTTCAGAGAGTGGAGTGGGAGAGAGAAAGAAGAGGATAAACATCAATGTGTGAAAGAAACAATGGTTGGTAGACTCTTGCATGTCCCCAGCTAGGGATCTGGCCCACAGCCCAGGCATGTGACCTGACTGGCACTTGACCAATGACCTTTTGGCTCAAAGGTTGATGCCCAATCCAGTGAGCCACACCAGCCAGGGCTCAAATAAAAAACTTTTAAGATTACTTTTTCCTTAGATACTAGTTACCAAGAGTAAAAATGATCCACATGTATATAGCTAGAGAATTTCTGAAAGCATGAAAATAATATGAACCTAGCAAAAAACCCAAGTAAGACATAAGAATGTCAGCACCACTGTTTCCTTTGCTAGACTATATGCTAGTATTTTTGTGTTCCCAGTGATTAACATTAAGCATGTGACCTTTTTATGAATCAAGGAAGAAGTAAGAAAAAAAATTCACCAAAACAGTCATCAAGGAAAGAGGTCAATTCATGCTCTGGTGACTTTTTTTTTACTTTTTCTTTTTCTTTTTCTTTTTTAACAAAGCACTCTGATTTTGGGAGGCAGTGCTGGGACTGAGACCATTTCATTTACCTGTTCTTGCCACAGTAGTTGGCTGTGCCCCAAACAAATGGGGTGCTGGTCTGTTCCCACAAATCTGCCAAAGGAAGCGAAACATAGTCTGTGTTACAAGATACCAGCACATGTAAGTTGAATTCATAAGATGGAAATAATACATCTAAGTTTAGAGAAGGAAGTAAAAATTGATCAAGTACCCTGCCTAAGTGACACAGAAGCAGGCATTTAATTGAAGGATATAAACACAAATGACATAAATAATAATAAATGTGCCTAGTAACAGCCAAACACAGATGGTATAACACAATTTATAGAAAAAAAACAGATGTAAAAGAAGTGCTTTTTCCAATCAAGAGGCATAGGCTGTTCCATGTGTCTGCAGAGCAATACAAATGTACTTGTTTTGGGGCCCAATAAATATAAAAAAGCATTCCAAACATGCTATGTTTATAAAAAGGAAAATCTTCCTTCTCTCTAAAGTAAATGCCTTGAGATTTAGATATTGTAAAGAAAAAGATGCAGAAGCACTTACCTTTATCCCAATCTTCTTCACAAGGAGGGCACTGCCAGGTGCTCTCAGCCAGAGTCTCTTGTCCAGGGTTTCTGGTTTGGTTGACTGCAAGACAATAGAGATTCCGACATAAGAACAGGACATTGCTAAGTTATGTTTAAAGGGGTCAGTGCTAAAGAGGCTGCAGGGTAGCCTAATGGGTCTTTGTTCTTGAATGGTATGGAAGATAAACAGAGTGGTCTTATGTCCTTGCTGACATACATGAAAGAGAAGCAGAAACAAAGATGTTTATCATGTTTATGCCAATAAAAGGATTTTTACAGTTAGATGAATTACTAGTAAAATGAATCAGATTGTTTAGAAAGCATTCTGAAAAACAACCTGACAAACTTTTCCTGCTGAAAGCATTGTTCTTAAATGGTGAAAGGCAAAAATCAAGGTGACAATGTAGCATAATACAAATTTAAATGGGCTAACCTCTAGCACCTTAACATTTTAACTAGTCCGTCTTACCAACATCTTGCTCTATACAACTTTTATCATCACAGCTTGAGATATGATGACTGATTTCAGCCCGAGGAACCTGATGGCGAGCATTGAAGGGACAAGTAGCCAATTTGTTTGCGACATCAGGATGATTCTGTGGAATAAAAATTAAGGGTTCTGTCAATTTTGTGGACCTCTTAAAAGTCCAAGAGGAGTTTATCTCCTCTCAACCTTATCTATAAATGGCTTCCCTAAAATCTCTCAAAATTTGTGGCTTAGTTACAATAGGTAAACTCATAGTAGAAAATTAAGAAGAAATTACTTATCACTCATATAGACCATATAGTACCTCAAAATCTTCAAAATGTTAGCCTCTTTGTTATGACTGCAGAGACTAACAACACAGATAATGGGGTTAAACTGGCTTATATGGAAGTAAACAACAAATTTAGAATTGAGTATTTGAACCACATCTTCCTCTGTTTTTCAGGGTCACGAGATTCAGGTGGCACAGCATGTAATGGCAGAGCTCTCTGGATGGCTTTGAAAGCTGATATTCAGGATGAACAGTAACACTAAGTCTGCACTGCAGCAGTGCCCCTGTTATTGCAGTACAATAGAGCTGGAAAATAACTGTTAGAAGGGAGCTGCGGAAGAAGCAAACCAATGATTTTTCAGATTAACACAGGAATGTTTATTTAAAGTAATGACGCCTGAAATGAAGCTCTGAACAATTTGACCTTTATTTCAGTTATTTCACTAAGGAAAAGCCCAAATGATAGAGTCTACTCTGCTGACCAAGCTCCTTACTTTAAAATAAAACAAAGTGTTTAATGTCACTCAAATCTTATGGTAAATATACCAGAAATTAAGAAATTTGTTTACTAGGAGAAGCAAAAGATATATCAAAAATAATACTCAAAAGAGTTAAAGATAATGTGAAATGGGAAGAAGACTGGAAAAAAATAAAGGATGGAGAAAACTGTGAGGGCATTTATCTCCATGATTCCATAAGGGATATCAGGCATTCCAATGCAAAGGTTTTGTGGCCAAAGATGAAGAGCTTCATAGAAGAAGGGAGTTATGACAATGTTTTCACATTGCTTGGCTCCCTTTCCCAACCTTTATCCTGGACATGTTTGAGGACCTAGGGAAGGAAGTTGTGGTGGTATCTTCTGATCCACATTGTTCAGGTTCACCCTTCAGGGATCTTTACTCAAAAGATTATAAAGAGGTAGAGAAATAATAACAAATGACATTATAATCATATCTCCAGGACTGTAAGAGAAACATCCTTTAAAAGATATTAATGCATACATAAATTGTATGCAGCTTGGATTAAATACCAAAATTGTTTTCCAAGCATAAATCCTGGCAGAACTTTGGACTCTGTCTGACACCTGCACTCTAATAATCTCTTCAAAGTGCCTCAGTTAATATACCAGCATTAAAGCAGTTTACATCAGCTAAGTCTACAAAAGAATGACCAGAAAAGAAACTGAGTTGTTTTTTTCCCCCACTCAAAGATGCTTAATGTTGAAATTTGGAAAAACAGTTATTTTTAGGAATGATCTTTTCTTGGGATAACCTCTAACTGTTCAACTTCTCTAAAATTTATAACCAAAAATATCAGGAAACAATGTATTATAGATTCAATCCTTAACAGGACAATGAACACATCTAATTCACAAGGCAAGAGAGATTTTCTCACTGCTAGCAAAAATTAGGATTTCCTCTGTTTTACAAAGGATGAAAAGACTCCAGAGGAGCTGTTTATAAATGGGTGCTTGTCCCAAGTTGGGGTGTGGGGGCGGAAATCGAAACAGGGAAAAGCTTATGTACCCAAGAAGTAAACAAACCTCCTTCTAGAAATGTTGGTATTTAATACAAAGGTAGATTCCCTAAACTATTCTGACATTCAATTGAAACATTTATGCTAAAATTACTTGATATTTACACAAGATGGCCTTTTAAAGAACTCAAGAGGGCATTACAGGGAAAATTATGAAAATAATACCCTACCTTTTTGCACTTGATAAGATGATAAGGAAACCTGCAGGCCCTGATCTGGTGGTTTTTGTCATAGGGACATTGTAATAGCTTTTCAGGATCCAGGGAATCGACTGAAAGAAAGAGAAATAGGGTAAGTATAAAGCTTAATAGGTTTTTGGGAAACTACAGCATTCCAGGCACTTTATATTTTCTACAGAATCTGTAACAATAGGGTAAGACAGTCTGACAACAATTTAGAATTTTAAACAAAGGGTGACTAAACATTTAACACTGAAAATGTAACCCTGAGAAGATAAAATTGTGTTATCACCAAATCTTAATTAAGTCAGGCAAAGCCAGCAATCATGGGATGAGGTCTTAGTTCATATTTGGTTTTACTTAAATATTGCTGTTTTCACTGTTGGTTACCCTCACTATAAAACAAAAAGTTAAATGAAGTGACATTCTTTTTTCCTTTTCTAATAAGTGCTAATTCAGGGTCATTTTTATTCTAGTTACCCCAATCAGAGCTTCCCAACCAGTATGCTGAAGGTTGGAATAAATGGTGTGCCAATTTATAGATGCAGGGGTCCACTACATATGTACCCCCAACCCCTACCAGTCCTAGGGCAAGTTAAGGATAGTTAATCCTCTTTACCAGCATCCTTGGCTATTTGCTAATATGCTGTGACATGAAAACAGTTGGTAAGCACTGCTTTGTATCAGTGATACGGTCTATGGAAGATTGAGAAAAATTCATTGATAGATGACTTTTTCATCTGTCGGCTTTAACTTATCACAAGTATTTCCTGATCTTGGTTACTCTACCTCTCAAATGAAACCAATGCCTTTATCAGATAGGTGGGTTTAAAAAAAAGATTTTATTTATTCATCTTTGAGAGAGGAGAAGGGAGGGAGAAAGAGAGGGCGACAAACATCAATGCGAGAGAGAAACATTGATTGGTTGCCTCTCACATGATCCCCTTGCAGGGATGGAACCCACAACCCAGGCATGTGCCTTGAGTGGAAATTGAACTTGCAACATTTCACTTTGGGGACAATGCCCAGCCAACTGAGCTGCACTGGTCAGAGCAATAGGTGGTTTTACTTTTCATATTTTGACATAAATAAGGAAGAAAACCCCAGAATTTTTTAATTTAGTGATTCTCAAATTTAGCAAATTAAAAAATAGAATAATCTGCAAACACAGAACCTCCTGAGGTTAAGACAACTGCAGACATATGAAGCTGCTGTGTGAAAGAAAGCTCCTAACCTATATCATGCTATTTAAAACTACCCTTGGAAGGGTATACTTTCAGGAATTATTTCCATAGTTTGGAACCAGAGATTTCTCTGAAAGTGTCTCTTAGAGAAGTTTCTCTAAATGTGTAAAACTACCCTTAGGCTTTACAAGATGCCCAGGCTGAGCCCCGAATTTTAACAAGCCTGGTTAAGGAAGGGAAATTAAACAATTAAACACATTCTCAGTACATTATGATAAGAGGCAACCTAATAAAATGCTTTTGCCCCCATTGAAGGCAATGATAAAAGTGAAATAAGATAAACAATTCACATTGATAGGAAGCTTATAAACCAGGAGACTGCTATGAAAATCAGAGGCTAGTGGGGAATTGAAACAGTTTCACTGGAAAAGTGGTAAACATGGAATAAATTGCTAACCATGATCGTGATGCAAATGAGCCTGAAAGGTGACCCGAAGGACAGAATGAATAGGGAAAAAACCTTAGAGGACAGGCAGGCTTATTATGCCAACAAGGCACATCCTGACCAGCAGTCTTTTCCCATTTCTGAAGCTTCAGGATACCCAGAGAGAGTTTACAGATGAAATTCTTATTATTTTCTTTCATCACAAGCAAATGTTAGGCCATGTCAGCAGCTGACGGAATGGATGGACGTACCTCATAATTCATACACACTGTACTGCCTGGACACACATCAGAGTTAATAATAATAGTTTTCTACCATAATGCTTTACATAATGCTTTACATTCTGGTCTCTAGTAATTTAGGTCAGCTCTGACCTGTTTCTTTTTTAGATTAAAACATTTTTATTTTATTTTTAATTAAAAAATTTTAAATTGTAATAAAATATGTACAACATAAAATTTACCACCGTAACCATTTTTAAGTGTACGGTTCAGTAGTGCTAGGTATATTCATATTGTCATGCAACCAACCTCCAGAATTTTTTCATGTTGCAAAACTGAAACTGTATATCCATTAAACAACTCCCCATTTCCTCCTCAATCCAACCATGGCAACCATTGTTCTGTTTCTGAGTTTGACTAGTCTAGATACTTCATCACACAATGAACTCATACAGTATTAGTCTACTTGTGACTGACTTATTTCCCTTAGTATAATGTCCTCAAGTTTTCTTCATATTGTAGCATGTGAGGGATTTCCTGTACCTCCTTTTGCTATTTGCTTTTTCAAAAAAATGTCTTGGCGCTCCTTCTATGTCAGTACATATAAGGAATATTTCATTGCTGCAAGTGGATGTACCATAGCTTCTTAATCATTTCCCTTCCTGATGAACATTTAGGTTGTTTCCAGTTATTTACTATTATAAACAATGCTGTGATTAACCATCTAGTATATACTTCTTTGTGCATTGTATGAGTATTTGCCTTTAGCAAATACCTAAGAATTCTACATTAAAGTATATGTGCATTTAAGGTTATAATAAATGCTATCAAACTGCTCGGCAATAATGTTGTCTGGCTTTAGGAATATAAATTAATTTGGAAAACAAAATAGGCCCTGAGGATAAGCTTCCTCCCAAAGAGTATATATGGATGTTCCTCACACTTGGGTGGGACCAAGAACCCATGGTGAGAAATGGAGGAAACCTAGTGAAAATAAGGAACTAGACCTGACAAAAATATTATTATCTAAGAGGTACAGCCCAAAGACAGAAGCTGGAGACCTTCAGGAATTTATCAGATTAAGGTTAGAGTTTTGGGACAACTTGGAAAAAGGTTAAGTATATTCTAAAGCAATGCTGCTCAAAATTTAACATGATCCCCAGGTGTTTAACTTCTTGGAGACTGTGTTAAAATGCAGATTCTGATTCAGAAGATCTGGTATGGGGCCTGAGATTATGCATTTCTCACACATTCCCTGGTGATGTTTTTTTTTAAAATTATGGCTGAAAAAAGAAAGAATGAGAGACATAAAGGGGATCTGAGATGCTGCTTGCTAATTTAATAGAGAGTAGAAAGCTTCTGAGGATTAATCTATCTCACACAGGAATTTCAGATTTTAATGAAGACATTTTAAGAAAAATTAAGAGGGTGGGGAGGGAGCTCTAGGGAAGAACTAGGAGAATCAGCCTTCTAGATCAATGATTCTCAAAGTGTGGTCCTCAAGTCAGCAGCATCACCTTAGATCATGTTACAAATGCAAGTTTTTGAGTCCCAGACCTTCTCAATCAGAAATTCTGGGGGTGGGGTGCAGCATCCTGGGTTTTAATAAGCTTTCCCAATTACCACTGCCCCCAGGTGATTTTGCTGCATGTTAAAGTTTGAGAACTTTGTTGTATGTATTTAATAAAAACTATTTCCATGTAGTTTCCATATGTTGGTGATAAAGATTCTATGAGACATTTCCTTCAAGGCCGAATGCTCCTAAGGGACTAAAATATCCCTTAGCTGGAACTTATTAATTATAAAGAGATCTTGAATAAGACTGCAAAGTAGGAAACAAAGTAGGCCCTGTTGACAAGTTTCACCTGCTCATCAGTTCTAATGTTCTTCAAACTTGGTTAGGGCTTAGAAACCAGAGTGTTTTGTTGTATCAAGTTGTACATGCCATAAGTCAAATGTGTAAAACTCTGGTTCTCCCTATGTCGTTAACTAACTATGTAACTCTAAGCAAATCAATTAAATGAGGTTTTGTTTTCTCAGTGTAAAATATGAATGTTAAATGAAATGATTTTTCAGGGCTCTACAGGGTTCTACACTTGCGTGATTCTAGTGCTGGCTCTTTTTTGATTTCTTAGGCCATCTAAGGTTCCTGGATCACTTGAGAAACAAGAATCCTCCCTAGAATTTCTTTAATCCTAAAATTCAATCTATATCAGCAATATTATGTATACCATATTATCCCTTAAAATAGAAAGAAAACAAGTTACTATACCTGTGTCATTAACAGGAGAGAAGTACTGAGGAATTAAAATGCTTCATTTAATAAAAATCTATTTTGACATGAGTGTCCCAATGCAGCCTTTTCAAAGCTTGATGACTTCTCATTCCTCTTTAGCCATTTAAATTTCAAGTATCTTATTTCAAATTTGGGTACTTCTCTATATTACTATCGCACAGATAATAATATAGAGAAGTATTTTATATTACTTCTAGAGTAATATAGAAGAACTACTCCTCTCCTTAGCATTTCTCCTCAGCATATAGGAGAAATGTGAACCTTTGCCACACATTAACAGTCCTGCCAGACATAAAACTGTATGTAAGTTAACTTATATTCTAAAAGCAATCAGAAGTACATACTGTAAGTTTCTTCCATGTTGGTAATGAAGGAGCTGAATCCAAGTGCTGTGGGGGGGGGGAAAAACAGTGGTTCAAGGTTTCAGAAATAAAATGTACCTAAAGGTGGGCCTAAGAGGTAGAGTCAAACTAGAATTGAAGCTACCCAAGCTCAATCTAAGAAACCCTTAGTAAAGAGGACACAGACAACAGTGTGGTGATTGTAGAGGGGGAAGGGGATATAAGGGAGATACGTGGTAATGAGAAAAAATACAATAAAAATAAATTGGAAAAGAAGAAACCCTTAGTGACCTCCTCCCTCAAATATTTTTCCCCTAAAGCATTTCAAAATCACTGCTTAATTCACACTCTTAAGAGTAAATTCTAGGGCCCTTAAACAGTTAAGAATAACCACATACAACTAGTGATTTAAACTGTATTGAGGTGATGTCAGTTTACTTTTAGTGCTATTACAATGGCCAGTCACTGTTTGCCATCTATTAAAGTTTGGTGCTACTTAACATGAGAGAGGGCAAATGAAGAAACTTCAGGATAAACATAGAAAAAGGGCATAATTTTAAAGCTCTTTTCTCAAGTTATACAGGATGGAAAGGCTGCCAGTCTTTCTCCCCCCTGGCACCTGGGAATGCTGGAAGTCTATGTGAGACTTCATCCATCCAATATGCCCAGAGACATTCTAGCCACACTTCTTCCAATGACCCTTCACCTCCCCTCCGCCCTGCCCCCAATCTCCTATGCTAAGATGGATACACTTGGTTATTTAATCTCTCCAGTTAACAGACATTCTCTCTAGACATCTAGGAAAAACTTCTGAACATTAGGACTTAAGAACTGCCCAATTTATGGATAACAGAATCATAAAAGAACAGTTCTGTAACAAAAATGTGGAAGATTAAAAGACAAGAAATGGCTTTGTAGTTTCAATTTTCTTCTATTGGAGATTTCCCCCTACTGAGTACTATGATTAAATAAACATATCATTATAGAAAAAAAACTAAATTTATACAAAACCCTCCCCATAAGAAACTTCTGAAAATTGACTAGATTTACAGTTATTGTGTCTCTCTAGAGCAAGCTCTCCTTTGGCCTCTCATACAATTCCACACCCCTTCCCCCCATTCTATGACATAAGCAGCCTTGGAATCCATGATAGAAAATACAAGTGACCAGCTGGAACCCTAGTTTAGTAATTTGCTGCAGAACCCATTTGTTAATTACAATCATTACTGAAACTGTCATATATATATGTATTTTTAATATCTGGACTAAGAAATCTGACCTTCCTTTCGGCTTGTTTTTACTTGTACATAGTTACTTTATACTTTTTCAATAAAAATAAAAGAGGTTTGGAAGGAAGAATCAAATATAATGTTCTTTGATTTTAAGGCATTTAAAGGAATGATCAGCGCTAAGATTCAGCAACTTGTAGGATACCACTGTCTCCTTTGGGGGCAAAAAGACTAAGTGGAGTAGATAAAAGGCACTGGAATCCATAGCCTCATCAGTCAGTGTTGTCCCTTTAAGTCTTTTCCACATCAAACTGTTAACAGGCGATCTTTATCCCTTCCCCAGTACTCGGTGAAACGGACAAATTACACACACCAGTTTGATTTGGGAGCTGAATGCTGTCTGAAGCAACTGGTTAAATTCAACAGGGCTGAGGGCCCAGTAAAATAGTTTTTCTCTCTTTAAAAAGAACACTCAGAGTAGATTTAAGCTATGGAACTAAACCGGAGAAGAGGCGGAGGGTGGTTAACCTGTAGGCAAAGGGGCTGGGAAGGAGCCTCGAGGGGTCGAAGCTACGAACCGTCAGTAGCCGCAACAGCGCGGTGAGAACCCACCCGGCAGAAGGCTATGGGCTTGAAAGCGAGGATAACAGTTGGCGAAGGTACCCCAGCACCCTAAAGGGGAGTTGTTTGGTGCCGCAAGCCAGGACCAGGCAGTCCTTCCCACCTGAGTCAAAACACGCTCTCCACTCAGTCGCCTCCAGCCCACTGCCGCGCCCTAGCAACGCTCACTTCCGGCTCCCGGCCCCTGACGTTAGGGGGTGAGGGGCGTTAGGGGCCCCTGGGCCCCCACTTCCTGTGATGGAGGCTGGGCTCCAGCATGGGCTGGAGGCGAGGGCCTGGGCCTCCGGAGCCCTCGCTTCCCCGCCCCCCCCCCTTCGGATTCTCCAGGCCACTCCCCTCCTTTCAGACCCATTCTCTTTCAGCCCATCCTTTGGCCCCAAGAACGACTGAGGCCTTGCGTGGGTGGAACTCGCGCGGCCTGCCGTGTGCTTTGTGGCGGCCATTTTAGAAAAGAGAAAGAGGGGCTTGGAAATGGGCACTGCAGTAGGGAAGGGGGCAGTTAGAAGTGGGGCGATGCTGGGAAGAAGCCTTGTTTGTGGAAAGTGTCCAGATTGTAAGGTAATTGAGCTTTAGAGGAAAATTGTCAAGGAGATAAGCAGGCAGACCCGCTAAACCAAGCAAAACAGCAATCACCAAGGACAGGATTCTAGTTGGTTACATTGAGCACAGGTAGAATCTCAAAATTTCGAAAGCCATTAATAGCTCTTGAGAATGCTTGGCAGGACGGATGCCCTACTTGAATTAAAGGGAGTTATCGAGTTGAAGGGAGCACTCAACGAAAAGAGTTGGAGAGGTAAAGAGGGTCAGAAAGTTATAACTTGATATTGAAAACCTAAACATTTATTATTGTGAGCCTTTGCTATGGGAACAGATACCAAAAAAAAAAAAAAAGTGTAAGTAGTAGTTGTTGTCCCTAAAGTGGTTAGGCAAACAGGCCCCACGTGGATGGAAGGTTAATTGGAAATAGAAGAAATGCCAAAGAAGTGGTCCAGACTATAAACTCATGTTAGAAAGAAATCAGTGGGGCCCAAAGTGACCAGGGAAGGCTTTAGGGAAGAAAAGGGACTTGTGACCTTTGAAGATTAGACAGAAAGAAAAAAATAGGATGGTGTTGATACTACAGATAGATCTGGTGATGTTATTTTTCAAAGCTAAGAAGTAGAAATGCAATATGACAAAAAATTTTGTACTGTCCGAGGTATAGGTGATCAATCAGTATGTGAGATCAGTCTGGGTGCTGAAATACTGGATTTGGAGCTTTTCCTTGGTTAATAGAACCTAAATGTGACTTTGGAGAATCCATCCTGAAAGCAAGAACTGAATGGAGCTTTAGTGAAAAGTATCATGGGGGGAGGATAGGAGACTTTTAATTTTTACATTAATAATTTGTAAACAATTTTTAAATCAGTCCTTGGACTGAACAGAGTGTGCTCCACAGCCTTTGATTCATACTAAGATCTTAAAAAGAAATGTGTTAATGAAAGCTGGGTTTAAACCATTCTTGTTAGACTGATGGTTCTTGCCTGTGCATTAGAGTCAACTGGAGTGCTTTAAAGACATACTATGCCAATTTCCCATCACGTAGCAATTAATCAGAAAGGGCTGAGCATAGCTATTTTTAAAAAGCTACCCAGATGATTCTAATGTGCAGTAAGAGCTGAGGGCCACTGACCTAGGCACTGCTTTGCATTTACAAAAGCTGTTCTTTCACCTGGGTGCCCAAGATGATTCCTGTGAAGAAGCAGCAAGCTGTTAAAGTGGTTCTTGAAAGATAATTGCTAAGAATAAAAGCTTCAATTCAGGTTTAGCACAAAGCATTTTAGAAAAAGCGGCTGTTTTGGCAAATCAGTTTTAGAGTGTTAGGAATATCCTAAAGTAATCTTTACGAATCCTAAACCTCTGAATTTAGCACATCATTCATGCAGATTGGTGGGGCCAGTGTGACTTGAAGCAAAATGTGATTTTGTTTTAGGCTTTTAAATCGCAGTACTCTGGTGAAAATGTTGACACTGTTACTGTGACCTATAAGTACTTTTCATTCAGACACCTGCAGATCGAAATTTCTGAGGAAGAAAGAGCTAAGTGCTTGAGAGGTTGGGGAGTGGGTACCAAATCAGAATCTAAAGTCAGACTCCATTGTATTCAGTAATGCCTTGTTAGAGTGAGAGGATCCTCAACTGATAAAGCCGTTCTATATAGCAACAGTAAACAAGCCCACCAACTTTCAAAAAATGAAAATAAAAACTCAAACTGTGTTTCAGTGGAGATTTTAAAATAAAAATGCGCCACGTTTATTCTTTGTATTCTAAAATGCTTTATTTCTTCCAACAAAGGAAGTTCCTGCTTTATCTGAGATCCTTGCTGAGCTTTCTTTCAGACTTTTTTTTTTATAAGGCCAGTTTTATTATATTTGAAAAGGAAAAAGCAATGAGAGACAAGGCATTTACACAAGGTCATTCTAGGAGCTAGCTGGGATTAATACCCTAAACTGAATCTCATCTATGGTGGTTCTGTCTGGTGATAATTCTAACATTATATTTCAGAATTAATAATTACTAGTTAAAAACAAAGACTCTGGACTAATGAGAAAAATGACAGATCTCTACTGTAGTGATTGGAAAAAACATTGTTGTTAGCAAATCAGTTTTCTCAGCTTTTAGAATTGAAAGAATTTCAGTAGTCCTTGAGATTCTTTAGAGACTTTCAGTCTTTTAGAAAGCTCACTAAAACTTGAACTTTAACCCATCAGAAGAGTGAAATATTAAATTTATTTGTTTCTGGTTTGAATGTTGTCAGCCAAGTCCTGGCTCTATCATCTAATTATGGTTTCTGATTGGTAGTTAAGACTATAATTAAAAATAGAAAAATTATTCAATAACTGAAGTTGCAAATTATTTCAAAATGAGATCTATAGGGGGACAAAATAGATGCTTTTGTTGATGAGAATAGATTGGGAAGTATTGCTTTAGAGGAGGGTGAAAAGTTGGGGCTGGTTACAATTTTTTAGGCAAAGTAGCAGGGAGAGGTTCTCCCTCTATGATATTTCCATTATATTCCCAATGGAAATAAATTTATGTTTATAAGAGAGTTCTTAATAGGAGTGTGTCAAGAATAGCCAACATCCACCTCTAGAAGTACAGGAAAATACAAGATGAATGGAAAAACTGGTAGTTTTTTCTGTAGTTTAAATTCACTCTGTGTCCTAATATGTAAATGTTATATATTTGTGTAATCCACATTGCTTGTAATTCTTACCAGGGTATTTGAGAAATCAGTTCTATATGTTTTTCCTTGCCTTCTAGGCAGTTCCTTTCCCCAGGGCTCAGTAACAAATAACCCCTCACAGGGTTTCTGGTGCTGGCATCTAATATATCAATTGTAAGTCAAAGTTTGTAAACCATTGTTATTATCATTTTGACAATGCTTAATGAACATTGCTTAATGAACAATGCTTAATGCTTTCCTTACCTTTCCTTAAGGTAAGGAAATGGAAACTTCTGAAAATTTAAGTTGTTGAAAAGGTGGTAGATTGGCAGAATTGTGCTAAGGAAATCTTACCTACTAAAAATTGTGTAAAGGACTAGTTTTACATTTTCTTGTCACCTCCTTCTGTCTTCCTTCCCTCTCAGCACTTAAACTGTGTGTCATACTGGTGGTTCTCTTTTTTTTTTTTCTTAAAGATTTTATTTACTTATTTTTAGAGAGAGGGGAAGGGAAGGAGAAAGAGAGGGAGAGAAACATTAATATGTGGTTGCCTCTCAAGTGCCCCCTACTGGGGACCTAACCCACAACCCAGGCTTGTGCCCTGACTGTGAATTGAACTGGCAACCCTTTGGTTCACAGGCCAGCACTCAGTCCACTGAGGTACACCAGCCAGGGCTGGTTCTTAAAGTATGGTCCCCAGACCAGCAGTATCTACATCACTTGGGAACTTGAGAAAAAGAAAATTCTTGGGCTTAACTACAGACCTACTAAATCCAAAACTCAGGGGTGAGATGCTTACAGTTTGTGTTTTAACAAGCCCTCCAAGTGATTTTGATATCCACTAAAGTTTGAGAACCATTGTCTTATAGTATAGTTGTCAACATTGTTCCCTCATGATGGACCATGGCCACTACAGTTCTTAATATAGTACTGCAAACATAGTTGGTTATTTGACTTGAGAGCACAAGTATATTTTGTCAGGAGCTGCAACTGTAAGACATCATCTATCTTGTAGGGGAATATGTGGGAAGAAGAGATTAAAGTATTTGAGTTTTTTCTTTCCCTGTTTTTATACTGCAGCTGTTTGGAAAGCCTATGCAAAAAGGGCTATAAAGCATGGACCAACAATAGGATAAAGATGTGAAACTGATGGGGTATATTTTGGTACTCATCTAGGGTAAGAGTAATGAGCCTTAGCAGTTTTCCCCCTTGAGTTTATACTGTGAATGTAAGGGTAGAATTCTAAAACCTGATTTTAGAGAAGAAACTTTATAGTTGGAAAGTCTTTACTATTATATAAATATAATTTAAATTGCTTTGATAGGACTTTTTTTGTGAAGATGAGTAAACCTGGTTACCAAGCATTTTGAAAGGTTGATTTATTCAGTGTAAATAGCCAGAGCACCAAATCTCTTTTTACCCCACCATGTCTGTAAAGTATAGTTTCTCTACATTCAGCAACTTTGATTATTTTGTGGGCACATGACCACTATGTAATCAAGATCATGCCTCTTTTAAAGCATCTTATAGTTTAGTAATAAAAACTCAGAGTGAATGAAGGTTAAATGGAGACATAAGCCACCTATTATGAGAGCATGGGGGAATAGTTAGGACTTGTGAAATCTATGAAGGCTGAGACATTTTTAAACTTTGCTTTTTTAAGTAAGTATTTTTCTATACATTTGTTTGGTCTTTCTTGAAGCTTTGACCAAATGTTATGTTAGGAATAAAAAAATGTGGTGTTTTATTTTCTATTTTGTCTTCCCCTAAGGGCTCAAGAGTTCTCAAAGTGAGATTTGAGTAGATCTGGTAGCTGTAGGTTGAATGACACACCTGCCTAATAAGTGATGTTTTATCCCTTAAGACTGGGGTCCCTGACCTGATTTGTTTGGTTGTCCCAGGATAATTATTATTCTCCCTCTCATGCTCAAGAGTTGTGGTCTCCCTGCTGAGATAGCATGGCCTTCTAGGCGTAGATTCCATGTACCTAAAATAGGATAAGGGAAGACATCTTGCATCTTTTGGGGCTATTTGTTTATACATTCTTTTGTTTTTACAGCTGATGTTAATACACCAAGGTGTAATTAAAAACCCCCTCAAAATATGTGTAAGGCCTTAATCAAGAGAAAAAAGTAAATCTTGTTTATGTTATGTAAATTTAAGGGAGAAAGTCACTATCCCTCCTTTGTACAAAGTATACTAGAAATGTGCTAGATACTAAAAGTATTTAGTTTTTCTCCCTTCTGTCCTCTGCTTTAATTGAAGTAAGTTTTTTTGAAGAGGATCTAGAAAATACTTCGTAGGGATAAGACTGCTAAAGGCAGAAAATACTCACTTGATAAGAACTTCTACTTATTTATTTATTTATTTATTTTTATCCTCACCTGAGGACTTTTTTTTTCATTGCTTTTAGAGAGAGAGGAAGTGGGGGTGGGGAGGAGGTGAGAGAGAGAAACATTGATGTGAGAGAGAAATATCGACTGGTTGCTTCTCATAGGCTTCCTGGACAGGGGATAGAACCGGCAACTGAGGTTTGAACCCACAATGGGATGATGCTCCAACTAACTGAGCTGCATGGGCCAGGGCTACAATGTCTACTTTTTTTTTTTTTTTAATATTTTATTTATTTATTTTTTAGAGAGGGAAGGGAGGGAGATAGAGAGAGAGAGAGAAACATCAATGTGCGGTTGCTGGGGGTTATGGCCTGCAACCCAGGCATGTACCCTGGCTGGGAATCGAACCTGGGACACTTTGGTTCCCAGCCCGCGCTCAATCCACTGAGCTACGCCAGCCAGGGCTCAATGTCTACTTTTAATTGTAAGTCTAAATATACCTGAACTAATCAGTAAACTTGCAACAACCAAGTCATTATTCTATTTTACTTTTAAGTATATTTTAAAAAATTTATTTGCAGAGAGAAGGGGAGGGAGGGAGAGAGGGAGACATTGATGTGCGAAGAGAAACATTGATGGGTTGCCTCTCTCACATACCCAACTGGTGACCCAGTCCACAACCCAGACATGTGCCCTGACTGAGAATAGAATCTGCAAACCTTTGGTTCCCAGGCCTGCGCTCAATCTGCTGAGCCACACCAGCCAGGATCCAAGTTATTTTAAAATTAACTAGCTGCAGCAAAAAATTACAGTTTAAGAGGAACTAATTTTTGGCCTGTTATAAAATGGACCTTAGTTCAGTTTCAGCACTAAGTGAATATTTATTAGATGCACAGGACCAGGCTAGTAGGGTAGCAAATACAAAGCAGCATGTGGTTATGGCTTCCCTCAGGAAGATTTGTGATGTAACTGAGAGAAGTCACTGTGATATAATCTTCAGGGAAGTTTAAATGAGGTGAGGATTAAGAATGGGACTTAATGAAAAGCTAGAATAGGTATTTGAATAGTTGAAGGGCAAAGGGGTGACATTATATAATGAACAGAGTGAGAAAGAATAAGGCATATTTAGCATGGGAGTAAGCTGATTTTTACAGAGTTCAGAAGGTAGATTTGGAGCCATGTTCCAAACTCTCTTATCATAGAAATTATATCCTTTAAGCATGGAAGATTTTTACAGAGAATTGATTGAACAAAGTCAATCTGATGGTCATATAGTAAATGACTTTGAGGTATGAAGAAAAAATTGGAGGATAAAGAACCTAATTAAGGAACAGCATTATAGCCCACATGATGACTGTATTTCCCCTACTAAGGGAAATAGGCAAATAAGCCTTCTACCCCTTGTGGTTGACAAATAAGGACAGGAAAAGAAGGAAGAATAAAAAACGAAATGAACTTTGTCATAGGAAACATGTTCTTTATTTAAATAAATAAAAACATGTTAAGATGGCAACAGTGTTAAGAGTTGTTACATAAAACATGACAATTAAGATTTCTCCAAAGTTTTAAAAAAGATTTAATAAATCTTCTGTCTGTTGTCTTTTGAATCCACTTCTCCATCAGTTGTTCTGACCTGTGGGTAGAAAGAGTACATTGAGGTAGTGTCATTTTGGTAGCGAGTGTTTTTATGGAAGTCCTGACCTTGATGTGTGTTAGTAGCATTTCAAATAGGGTTTTAGGCAGTTCTTTCTCCAAAGTCTGATTTAAAGCTATCAGGATTTTTCCTACATTCTTTTGGGGAGGAGGAAGACTTAAAATAGAAAATACAGTTTATTTTTTAAAGAAGAAAAGCTTGTGTAAGAAACTTTGAAGATTTAGGATACGACATTAGTGATAGTTAAAATGATTTTCATATGTTAAATACTATTGTTAATGTATGTTAAAACTATGATATTAATTTAAAAAGTTACTCCACTTTTTCCATTGGACTTAGAGTTGTTAGGATGTTTTTCATCTATAATCTCTTATGTCTCTTGAGTCACTGTAGAAAATGACCAAAAGAATAAAGTTAGCTGGAAACCAGAGCTAGAGAATTAGTCTATAACTAATTTTAAGAGATTAAAGTTACTGTATCAAAAATAGTTACTAAATTCCAGAGTAGGATTTACTAATTTTTGTGCTAGCTCCTGCTTTATATAGTTACTCTGCACCTTCCTTTCCCCTGTGTATGTGGTGGGTCACTCCATTGATGGCACCTCTAACTCTTGGCTGTGCCCTTCAAGCTTGTTTGGTTGGGGAGCCTCATATGGTGAATGTATACTAACTCTTTCTCCTTCATCATTTTAAGAATTTGTTTTTTTATACCTTGAGAATCTTATAAGAATTGAGGGTCTTATGTAATCAAGTCTTTGATAAAGTCCTAAGTGGAGCCTTAGAAGAAGGAATGGAAGTACTCAGAGCCCATGAATACAGTTCTTTTAAAATTTGTAATTGAAGCTTAGGCATCTGCCATGCCTATGACTCAACTTAGTGGCCATCTCACTTTGAGTGTCCAGCTTAAAGGTATTCTGTTTCCTATTCCAATAGCTTCTATAAGATGATTTATCTTACCTTTCACAAACCAGCATTTTGGGAGCAAATGTTTTAAGAACAAATAAAGGTGCCCTGGCTGGTGTGGCTCAGTGGATTGAGTGCTGGCCTGTGAACCAAAGGATTGCTGGTTCAGTTCCCAGTCAGAGCACATGCCTGGATTGCAGGCCAGGTCCCCAGGAGGTGTGAGAAGCAACCACATATTGATATTTCTCTCCCACTCTTTCTCTTTCCCTTCCCTTCTCTCTAAAAATAAATAATAAAATCTTAAAAAAAAAGAACACATGAAGGAGAATGATATGTGTTATCTGGAAAGAGGAAGAAGTAACACATGTACTAAGCATTTTTATATTGTTGCATAAAAGGCTAGCTAGTACACAGATTTGAGTCCCCCTTCCATAGTGCCAGGTGATATTGTAACCTGTGGCGTCCTGTGGATTGGGAGATAAGGACATACTTCTAAGGCTTCTGGTTCCATGAATCCTAAATAGCAGAAACCTTGGGTTTGCAAAAATAAATATTGACATTTGAGATGAGGTAGTCTTGACATAGGCCTATTTTTTCTTCTCAAGAGTGATATAAAAGATATGGTATCTCTAGTCCTACTTATGAAACTCTTGGATAACTAAAGAAATAGCCTAGCCAGTTAGATAATAGGAGAAACTCACTACTTATATGCCTTGGAAGAGCAAAAAAAAATGAACATTTATACATATTTTTTGTCTTTGATTTTTTTTTTGAATTTGATGTTCCTTGGCTGTTCAATCAAGAGAGACAGGATTGCAGAGAAGCTTAGGGCAGGTTTAGTAGGTGTGGGATCCATTTTTTAGTCTTGTAGGTTGTTTTAAGTAGAGTACTTCCCCCAAATAGAGTATTAAACAAGGAGGATTCCTGGGAATACTTGCAGTATTGGGGTAAGATGAAGTTTAACATCATAAGCTTGAGTGCTGGAGAAAGCAAGGCTGGGCATCTGGTTCCTTTACCTGTTCAGCATTTCCCTCTTCCACCTCTTCTCCAAGCATATCTAAATTAAGTCCTTTGCTGGATGAGAATGCTACTTGTCAGACAGATCAGCATAGCTACTTTTGGGGAGAGAGGATTGGAAGAATGAACAGTATACCATGTTCAAGTTCATAATTATCTGAGAATGCCAGTATTGAGCCTCTAAAGTTGTAGGCATTAACATATGAAGACTCCCAGAAGCGAACTAAGAACACACCATCTCAAATATGCTGCATTTTACTGCCTGTAGGAGGATTACTTTCCCTTGTCTTTAGCTATCCTAGCAAACATTAACTTCAAGGCCCTTCAAGTTTCTAGGCAACAGCTACAGCTGAGATTTCTGCAAAGCAGGGACAGCATAGTCTGATAAGGGGGGAAAAATCAAGGCAGACTGGCATAAGCAGCAGAGATCGAAAAGTGATTAGAATAGCTCATTTCAATTCTGCTTTGCATCATGCCTAGGTCATAGAGAAAGGGCACAGAACTAGACTGTTAAATGTCAGTTTTCCTGAGGGCATTTAGGTGATTAAGTCCAAGGACTTAGACTCTTAGGAACACAAGCCAGTGTGATTCTTTAAAGCTTCCATTGCATATTAATGATTGTATTAGAGCCATAAACACATTATGAAGTGAACTGGACCTCTGGAAAGTAAAGGCTACAGTGAGGTTTCTGGTCAAGATGGTGGAGTAAGTAAATGTGGTATGTGAATCCTCCCACAACCACATCAGAGTTACAACTAAACTACAGAATGACTGTCATTCAGAATTGCCTGAATTCTAGATGAAGAGAACTTCTACATCTAAGGAGACAAAGAAATAGCCACATCAAGACTAGTAGGAGGGGCAGAGATGTGGAATAGGCTGGTCCCACACCCATGTGTGGTGGATAAAAATCAGGAGGGATATCTCTGTTGTGGAATTCCCCTCTGAGGAGAGAGGGGTACCGGCCCCACCTCAAGGTTCCAGTGCCAGGAAGAGAAGTCCCTATAAATTCTGGCTGTAAAAACCAGTGGGAATTGTGGCTGAGTGAGATGGATAGCAGCTGGAGTCCCAGGACCGCACATGAACTTATTTGGACTTTCTCTCTCTGAGCTCCAGTGCTGGGGTGGTAGTTTGAAGGGTACCAGGGACATAGAGGCAGTTACTGAATTGTCTGGCATCAGGATGAGAGCTGGAGGGGTAGCTTTCTTCCAGACAGAAGTGCTGGCAGGGGCCATTGTTCTTTTCCTTTCCTTTTTTTTTTTTTTTTTGTTAAAGATCTTATTTATTTGCTCTTTTGGGAATGGTGTCGTTGGGCATTAACAATGCTTCAGTGTTTGATATACTGTCAGAGACTGTCCTATAATACAGCCTCTAATAAAACTAGGCTGTCTGGAATCCCTGTTAATAGAACTGTTTACCTTCATACCAAGAAGTTTGGGAAAGCATCAAAATCTGCATATGGCGTGTGCCCAAGCTGACTTTGTGGAGTTCCTGCTATGAGACCTAAAGTTCTAATGAGGTTGTCTAAAACAAACAAACAAAAAAAACCAAATCGGCAGGGCCAACAGTGGATCCATGTGTGCTACGTGTATCTGTGACAGAATCAAGCATGCTTTCCTTAGTGAGGAGCAGAAAATCTTTGTGAAAGTATTGAAGGCACAAGCACAGAATCAGAAAGCTAAATAGAAAATGAAGTGGAAATTATTTTCAGTAATAAAAATAACTTCAGTCCTTCAGTAATTAAAGGACTGAAAAAATGATTTTACTTATTTATTTTTATAGAGATGAGAAGGGAGGGAGAAGGCAGAGAGAAATATCAAAATGCAAGAAACATTGATTGGTTGTCTCTTGTATGCCCCCAGCTGGGGACCTGGCCCACAACCCAGGCATGTTCCTTAACTGGAAATTGAACTGGCAAACTTTCAGTTTGTGTGATGATGCCTAACCCACTGAACCACACCAACCAGGCTGTTCCTTTTCTGAGCACACCCCCACAGAGCCAGCAGGCGGGCACCATTTCTGAGGTTCCATCAACCCAACTAACACTTAGCCCCATGCTGGTGATTCTCTGAGACCTTTTGCCTTCCCAGCTTGTGGGCAAGCTGTTTCCAATGGCTTTTCCTGCCTTGGCTCATGCTTCAGACTTTCCTAAAATCTCAAATAAGCAGCATCTGGCCTTGGTATGACCTGTACTTTGTACTAAGTGACCCCAGGCTTGGCACTAGCAGCAGCCAGCCTTGGTTCACAGCTTGGTGTCGCTTGGGCACCTCTAAGCTGAACACAAGTGGAAGCCATTTGCAGATCTCTTTGTGGTTCATGCTGGGTGGCCCCAGGAAGAACACAGGTAGTGGCTGACCTTGGCCTACACCTCCCAGAGGCCCCAGATCCAGTGCACCCAGTTGATAGCTTCACATTCAGATCACATTGAAGCACCACCTCTGCAAGTGACACCCTCAGTGGGCAGGTTTAGTGGGTACTAGAGCCCTACTGAAGTGAGTCTTGCTTTGTGGGTGGGTCCCTGTACAGCTGATCCTCCATATTGGTTGCAGGTCCTTGCAGCCACTTAACCTGTGGGTAAATCCCTCCTGTTGATGTACCAACAGTAATCAGGGCTCAATTAAAATAGGAGGGTGTACATAGCCCACAAGGTGGGTGGCACACCTGGAGTGCTCAGCCTGGGTGATTGGAGAGACTGTGCTACTGAAGTACCTACTTCATAAGGCCACTCTACCAAGCCTGGGAGATGTAGAAGCTCTGTGTAATACATTGAAACAACCACAGGGAGGCTGCCAAAATGAGGAAGCAAAGAAACATGTCCCAAATGAAATAACAGAACAAAACTCCAGAAAAAGAGCTAAACAAAATGGAGACAAGCAATCTACTAGATGCAGAGTTCAAACACTGGTTATAAGGATGCTCAATGAACTTAGGGGAAAAGAAGATGAACTTAATGAGACTGTCAACAAAAAGATAGGAAACATAAACACAGAACTAGAGAAGATAAAAAAGAACCAGTCAAAAATGAAAAAATACATTAACTGAAATGAAGATTACAGGGAATCAACAGTTGGAGTAAGTGAAGCAGAGGGTCAAGTCAGAGATTTGGAAGATAAGGAATCAGAAAACACCCAATCAGAATAGCAAAAAAGAATGAAGTATTTTAAAAATGAGGTTAGTATAAGGACCACTGGGACAACTTTAAGTGTACCAACATTCACATCATGGGGGTGCCAGAAAGAAAAGAGAGAGAGCAAGAAATTGAAAAATCTATCTGAAAAATAATGATGAGAAACTTCCCTAACCTGGTGAAGAAAATAGACATACAGGTCCAGGAAGTTCAGAGAATCACAAACAAGATGAACCCAGAAAGGCCCACACCAATAAATGGTGTGGTTAAAGACAAAGAGAGAATCTCTGGCCCACACCAAAAAAAGCCAAAGGTTAAAGACAAAGAGAGAATCTTAAAAACAGCAAGAGAAAACAGTTACCTACAAGGGGGTTCCCATAAGACTGTCAGATGATTTCCCAAAAGAAACTTTTCAGGTCAGAAGGGATTGGCAAGAAATATTCAAAGTGATGAAAAACAAGGATCTAACAACCAAGATTACTTTACCCAGCAAAGCTATCATTTAAAATTGAGAACAGATAAAGAGCTTCCCAGACAAGAAAAAGCTAGAGTTCATTATCACCAAACTAGTATTACAAAAAATGTTAAATAAGGGTCTTCTTTATAAAGAAGGAAAAAATTAAAAATATGAATAATAAAATGACAATAACATATCTATCAACAATTGAATTTAAAAAAACAAAATAAATGAACAAGCAAAACAGAAACAGCCTCATAGATACAGAGAACATTTTGGCAGTTGCCAGATGGAAGGGGAGTTAGAAGATGGGTGAAAAAGTGAAGGGGATAAGAAGTACAAATTGGTAGTTACAGAATATTCACAGAGATGTAAAGTACAGCATAGGGAATACAATAAATAATACTACAATAACTATGTATGGTGTCATATGGGTACTAGATTTATTGGAATGATCACTTAGTAAGTTAGATAATATTTAATCATTGGATTGTATACCTGAAACTACTATAATATTGTATGCCAACTATAATTAAAAAATAAAAAATATTAGAAAAAATAAGATACAGTATAAGTATTGTATATAAGTATTGTAAGATACTGTATAAGTACAGTATCAGTATTGTATATAGTTATCTTAGATTCTTAAAGGTAATAGGAAAAGACCTTCAATACCTAAATGTTGTCTTCAGGTAATCCCAAAACTTTATTTTAGTCAGCAGCCTAGAAAAGTGAGAAATTTGTTAAGGCTGGTCTCAATAAACAAAGAATGCTTCAGAATAGGTAGTAAGATTTGGCAACTTTGAATCATTCATCTAATTATTAATAGTTGAATATTGAAGTAGGGAGACCAAGATTATAATGGAGGGCATTTTGTTTAATACTTTGTAGCCTTGGAAAGATCTTAATGTACCTTAACACTAAAGGATCTTCAGCCCTATCTTATTCTTGAAGCCTTTTTCTCCAGAGTCCAAAGGGAAGTTTCATTTGAAAAGTAAAACAATTGTCTGTAAGGCAAAACAAGGCAAACAGCCGAAGTTTGAGGAGAGGGAAAGCACAGTACCTTTCTATCAAGTGATATGAGTCAACTTTCTGTTCAGTCTATTTAATTCCCATTCTCCCACTGTATGTTCTATGGTTTCTTAGAGGTTTGCAAGTTTTTGAAATTAAGTCTTGGAGAAGTGGTTCTCAATCTTAGTTGTGTAAAACTGAGTAGTTTTAAAGTGACAGATCCTTTGGCCCCATTCTAGAACTCTTGGGTTAGAATATTTACAAATGGGGTCTGGCTAACTGTGGCTTTAAAAGAGTTCCACAAGAGATTCTGATTTGTAGCTAGAGTTACTGTACTAGGCCCTTCTCTAGAGCAATTATGCTACACTTAGATGGGCTCCTTTCATTTCTAGGAGGAACTACCAGATGATCTCTCCAATGAAGTTTCCCTAAAGACTACCAGTTGGCATGATTAATCCCATTTTTAAAAATGGCCTTTTAATTAAAAAAAATTATTTTTATTTATAATTTTTTTAATTTTAATCATTGTTCAAGTATAGTTTTCTCCCTTTTACTCCCAATCCAGCCCACCCACCCAACCCTCCCCACTTCCATATTTTATTAATTTGAGACAGAGAGAGAGAGAGAAGGAGAGACATATTTTTCCCCCCACTTATTTATGCATTCATTGGTTGATTCTTATATGTGCCCTGACCAGAGGTCAAACCCACAACCTTGGCATATTGAGACAATGCTCTAACCAACTGAGCTGCCTGGCCAGGGCCTAAACCTGGCCTTTTTTAATTTTTATGGGGTGCCAAATAGAATTCCACAGAAAGCTTATGCATTCTCAGAAATCAAAATTTTACTTTACTGTTGACATTCCTAATTCAATGTACAGGTCTTGAGCCACATGTTTTATATACCATATCATTTAATCACTTCCACAGTTGTGTGAGGGATGATCACCATATTGCAGGCTAGGAAACTGACTCACTGCTGATAGATAACCTAAAGTTACAAAACTAGTATTAGTTTGAATATTATATTATTCTTATTTGAGGTAAAACATGTAAAGCACTTAAAGTACCTGGTTCATAGTAAATAGCTAAGTTATTAATTTACATGTAGTAACTTATTTAATACATATAATAACCCCTGAAATAGGAAATATTAGCAATATCATCTCCATTTTACAGAGAGGGAAACTGGTTTGTAAAACTGAACTGGTAGGTGATAGAGCTGAGATGTGAATTCAAGCTATCTGGCTCCAGAACCTGGGCTCTTAGCTTCTCATTATAAGGCTTAGCTCACTGTATTCAACTACATATGAACCCAAAATTCTGTTTGATGCCAAAATGTAGGCTTTTCTCGTACACCAATTATAGGCA
The DNA here is from genome assembly GCF_004126475.2 of Phyllostomus discolor. NCBI lineage: Eukaryota > Metazoa > Chordata > Mammalia > Chiroptera > Phyllostomidae > Phyllostomus > Phyllostomus discolor. Next base: position 162,697,390 of record NC_040904.2, on the reverse strand, counting down.
AATAAGTCATCCCAGAAATCTTACAGTTTAGCTGGGGTGGCAGTGTAATACAAAATGAACAATTACAGGTGGACTTGAATATTTAGATGTAAAGTATGTACTTTACACCAAATGTACTTTATACCAGTACTGCAGGGACTGTTCAGCAGGGCTGGACTTGGGTCTATTTGAGCTAGATCTAGAAGATTGATTAGGATTTGGGTCAGCAAGAGGGAAAGCATATATACGTGAGAAAGGCAGAAATGAACATAGCATATTCACAGTACACTGAGAACATGGTTCCCACTATGTTGGGAAGCACGTATTAGGAGACAGTAGAAAATAAGATTATCTTGGTATAGAAAGTCTTTAACACAAATTTCAGGATGAGGATAAATGCAAGTGAGAAAGATCCAATAGAACTACACTAACTTGTAAGAAGGCTACTGTTATACTGTTGCTCAGCTTCCTAGATGCACTGCCTGCTCTTTATTCTCCCTTGTCAAGGTGAAAGACCAAATAGAAATCCTACAAATCTCTGTAGAAGAACCTGGGTTGCGGGGGTTCTTTGATGACAACAGGTGATTCAAATCTTCAGGGCAAATATTCCTAATACCATGACCACAGGTTTCCAGGGACACACCCAGGAAATAATATGGAAGGCAAATTCTATTTTCCAAAAATGCAAAGTTTCTCTTGGAGATTGAAATTTCATGTGTCAAGCATTGCCATCTTCTTGTTTCTTTATTTTTTAATTAAAAACATTAAATATATATATATATATATATATATATATATATATATATATATTCCAGAGGGCAAGAAGAAGGGAGGGGAGAGAGAGAGAGAGACATCGAATATGAGAGAAACATTGGCAGGTTGCCTCCTGCACATGCCCCAACTGGGACCGAACCTGTAACCTATGCTTGTGCCCTTATCAGATATTGAACCTGCAACATTTTGGTGCATGGGACAATGCTCCAACCAACTGAGTCATAGCAGCTTGGCTTCTTCTTTCTTTAAAAAATACATTCTCTTGGGAGCAAATATGTTAAGTTCCTTAAATAATAATGTAATCAGCTTCCCTCACCCTCAGTCCCAGGATATATTGGAATAATGTGAGAGACCTGAATATGGAAAGTGACAATGGTTGAAAAGTGGGAAAACAGTATTAGAAAGCAGGTAAACATGAAGACAATTCTGTTTGATTTAGAATTTTCTCAAGGATCTTCTTCCTTGAAACACACTTGAAAGTGAATTGGTTTTCTTGAATTAGACAGTTATAGCTTGGTTGGAATGACAAAAATATTTTATTTTATTTTTTATTTTTAAAAAGATTTTATTCATTCATTTCTAGACAGAAGGGAGGGAGAAAGAGAGGGAGAGAAGAAACATCAATGTGTGGTTGCCTCCTGTGCACCCCCAACTGGGGACTCAGCCCGCAACCCAGACATGTGCCCCAACCAGGAACTGAACTGATGAACCTTTGGTTCCCAGGCTGGAACTCAATCCACTGAGCCATACCAGCCAGATGTAATGGTAAGAATATTATAGCGCTAAAATTCACGCTGTCTTCTAAAATTTAAAGTCTATTATTAATTTCCCCTTGTTAATCTCAGTTAATTTGGTTTTTCTTCATGGGACCTATTTTCCATTTTAGTCTTAATAATTCAATAAATAAATTAGCTTATTTATTGAGTGGCTACTGTGTCCAGGAGGTGGTATCAGCATTTCTCATTATGTTTCTGATGGAACATTTGTACTAAAACCTCCTACAGTTTTTATAAATGCAGACTTCTAGGCCCACTGCAGACCTACCAATTCTCAGTCTCCAGAGATAGGGATTGAACTCCATTTTGTAAGTACCTGTAGGAACCATTGTATTAAAGCGGTGTTTCTCAAACTCGAGAGTGTATTGGAATAGCCTGGAGGGCTTTTTAAACCACAGTGCTGGACCCTACCCCAGAGTTTTGGATTTAGTAAGTCTGGGTAGAGCCTCAGAATTTCTATGTCTAGTAAGTTTCCAGGTGATGTCATGTAACCACATTTTGAGAATCACTGTACTAGAGCATTGGAGGGATATAAAGAAGTATTAGATACAATTCTTATCATTAAGGAGTTTATGATGTAGTTGGGGGAGATAATACATACAGTTAAAAATATAACAAGAAATACAATGTTATATATATTATATATAATATTTGACATTAGATGGAATAAATAAGAGGACTTGGAACTTAATTTAGGCCCTAAAGAATGGGTAGGCCTAGGGTTCAGGAGAGAGTAACATGGGTATTTTTGATGGGGGTATAAAAGTAGAAAAGTATAGGGTCTGGCACAAATAATGCCCCCTTTTTATTACAAAATCATAACTATGTAATTCTGTAACATAACAATATCACACTCAAGCACAGCATATGACATTTTAGGTGAAATGTTTAAATTTCTGTCTATCTTGTGTGAGACATTCACATACCCTACCACACTCAAGCAAACCTTACTTCTGCCAGACCCTGTATAAAGGTACAAGGGAGTGGGGTGGTCAATATTCATTTGTTTGGTACAGAGCTTTATACAGGACATTAGTGGAGGGGTAAGACCAAAAAGGTTGATGCCAGACTATGAAGAGCTTTCAAAGCCTATCTCTTTCTCCTGCTTCCACCCATTTCACAGTCTTAGCTGCACGACTAGAAAGAGGAAGTCTCCCCTGCTGAATGTGCAAGAGGAAGCACAGGAGGATTCTGAGGGCCTGTGAGAAGTACTGGCTGCTTTTACCCATGAGCCAATTGTAGAGGTTACAGGAAGACCAGTGCACCAATCAGACTGGGTCCCTCTGCCCAGAGGGTGTCACTACCCAAGCTGAAAGTGTTGGGGAGATCAGACATTGCTGTGTGGATGTTTCGCTCTCTCGGTGGCCATCATGTCTTTGACTTCTGCCTATCAGCATAAATTAGCAGAAAAGCTCACCATCCTGAATGACAGAGGTCAGGGGGTTCTCATTCGTATGTATAACATCAAGAAGGTAAGCATGGGTACCTGGATTAGTATTAGTTATTCTAACAGTAGTAGGGCAGGGAACCCTGAGGCCAGCAGGTCCAGCGGTTGGATTTTCTCCTCTTTCCTGCTGTCTTAACTGTCCTTCAGTCACTTGGATTATATAGGTGAAGCAGGAAGGGAGGCTTTTTTTCAGAGCTTCCCCTTTATAGATATGATTCTCACCCCAATGAGAGTGTCTGCTTTCTTCTGGGTATGGCGTAGGGGTGGGGTGGTAAATAATTGTGTTCTGAGTCGCTTGGATAATGGTCTGGGGTCTAGAATTCTGGGTCATATTGGTTATTGCTTATCCTCCACACTCTGAAAATAAATATCCAGTTGGGTCTCAGCACAAGCATCCATGAAAGTATGCCTCAAAAAGGAAAAAAAATACGTGTGATATTTACATTAAAACAAAAAGGGTAGGTGCTTTCTGAGATACTTAGAGTCTGAGGCAGTTCATGCTGTGGTGGTTGTGTGTTTGATAGAAACTGTGGAATTGAGAGAGGCTGTTGGCAAGGGAAGCAAAAGATAAAGATAGGTGGGAATGGGGAGTTTCTGGAAGAGAAAATAATGGGTGTGGGAGGGAAATTTTGAGCACTAAAAAAAAATAAAACAAATCACCAGGAATATGGTCTCTCTGTCCCTACGTTTCCTTTAATAGCGCTTTGGGATGATTTACTTATATAATGGACATAATTGTGACACTGAGTCTCCTACAAAGTCTAACTCCTGAGCAGCTGCTCTTTTCACTCCTTCCGGCTTCAGCTGAAGGGTGGGGAGAGCTTCCTCTTTGTGCTGGGGCCAAGCAGACGTTAAACTTTACATGGCAACACAAGATGCCCAGGTTACTTAGCTCTTCTGCTAATTGGCTTAATGTCCTTGAACTTGTTCCTCACCTATTGTTGTGCTTTTGTAGTGAATTCCCAGATTCCCTTTCCCTAAGAGACATTTTGTGAGAATGAATGATGCAGGAAGAGGTACGTTTATAAGGGGCAGGAGAAAGTTTTGAAATATATTGTGGTTTATTTGTGCAGACTTGTTCAGACCCCAAATCCAAGCCACCTTTCTTACTGGAAAAGTCCATGGAATCATCTCTTAAGTACATCAACAAGAAATTTCCCAACATTGATGTCCGAAACAGCACGGTGAGAATGCAATCTCTTTTCTTCCCTTTCTCTGAAATAATTCTGTGCTTGGATGGCAGGAGAAAGTGTAGCCTTCTTTTTGTTTTCAATCACAGGGCTTCAGGTTGTTATAGGCTTTAGAATTCTGAGAAAGATGGAATTTTCCCAGGATAAGCTGGAGCAAAGAATTGCCCCTTTCTCCATTGTAATATTCATGAGGGCCCCCTCCCTGTTTTTTTTTTTTTTTTAGAGGAAGATAGCTCTATAAACCCAGCAGGGTGCATATATTTTATTGTTGTTCCTGTTTCCTATTCAGTATTTCCTTGCTAATTGTCTTAGAATTATGTATCTGGTGGGATATCCCTTACCTCTCCCTTATGAAATGTTAGCACCAAATTTCTTACCATCTCACTTATACCATCTTCTCATTCTGCTTCTTTCAACTTTGATTAATATCTAGGGACCTTGAAATTTCCCCTCATTCAGCATTCTATATCTAGTCAGAATCACATGCAAATATACCTACCTCTCAGACAGAGAATATCCTCTGTTTAAAGACCCTCAGAGCACTGGAAACTTCCTGACTTCCTCTGTCAGTGTATTTCAACTGCCTTCAAGAATGTTTTAGGTATAACTATTATTCTTGGGTTACTTTGATTACTTGCCTTCTTATTTTTTATTTTATTTTTTTTGTGTGTGTGTTTATTTCAGCAACATTTAGGACCAGTACATCGGGAAAAAGCTGAGATTATTAGATTCCTCACCAACTACTATCAGTCGTTTGTGGATGTCATGGAATTTCGGGTGAGCTCTTTTTAGCTCAGGTGCAAGTGTGGGCATTGTCCTTCTGAGGCTATTCCTTATTTATTTATTTATTTATTTAGGAGGGGAGTGGGTCACTTGGTGGTGGTGCTAGTGATGGCTTATCTTTGGGTGGTAAAGGGGATTGAGAGAAAGTTAGGGGAGTGAGTCTACGTCTGAGTGAAAAGAGGCAGCTCTGGCCTGGATCCTTCTTACTCATCCAGCCTTGGAAGTTGTTGGGGGAGGTGTCAGAGGCAGCTGGCAACTGGAGCTTGAGTAGAAAATAGGGGTAGATGGGAGTTTGCTGCTGCCTTTGGGAAGGGAATGGGACGTTTAGGCTATTCTTCCATTAATAAATACTCATTTGTGTTGCTTAATACTGTATTTACTTATTAAATATATAATCTTTATTATATTTTTTCCATTACCATTTAGTCCTTTTATGACTCCCTCCCTCCTCCAGCTTTAAACAAAAAGATGTACTGATATGGAAAGGTATCTGAGTTGTATTGTTAAATGAAAGCAAGTTGCAGAATACCATATGATACAATTATATTTTTATTTCAAAAGATACATAAGCTTATACACTATACATAGTGTTAGTATATACATAGGAACATTTTGGAATATTACACATTAAAATAAAAATAATAATTTATTAAGTTATATATTTTTGTATTATTTAAGTTAAAAAATTTAAAGTACTATTCCCCAATATTCTATTACAAATATACCAAATATTCCAAGAGTAGTACAATGAATGTTGTTCTACTTTTCTCCTGGATTTTTTAATTGTTAGTATTTTGCCATGTTTGCTTATCTTCATTTTTTTCTGAACCATTTGAGTTAGTTGCAGACATCATGACATTTTTCTCTCTAAATACTTTAGCACACAGATGCTAAGAATAAGAATATATTTTTTTTACACAACTCCAATACAATGGTCATACTCAGGAAATGTAAAATTTCTATAATATTACTAGTTAATATATGGCCCATATTAACATTTCTCTAGCTTGTTTCAAGGATCATACATTGAATTTATTTGTCCTGTCTCTTTAGTCTTTAATCTAGAATAGTTCTCAGCCTTTTTTTTTTGGTCTTTCATGACACTAACCTTTTTGAAGAGTCCAGACTTGTTATTTTTGAGACTATCCCTTCATTTGGATTTGCCTGATTGTTAACAGTGTTTGGTAGCAGTACTACTTGAATAACATTTTATTTGAACTTTAAACAATGGGAATATATTATTTTTGTAAATGTAAACAAACTAAAAATTATTTAGTACAATATTTTTGAAAGGCAAATTGATAATGTGTTTCAAAAGTCTTAAAAATACATACTTTTTAAATGTAGTAGTTCTACTTCTAAAATTTGTCTTAAGAAATAGAAGCACAAAGATATATGTACAAGAATGTACTCTGTTGCATTAGTTTTGATGTGACAACTTGAGGATTGAGTATGTCCAATAAATAGAAGTTTGGTTAAAAGTTCAGAGTATATGTCTATCAATGAATGTTATGCATCTGTTAAAGATAACACATATTTATATTAATTGGCATGGAAAAATGTTCTTTACATGTTCTTTAGTGTAAAAGCAAATTATAGTACAGCTTAAGATGTAAGATGTTCCTAAAACATGTATTAGCATAGATAAACAGGCATATACTGAAGCTTAGAACTTCTGATTGTTGAGATTTTGAGTGGTTTCAAAAAGAAATTAAAATTACACTTGTCTGTATTTTCTGCAATGAACATATATTTTTAATGTGTTCAAGAAATAACACAAATTTTAGCTATTTGAGCAATCTAAGTTTGTGTTGGTATTATAGTATTTCTTCAGATCATACCACAGAATGGGACCCTGCCCTGGGTGCCCTGCGTCTACCCCAGGGAGCTAGTTCAAGCCATTGATAAGATTACACAGTAAAGAGAGAAGTGGGGATGTGGAAACCTGTAAGGTCTGAAGGAGGGTCAGGTCAGAAGTTATTAATCCTGGAACTGAGAGCAGTGACTAGGAAGAAGGTAGACAGGGAGGAGGTAGTGGAGTGAATGCTGGGAGCATATAAGAAAAAGTCTCCTACTAGGAAAGCTGGAATGCAAAGGAGATTTTAGGACACTTTCTGGTTGCTACACAAAGTGTCCTAAGCATCACATGTCCCCTGTGCCTTTGTTTTCCCAGTCAATCCCTGCCTCCCCAACTCCTGGCCCCAGGCAGCTACTGATCTACTTTCCAGATTAGATATTTGTTTTCTAGGGGTTCATATAACTAGAATCTATACACCATGTAGTCTTTATTAAAATCCTTACCTGAGATATGTTTATTGATTTTAGAGATAGAGGTAGGGTGGAGGTGGGGAGAGAAAGAGAGAGAGAGAGAGATACATGGATGTGAGAGAGCAGCACCAATTGGTTGCCTCATGTACACACCTTGACCAGGAATTGAACCTGCAGCCTTTTGGTGTACAGGATGATACTCCAAACAGCCAAGCCCCTTGGCACATGACCAGGTCCATAGCATGTATTCTTTTGTGTCTGGCTTCTTTCACTCAATGTAGAGGTTTTGAGATTTATATATGTTGTTTCATGTATTTACAACTCGTTTCCTATTTTTGATGAGTACTATTCCATTGTATGGATGCAATTTGCTTATTTATTTACTTGCTGATAGATATTTGAATTGTATCCATTTTTGGCCATTATGCACAAGTTACTGTAAACATTTGAGTATATACCATTGTGCAGAAACTACATAGTTTCATTACTCTGTTTTAAAAAGATTTTATTTATTTTATTTTAGACAGAGGGGAAGGGAAGGTAAAAGAGAGGGAGAGAGACACCAATGTGTGGTTGCCTCTCGCATGCCCCATAAAGGGGACCTGACCTGGCCAGCAACCTAGGCATGTGCCCTGGCTGGGAATCAAACTGGTGACCCTTTGGTTTGCAGGCCAGTGCTCAATCCACTGAGCCACATCAGCTAGGGCATAGCTGCATTACTTTTAGGTAAATAATCTAAAAGTTGAATTTCTAAATCATATGGTATGTATATGTTTAATTTTATAAGAAACCACCAAACTTATTCCCAAAATGATTGTTCCATTTTCTCCTCTCATCAATATATTAGTGTTCTCCACTAGTTACTCTACATTTTCATCGATGCTAGCTGTTATCACACTTAAATTTTAGTCATTGTAGTGGGTATGTAATTGTATCTTATTGTGGTTTTAATTGGTGTGTTGCTGATGGCTAATATCGTTGAGTATCTTTTCGTGTGCTTTTTGGGCATTTGTGTATATATATATATATATATATATATATATATTTTTAAAGAACCCATTGAAGTCTTTTGGCAACATATTTAAAAAATAAACAAATATATGTATACTTTTTGATCTGGTATTTTCACTTTTGTAGAACTGAAAGTAGCAAAATGCAGTGGATAGGCCAGGGATAAGGAACAAAGCATATGCCTTAAATAGGGAAGAGGCTGAATGAATTGGCCATGCCATGGGTTATTATGTGACAATGTAAAAGAAATGCACTAGTGCTCTATCCAGAGACTCTGAGGACTTTCATCAGGTGAGGTTGATGAGGAAAGCAAGATGATAAGAAGGGTGTAATACTATATCAATTTTGCAACACAGATGATGACCAAAAATACCCATCTCTAGCTTTTTTTCTCTCTCTTTAAATAGGATTATACAAACAGGGAGAAAATTAAGAAAGGACAAACCAAGTTGTTAAACTGGTTAGTAAGTACTTAGCACATAGCAGGATGTCAATAAATAGAAACACAAAGAAAGTTGGGTTGTATTCCCATTTGTTAATGATTAACTTCTGAGACCAGGAGATGGAATCCAAAAACAGATTGACTTTGGATTAATCAATGAAAATTGGTCTGATAGTTGGCATTTCAGAAACAGCCTATCAAATGATCTGTATTTTGTAACATTTTTTTTTGAGATAGGGATCACTGGGGTGATAAGATCAGGGATAGTGTATCTAACTTGGTAGTGACTTGTGCCTGTGGAAACATGGGCATAGGGCAGGGTAAGCTCAACCGGGATCCACTGACACCTTATTGGGAAGGGACACCCTCTATTCAGCAATGCTTCTCCTGTGTTACTCAGTGGCTTCCTAGGATCTGCAAGGGAGAGAATTCTTCCCTTCAAATTCTGGTAGTACAAGTCATGTTCTCTTTATTTTTTATTTATTCTTATCTCCAATTTTACCCCCAGGATCATGTATATGAACTTCTCAACACCATTGATGCCTGCCAGTGCCATTTTGATATTGTAAGATTCTTTGCAATTCTCTGCTATCCACAGAAAAATGTCTCAGTTGGGACTGTGTGGGGTGGGATGGGACTAGGGGAATAGCTATTCCTCCAGGACTATCTGATATGTAATATATATAATATAATATGTTTTGTAACATATATACAAAAGTGGGTCTACAGTTGTGAGTACATGAAAGTTTATTCTTATATTATTATTAATTTTATATTATTTATTTGTATTGCAACTATAAACCTACTTTTGCCCACACCTGTATATAATGAATGAGTGGTGACTTATTCCAGGACTATAATTCTTTCATAAAAAGTGCTAAAGTTAAAGTGTGTTTACATGTGAAGCAGATCAGCAATGTGATTTATTTAATACAAACGTTACACAAAAATGTTCTTATTCTACTTCCTCCAGCCCCTAAATGCTACCTTATTTCCTGGCCTTCTTGTATCTTGATCTCACTTTTGGCCTCTGATGTTTGTTCTAATTTTCTCCTGAATTTTCAGTCCCATGAGTTCCTCCTTCTAAATAGACCTTTTCAGAGCCTATTTGGCACTGTGTGGAATGGTTGGGGTAGTAGGGATTAACTGGCCTTGCTCTTCTTGGGTTCCTATGTATTTTTCTTTTAGAGTCTCAACTTTGACTTCACTCGAAGTTACCTGGACTTGATCGTGACTTACACCTCAGTTATTTTACTTCTGTCAAGAATTGAGGATCGACGGGTACTAATTGGTGTGTACAACTGTGCCCATGAGATGCTGCATGGGCACAGGTGAGTTAAGGGGATATAGGAGATGAAGAATCTTGTACATGGTGCTATGAGGTAGGAGGTGGACACAAAAGAAATAGGTGCCATGCTTTCTCATATTAGAACTTGTAATCTACATGATGACACAGGCAAAAAAAGAAAAGCAATTTAGAATACTTGTAAGTGCACAGTACCAACAAGTGCACGTCTACATATAGTTAATCTTGAATATGTGCTAGTGGGTTATCCAGTTTGCATTGTCTCGGATTAGTTTTTAATCCTGGGCTGGCTTCCCCTCTGCTTTTCAGATTATTGCAAAAGGCAAAGAAAGATTTTTTTTTTAGTATTGATAGGAATAATAGCAAGGTAAGGCCATTAGGGTAAGTAATGTATGATGATTCATTTGAAGCCAAATATAAATGGATTTTGGATAATCTGCAATTCTGTGCTCCTCCATCAATATAAATAAAAGTATTTAAGGGCTGAAAAAATGAAGACCAGAAGGATCAGAGTAGGATGTGGCACATTGTTCTATGCATGGTATGTATTTCCATGTGTCTGTGTGAACATCTAGGTGCATGCCTTACACATTATTTTTGAATGAATATATGTATATTCATTCTCCATTCTTTTGGGTTGTATACAGATTTGGGTCTAGGCATATTACTTGATTACTTGATTACTCTCTCTTGCTTTATAACTAATCAACATGAATTTATAGAGTATCTATTATGTGTCCAACCCTATTTTAGGTGTTTATATGGAAGACATTTTCATGGACCTGATCAAAATTATATAGGCCAAAATCATTTTAGGACTGTATAAATGTAACTACTTCTTAACTGTTAAGGAGTTGAAATTACATTCGACCCTTTGAAGGCAACCATGAGGCTGATGTGGCCCCCAGTGAAAATGAGTTTGGCATCTCTGGTTTAGTATGTTTGTGGAGGTGGTAGAGAATGCCAGGCAGCCTATGCACATGTCTGTATCCAACATCAAACATGAGAGTTTATATCATGGTTAAGGGAGGCCTGTGATCCTCTTTCCTCTGCCTTCTTCCAGTGACCCCAGTTATCCCCGCCTGAGTCAGATGGTCTTGGAGTATGACCATCCTCTGAAGAAACTGACAGAGGAGTTTGGGCCTCACACAAAGGCAAGTTCCCTGACAGAGTAGTGAATTCCTCAGGTAGAAGTATATTTTCCCCATCGTTGACATTAAGGATTTATTTGTTTTCCCCCACAGTCTGTGAGTGGAGCTCTCCTCTCTTTGCACTTCCTCTATGTCAGAAGGAACCACGGGGCTGAGCAATGGCGCAGTGCCCAGCTTCTAAGCCTAATCAGCAGCCCCCCTGCCATGATTAACCCTGCTACTTCAGACACAGTAAGTTCTTGTTTCCTTTTGGCAGTGGAGGCAGTCTCTCTGCCAAGACAATCTCTGTAGAGGGTATTTCAGGAAATAACAGTCCTAGGAGTGCTTTAGCTCTCTTCTAGTACATGTCTGGGAATTGATCATCTCTTGCAGTGAAAAACTTTGTGGTTAGGTCCTGGCCGGGTGGGTCATTTGATTGGTGTATCATCCTGTGTACCAAAAGGTTGTGGGTTCAATCCCGGTTTAGGGCACATAGCTATGTTGCATGTACAAGAGGCAACTGATTGATGTTTCTCTCTCTCTCTCTCTGTCTCTCTCTCTCTCTCCCCCTTTCTCTCTCTCTCTCTCTCTCAAATTAATGAACATATCCTCAGGTGAGGATTTGGGAAAAAAACCTCATTGTGGTTGGGTTGGATCTTTTGTTTAGACCAGGATTAGTGTATGTCTGCCCATAGAAGGAATGTAGTAAATATTCACAGAATGAATAAGTGAATGGATAAAACTGAGTCATTAGGCATCCAGTTAGCCCAGTAGGAACTTGAGCATAAACATCAATTAATTAAGAAATATTTTCATTTGACTACTGTGGCCTCTTGCTTCAAAAACTTAGAGTCTAGTAGGGAAGATATGCCATGGAGTCATAGTAATACAACTGATTGCACAAGATGCATGACAAGCACCAAAGGAGTGATTTATACTTTCAGTGGTAAAAGAATCTGAAGGAGAGAGAAATTATGAAGTCTTTTTAAAAAATATTTTATTTATTTATTTTTAGACAGAAGGGAAGAGAGGGACAAGGAGAAAGAGAGAAACATCAGTGGGTGGTTGCCTTTCATGTGCCACCTACTGGGGATCCAAACTGGCCCACAACCCAGGCATGTGCCCTGACTTGGAATTGAACTGGTGGCCCTTTGTTTCACAGGCCGGTGCTCAATCCACTGAGCCACATCAGCCAGGGCATCATAAGAAGGTTTTGAGTCTTGTTCTCCAGTTATTAAAATATTTGAACTGGGACTTCCGGCCAAGATGGAGGTATAGGTAGACACGCTGTGCCTCCTTGCACAACCAACATAAGGACAACAAAATTTAGAAACAAAAAAACCCCAGTACTGACAGAAAATTGAACTGTATGGAAGTCCGACAACCAAGGAGTTAAAGAAGAAACATTCATCCAGACCAGTAGGATGGGTGGAGTTGGGCTGCTGGGTAGAAGGACTTGTGGCAAAGCGGTGGCTGGCGACCAGGCGGTCTCACATTCACACGCAGATAAACCAGGTGAAACTGGGGAGTGAGACAGACTGAGCAACCCAGAATCCCAGCACCAGGAAATAAAGCCTCAAAATACTGATTGAAAACACCTGGGGGGGGGGTTGAGGTTCAGGGAGAGACTTCCAGTCTCACAGCAGAGTTCATTGGAGAGACCCACAGGGTCCTAGAATGTACACAAACTCACCCACCCAGGAATCAGCACCAGAAGGGCCCTGTTTGCTTTGGGGAAGCTGTGGAAATGACTGAAATCTGGCAGAGAGTGGAGCAGGCACCATTGTTCCCTCTCAGACCCCATCCCCGCATGCTGTGTCACAACCCAGTGACTGGGTTGCCCCACCCAGATGAACACCTAAGGCTCCGCCTCTCATATGTAACAGGTGCATCAAGACAAAAAAAATGGCCCAAACGAAAGAACAGATCAAAGCTCCAGAAATAATACATCTAAATGATGAAGAGATAGTCAACCTATCAGATGCACAGTTCAAAGCACTGGTGATCAGGATGCTCACAGAATTGGTTGAATTTGGTTGCAAATTAGATGAACAAATGAAGGCTATGCTAAGTGAAATAAAGGAAAATGTACGGGGAACCAATAATGATGGGAAGGAAACTGGGACTCAGATCAATGGAGTGGACCAGAAGGAAGAAAGAAACAACCAAACAAACAGAAAAGAAGGAAGAAACAGGAATTCAAAAAAATGAGGAGAGGTTTAGGAACCTCTGGGACATCTCTAAATGTTCCAACATCCAAATTATAGGGGTATCAGAAGGAGAAGAGGAAGAGGAACAAGTGGAAATGATATTTGAACAAATAATAAAGAAGAACTTCCCCAATCTGGCAAAGGAAATAGACTTCCAGGAAGTCCAGGAAGCTCGGAGGGTCCCAAAGAAGTTGGACCCAAGGAGGAACACACCAAGGCACATCATCATTACATTACCCAAAATTAAAATTAAGGAGAGAATCCTAGAAGCAGCAAGAGATTAGGAGACAGTTACCTACAAAGGAGTTCCCATCAGACTGTCAGCTGATTTCTCAAAAGAGACCTTACAGGAAAGAAGGGGCTGGAAAGAAGTATTCCAAATCATGAAAGGCAAGGACCTACATCCAAGATTGCTCTATCCAGCAAAACTTTCATTTAGAATGGAAGGGCAGATAAAGTGCTTCTCAGATAAGGTCAAGTTAAAGGGGTTCATTATCACCAAGCCCTTATTTTATGAAATGTTAAAGGGACTTATCTAAGAAAAAGGAGATAAAAAAACATGTACAGTAAAATGACAGCAAACTCACAATTATTAACAGCTATGCCTAAAACAAAAAGAAAAACAAACTAAGCAAACAACTAGAACAGGAACAGAACCACAGAAATGAAGATCACATAGAGGGTTAGCAACGGGAGTGGGAGGAGGAGAGAGGGAGAAAAGATACAGAGAATAAGTAGCATAGATTGTAGGTAGAAAATAGACAGGGGGAGGGTAAGAATAGTATGGGAAATGTAGAAGCTAAAGAACTTATAAGTATGACACATGGACATGAACTAAAGGGGGGGAAGTGGGTGGGAGAGGGTGTGCAGGGTGGAGGGGAGTGAAGGGGGGAAATGGGACAACTGTAATAGCATAACAATAAACTATATTGAAAAATTGAACTGTTGAAGGGAAGTTATGTTAAACCTTTTGTTTGTTCTGACTTCCTCCCAAGCTCTTTTCCCTTTTCTTTCCCTTACTTCACTTCCAGTGCCTTACCTCTATTATTGGCAGGTTTCCTAGCTATTGGCTTATCAGGGTGGTGTAATCCAGCTTGGTAAAATAAACGTTGGTTTTGGTATTCACATTCTAGCTGACTGCATTAGCCTTTGGGGGAAGATCAAGTAAAATAACTGAATGACCACATCTGCCTCTCCTCCCACAGATGGCCTGTGAATACCTCTCTGTGGAAGTGATGGAGCGCTGGATTATCAGTATGTTTGGTGGGATTAGGTGGGCAGAGATATAGCAGCACACTACAAGGATAGCAGTTTCTGAAATCTTCCTCTGTAATGTTTTACCCACCTGCAGTTGGGTTTCTTCTCTGTCATGGGTGCCTCAACTCCAATACCCAGTGCCAGAAGCTGTGGAAACAGTGTCTGCAGGGCTCCCTGTACATCACCCTCATCCGGGACGATGTGCTGCAGGTGCACAAGGTCACCGAGGACCTGTTTAGCAGTTTTAAAGGGTGAGACATGAGAACCAAACTCATCTTCTTTCGGGATTTTTATCCCCTCCTCCCATGCTTTTTCAGCCTCCATGAATGTCCTGAGTATGGGTGGTAAAGATTAATTCTAATTGTTGAAGAAATATTGAATACTTACTGTTCACTAGGGACTTCACTTTACTTAGGGATACATTAATTAATAAGATAGAATAGAAGTTAAGAGGATGGACTAAAAAAACTGACTAGCTGGGTTTGAATGTTAGCTCTACGACTTACTGGCTGTGTGATCCTGGCAAGTTACCTAACTTCTCCATGCCATATCTCAATGTCCTCATCTATAAAATGGGGATAATAATAGTAATTCCCTGTGGCCTGCTTTATAGGGTTGTTACAAGGATTGAAAGAATTACTCTTTAAAAATTGCCTGGTACATTGTAAGTGCTATATATGTGCTTATTAAATAGAAAAAGACAGAATCTCTGCTCTCAAGGCTACTAAAAATTGGTGAAAAATAGACAAACTGTTATGATATAGTAAGGGATTATGATGTATAAAACACAAAGTTCTATGAAAGTATTTAGAAGGACACTTAAACTGCTTTTGGAGGATCCAGAAAAACCTGGAGACAGACCTGAAAAGAGTTAAATCCGTGAAATGTGTGTGTATATGTGTGTGTGTGTGTGTGTGTGTGTGTACACATGTGTTTAAAGTTAGGGAAGTTGCTTAAGGCAGAGAAAGATATCCAAGTCAAAGAAACTATCAAAAGTTTGAGGCAAGAGAGAGCATGTCCAATGCTAAGAAATGCATGTAGCTCTCAGTGCATGGGCAGCTGGGTTACAAAGGTGTGGATGTCAAGAGACAGATTTAGAGAGGTAATTTCTGGCCTTTGTATGTCCCGTCATAGAGTGTGAACACATTCTAAAAAGGATAGGAAGTCACTGAGTGATTTTAAACAGGGGAGTGACATGACCCCATTGTATTTGCATTTTAGAAAAAGAATCACCCTGGCTCCAGTGAAGAAAAGTAGAGGGAGACAGTAGAGAGAGAGAGATTCATTAAGTTAGAAGGACTTGAGGATGAAGTCAAGCTTTCTGGTATGGATTCTTGCTATTCCTTAAGATAGAGAACATGGGAATAAAAGCAAGTTTGTGGGGGAAAGATTGTGAACTCAGTTTTGAGCAGGTTGAATGTGAAGTGTCTGTAGGATATTGAATATAGATGCATGTTAGACCTTTTACTTTGTGGCTCTGGAATTTAGGAGTGAGATCTGGATTCAGACAAAGATTGGTGAAATGGTAATCAAAGCTATAGGAGTAGGTGAGATTACTTGAAGGGAGCATGTAGAGTGAGAAGAGATTGGAGAGAACCTCTAGAAATATTGATATTTAAGGGCCAGCAAAGGCAGAGGAATCAGTGAGGGGTGTTGAGAGGAAGAGGGAGAGCAGACGTCAAGGGAAGACAGCATGGGAAGACGGCACTACAAGACAGAAGGACTGTTTATCTGTATTAGATGATGTTGAGAGGTCGAATGAAGTGAGGACTGAAAAATGTTTATTAGATTTGGCTGTATATAAAAATGATCTTAGCACCCTTCTTGTGAACAACTTCAGTTGAGTGTTGAGGTTGTAAATTGGGTTATAATAAGTATAGGAGCAAATGAGAAATAAGGAATTTAATAAATAACTCTTTCAAGAAGTTTGACTGTGAAGGGAAGAATAGAGGGAGAGCTATAATGAGAAAGAGGTGTGGGATCAAGGAAGGGGTCAAATACCTTTATTATATTTTATAGTTACAAAACTAATATCCAGAAATGTAAAGAATACAAAATAGGAGTTGACTACAATCTCCCTCTTAGAATTGTTTGGTGTATGTCCTCCAGATACTTGTGTTTATCTATAAACATGTAAAAGTGTGCATGTATTTTCAACATTATGTAAGAATTGAAAAAAAAACCAGTGGATCTACACTCTACATGATGTTCTGCAGTTTGCTTTCTTTTTTCACTTAGTGTATTTTGTGTGTTTTTTGAAGATTTTATTTATTTATTTTTAAAGAGGGTAAGGGAGAGAGAAAGAGAGGGAGAGAAACATCAGTGTGTGGTTGCCTCTCTCACGCCCCCTACTAGGGACCTGGCCCACAACCTAGGCATGTGCCCTGACTGGGAATCAAACTGGTGACCTTTTGATTCTCAGGCCAGTGCTCAATCAACTGAGCCACACCAGCCAGGGCAGAATAATATTTCATTTTGTGCTTGTAATATAATTTATTTACCCAGTCCTTTATTGATGGACATTTGAAGTGTTTTTACTCTTAAAAAATTACAAACAATGTTGTAATGAACATCCTTAGACATATGTCTTTGTGAACATTTCTATAGGGTAAATTCTCAGCAGTGGAATTTCTGGGGTAAAGACATATTTCAAATTTTAATAGCTTACTAAATTGCTCTCTAAACAGATATATTATTTACAGTCTATCTGAACACTTATTCTTCATACTCTCAACAAATGGGTATTATCATAAAAGAAGTCATTGCCAGAATTAAGAGACAGTTAATATAAGGTTAATAATTGAAGTTATAGAAAGTGGATTTGGATCTATATCTATATATCTAGATGTAGCTGTATTTGCATACCTAGATAGGTCTAGATACATAGAAAAACTTTCTAATGATAACCAGTTCTGAGGAATTGAAGGGATGTTTGAAGAGTGTTCAGTTCCTCATCACTAAGTACAAGTAACATACGAGATTTATAGTTTAGGGAGTCTTTGACATAAGTGATATAATTTGATCTTCATGACACTTATAATCAGGTATAAGTATTAATGTCTTTTAAATAAACGACAAAATGGAAACTCAGTTTAAATGTCACTCATTTAAGAGCTGGAATTAGAAAATAATTCCAGATATTTCAACTCTTAATCCTGTCTCTTTCTGTTGTACCATGTAGAGGTTGAAATAATTATTTGCCAGGGAGTGAAATCCTGATTTAATTAAGATACTTTCCAACTCTAATTGTCTTTGACTGGCAATCGATAAGGGAGTGGTTTGGAGAAGGGAAATGAAAGATTGTGAAGTCTGACTAATGTGGTGGCAACTGTGAGACAGAACAAGAGAAGACAGATGTAAGGAACACAGAGAGCAAAGAGCCTAAGCTAACGTGGGATTTTTGAGCATGGCTTACTCACAGCAAGAAAAGAGATATTGTGAGGAAAGTTAAATATTATAGACAGAACACAAACAATGGGAAGGCCATTTAATTAGGTGATTTCAAAGTTCACATTGACCTTAGAGAGAGTAATTTGCTTACTGTCAAAGGCCTGTGAGATTCAAGGATCAATGAAAGGTGAAGTAAAAAGAGCACAGGTGTCTCTTTGGAGGAGTTTGGTGGTGTAGGAGAATGGCCAAAGTTTAGTAGATTGTCATGGTCAAACAAGTATCTTTTTAGAATAAGGGAGGCTTTGAATTTATTTGTTGGGAGAAGAGGATAAACTAGTGCAGAGGGAGAGATTTAAATGACAAAGGGATAACTAACTGATAAAGTTAAATTCTAAGAGGTGGGAGTTGGGAAGGGGACCCAAAGTAGAGCTGAAGTAACTCTTTTACTTGAGAGCAGGGTTTATGTCATATTTATTTATATACTGCTGTTTTTATCTCCCTCAAATCTGAAAGAGTACTTTGGCTTGCAGTTTTCAAGGCAGGAGCATAGGACAAGAAGTTTACTCCCAGCTTTGCCATTAAAACCCTATTTGACCCCAAGTCATTTTCCTTGAGGTATTATTTTCTTCATTTGCAAAATAATGAAGAAAACTGAATGATCTCTAAGTTCTATGAGTCCCTATGAGCCAGGGTAGGAGTAGGGTTTTGAAAAATTCTGATAGTGAGGGTTACCCATGCTCCCGAGGCTGTAGTTTGGAATCTCTGAGGACCAGGAGGTGGGACAAGGCCTCTAGTCAGTGGTATGGCCCAACCTACTGTGCTTATGTCAATCCTCAGGTATGGCAAGCGAGTGGCAGACATAAAGGAAAGCAAGGAACATGCAATTGCAAACAGGTAAAGGTGGGGAATGGGTTCTCCAAGAGGGGATGGAATAGGAATCTCTCCTAACCCTTGTTCTCACCTAGGCCACCCCTGGTTTCTGTCCAGGCTTACTGTCTCAACCCAAGAACTTGCTGCTGCTCTCCAGATTCTTGTGTTTTCTTACAAAGTCTAACTATAGCATTGAACCTTCCTCTGCCTGACACCCCTTCCTAAATGCAGCTCTTTTCTGTGCTGCCTTTGGAGGATTTTTAAGGGTGGGACAGACCATTTTCTTGTTTTCACTTTTTTTTTCCTCAGTGGCCAGTTCCATTGTCAAAGACGCCAATTCCTGCGGGTGGCAGTGAAGGAGCTAGAGACTGTGTTAGCTGATGAACCAGGACTGTTGGGTCCCAAGGTAAGAGAAAGAAATGTTGGGAGGGGGATGATGATAAAAGATTGTATTTGGGGAGTGACTTGGCATTCATGAGGTTTTGCATTTCTGAGTCTTCTGATATCTGTTTGTATATGTATATACTAATTCCCTTGAATCTTCTTGCAGTATCCCAAACTTCTTGTATCTCTTTTTTGGGCACTGTCATAGTGTATCATGTATTTTAGCCAATTGTGTACTTATCTCCTATTTGAGTGTAAAATGATTGAAGACAGAGCTTGCTTTTTTAAAATCACATAGATGCCTAGTAAATATTTCTAAAACTTAATTTGATAGGGAGGAAAGAGGATTGATTGTGAGCTAATGTCAATATATGAGCATGTCTGATTTTGTTTTACACAGTTTTTTGTGGGTCTCTGTTTATTGGACACTATCATTGGCTGCACAATTGTATTTATATACATATTATCATGATAGCTTTGTCTGTGCTTTGAAATGCATTTTTA
Source organism: Phyllostomus discolor (assembly GCF_004126475.2). NCBI lineage: Eukaryota > Metazoa > Chordata > Mammalia > Chiroptera > Phyllostomidae > Phyllostomus > Phyllostomus discolor. The sequence goes on along the minus strand of NC_040904.2, from coordinate 162,677,669 downwards.
AAGCTGAAAATTGTCATAGTTGCTGTCTTCTCCTTAGGCTCTGTATGCTTTCATGGCCCTCTCCTTCATTCGTGATGAGGTCACCTGGCTGGTTCGCCACTCAGAAAATGTCACCAAGACAAAGACACCTGAGGACTACATTGACTCGTTAGTACTTGATATGGTTAAAAAATCTTGACCTTAAATGGACTGGGAAAAGGGACAAGGAGGCATCAAGTGAGCTTAGGAAGTCTCAATTTCTGCCCTGTTACCATTGTTTTTGTCTCAGTTCATACTTGTAGTATCATACACCTCTCTGTTCCCATCATCAAATTTGTAGGAGCATTGCAGAACTGCTTTTCTTGTTGGAGGAGATCAGGGCCCTGGTCCGAAAACACATCAAAGTGATACAGCAATACCACCTTCAGTACCTGGCCAGATTTGATGCTCTTGTGCTCAGTGACATCATTCAAGTATGTTTAATTGATTGATTATACTTTGGGAATTTTGGGGTGATCCCTGGTCATTTCCCCTGGGGAATACTCTGGCTAACTCTCAAAAAGCCTACTTTCCCCCTCTACATTTGTTAAAAGAAAAAAAAAGACTAATCATCTCAGCAGTCCTCCCCTCTGCCCTAAGGTGAAGCTACAGAGAAATAGGAGAGAAAAATAAAGAGAAATTAGGTGTTAGCATGGCAGGGGACCCAGGGAGTTTCCTCCATCTTTTGCTCGGCTTGTTCTATCTGTTTGTGGCATTAGCAATTCTTTCTACTTTCACACACTGACTGAACCTTGTGGTCCTCATTTCTATCCTGGTAAAACATATGCCCACTTGATAGTAACTCCAACTTCTTTCTTAGAACCTGTCCGTGTGTCCTGAGGAAGAGTCCATTATCATGTCCTCATTCGTCAGTACTCTCTCTTCTCTGAATCTCAAACAAGGTAACTGAAGGGAAGTAGAGGAGGCAGGGTATGCGTGAGGGTGAACATCAGTTTTTTTTTCTCTAGAAATATTGATCTCTTGAGCCAGGGAATGGGACAAGGTGACCTGAAGAGTATCTACCATTCTATGTAGTTGGATATAGAGTGCTGCTTTATTACTTCCTTTTAAACTTCTGCTTTTCTTGCAGTTGATAATGAAGAGAAATTTGAATTCTCTGGATTGAGGCTGGACTGGTTCCGTCTACAGGTAAGTCTGTTCCTATTAATGGCTCCCCATTCTCAGATTCTTCCTCCCCCACAATCTCTTCTGTTTTTATATCCTAAGCTCTGTTATATGGCATGATTCAACACTGAAAAGTGTTATTTGGGCAGGAAAAACCACAGCCAAACTGTAGCCCTGTGGCTGGTTTTATTTTTCATTTATTTTGTTTTTTTTCCACCCTTTTCCCAACTCCAACCACAGGCATACACCAGTGTGGCTAAGGCTCCCCTGCACCTGTATGAGAACCCTGACTTAGCCAAGGTGATGAACCTCATTGTCTTTCACTCTCGAATGCTGGACTCAGTAGAGAAAATGCTTGTGGAAACTTCTGACTTGTCTACTTTCTGGTATGTCCTGATTCGGAGCTCTTCATCAGTTCACCTGATCTCTTGCATGACAACTGTGAAGGACTGCAATTGGCTCAGACTGATGGAAAGGTCTTGTTTTCTTTGAGATCTCCTTAAAGGATGATGCTGAAACTCCACAGCTTACTCATTTCAGTTTCTACTAGCTGATAGGAATGTGAAGTTGATTCCCTTTTGTTCTGGCTTTCTTTAGGAAAATCATTTGGATTTTACACAGCCTTCTCTTTTCTGGGATAATTCATCAATATATCTTTTTCCTTATTGTTATCTTTGGAACCTTCTTTTATTCTTTGGACATTGTGATTTAGAAGTGATATGCAAAGCTTGAGGGTTTAGTGGGGAGAACTGAAAATAATCTAGAGGACTGGAGAATAGGGCCTTTAGAGAATAAAAATTAGTTTGTGTTCCTTAGTATCATTCAGCATTTATTATGTAACCACTGTTGTTAATAACAAATGACACAGAATGTTGTCTCTGCTCTCTGCATTTAATGTAGATGGGGAGAGAAAACACCCACGTGTGAAAGGGACATCAACATAATACTTGCAAATGTAAGGGAATGTAGAAAGAGTGCATGATGTTGAGAGGATGTAAGGTTGAGGAAAAAGCAGTCTCATGGAATTGATCTGAGAAAATTTTCTGGAGCCTGAGTGTTCAATTTTGGGAGTAATGTGAATTACTAGTACTGAAATGCTTTTAAATTAAAAGGAATGGCCTAAATCATGCAGAGGTTCTGAGGGAGGAAGAGCAAATTTTTGTTTTGTCCTTCAAATAGCAAATCACAAAACAGTGAAAAGGAAAAAGTATAAAAGTCTGAAAGAGCTAAGTTTCTTGAGTTCCTATCTACCTTAAGGGTAGGAAAATTATGAAGGAAGTGGTGGATATCAACAAATATTTGTTGAAGGAATGAGTATTTTTTTCTACCTCAGAGTGATCAGATCCTAAACCCTGGTTTTCAGTATGCTTCCCTTTTCTCTGCAGCTTTCATCTCCGTACCCTTGAGAAGATGTTCACTATGACCCTGGAGGAACCCTCGATGTTGCGTTATGCCATTGCCTTCCCCCTGATTTGTGCTCATTTTGTTCACTGCACTCATGAGATGTGCCCGGAGGAGGTAGGTACCCTGAACTCCAAATCCTGTCACCTCTTGAATCATATCTCATTCATAGTCCCTCAAGACACAATTCCAAGGGTTGATTTTTGATTTAGATTTTATTTATTTATTTTTAGAGAGGTGAGGGGGAGAGAGAGAGAGAGAGAGAGAGAGAGAGAGAGAAACATCAACGTGCGGTTGCTGGGGGCCGTGGCCTGCAACCCAGGCATGTGCCCTGACTGGGAATCGAACCTGCGACACTGTGGTTCGCAGCCCACGCTCAATCCACTGAGCTACGCCAGCCAGGGCTCAAGGGTTGATTTTTGCCCCAAGAAGGGTACAAACATAGGTATGTGATATGAGTCCCTCAGTGTCACAGCTTTATGTGGACTACGTCTTCTCTCTGGGTCTTTTTTTACTCCTTCTACAGGAAAGAAAGGTTTTTTTTCTGTAGAAGGAGTAGATAGCTCAGGCTAGAGATGCAGAACAGTATTATGAGGGAGAAGTGGCTGTCTTGGTAATGGTAATTTTTTCTGTGGTTCTTCTTTCCCAAAGTACCCCCACCTGAAGAACCATGGCCTTCATCATTGCAACTCCTTCCTGGAAGAGTTGGCCAAGCAGACCAGTAACTGTGTCCTGGAGATCTGTGCTGAGCAGCGAAACTTGAGTGAGCAGGTAGTCTCAGTCCTTTCTCTGCTGAACTTTCCCCTTTGCCCTCCCTCTGTGACTTTTACTCTACCAACCTTTGTTTTCCTCGCAACTTTGAAGTTCTTTAAACACTTTCTCATAAGTAGGACTAGAGCTTTTGTGTACTTGAGTTTATGGCAGGATTCTTTGCTTACCATAGTCCCTTAAGTCTTTACTTCCTTAGGACTAGAGTTGTCTAAAAATACTTATTTGAACAGCTGCACACCAACAAAATCTGTGTTGTCATTTGAAGAATTCTGAGAGATGAATCAACTTTCTCATTTACTTCTCTTCTCCCTGCCCTGTGCACATATACTTGGACAGTGGCCCCCAGATCACCTGTCTTGTCTTACCTTTCTGTCTATCTGCACCCTAATCTGTGGCTGTCTGAACATTTTTAGGCAGCTCCTCTGTGTTTATCCTCAGGGCTGCTTTCTTGTTTTTGTCTGCTTGTTTTCCCCTCCTGAGCCTTCCCTTGACTGACTCATAGCACCTGGCCATGAGTAGCTCAACCTAAATTTCAGAAAATTTGAAAGTGAGGACTTGTTCTGCTGTTGCCCTGGAGTCTTTCAGGTTGCCCAGGCTACTTACCCTTTCCTGGGTTTGAGTCAGGCTTTGAAGAAAGTTTGGTAGAAGGGGAGCCTGGTTGTATGTGTACATATGCACAATTATATTATTATGTAACTGTTACATTTTTCTCATTTGTAAAATGGGGATAAAAATAGTTTATTCGTAGAGGTATCATAAAGATTAAATAAAATAAAGTATGTTAAATATTTGTTATACAACTCTCAATAGATGTTAGCTGTTAGATTATTTGGTATTTACTGGCTACTAAGGTGGGTTTTGGGATGGGGTCCTGGAAGGAAGGTACACAGTCCCTGCCCTAGGGGAATGTCCCAGTTTAAAGAAAAAAGAAATAAAAACACAAGTTTGAAAGATAGTTAAATAATTAGTACAAGAAAGTACATATATGGATATATTCATCATTCACTTTGAATATCTACTACATGCAAGGGACACAGTTTTGCTCAGTTCTGAATCATGGATGACTAAAACATGTGAGCAATTGTTTTCACACACACTGGAACTTTTGCAATCAAATAAATATTGGCCCTTTCAAAGTTATCATTTTGAATAAATAATTTGTGATGTTGCCATTACTAATAGAATTAAATTTTCCAGTATTTCCACTCTTAGACACTTTGTCTAATTATGAGAAAGTGTCCACCACAGACACTTTCTCATAATTTCAAGGTCAAAACACCTTTGTCCATCAAGGAAGACCTGATTTTTTGGAAACACTAATAGTTTGGACTTAAAAAAACAAAGTGTGATTATAAAGTAACAAAACCAATTTTCTATGGCTCTATGCTGCTCAGAGAGTAATTCCAAATGAGGAGTTTCCAGATATGCTCTCTGCACATGCTCAACAACATTTGATTAAAAGGAGAGAATTCTGAGGTGATTACTTTGAAGGACATACCTGAAATATGTAAGGTCTACCTTCGATTTTCTGTATGGCTAACTGGGGTATCTGGGGGGAAGAGAAGAGATGCAGAATTGATGTTTAAAGTAGCTATTGAGAAGAATATGATATCTTATTTCAAAAAAAAAAAAACAAATGAAAGAAAAGTAGTAGAGAGAGCTGGCCACATTGTGAGCTCTGAGTCTTTGGTGTCTGTGGTAGTGTGGTAACTGTCTCCACAGACAGAATATGAAGGAATGCAGCAGGTGAGATTGCGGTTCCATACCAGCAAAAAACAACTGTCTTTCAGGTTGGGAGACCCTAGTAGTATAGTCAAGTGGAGCTCTTAGATTGTATTCATTTTACTCGAATTTTCCCATTAGGAAAGACACTCTTTTGGGATGTGGGTAGGGAATTGATGATCTGATCCCTGAAAGACACTGCCATATTGAGACTCTGAGCCTGAACATAGGGAGATATTTAACAAAAACTAAAAGAGGTGAGCACTTTGCAAATAGGCCCCCATTAGAGAAAGAGATGCTGGAAGGCAAGAGAGAGAAAGGCAGAAAGATAAAAAGACAGGCAATCACGGAGGAACCTTTTTATAACTGTTACAGGGGCTACTTGGCAGTTTTAGGAACTAATTTCATTTCTCCATTCACGTGTGTTTGTTTCCAAAGCTTCTGCCCAAGCACTGTGCCACTACTATCAGCAAGGCCAAGAACAAGAAAATTGTGAAGCAGAAGCAAACTCCCAAAAAAGGAGAACCTGAGCGAGACAAGCCAGGAGCTGAAAGTCACCGAAAGAATCGCAGCATTGTCACCAAGTGAGAATCTGGGCCCTAGAGGTCCAACTGGGCACTACATCAAAGGAAGGAGAACGGGGAAGAGGGAATGTGATATAGCAAAAGAATGTAGAAGTGGTGGTGGCAAATGACAAATATGCAAAAACATTGAAATGTGAATTTTCTGCTTTGCCTTTGTATACAGTCTCAATGTATACTGTTCTAGGCTGAGTGTTCCTAGAAGATGAAAGGGCTCTGAAGGTCATGGCCAACACATCCCTCTCAGATAATAGCAGACACTGCCAGACCCATAATCAAGGCTCATTTTACTTTCTCAATTTTATGCAGCATGGACAAACTACATGTAAACTTGACAGAATTGGCACTGACAATGAATCATGTATTCAGTTTCTCTGTATTTGAACACACTATCTTCCCTTCTGAGTATCTCAGCAGCCATCTGGAGGCCAGATTCAACAGGTATCACTATTTCTTTGTCTTCTATGTTTGTATAGTGTGGTCATTGTCAAAGCTGGGTTCCATTAGGTTCATCTTGGTAGTCATGCTGCACCCTGGAGATCCTGGTGCTGTCAATCTGGCATAAGTTCCCAAGCATCTCTGTTAAAAGCAAATAAATGAAAAAGAACCCCAAACCTCTACAGGTGGCTTTGATGAACAACCAGAGTTCATCATCACTGGTTTAGTAGAATGAGTGGAGCTTTTGCTGTCAACAGAACTGTGCTGAGATCCTGGCCATTCGCTAAGGCGCTTGAGTGCATTATTCAGCTTGTTTGGGCCTTAGTTTCCTACCCTGTGCAATAAGGATAGCAATATTTACCTTATAGAGAGGTAATTGGGAATTATGTGTAATTGAGAATTGGTAGATAATTAAAGATTAAAATGAGTGCAAGGTTCTTCCTGACATACATATGCATAACAGGCCTCCATAAAATAGATTCTCTTCCCTCCACTTTGCGCCTCATTCAAAGTAGGGGAAACATTCCCTATATTGGAATGGGGCACTATAGTCAGAAATTAGAGGTTCGAGAGGAGAAATTATTGTGAATAATACCTAGTCTTCTATGTTTTATTTGGGAATATGTAGTATATTTACTAATTCATTCAACAAATATTTATTGAACAAGCTGTGTGTGTCAGCAGTGTTCTAGTAGAAGCTGTTAATACATCAGTATACAAAACATAAAATTCCTTGTCCCTGAAAAGTTACCTTCTAGTGGGGAAGCTAGATGAACACAACAAAGTAGAATATATGCTAGATTAGATAAGTGCCAGTCAAAAAGAATGAAGCAGGGAAGGGAGATAGGAAGTGTGTGTGTGTGCATGTGTGTGTGTGTGTGTGTGTTGGTGTGTTGCAGTGTTACATAGAGAGGCCAGGCAAGGCCTGCTTGAGGATGTGACAGTTCAGTAAACTCCTGAAGGAAGTGAGGAAGCCAATCATGTGACTGAAAGAACAGTCTAAGCAGAGGAAACAGCAAGTGCAAAGTTTCTGAGGTGGGAACTTGCCTGGTATGTTCAGGGGACATGGAGGAGACCAGTGAGGCTGGAATAGAATGAGTGAGGGGGAGACTGGTGGGACATGAGATTAAAGAGGCTGCAGGAGTGACATACTGTCCAGATGCTCCTGTGTTATTGTGAGGACTTTGGCTTTTATTCTGAGTTAGATAGGGAGCTTCACAGGGTTTGAGCAGAGCAGTACAAGATTTCACTCCATATTTCAAGAGGCTCACTCTGGCTGCACTGAGAAGGCAGGGACAGAAGCAGCGAGAGTGGTCAGGAGTCTGTGTTTTCATTGTAGGAGATGCACGCTTGTTTTTTCAATTAGGTTTTTGCTTTTGTGACAGTAAATTTAGTTTGTTTTCATTCTATATACTAGGTAATGGAAAGAAGTATCTCAGGTTCATAGACACCCTCAAGAAGATGACAAATTGATAACTGTCCATGTTATAAACCTTCAGAAGCTGGCAGTGGTTTCTAGGCCTTGGAGCAGTATGGGTGTGATATTTTAGTTTTCCTTGAATATCTCTAATACTTTATTCACTGGCATCATTGCTCCTGAAGCTCCAACGTTGGCCTAGAGATTTGGCATCAGTGAAAATTCTAAAATAGGCTAGGCTTGGCCTGAGTCTGCCCCTTTTGTATTATTTTCCCTCAAGTGGTTTTTCTTCTCTTTTCCTTGTCCTCTGGGAAACAGGCCATTCTGTTCCCTTCATCTACCCTGCCATAAACATTTTGCCCAAAAACAAAACCAAAAAGCTCCCCAAACATCTGTGACTTTAGGAAGAATCTAATTAATTCATTCCTATTGAGGTGCAAATGACTGATGTAGGCTTTGGCAAAATGGGATGTTTCCCTTTCCATTACCTTTCAACAAGGAAAAAAGCCTCACTGGGAAGATATTTTGGAAGGAGATGGGGGTGCAGTGGGAATGAGTGTTTCTGTGTGCCTCCAAAATAATACAGTAAGTCCTTACTTAGCATAGTTGATAGGTTCTGTGACTTCAAGTGAAACAACATATAAGAAAACCAATTTTACCATATAAAAAAGGAGTTAAGTTCCTATGGCATCACATCAATGTTAAATGAAAAGATCAACATTAAGAGAAAGATGTTGTTCGAGGATCTGCTGTACAGTGTGAAGAGTCCTCCCACCTTCTTTAGGGTTGGCTACAGCTGCATGCCAGGCAAGTGTGCTCCTCCTCCAGCTCCCGCATCCTCTGGCCTCCAGGGATTGCACTGCACTTCCAAAGGTTTCTAGGTGTGGTTTCCTATTTCTGACTGTGGTTGGAACGAATTCTTTCCAAGGAGAAAAGACAAAATACTGGTCCTGAGAATGCAGGTGGTATGGGCCCTCAGGTAGAATTAGATGATATTCAGGAGCCCAGGTCTTTTACCACTCGACCTAATTTCTCCAGAGTAGGCAGAAGAGCACAGTGGTTAGAATCCAATGTTATTGGATCCAAGTCCCAGGTTTGCCAATTGCCAGCTGTGTGGTCTTCACAGAAAATAAGTGACTTACTCTCTCTGTGTCTCTGTTTCTTCATCTGTAAAATGGGAATAATTGTACCTATGTTTTTGGGTTGCTGTGAGGTTTAAATGATATAATGCATGCAATAAATTCATAGCACAGCATCTGGAACACAGTATAAATGTGGTAACTGTGACTATGTTTATCATTATGGTTTTTAATTATGATTAAGATAATTATGGTTTTTGTCACCTAGAGCCATTGTGTGGCTGGCTGGCTACAATGCCACGACCCAGGAGATTGCAAGGCCTTCTGAGCTATTGGCTGGAGTCAAAGCATACATCAGTTTCATACAGTCTCTGGCCCAGTTTTTGGGTGCGGATGTTTCCAGGGTCATTCGCAGTGCCCTTCTGCAACAGACACAGCCACTGGACTCAAGTGGGGAACAGACGATCACCACTCTCTACACAAATTGGTCAGTGTTGTTTATCTTCAGTCTGCCTTACCGCTTTGTTTGCATTTTTCCCTCAACACAGCAGGATTTGGGTCCAGGCATTTTAGCTCCCTGGGTTACAGTCCCTCAAATGAAGGCTTGTTTCTGCCTGAGGACTGGAGCAATAAGCTGGGGCACCTTCTGTCCACCTTGAGGTTTCTTTCTAATCTTCCTTGTAACATCCACTGACCCACTCTGTAGCAGTTTGACATTTTTCCTCTTAAGTTCTAGTTCTCAATTTTCCTTTTCTGGGTTCTATTTTAATTTCAAATGATCTCTCTTCCACTTTTTGAAGTTCCCTTGTTTCTCTTTTCACCCAGCTTCTTCCTCCAAAAACCATTTTAACATTATCTGTCTCGAACACCAGACATGATATCTCTTCAACCCCAGACATGACCATTTCTCTAGCAGATTATTTTTAATAGGATGTGGGCCTCCTCTGCCAAACCAGAGGAAGTAGGAGCAGTACTTCTTTTAAAATTTAAGGATGGAAAAGAGCCTGATTTCTACTTCCCCAAGCCACTGGGTGGCACTCTTAATCCAGTATCAGCTCAGCAGGAAACAGGCTGCACTTAACCCCCTGGGTAGGGGGAAAGACAAAGTTTGCAAATACAAATACCAACAGGGACCTGAGGGGTAAGGGACCTGGGGTATTGTGGGCTAGGTGGGAACTTTGGGTAGTAGGGGAGGGCATGCCTCTTTAAAGGGGCAGCTGTCACTTAGCTCCTCCGGCTCGCTGCCCTACTAAATCCTTAGTTTTAATGTAACATCTCTCAGTTTCAAACTTTTGAACAACTAGCTCAAATTAAAAGAAAAAAATCACCTTTAGTGGTTAGCTGGAGACTTCTGTAAAATCTAAGCCCAGACTTAGTGCCTGGGTGAATGGCATGCTTTGGCCAAGGCCTCTTCTGCTGACGCTGGCCGGAGGTCAGGAGGGAATATTTGGAGACTAGATGGCTAGTGTTCCTGGGGCTTCTCCCTGTCCAAGAATTTTGACTTGAGACCCACTTCCAAGATTCTAGGTCTTCAGTCCAATGTTCTTATTGGAAAGGTTAAGGCTAAGTATATTTCAGAGAGGCCCAATCAGTAGGAACTTTTTTCTTGTCACCTTGGGCTTGCCTTACCTGGCAGAGAAAAGCCAAGGGCAGTAGCTGGAAAAGAAAAGGGGCTGGGGGAGGGGAGTGTACACCATTACATTTGACAGCCCTGAAGATTAGAGGCAAAGTGGAATTATATTATTGCCAGTTCTTTTTGAGCCAATGTTTGGAGTGTTAATTAGGGTGTTTTACCATCTTCTTTGAGTTTCTTCTCCCCACCCCAGCCTTTGGTGGGGTTTCTCTTTCTGGACCCAGTGGTAATGGTAGGAAGCAAGGATAGGGAGAAGGGACTGAACACTAATTTTCTGTGCTTTCTTGGCCAACTCTGTAGGTACCTAGAAAGTCTGCTTAGACAGGCGAGCAGTGGGACCATCATCTTCTCCCCAGCCATGCAGGCCTTCATCAGCCTTCCCAGAGAGGAGGAGCAACCCTTCAGTGCAGAGGAGTTCTCTGACATCTCTGGTGAGCCCAGGGCCTGGTCTCCTCACCCAGGAGCCGAGTCCTTCCCTTCGATACAGTATCAGCCTATGGACCCCATCTAAATTCTCTTACCTTCCCAGAAGCTCATTACACTATCCTTAGTATCTCTGCTAGATTCTACTTTAGGGACAAAAGAAAGAAAAAGAAAGGAAGAGAGCGAGAGGGAGGGAAGGAAAGATTCTAAGCAAGACTCAGAATTGAGGAGTGGCCTGAGGATTGAAGGTGGAGAGGGAAAATGAGGGGTGTTAGGAGTTGGGCAGGAGCACTCAAGTCCCTGAAAGGATCTATTGTTCAAAGGTTGTTAAATGGTTACTTTCCATCTCTACCAAGAATAAAACAGTAGGATATATGATGAAGGGTAAAAGATAAATGTAAGGAGAACATTCTCATGCTTGGAACTATTAAACTCTGGTCTGATGTTATGGTATCTTCTTTCTTAGGGATACATTTTAGAGCCTTAATCAGTGCTTAGATTACTGCTGTTTAATAATGATGATGAAAAAATGGATGGCAATTATTGTGGGCTAAGTTATCAACGTTCTCATGTATAAACTCATTTAATCCTCACAAGAGCCTTCAGATACTCTTATCACCCCCATTTTACACATGAGGACATGGGACACAGAGAGTTTAAGGAGCTTGCCTGAAGTCACACATTCGTAAATGGTAAAACTGGGATTTCAACTTAAGGCAGTCAAATTTCAGAACCCAGGTACTTAATCACTATGTAGTGTTGCTTTCCAGTATATAGAAGTGCTTTCTTGTTTCAAGGAGGGTCAGGTAATAAGTGTGTAGTAACTGAATTGGGAAGTCATTCTCTTTTTTTATTTTTTAAAAAGATTTTATTTATTTATTTTTAGAAAGGGAAGTGAAGGAGAAAGAGAGAGAAACATCAATGTGTGGTTGCCTCTCACATGCCCCTTATTGGGGACCTGGCTCACAACCTAGGCATGCGCCCTGACTAGGAATCGAAGCGGTGACCCTTTGGTTCGCAGGCCGGTGCTCAATCCACTGAGCCACACCAGCCAGGGCAGGAAGTCATTCTCTTTTAAAAGAGAGCTTTAAGCCATACAGATCCTTTTTCATAGATTTGTTTTACTGACTGACTTGATTGATGAACTCTCCTACTGCTTCCTCCTTCCCGTCACCTCCATATAAATCATGGCTCCTACATGGTGTCTGGGACAGGTAGGAGATGTTTTAGTGGCCTGCCCTCTCCATTCTTCCCCTTTCTTGGAGGTGTTTCAAAAGTCAGAGTACGCAGTTCTGTTTTCCAGCTCTGTCTTCTTCCTGTACTATTTCTCACTCCATCAGTAAGCTGACCCTACTCTTTATCTGCTGGAGGCTTCAGATGTCCCCTTCTCATCAATCCACCCACAAACTGTAGGCAGCATCTAAAATCAGCTTTAGGTCTTGGTGACAACTGACAAGCAGCAGGAGGTAATGCTGATTCCCCCTTCTACCACCCCCACCCCAATTTCCCTGGGTTACCATGGTAATGGGACAATACTACTCCAAAAATAGATAGATGGAAAGAGGAGGAAGCCCTAGGATTACTAGCCTGGAGTAGAGAAGACTAGAGTAAGGAGGTCTGACAGATCAGTGCGTCTCCTGTCCATCTGCTTCAGAGAAGGAAATTCAGCCCCTTTTCCCCTTTGTTAGCCATTTTGGCATTATCTAAATTGACTGGTTAGGAAATCCTTTTCCAGTTGTCAGCTTAATCTTCCTACTGTAAATAGGTGACTCTAAAAATGTACTTGCTCTGGACAAGGCTCTGTGTCAGCTGCTGTGACCAGTTCCCATCCTCAGCCATTTGTGGAGGTGTAGGTCAACCGGCCTTGCTTTCAAAGACTGGAGCGTGGAGCCTTGGTTTTCTCTTCCCTCTGGACTTCCATTAACTATATAAAACTCACCATTTTTCTACTGGTCTCTTGTTGTTACTTCTAGTGTTTTATGCTTTTCTTTCCGGGATAGCTCATACCCAAAGATGATAGCTAGAGCTCCTCCCTGTCTGAACTTATCACTGGTGTTTTGAACATGGGATCTCCCTAAGCGGCTTTATTTGATTCACAAAAGGCCAGAAGCAGGCTGTGTAGGGAGGATGAAGCACTGGGGCAGACTGGAGGAAAGAAGAATTTAGAGGAAAAAACAATCGGAACTCTGGGGATGTATGTTGATTATGAAAAAAGAAAAGGTAGCTTAAGGAGAGCAAAACTTGGACAGTGAGGTGTTAAATGAGAGCAGTTGAGGGAGGAATATAGAAAAAGCCAGATAAGGAACTAGTTGTGGTATCCGCTGGGACACAGGAAGGGGCAGTAGGGCATTGTGCTAGGTTTTTGGTACCAGCTTTTGACTTGGTTAAGTGATTTTTAAACAAGCACTTAACCCACTCTTGTCTGTTAAATTACATATGAATCCCTTATTTATGTATACATTTTATGGTGTTCTAAGGTTTTTAAAATGTACCTTATTTATTCTCATGTCAACTCTATGAGGTATTCAGGGCAGATATTTATTTCTTCATTTTATAGAAAAGTAAACTAAGGCTCAGAGAGGGTCAGTGATTTGTTCAAGGTCTTATATCTAGGAAAGCTACAACAGCTGGTCCAGCAAGAATGAAACCCAGCTACCACATAAAGGGAATTGGGAAAGTGTAGACTCTTATAAGAATGTAAATAGTTATCATTTGTGGTAAGTCTTGGTGCGAGTACCAGTAGGGAGAAGGTAAATTGTCCCATGGGCAGGCCAGACCTATCACCTGAATGCAGGATATTAGGACACTTTTGCTCCTCAACTTCCCACTTCCTTTCCTTGCTGAAAAACATCTTAAATGTTCAAATTACCCTATAGCTGTTATGCAAATGCTCCAGTATCCTCTGAGTCTCAGCTGGGATCTCTGTAACTCTATTCCAGAGATGCGAGCCTTGGCTGAACTCTTGGGCCCCTACGGTATGAAGTTCCTGAGTGAAAACCTGATGTGGCATGTGACCTCTCAGATTGTGGAGCTGAAGGTACTGTGGAAGCAAGCCCTGGGTGAAAAGTTTAGCCTCAGGGGAAGAGGGTTAGGAGTAGCAGGCTGGGGAGAAGATGTACCATGGGGCTCATCTTTTCCTGCTGAATGTTTCTGTGTCCTGGCTGCAGAAGTTGGTGGTGGAGAACATGGATGTGCTTGTTCAGATCCGATCTAACTTCAGCAAGGCAGACTTGATGGCTTCTCTGCTGCCCCAGCTGACAGGTGAGCATCTCCCCTAAAGGGAGAAGGAACTGTGGGAGAAGCACTATGGATGATAGGGTTTGGGGGGGTCTGGGGCTAGGCTGGGTCTGAAGAAGCAGCAATACCACTTTTCTCCTATGTTCTCTTCTCTAACACTCTTCTTTCTCCTCAGGGGCTGACAACGTGCTGAAGCGCATGACCATCATAGGAGTTATCCTCAGTTTTAGGGCCATGGCACAAGAGGGACTTAGGGAGGTGAGTAGGGGGAGAGAGGGCTGCCACAGAATCATAGATACCTCTGTGGGTATGGCTTGTATGAGGAGTTGTGGAAAGGGTTGGTGATGAGGAGAAAGCTTAATTTGGTAGGGGTCCTAGAATATCTCTGGGGGCCGATGAGCTGAGGGAACCTAGGTGTGTGAGGGGAGGGGAGGGGGGATTATTTAAGCTAGTGTTCTTATTTAAGCTGAAGCCCTCGTTTTGGTTTGTTTTCACCTTTTTTGAAGGCATTGGCCAACTGTTTTGTGGATTAATTTATTTTCTCTTTCGTCCAGGTTTTCTCCTCCCACTGCCCATTTCTTATGGGTCCCATCGAGTGCTTGAAGGAGTTCGTCACTCCAGACACAGACATCAAGGTAAAGGGGAGTACAAAGTGGAGTCCAATTAGATTTGTTGTTGAAAAAGGATGTAGCTAGGATCTTGTAAGGGAGAGAGGGCTCTGAAGAATACTATAGGGAGAAGAGCCAGGATTAGAATAGGAAAACACTGGGGGAGATTTTATAAAGAGAGAGAGGGGCATTGGTCAGACAAATATTCCTGGAGAGAGAGGGCAGACCTGGGGAGACATGGAGGGATGGAGAAGAGTGGGAGCCTGGGAGAGCCTGGCTGGGCTGGGGCAACATTACAGGAAGGAGAGGTGTAAGCTCTGTCTAGGACAGTATCTGTAAGTTTTCACTTAATATGTACACACAAGTTCTCTCTTTAGTCAGGAGCTTAAGTACTTCTTGCAAAAAGATTTATTCCTTCTATTCCCACGCACCCTGCCTGCTGTCAGTTTCATTTCCTTTTCTGGCCTTTTCTTTCCCCTAGTTCTGACACCTGATTCCTTTGTGTCACCTGCCTCAGGTCCCATTCACTACAGAGATGGTGAAAGAAAGAGGGGCTTCTGTAGTCTCGCCAAGTTAAACATCCCTTCCCCTTCTTCTCCCTTACCTCACATTATCTTGTCTTTTGAATCATCTGGAACAAACAAATATGTTATGCAGGAAATACAGCTGAAAGTTGAGAACAAGGGCCTTTAAATGCACAGGCTAAATCTCTTGTTGATTGTTTTAATGAAGGGAGGCTTGTGATAAGAGGAAACTGGTTAGCAGGAAGAATGTTAAAGTTAGATGTTAAGAAACACATCTTTACATCTGGATCAAAAGAGCTGGGAACTATCCCCCTCTGTCTGTGTAAAATCAGATGAGGGTCAAACGGTCATGAGGGCCATGAGCGGGTGATGTTTCACTGGATGGCTGCCCCTTTTGACTGGCCTTTGATTTTACAATTTTACGGTGAGCCTGGAATTCTGGCAGCTGCTGATGTTGAGGTCGAATGCCCTAGCCTGTCATGAGCTTGTCTAGCTGATATCTCTTATAAAGCTCCTAGACAACCCTGAGTTTTCGGCTCTGCCTGCTTTTGAAAATAAGCAAGTAGAGGTGGAGAGGGGGATGACCTGTCCATCAGAGATTCTGTTACTGCCTCAGAAGGGTAAAAAGATTAGGAGAAGAGAAAAATAAGACTCCTTCAATCATCCCGTTCTTCATCCAGAAAACCACATGTCCTGGACCAGGCCCCTGATCTCCTAGGCTATGATTGCTATGAGCAGGGTCATCTAGTTAGTAGGGAATTTAAACAAAGGACAAAGCAGAATGTGGCTAAGGTTTGGCTTCTGTGTGGAGTGTATAAGAAAATTGTGTGTATATTTTTATGTTTGTGGGGTCTTTGCATACAATGCTTAATTATTTACTATTGAAGCAATTATCTGTGTTCTCTCAGGATATTTTAAAGGTCCTTTTTAACCTCAAAATGGGGATAAGTACTTGATGTTAGAGTAGGGGGTTTGGGGGCTACATCCTGGGAACCTGATTCTAAGACCAATGAGGGATTCAGGTATCAATCAGTAAATATTAATCAAGTGCCTTCTATGTGCTTAGCATTGTGTTAACCACTAGAGAGGATAAAAAGAAATGCAAAGTTCCTAGCTTTTGAGATAAAGGCAGAGGGAAAGGAATTCATGTATATTTGTCATGTATATAGTTACTCCATTAGTCCCTAGGCTAGATGCTTTATACGTGTAGTCTAATTTAATCTTCACAACAATTCTGTGAGGTAAGTACTATTATCTTAGTTTTACAGATGAGAACACCGAGGCATGAAAAGGTTACTTAAATTTTAGTGAAGGTCACACATTTAGTAATTGGAGGTGTTAGAATTTGAACCCAGATCTCCTCATTCTAAAGCCTTTTTCTCTCTTCTCCATGCTGTGAGTTTTTTAAAAATTATTATTATAATCTAGTTGGTGAGGTAAGCCAAATATGTCTCACCTCCTGTCTGAAAAGATAACTGAAATTACCAGGTGCTGTACGTGACCAGTGCTAAGTCTGTGGTACTAATTTAAGGAGGGAGACAGGGGTTTGGGCTGACATACTCCGGGCTTCACAGAGAATATGAGATTTGAGTTAAGCCTCAAGGAATGGGTTTTGCCTCGATATAGGTAGAGGAGAGGAAAAGACACTGTAGAAGAGGGAAGCCCATGAACCAAAGTATGGAAATAAGCAAACAAATTGTAATTTGAAGAGTGAATAAATTACCCTGGCTGCATTGACTATAAGAAGTGTTTGGGGAAATAAGGATGAGAAAGTAAATTTGTACTATGGTGTATGGGAAGGCCAAGCTAAAGTGTTTCATTTTTTTCCCTGTAGATAAGTGATAGCTATGAAAGGAATACCTAGAAAATGTGGTAGTACACAAAAAGTTTAAAATCTGTGATCTAGGAATCCTGATGTCCTATAACCTTTGCAAAGTATTTCTGTCCTGGGAATCATCTCCAGAATGTTGGTTTTTTCTCTACCAGGTGACCCTGAGCATCTTTGAGCTGGCATCTGCTGCAGGAGTGGGCTGTGACATTGACCCAGCCCTGGTGGCCGCCATTGCTAATCTGAAAGCTGGTAAAATTGGGGAAAGGAGGAGAGGAGGGCTTGGGCCATATTTCTGGGTGGAAAATGCCAAAGTCAAAGAAGACTTTTGTTTCAGGGTGTAAATTCAGAAGCTTTAAGCTGGGGACTAAGGAAAGACTTAAAGTGTGGTCCCTAACCCCCACAAAATATCAATTCTTACACAGGAAATTTAGATTTCTAGTCAGAATCCAATCAGTTGACCTGCCAATCAGCTAAAAAGTATTAAGTGAGAGTCTGTTGCTCAGCAAGTGCTCAAAGGAATTTACAATCTGGTTTGGGAAGTAAGATGAATGCAAATGAGAGAATAATACACAGTAGTATAAGATTTCATGCTCAGTTGTGTGGTATAGCACCTGAGTTCCCCAGAGTCATTTAGTGCTTTCCCCTCCTATGTAATCACTGTGACATTATTCACTTTTTCCCCAGGTCTCACACTTCTCTCATATTTTCCATTACACATTTCCTCTGATTAGCATGTTCATACTTATACACACTCAGAATAGGATGGAACCAAGGGGCTGGCATTAAGCCCTTTCAAAATTGCCAGGCTGGTCTTGCTTCTTCTCTCTTGGTTTTGGTGAGACCCTTTCCTCCCTGCCTCTCCACCCCATCACAGGTGACAGTGTCCTCAGACTGCTTGTCAGCAGAGTCCTGTGCTAAGAGCTCTGCTCAGTCACCAGAGGAGGCCTCCAAGGACTCAGGCCCCTCACTGTAAGTGTAGGCTAGTCCTGTCCCTGTCAGCAATAATGACTTGCCTACAGTGCTTTATAGAGTGTATTCATAGATAATTTTTCATATGTTCCTCAGTAATTCTGTGAAATAAGACCCTTGCAGAGGATGATCCCTGTTGGCTAACCTTACTTCTCTTTTCCTTCTTACCAGATACGTCATCCCCTGAGGAAGAATATAAGGTGGCCTGCCTGCTCTTGATCTTTCTTGCAGTTTCCCTCCCACTCCTTGCCTCAGATCCTTCTTCCTTCTATAGCATTGAGAAGGATGGTAAGTAAGGAGTAGGTCTGAGGAACCAGTGCTAATTAGGTTATTGTCCTGGGTTAAGGAGATGAGGTAGAGACAGTTGCCTATCTGGAAAGTAGAGACTTCTGACTCAGGTGTAAAGTTCTCAAAAAACACTTGAGAAGGCTATCCATAAAATTCAATTCCACTGAAATTTCATAGGAATACTTTCTTCAAATCCCCAAATGCCTCCTGTAGTTGTTAAATAGGGATGGTCCAGACTGAAAAATGGAAACTTCCCAGTCCGGACCAGCCTGGAGTGACTCACTCTTTTAAAAAATATATTTTATGTATTTATTTTTAGAGAGAGGGGTATGGAGGGAGAAAGAGGGGGACAGGAACATCAACTGGTCACCTCTTGCACACTGGCCTGCAACCCAGGCATGTGCCCTGACTGGGAATTGAACCAGTGACCATTTGCTTTGCAGGATGATGCTCAACCAACTGAACTATGCTCATCAGGGCTGGAATGACTCACTTGGATATTTCTTTTTGTTTCTCTCCCTCTTTCTCCCTGTCAATAATAACCTAGGTTACAACAACAATATACACTGCTTGACCAAAGCCATCATCCAGGTGTCTGCTGCCCTCTTCACACTCTATAACAAGAACATTGAGACTCACCTTAAGGAATTTCTGGTGGTGAGTGGGTCTAGGTGATAAGAAATGGAAGGTTGCAAAGTCTGGTGAGAAATGGTTTGGCTTAAATCTATAGATAGTCATTGTTGAGCAGGCCATATAATTTGTTAAGTAAGTAATGAGGGGCCACTTTGTGAAAGACAGTTTCTTCTAAATTCCCTAACAGCTAGTATTTTAGCCTCTGCCCAAATACTTGGAAAGAGCATTGGACTGAGTCAGAAAATCTGAGTTCTAGTTCTGGATCTGTTACTAGGAATTTGTATGACCTCTGAAGAGCCAAACTTTTAGGGCCTCAGTCTTTTCTTTTATTAAATAGGGCAGTTAAACTGAATGCATGATTCACTATCTTGGTGTGCATTAGAATTCCAAGGAGCTTGTTCAAATACACATTCCCAATCCTATACCAGTTCTACTGAATTAGAATATCCTAGGGTGAGTCCAGGCCTCTGTTTTTAATCAGAACTCCAGGAGAGCTAAAGCACAATAAGTTGGAGGGACACTGAGTTTTATAATCCATAAGGCCCTTTCCAACTGCAATACTGTCAAAAAGCCAAATGTTTTTCAAATTCTCAAATTTTAGCACAAATCAGAACCACCTAGAGAATTTCTGAATCAGAAGATTAGAGGCTGGGCTGGAAAATTCTCATTTCCAAGTTCCCAGGTTATGTTGATGTTGCTCATCCTGGGATGTCACTTTGAGAACCACTGGTCTAGATTTCTAGGGACTGGTACCTACAACCGAGCAGCTAATTCTACCATAGGCTATGTCCAAATTGTTTGAAAAAAAAAAAGAAAAAAAAGGAGGAAGATACCAAGAGCACTGTGCCTGAATCAGAGGCCCAGCTCTGTCTCTCATTGGGTGGGGAGTCAGCTGTAAACAGCCTGGTGAAGTGTGGTACTTGGATGCTGCCTAGGAAAAGAGATTAACCTCCTGGTTTGCAATACTACCCGCTTTTGTTCTATGTTCTTTCCTTGCAACCTCTCCCCCAGCACCCTAGGCAACCTCCTGTTGTCCAAACTGGCTGGTTTACAGGCAACTTGCATCTCTGAAACCTAGGGAATTTGCGACTTTTTCCACTTGAGTTTCCAGAAACATCCCAGCCCTTTTTAACTTTCCTCCTTGATCTTTTAACGTCCTGTAGCCTGAGGCTGTCCTACTCTGACCTCCGTAAAAATCTGCTTCCCTTACCAACTCTTCCCTTACAGGTGGCTTCTGTCAGCCTCCTACATCTGGGCCAGGAGACTGACAAGATTAAAACCAGAAATCGGGAATCCATTTCTCTGCTCATGCGCTTGGTATGTATCTTATTTAATTTGCTATGGGGAAAGAGAGAGGAAGAGCCAGAGGGAGATTCCCCCATTTTTTTAATCTTCACCCAAGGGGATGTTTATTGAGTGAGGAGAAGGGAGAGAGAGAGGGAAAGAGACATCAATGTAAGAGAAAAATGTCATCTGGTTGCCTCTCGTATTCATCCCTACTGGGGATCAAACCTGCAAACTTTTGGTGTATGAGACAATGCCTCAACCAACAGAACCACCCATGCAGGGCACAGAGACTCTCTTTAAGGTCTTTTGGTCCATGGTATTGTCATCATTCAAAAGTATTAACTAAGAACTTATTTCTGCCTGACTCTCTGGGTCTAGTCTTCATAATCTGGTTAACATTCAAGACTTGTCCTGTAATCTCAAGGTAGAGTTTTTAAGAGCTTCTCTGCAGGAGAGGGCTAAACCTGGCCCTTAGTGGACTGGGTCCCTTTTCCTGCAATATTCTCAAGTCTGAACTGGCAGGACAACCGTATGCCTCATCCATAACTACCTGTTCAGCACATGTTTGGTTTTATGTGACCACTTCCTCAGGACTGTATTTCTTGTCCTTAAGAGTACTATGAAGAGGGTGCTGAATAGAACAGAGCTTGGGGGAGCGGGCAGGAGGGCTCAGAGCAGGAAGGGATTTTATGTTTATTTTTTAAAGGTTTTATTTATTTACTTTTAGAGAGAGGGGAAGGGAGGGAGAAAGAGAGGGAGAGAAACATCAATGTGTGAGGGATACATTGAATTTGTTGTCTCTCACAGGTCCCCAAATGGGCACCTGGCCCCCATCCCAGGCATGTTCTCTGACTGGGGATCAAACCAATGACCTTTCTTCAGTTCGTAGGCTGGTGCTCAAACCACTGAGCCACACCAGCCAGGGCAGAGGTGGAAGGGATTTTAGATGAAAAGCTGTAAGGCAAGGAGCCAGGTGAACCATGCATCAGGCAGCTCCTGCTGTCTCATCTCCTTTCTTCCCAAGCTGTGGGCTTTCCCCTACTTTGGCAGAAAGTTCTGGTAACTCTGACTCAGTTATTTAAAAACAAAATCTTTTTCTCATGACCCTGTTTTCTCTCCTCAACATACTTACTCACTGTTTTGCTCTAAAAGTCTGATTCTCCAGGTTACTATAGTACTTAGATATGAACAGGAGGGGCTCCTACCCTGGGCCTTGTGCTTGAGAGGCCCCCTTCAGACCAGAGGGAGAGGATATGCCCACCTGGAGGCTGTGTTCTGCCTCGAAGTCCACACTAAAGATTTCTGGGACTTGAGAATTCTTTGTTAAGCAGCTCCAGTCCACTTTTGGGGCTTGTGCGGAGCTTCTTCCCTAAGTCCGTCCTACTGAGGCAGACTGCTGCTGGTGCCTCTAGCACCTAAGGGGTGTATGGCTAGAGCTTAGCTGTGTAGACAGAAGTCTACATGTGCATACAAAACCCTTCAAACTGGGGCTGGTTCCTTCTCCCCTGTTCAGGTACAGATCTCTGAGGAGTCTAAGGATTCTTAATTCAAACATGGCCTTCCTTAACATTGTGAAAGTATATCATGAAGGTTGAAATATAAAATATAATAGTTTATTTGATTTATTTTGTCATATGGTATGTGGGCTTCCATTGGGACTCTTGGCTTAGGACCACAAATGTTAGGGGAAGGCGTACCCAGGAGTGCCCCTGGTTTCCTTTAAATACACAGGCACTGAGTGGGATCTGTGTCTCAGTTTCTCTTGCTAGAAAAAAGGCTAGGTTGGGCTGATTAAGGGTTATGATAGAGAAGAGAGAGGACATGAGGGTACGGGTGGAGGGTATGTGTGGTGAGGGGTAAGAGGGCAGAGGAGGCAAATGAGGGCGAAGGCCAGTGGTGTGCTAGAGAGCACAATTTTTGGAGCATCATGAGCTTGGGCAAGTTAATTAACCTTTGTGAGACTTTGATTGTTTATCCATAACAATGGACAACAATGCTTATGATAGAGTAGTTAGGATTCATGAGATATGTGCAAATGCCTACTATATAACAGATGCTTAAGAAATGTTAGTAGTTCTCTCTCCCTCCTGTTCATTTTAGTTTTTGGATAGTTAAGCTTGCCTCTTCATTTCTTTGGGCAGTATTCACTTCTGAAAGGTCAGGGGTATTTCTGCATTGCCCAACCTCCTCCTTCTGCTTTGCTCCCTACTCTCCTACTAACCTCAAAGTGTGGGGAGGTGTCTGCCCCTTGTGGCACTGCAGTGAGGCCTGCAGAGTGGCTGGAGCAGAGCTAGGACCAGGCAGTTTTTATTGGAGGGAGTGACAGAGGGACTAGCTGCTGCAGAGCAATTTAAATGCAAATGTTTCCACAGAGAGATTGGAAATGACCGAAGGGGAAAGAGCTGTATTCTAAGAGGCTACTCATATAGCCCCAAATCCTAGTCAGGCACTTTTGTCCCTGAGGTCTTTCTGTCTTGGCTGTCAAGGCTGGGCAATGTGTCCACCCCAGTATTACCAGCTGGTTCCCTCCATTCCACAGGGGAAAGAATCGTGGAATCTTATATGTCGGAATAAGGCCAGGTCCTGGGAATTAGTCCAGTCCTTACAATTCATAGGTGAGGAAACGGAAGACAGGGAGGAAAAGATGACATTCAAGGTCTCCCCCAAAATATGCAGGCAGATTTGGCCTTCACTCTAGGGCTGTTTCCACTACTAAGAATCTCTTCCAGTTAGGAGCTGTGTTATTTTCTGTGCTTAATGATGCAAAGAATAGGAAGTCTTGGGCCTGTGAACCTTTCTTAAAGCTGTCACTCATTCCCCTATACCTGAGGGTGGTATCCTAGGAAAGAGATCTTATCTCTGTCCTGGCTTAAGGTTTGAAAGTCTTGCCTAGCACAAAAAATTCTTTCCATTATCCAACCTAAGATCAGAGCTACAGTTTTAATGGCAGATTTCCTTCCCTTCAGCCTGCAGTATCTGCTCTTCTGGCACTGCTGTGTGTATTGTATGTGCATGTGTTTGAGAACAGCTGAATGTTACAAATTTTAAAACCCAAAAGGACTTCAGAGAGAGAAACATGTTAGAGTAGATAGGGTAGGTTCTCTTTTCTGAGTGAATTTCAGGGCTTGAAACACCAGACATATTGGGGAGGGCCCATCTGTGTGGATTGCCAGAGGATATGGGACACTTCTCTCCAGAGTGTATCTTTTAGTCCCAAACCTCTTAATGAGAGGGATAC
The DNA here is from genome assembly GCF_004126475.2 of Phyllostomus discolor. Classification (NCBI taxonomy): domain Eukaryota; kingdom Metazoa; phylum Chordata; class Mammalia; order Chiroptera; family Phyllostomidae; genus Phyllostomus; species Phyllostomus discolor. The sequence continues at coordinate 162,654,446 of NC_040904.2, read as the reverse complement.
TGAAGGAAATACACCCCGTTCCTTCCTCAGAGATGGGGACCCTACAGCCTCATGCCAGGTTGCACTGCTCTTTGCTAATATGCCCCCCACCCAGTCTTACCCAGGCATCTTGATCTATCTTTCTGCTGGGCTGTGGGGCTGCTGGGATTACCACAGTGCACGAGCTTCTAATTAAACTAATTAATCATGCCTGCTCCTTTATTCAGCATCCTTACTGTTCCACAAGCACTGTGATGAGGGAGGGAGGACGTTGAGGCCCAGCACAAGGGGACCCATGTGGATTCCAGGCCTCTCTTTCTCAGCCTGCAGTGGCAATGGTTTCTTTCTCTGCCAAGCTTTGTCATTATCACTTTATTCGTCCTTACCTGCATCTGTGCTGCCCACCCACATATGCTTTAGCATCCAGAGTGGGAGAGAATGGGAGTTTGTCTGCCATGAGGGAAGTGATTCTTTCCTTCCTTCCACTTCTGAGCCCTTCATATAACCCTGAGGAGGGGGACAGAGGCCATTATAAGGGAGGCAAGGAAGCCACATTGCTTTCCTAGAGATAAACCAAGTTGGGGAGGAAGGGGAGTGTGATTAGGAACCCTGTTTACTCGTAACTCTGAGGGCCTCAGAGGGCCCAGGAGACTGAATGAGGATGATCATTGTGTCATGGAGGTATGCCCTACCTGAGGATCTCATCTCTTGGCCTGTTTCTTCCAGATGGTGGAGGAGTCCTCCTTCCTGACCCTAGACATGTTGGAGTCCTGTTTCCCTTATGTCCTGCTTCGAAATGCCTATCGGGAGGTATCTCGAGCCTTCCACCTGAACCGAGTGCCGGCCAGTACCCACTGAAGGGCCCTTTGGGACTGCCTAAACCCATGCCATCCTGGAAGCTGTGGTCATTTTCTTAAGGGGTGTGAATGGGGTGGGGTCTAGAGCCAGAGCAGAGGAATAGGCATGTGGACAAACAGTCCAGGACTGAGAAATCATGGAGAAGTGAGGCAGGCTAGGGGGATGGAGGACAGTTGATAGGAAAAGTTGGGGGCCTGGGGCCAAGTCTGAATTTTTATAACAAAAAAAACAAGTGATGTACAAATATGTTTCCTATCTCCTGTGACTAGAGCTTGAGCTCTGACTGGCATGGACCTCTCTGACCTTCATCACTATTCTAGGATAATGCTGGCGGGCGGAGATGATCAATCATCATATTAAACCATAATGAGTTTATAATCCTCCCATTGGAGCTGCTATTGTCTCCTGCACATTTATTAGGACAATTATCTCCTCTCTTTTTTTCCCCAAATGTATTCAGCAAACATCCAGCCTGCTCCTACTGCAAAGTCGTAGCAAAGGACCCCTTTTCTTTTTTTTGTGGGAGCACTTTTAGGAGTCATAGGTCTCTTCCTCTGCCTCCAGCTCTATTGTCTGTAGGGGTAATGAGGAAGTACTCTTGAGAGATTTTCACTGCCCCAAACCCTTTCACCTGCCCCACCACCTTGGGGGTAACAAGTAAGTTCTCTCATCTGTTTAACTTTCACCCCTCCTGCCTTTTCTCTGACATCATCAGAATCCAGAGCAGAGGGTCACAAGGTCACAAGACAAATAATTAGAGCAGAGTCATGTGGTTTTCTTCCTGGACCATTTGAGGTACTCCTCCTTCTATCTGGAAGGACTGATTTAACCCCAACCCCCTTGTCATCCTGGGTGCAGCTCTTGCTCCAGGCAGGGATTTCTCTTGTAGATCTTAAATTTCATAGACCTCATTAGGCTGTAGGGCCCTGAGAGTGGGTATACTTGAGGGAGTACAAGTTGTTTCAACTTGGCCCTTTTCTGCGCTAATTAGAATTTCAAGTGTCACAAAGCCTGGGGCATTCAAGATAGCACTAAACTGGGTTTAGTTAATTCCATGGCAGGAAGCAGTGGCCTTCATCCATCTCTTCTGTGCACCTACTGCCAGGGAAGCTGCAGCAACAGATCATGTATGTCACAGGTTTAGAGTGGTTGGAATGGGCAAATAGAATTAACTAGTTGATTAATCAGGGTCATGTTCATACTTCCATAATAAAATGAAGCAATTGTTGATTTTCAGCAAAACCATCTGGCCTTCATTAAAGCTATTTAATAACTTTTTGGATTTTGTATGTGTGTTTGATTTTTATTTCTTGAGACCCAGGCTTAGTCCATACTTTTAAAACTTGGCACGCATAATCAATACACAAGTTTTTTACCAGCAACAATTGTCTGCTCTTTAACATAGAAGCAACAGAGGATCCTGCTTCATGCCTCAGCAAGTTGTCCTCCCTTGCTATGGAAAGGACAGCATGTTCCAAGGAGTGATTCAGGGTCAGGCCTACGAGACTGAGGGCAAAATCGATGAAGACAAGAAGGCTCAGAAGTATCTGAACAACTACTCTTAAACCCATATCTCTGCCAGGATCATCATCTTGAGGAGATGGAGACCTCTGTTTCATCTACATGTGGAAATGCTTAAAAGGAGCCTCCCAGAGTACAGAAGACAAGCTGCTGCAGGGGAATAGAGAGCAGGCATAGCAACTTTATTTTTTAATTACAATTTTTATTGAGATAGTTAATCCAACAAACTAATGCAGAGAGATCCCGTGCATCTTTACCAGTTTCCCTCATGGTAATATCTTGTAAAAACAATAGTATACTATTATAACCAGGACACTGACATTGATACAATTCACTGACCCTGTTCAGATTTTCCCAGTTTTACTTACATTCATTTCTCTGTGTGTATGTACTTAGTTCTGTAAGCTGTATCACATGTAGGTTTGTGTGTCCACCACCCTTGGTCAAGGTACAGAACAGTTTCAACACCACAGGGATCCTCTTGTTGCTCTTTTCTAACCACACCCACTTCTCTCCTGCAGCCCTCTTCCCTTCCCCACTCCCTGGCAACACGAATCTGTTAGCCTTTTCTAAAATTTTGTCATCTGTGATAATGTCTTTTTATAAATACACAATTACACATACCTTTATCTACAACATATACTTATCAAAGTGTTCTTTCATCCTTATATTTCTGCAAGGTAGCCAGAAGAGGCTTCCTTATTTCAGGCCAGTAAACAGAGTCAGAGATGTTAAGTGACTTAATGAAGGTCACATGTTTAGCAGTACATCTAGAACTGAGAGCTGAGAATGATATTTAGTCCTAGACCTTTCTCCCTGAACAGACTGCCTCTTCATCTGCAAAAACTTAGTTGTCAGCACCCAGAGACCCTAGAACAAGCAAAAATAGGAGAAGGTAAGGACACGATGACCTTAACCACCTGAAACAAAAGATGAATATCTTGGGGTAACAGGGTCCATCAGTACTTTAGGCAATTTGCTTCCTAAATTGTCAGAGACCCCTTGCAGCCTAGGACACAATCAACTATGAACTGCTTTCTGCTCTCAGATCCCCAGCTTGCTTTGTTCTGGCCTCAAAGGAACTGAGGAATGAGTATCAGGGAGAAATTCTGACCTTGATTGCTTTGTCTTGCAGGCAGAGTAGGTTCTAGCCTCAGCATTTTCATTAGTGCAGTGTTTTCATTACAATCTCCATTAACTTGTTTGCAGCAAGGAGATGGAATTATCCCTCTTACCAGGCCTGCGGGGAGATGCTTGCAGAGGAGCTCCCATTCCTTTGGGCAGTAAAGACACTATGATGTTCAGTTCAGTGGGCAGGTGAGGGAAGCCTCTAAATGCAGTAGGCCCGGGTCCTGGATGAGGGGGTCTTACCCTTTGGCACTTTGTCCAGGAGGTAAGAGAACAGCTGCAGTTTGAGCTTTAATCTAGGAGAAGGAGTCCCAGGTAGGGACAAGACTTCCTTAACCTTAGGTCCTCATACCTATATCCGTTCTTTTCCAACAAAGTTTCACTTTGAGAAGAGGCTGCTGGCACGTGGCTGAAATGTACTCACGGGGTTTGGGGGGAAGACTCTTATTCCAGTCCTCCTCCCCACAGGGCCTCCTGCTCCTCCTAAGTACCTGTCATCAAAAGAGATGAAGATGAACCCCCCTCAGCCCCCACACCTCAATGAGTTGTCAAGTACTCTCCCTCCCACCTGAATAGGAAGCAGGAGCAGCGGGCCACGTTGCAGGTTGAGGAAATCACAAGTTAACTTGAGCTGAGTTTGCAGCTCTGGAGAGATTGAGGAGCAGGCTTTTCTCTTGTCACTTTGGGAGGAGAGGATTGCGAGGCCTCCCCTTTAAATAGCATTCCCGTGGGAAGCAGATCACATCCATCCGTCACCAGTGCCAAAATGTCATTTTTGGGTCTCTATCAAACCCAAAGCTTGTTGAAAGGGATTGTGGGGTTAGGGGAGTGAGGAGGCACAGTCTCCAAGGGACAGGGACAGTTTGGAAGCTGAAATGGAGAGAACTGAGGTTGGGCCGAAGGGGCCTGGGAAAAGTGGGGGCAGGGGACAGGAGGAAAGACAGGGAGAAAAGAATAGTGGGTCTTTTGAGCCTATGAATGAAACAGATACACCCTGTCTAGAAGGGTAAGACAGAAATGGGATGGGATTGCAACAAGAGCAATGATGTTGAGGTTAAACACCAAGACTGGTGACTAGAGAAAGAGAAAGAAAGCCACGGAGTAGAAAAGCACTAGAAAAAGTTGGGAGACTTGGCCTAGGCTTTGCTGCTTACTCTGTGGGACCACATAGTTTTTCTGGCCTTAGTTTTCCCATGTGTTAAATGAAGGGGGTTAGGCTAGATGGAGTCTAAAGTTTCTTTTACAAATAACTTTTGGGGGTATGAAATTTTTTCTTAAAATGGGTCAGGAGATGGGAGCCTGGGAGAGCAGGGGCGGGATATACCACTGTGTGCACATGAAATATTGAGAGATTCCTCTGGAAGTACATCACGACCTCTTTCCCATTTCTTCTAGCTGAAATACCTGCATGATCTGGGAATCTCCTTAGCTCTAATCCTAATTTTTAATTGGAGCTCTTTAGCTCTAATCCTAATTTGCAATTCTGTTGTAGCTTCCAGCCCCTTCTTTTTCAGTCATTAAGGAAGTTAATTGCTCTCAAATTTTGAGAATTAGATTGTGTATGGGTCTGATTTTGGGGGTCCCAGGTACAGCTCTGACTTGCCTGAGACTGTTCCTGGCAAGGAGAGGAAAGGGGGATATATGCTGCAGTTAATGGGCAGAGAGGGGAAGTCCCAGTATTCTTTTTGATGTGTTCCTCCATCTCTGCCTCTGCCATCTCCTTCTGCCTTTGTACCTCTGGGAGATGGTTCTCCTGATAATTCTCTGTCCTGCCAGATCTGAGGGCCTGGCCTAACTTCATTACCTCGAAGGCAACTCTTTAATGTTGGGAGTCTTCACCCTGCCACTTCACATCTGTTCTACTTCATTGCCTGGGAAGGCGGGAGCCTCCTTCCAATCTGCTGTGTTCTTAAAATTTAAACTCACCTTTTGGGATCCTGGATTAGTTAGTGAATACATCTCCACTTTCTATTTACATAGGATTTTCCCCAGTGTCAAAGCAGGTGGTCATTAAAGAGAACAATTCTAAGGAATGCTGAGGTAGTTCCTGCCAGAGTCCAAAGTAGGACTTAATTTGATGGAAGAGGCTTTGTCCTGTTACGAAGTCTTGAGTTCAAATTCCAGGTCATTCTACAAATATTTTAAGCAGCTAGGCTGTTTTGTGCCCGGCCCTCAGCCACTAGATTTCTTTCACTGAAGACAGAATAAGAAGAAATAATCTGGAAAGGCTACAGGAGGGGTTGAGATATTGGTAATGATTTCCCGGCTCTTAAGGAGTTGTATTAAACCTAAAGAAGATGTGGTGCTGCCTGCACTGGTGGAGTCTCTCTGGAAAGCTCTGAACTGAGGAGAAACTTCCCCCTCCACAAGGGAAGTTAGAGACACCAGGGGGAAGGCCACAGCGATGGGCACACATCAGGAAGACCAAGCTAATGGAACTGGAACAGAGAAAAGGCATGGGATACCATGGAAACTCCGAGTAGACCCTGAACTTTTCCCTTCCAAGGCAGGAGTGCAAGTGCGAGGTTCTGGTCTGAGGCTGGGTTCTGATGGTGGGTGGCTTCACTGAGCCTGAGCGCCAAGGCCCCCAGGCAGAGAGAGGCGAACTGCTCATGCTACCCCTCTGTCTCACACGGGATGCTAGGCACAAGCGGAATATATGAAACCACTCGCACGTACAAAGAAACTTAAAACGCACACCAAAAGAACCCACGCAACACCCACACCGAAGTCCTGCCTCCTCCTGCGCTGCACTTTGTAAACACGCACTCACATCCGCCGCGCGGGGCACCACGCACAGCCGCTCATCCCGGGAGCCTGGGTGCTTGTGCTGGCATTTGGGTGCTTTGGTCTGGGTGCGCCCCGGGCTTCCAATCGTTCCTCATTCCTCCGGGAGGGGGAGGAGTGGCTGCGAGTGAGAGACGAGCCGGCAGGCGGAGGAGGAGGGAGGGGGAGCAGAGGGAGGGGGAACCGGCCGAGGAGGAGGAGGAGGAGAGACAGGAGGCGGCTCTGGCAGCGCGCGGCAGCGGCGGTGGAGAGCTCGGACTGGGAGCCCAAAGCTCGGCTGGGCAGCGGGAGAGGAGGAGCCACAGGAACTGCAGCTCTGCCAGCTCCGGCTGAGCCTAGAGACGTCGGCCTGGCTGGTCCGCGCCAGCCGCAGGTGGGAAGGGGCTGCAATGTGGGTGAGGGTCTTTCCTCTGGGAGCTAAGTCTGAGCCTTGGTGCTGTCTCCTCCCTCTGTTCCACAGTAGAGGCTGAGCATGGAGCTGTCCCCGCGCAGCCCTCCCGAGATGCTGGAGTCGGATTGCCCGTCACCTCTGGAGCTGAAGTCAGCCCCCAGCAAGAAAATGTGGATTAAGCTTCGGTCCCTGTGAGTCCCCGGGGCCCGGAGTGGGGGGAAGGGATCTTAGGGAGCCTGGAAAGGGGGGAGGGGGGGTGAAGGCTGGAGTCGGGCTGGTGGATTCTCTCTGGCACACATGTTGGCAGGTGAGAGCAAATAAGCTGCTCTGACACGAGTGGCCAGGCCACATGTGCAAGGCATGTGCGGAACAAGCGGCTGGTTGGAGCGGGTTTAGGAGTTGCAAAGCTAACGATGTGCCTGTGGACCCCCCGGTGACACACGCAGCGTGGAGAAGCGGCACAGAATGTGCGGTGCAGTGTGGCAGGGCTGCAGACGGGCAGCGTTCAGGAGGTGCCAGGCTGACTCACACATATCCATGTGTGTGCCTGAGTGTCTGTGGGTCACAGAGATGTTAGTAGAATGATTGCACACAGCTGCAGATGTAGTGCTTGGGGATACTTGTGCCAACCTGTGGGTTATATATACCACTGCTGGGATTGGTGGTTTTTGCCTCTTGCATCCTACATGGGATGGGGGTGGGGAGAGTCCCATACCTGAGCCGCTCATCTCTCTTGGGGCCTGGAACCCCACTCTGCCTATTAATGATGGAGCACCCTCCTGGGATCTGGAGAAGTGGTGATACCTCCACCTGGGATCTGGCGGAAGAGGGTAGAACCCCTTCCTGGGAGCTGAGTGGTGAAGAATGATGACAGGGCAAGGTAACTGTCATAGCCTTTTTGTTGCTATAGGGTCTTCCAAAGATCTCCAAGCACATTTAGGCGTCTTTTCTTATTGTTGCAGGATGAGGGCATGTTGGGAGGAATAAATGAGGAAAGGAAGGACTCAGGCATCCCATACTCCAGTCCCAAGGGAGGAAAGGAACTTTTCTTCCTGCTCCTCAGAGAGGATCTGGTCAAATACAAGCCATGCACCATGTTTATCGCCCAGTCAGCTGCCAGTGGGTAATCTCTGCAGTCTGTTGATTCTTAAGCAGAGAACAAGGGAAGGTGCTCCTGTTCCTGAAATGACTCCCCATGGACACAGCAAAGATGCCGTAGATGTTTAATGAGGAAGTACAGGAAACATAGCCCCTACACCCAGTTCCTCCCTAGCAGCCTCAAGAGTGAGCACCAAAGCTTTCTGTTTCTGGGTTCTGGCGGGGGGGGGGGGGGGAGATATGAGGCAGGAGGTAGATAGATGCTTGTGGCTGTGTTGTTCTAAAAAATACTTGCGGCGATAAGATGATGCTTTTTTACTGGGTTGGTGGGTCTGATTTATGTGCTACCTGCTTAGAGAGGCCTGAGGGAGAACTGAGGCATAGTGGTAACAAGGCTTGGAATCCAAATGTACTTCGCAGTTCACCCGCTTTGCTGCCTCCAGCCAATGCAGTTTGTGGGATCTATGAAGCGCAACCTTAGAATGAGTTCTGGGATGAAGAAATGGAAAACCGGGTTAAATCAATTTTTTGTTGGGAGGAGCACTGGTTGATTCTTGATAGAAAACTGAAGCTCTGTTAATGGTGACTAAATTGGGAAGAGGGGCAGGTGAGGAAGTGATTGAAGGGCAGAGAAGGGGCCTCAGGAGAATACAAGGCATCCCGGGATAACTCCTCCATAGCTTTAGTGGTCTTCATATACTTCCCCTGCCTCTATTCCAGGTAACAGGTCCTGCAAAAGAGCAGGTTTTACCATCTCCCATACCTTCATTTAAAAAAATATATATTTTATTGTTTATACTATTACAGTTGTCTCAATTTTTCCTCATTTACCCCCTCCACCCTCCACACCATTGTCCATGTCCATGGGTCTTGCATACATGTTCTTTGGCTGCTCTAGTCTTTCCTGGGAGCAAAATGTTATTTCTTCCTTTGGTGCGAGAAATTCTAAATGGAGAGAGAAGAGGATCCCCAGAGGAGGCACTGAAACCTGGGAGCAGAGGCAGCTGCCCCTATAATATGTTAGTTGACATGTCCTTACAGGAAATGATAGTGAGCAAGGATCACTAATCATATTGAATAGATTATTCTGGTCTTGACTCACTTTAGCAATTCGTACCTTAAAAGTGCTACCTGCGTGCAGTAACTTAACCAGAAAAGTACCATCTCTTCATCACCAAGATAGATCCCAAATCTCACTTTCTCAAAGCAGAGAAAGACCTTTGTATCAGGGGAGATCTCAAGCTGATGGCTTACTGGATTTGGCTCTGTTTGAATATTGGGAGGCTTTGGCAATCAGATGAAGGGAAATAAAAGGAGTTAGGATTTTTGCTGGGCAGAAGAGAGAAACTCAGGATCAATTATTGTCTGAAGGAGGTGAACAGAAAAGGCATTCTCTCTTTTAAATGGAAATAGAGCATTCCTCCTCCAAACCCCAATCACCACCTGTTCCCAAATGGGCTTGAGTGGGAAGGGGTTGTTTAGGCTGGAAATGGGGGGAGGGTGAACGTAATTATCTTGGGACTGAGTACTGAACAGAAATGAAGGCAGATGGAATATATATATAAGTGGAATATATAAATATATATATTTATATGTGTATAAAAGCCTTGATTCCCCTATTTAACACCCCCCACACCCCATACTTTTCATTTCTAATCTAGGACATGTAGACTCTCTTCAGGGATGCCAGGCCTGGTGTTTTTGCCTCTGATTAAAAAACCATATAATATAATCGTACAGGGCAATTTCCTTTTGGGAAGGGCATTCAGGAATTCTGTTTCTTACACTAGCACTCTGCCAAAGATAAATTCAGGAGCATATGAGCTGGAGAGTCTCTAACTGTAGGATTTCACCTCCACCTAGCAGGAAAATTTTCCAAACTAAGCAGGCTCAAGCTGAGATAGGAGAGAGGCTGGGAAAGGCAGTCTGGAGATGGTGGGTCAACCAGGATGACTTTCATCACCTTTCACATTAGTTGAAGGATTTCACTTGCCCATCCCCACTTTGCTGAGACCAGAGAGCTTTCAGGAGTGTGGGGGAGGGTCATTAGGAGTAGAGGGAGTTTCCCATGTCTTTGGGAATCAAGAAAAACCATGAGCAGAGATTGGTTTGCTATCCTTAACTCATTTGCTTATTCAACAACTATTAATTGTCTCCTGTGGGCCACATGATATGCTGGATGCTGGGGATATAGTGCTGGACAAGATAAACACAGTCCCTGCTCCTAATGAGCTTTTAGTTTGGTTCAATTCCATCAAGTGGAGGAAGTGCCCTGGTCCTCATTTTACTACACACTCCCAAGTGGTAAAATTCTATCATCTACCACTCTGGTGTCTGCTTAATCTTTTCCTTTGGAGGTTACACACAAAAACATGTGTGTATGTGTATATATGCTTGTACTGTCCTGGCAAAGAGAGGGAAAAAAGTCTCTCTCTTTGCCAGGATAGTACAAGCATCACTAGCATCACTCTCTTTTCTTTGCTCATGTATCCTGGAATTTTACAGACAGAACTTTCTTCTTCCTTTGGGATAGTACAGACAAAAATCCCTTTCCCTTCTTCTTTCTTCACATGGTACACACTCAGGACTTTCAAGGTCTATGCTCAATGTCCTAAGCTGTGGTTCAAGGTCATTACAGCTGAGCTGGAGCAAGGATCAGTTGGGGATTGTTTTTGCCTATCTTTTTTTTGTCAGAGTCTAGTATGGTAACTAAAACATAATAGGCACTCAATAAATAAAAGAATGAACACATGAATTAATGATATATGTGTATATGTCATGGAGCCCTGTTTTGTCTCTGATTCTGTGGTGCGTGTGTTCCTGCATGCAGAGGCGGGAATAAGAAATGGGGGTGGAAGGAAGGGAGATGTTGTTGTTGTTTTTTGAGAAGGTGATGTTTACTAGGTGTGGGGTTTGAATACCTGGAACTGAGCCTGGGACTGAAGGAGTTACAGAGAGGATACATAAACGACATTATCTGGCTGTATGAATGAGATGTATCAGAATGATTGTGAATGCCTGACATGTATACATATGTGTTTGGGGAAAGGTTGATGTACATGCCAGGGACAGTGTGTGGAGTCAGAGCTCTATGACGATGTCTCTTTGTTTTTGTGTTTATAACTGGCAGACTGATAATAAGTATGTGGGGAAGGTATGCTGAATTCGTGTGTGCTGAATATCCGGAATTGTTCTGTCTATGAATGAGATGTATGAGTGTATGCAAGTGTGTGTGTAGGTAATGGGATAATATGTATGTGTAATCTCGTGTATGTGTTTGTGACACTCACATTTTTTAACAGTTTTGGGGAAATCAAATGGGTAGGAGGAGGAAGCTGAGGGACTGGACTGGGTGTCTCACTGATTTATCCCACCATTTGTCTTTATTTTGTGTATTCCCATGAGTGATCTTCTGTGGCTATTACCAGTTTTGGAAACCGTGCTGCTGTCCTTTCTCTGCATATGGCTGTGAAGCTGCTGTGACGATTGGAGAGCTCCTTGGACCTCGGGAGAAAAAGGAGCATCATTTCTCCCAGGCCTTGGCGGGGATAATGTTTAGTGCCTTTATTCCCTGATTGGCCCTTCCTTCTTTATTTCTCATCATAGCAAAAAGACTCTCTCCTCCTTGGGTTTATATGCCCCTCTCCTATCAGATGGCTTCCATCTCTCTATTTCCCCCATCAGCTTTGTCTTGAATGAGGCATCCTGGATGGTAGAGGGTGGAAAATTTCTGCAGTAAGCTGAGAGGAGGTTCAATAATAGGGAAAATCAAATTGAGACCAAAGAAAGAACTCCACGACCTTCTGGTCAGAAAAGGTGGCTGGAGAGAAGCGGGGAGGCAGAGTGGTGGTCATAGAAGATCATTTTGAATATTGAGAGACTTGAGTCAGAATTCATGTTTCCACGCTGCATGATCTTGAAGTCACACAGCCTCTCTGAATCTCAGTTCTTTATTTGCTATCATCCATATGAAAGTGGCTTTTAAATGATATCGTCTGAGTTCTTTGAACATGGGAGAGCGTGCTTTCCTAAGAAGCAGGGGAATAGGAATGAAAGGGTGACCATTGGCTTCAATAGGGAAAAAATAAAGATTCAAGAGGCAGGGATATGAATTACTTAGTAGGTTTGAGTCCTGGTGTCTGGGACATGATTCAGAAAAGTCTTGTTGATGAATGGTTGTCTGGAGCCAATGAGGCAGATTTCTGAGCTTAGAGGATAGAAGGCTGGGTGGGGTTGGAGAAAGACTGTCCTAGAAAGAGTATGGGCTACTGAGGTCAAAAGAAAGAGAGCATCTGACTTCTTATCATCTCTTTTCCCAGTGGAAAAACTAGAAGTGGATGGAGCAATTGCAGGTGTAAGACATGGTGGGTGTGGGTAGCCCAGGGACCGTGATTGGTGAGTTCTCTGAGCACTGGAGGAGTTGCCCTCTGGCATTTACCCTCGGTCGCTAGGCCTGGGTATGATATGACTGGGTATGCCACATTGTATTTTAGAGAATCTCTAAGGTCCCTTACAACCCAGCATCACCCTGCCTGCACAGGAGCCCCAGGATGCTGGTTGGAAAAACTGAGAGGAGATCGGACATTTGAGATTGCATTTATCACCTTAGCCAGAAGTGGGGTGAAGTAGGTTGGGGATGCTATGGGACTGGAAGGGCAGGTGAGAGAGTCAGTAGAAGAGAAGCCTGCCTGTCTCTAGATCCTTTCCACCTGCCCGCTGCCCAGGGAGTTCCTGAAGTCAATGAAGTGAGTGGTTTTCTTCCATATTTCCCTCTCTTTTGGGCCACTCATCAGTCTCTGATGGAGGAGCCAAGAAGCCTTTCCTTTCTTGAGTCTTTAAAGGAATCATCAAGGATTTGTTTCTACCTTCTCTCCCTCTGTTTTCATTCTTTTTGATTCTTCCTGCATCCTTTCCTCTGTCTATTCTCTGCTTTGTTCACATCTTAATCTGGTCCCTCTTTCTCTGCTAGGCTCCGTTTTGCTCCCTCTCTGGTCTCAACTTTCTATCTTCCTATTCCCCGAGACTTAGCCTCTCTCACTCTCAGCTTTTGTGCTCCTGCTCCTCCCTCACCTTGGCTAGGACTCAGAAAACCCCTGGGGCTCCCCCCTCACCAGGTGGTGTTGTGGTGATGGTGCAGGGTAAGTTTGCTGCAGGTGCCCGTTGGGGCCACCTGAGGAGTCCAGCCTCAACCCCTGTAGTCTGCAAGTCCTTTCTTTTGCCTTCTCAGTGACCTCATCCTCCCAGCGCCTCTGGGGAAGAAGCCAAATAATTGCCTTTGGATCTCAGGGGGCTGATTTTTCTCAGGTACCAAAGTTGAGCTATTTTCCAACTCTCTTCAGGACAGCAGCAGAGAAAGAGGGACAAAACCAGGGCAGCAGGTGGGGTGCAGGTGAGACAGCTGGGAGACTGGAAGTTGTTAGATAATGAGATTGTTCCCTGAGGGAGGAAAATTTAATAGTCCGAGAGAAGTGGGAGAGAATCCTGGGAATACTGAGTAGGGCAAAGATCGGAACTGAGGGGGAAGAAAGGCTACTGAGGAAGGAAAAGGAGAAAACCCAGATTTATCCATTTGATACAGGAAGGTGCCTAATGCCAGTGCTCTTGCCCCTCTGTCTCTAACAGCAACACGCACCCCCCTGCCCCATGTCCAGTCCTGCAGCTGCTCCTCTCCCCTCAGCTCCTGCTGCATCTATGGAGCTTTATTCCTGTCTGGGAAGAAGACACCAGGTTAGCCTTCTACTTTGGCATCACAGCCTGGGAGAAATCTACTGAGGGAGAGATAATGAGGTTTTGGTGGAGAAGCAAGCTTGGTGGGCAAAGGGCCAGGGCATATGCAGGGGGAGGCCTTGGGATATAGGTTGGGAGAAGAGCTAGAAAGGGGGGGGGGGCTTCAGGTGGTGCTGTTGGGTAACAGTCAGTCTCCCAGGTCAGTTGGTTCTGCAGCTGCAATGAAATGTTAGATTTGCAAATAATTATGGTGGCTGCAGTGGGATGATTAGGCTGCCTGCTGGTGTTGGCACCATTTAGGTTGGGAAGGGAGCTTGGCTTCCAGGGGGCTTAGTGATTCCCTGGCAGGCAGCACCTGGGGGCTAGGGAAGCTTCTCCTTTCATTCCTATTCCTTGGCTTCCTTGCTCCCCTTTTTAATCAACTCTTGTGTGTCTAACTTGGCACCATCTCCCTAGTTCTTTCCTCTATGCCCATCCTGTTTGGAAACTTACTGGGGTCTGGACAGAGTGAACACATATGCCAACATGTTGTCAAGCTTCTTAAACCCAGATTGTTTCTCTATCAAGCAGCCGCTTTAGAAATTCCAATCTGAAAGAAATAAGTCAAATCATACCGACTCACTTCCCCAAACTTCTTTGTCCTGCCTGTTTTCTTCCTTTCTGTTTTTCTTTGAAATGCCAAGAAAACTTGCCATTGTTTTGACTGCAGCAAGATGGATTAAATATAGATCTGCAAGAGAACTTCCTGGAAGTTCATGGAGGTAAGAATGTGACTTTTCTATGATAAAGAAGAAAGCCACTGTCCTTTAAGAATCAGGTTATGAGTTGGGGGAAGTATTGATGAACTTGAACCCAGGATGAATCAAGACCCAGGCATCCTACTTTCCTAGTGTCTCCAACCTAGACACTGTTACAGAGGAGGAAACTGATGCCCAGAGATAGTTGGTAAGGTGAGGGGCAGGGCTAGGATCAGACCCAAATGCTACTGATGCACAGTTTAGTGCTGTTCCTACCACACCTACAGTCAGTCCCTTGCCAAGTTTCCAACTCATTTTTCCATCCCAGGCTGCCTTAAACATCTGTTAGGCCCTTGGAAGCTGGGCACCTGCTGGCAACGTCTGTTGGGATGTGGTCTGGAGGGCTGGTGGGGTGGTTCTGTAGCAGTTCTTAATGAGCAGAATTAAATAGTTCAGGAAGGGAAATAGTTCAGTTGTCCATACCTATAGAGAGGTATGGACAACTGAACCAGAGAAAGAGTTCGTTTGGACTGAGTCCTGGGAGCCTCCTCTCTGACTTGCTTTCCTCTTATTTTCTTGCCCACCCCACCAGTTCCTCCTACTCTCAAGGGCTGAAACCTGAGGGAGAAGAGAATCATTTGTGTGCTGGTCTGGAAGCTGGGATATTGGATCCTTATTGGTCTGGACCAAGGCTCAAGCTGCTCAGATTGCCCCCTTCCTCATCTGACCTGAGCTATGCTGAGCTGTTGCTAGGAATACCTGTTAGAAAGGGCTGTTGGTCAGGAGGCAGAGGGTTCCTGACCTTCAGACACAGGCAGAGGGTAAGCTGATTCTTTTCCCTCTTCTTCAGTGTTTCTCAGACTCTCTTCTATAGCACCTCTCAAATTTCCCTTCCTTCCCTCCATGACCCTTAGTAACTCCTGCTTCTCTCCCTCATCTCCCTCCACTCACCTGGTTTCTGTCCTTCCCCCACTAATCCCCAGTCTTCTGTAGGCTCTACCCTATTCTCCTCCCACCCTCCCTTTACCCAGCTCCTCAGGCCAGTGCCTAGAGACTGCTGCCATGTCAACCTGATGCCTGCCACCTCCCAGGATGGCACCCCAGCTCTGCCACTAGGGGGCTATTTTTATTTCTGGAGCCACCCCCGCCAATGTGCCCAGCCAGCTGCAAGAATTGGGCTGCTTATACAGCAATGGGAAGCCAGGGGAGTGAGGGGAGAACCAGTGCTTGGATAAGGTAGAGATCTGGTTGCTCTTGGCTTCTGGAGCCCATGCTCTGCATATTCCCCATCTTCTGCTTCCACTGTCTCCTGGCCCCTGTGGAGTAAGGAGGCAGGGTGAAGTCCCAGACATCTGGAGTAGTGGTAGCAGGGCTTTTTCACATCAGGGGTTCTTAGTAAAGGAGTGGGTCTAGGAGACTTTGTTCATGGAGGACTTTTAATAAACATTTGCTAAACTAACTAAATAAAGGATTGAACTAAATAACCTTTTGTATTCATGCATCACTTTATAGTTCCCAATGTGCTCTTGTATGAGCTCATTTGATCCTTGTGAGAATTCTGTGAAGCATGTATTATTTACCCATTTTACAGAGCAGGAAGCTGGAGCTCAAAGTGTCTTGCTCAAGGTCACACATAGTGATAAAGTCTAGGCAAGAGGCTCTTGGTTTTAATTCATGTCCTCTTTCTATTGGATTCAGATAATTTCCTTGGTTCTTTCAATTTCTGAGATTTTGGAGCCTTTAAGTCAGTTAACCCCTCCCATATAACTGCCACCCCCACCCAACCCCCATCTCTCTCCATCTCTCCAAACCCTCACCGACACCCCTCTTGTCTGACCAGAAGCAGTGTCTCCTATCCTTTGTTCATCCCACCCCAAATCCTATTCTCCAGTGCAAGTGGGGAAAGCTGGGGACGGGCCAGGAGGGAGGCTTTATCACTGGGCTCCTTCCTATTTTACAACTAAATTTAAGGACTAAACAAAAATCCATCTTTGTTGGAGTCATCACATCTATGCCCTTCCTAATACCTTGGGGACAGTCTCCTTAGCTTGGACAGAGGTAGAGTGTAGTGTGTATATGTGTGGGTGAGTGGATATGTATGAAAATTTGTGGGTTTTTTTTTTTTGCCAGAAAGAGATGGTAGTTTACTGATATCCTTACCAGGAACAATCAATAATAATAATAATAATAATAATAATAATAGCAGTACTAATAGGCTGGGATGAGTAATGCAGCATGTATGTATGTGGGGGTGAGATGGTAAACAGTCATTTGTCCAACCAGCTTTGGTTCTATTGGGCAAGAGAGTAGAGGGATGGATATCCTCTCCAAAGCTTTGCTAGACTAAAAAATCTCTACTTTTTAGTAGGAGGGTTGAGGTTAGTGCCCACACTGGAGTGAGGGCCTGGAGTCAGGGGAGGGAGGGGAGCTGGCTTGGCTTGGTGTTTGTTACTGCACCAGGTGGTGTGCAGAGGCCCCCATTCCCACCTCCATCCCTATCCCTCTAAGCAAGCATGTCCACAGAACAGGCCAAATGACTTGTCTCTCATTTCCTAGGTGGCATTTCTGGGTCTCTGACTCTGGGTCTAGTCTTTTCCTTCCAAAAACACTAACCAGCGTGTGTGCGTGCGCGCGTCTGTGTGTGTGTGTGTGTGTGTGTGTGTGTGTGTGTTGAGGGGCACAGAGAGAATGAGATGGACACAGAGGGTGTGGGTTTCATTTTTTCCAAACTCTGAAGCAGCCCCACCTCGTAGCTACCAGGAGTTCACTTAGAAAACAACTTGTAGATATTTAACCTCTGTTTCTCTCCTTGAGGTTGAAGCCTACTTTCACTTGTCCCGGTACTCAGTGGGGCTGAGAAACAGCAGGTTCCCAAACTTCATTTGTTTATAATCCTTCAAGGCTTTGGCACAGTGAGAAGGTATTTTAATTTCTCCCTGCTTTTGGGAGGTGTGGGGGGAAGACTTCCTGTCATAAAATCCTAGCTCTTGGCCTGTTCTCTTTCCTTTTTTCCTGTAATACTCACCCCAACTAGTTCCCTCCCTTATTTCCACGTTACCCTAGCCCTAGATCCTAGATTAAGGAAGGAAATTGTAGTAGCGCAGAACTCTCTTCCCTGACTGTGCTGGGATTTACCTCCAGCTCTCACCCTTAGCCCCGCCCAGCCCCTCAGTTGACCAATCACAGCCCCAATATACTTGTCCTGTGACGTCATCTCTTAGCCAATCCAGAGGCGGGCTGGGGCTGTGTGTGCACGTCCCCTTCGCCCGGCAGGGGCCAGGTTCTCTTCCCCAACCTGAGCAAGAGCAAAGTCTGGAGGCGGAAGAGCAGTCCGGTTCTCAGGGCTCTCATTGGCCATCTAGTCACTTCTCTTCTTCCTCTCCAGTTAATTCAGAATTATCCCCAAATCTCTGTTTTACAGATGAGAAAACTGGGACTGGAAGTGTTAATGTAACTTGCCCAACCCCTTAGTTTCTGTGAGCAAGTCGCCCTGATTTTCCTTCACTACGTGGGTAAGGTGGGGGGATGGAAGCTTCCCTCCTGGTTGAAAGGGTCACTGGGTAAGGATCCACTGATCCCTAGCTTCAGCAAGCCCCTCCCCTGCAATTTCTAATTCTCTTCCAGTCTTACTTCATTTTTTTTTTCTTTTCTTTTTTTTCCCAGGTGGGTTAAAGCTCAATTTGAAGAACGGTCAGAGAAAAAGACCCTGGGAGGGAGTGGAATCTTGACCCCTCTGGTGGGCTTTTGCAGGGTCTCTTCCCCTCCCACTACAGACTTTCTCATTAGGACAGATTCAAGATGGTTCCCTGTCCCTGCACCCTTAAGATTCCTACTAACCCCTTCTCAAAGAGGAGCCCCACCTCCTCAGAACAGGGAGGGAGCCTGTGCTATTTCTGTCCTTTCTGGGATTCTTCTGAGAAGAGATTCTTGTTTTCAGTCTGATTCAGATGAGAAACTTTTCCCTTGGCCTCTCACCCAGTTGCTGTGGGCTAGGTCTCTTCCTCATCACTCCCTTCTTCCAGCCAGGCTCCTCCTGCTCTCCTCCCCAAAGTTCTCTCTGGTGGGTCACTCAATTCTGCTGAGATCCAGAGGAGTAAGTCAGGGACCCAAGAAGGATTCATTCCTGTCTGGCGCCCTGAGGCCCTGGGGGTGGCATATTGATGCTTGGAAGTAGGAAACGTGGATTCCCATGGCAAACCCTGTTCCTGTGCAGAGGAGCCACCTCCAGGGCCCCATCGTCCGGTAGGCACCCGGGATAAGGAAGGGAGAGGGAAAGAGGATGACAGGTTACTGTGTGTCCACCAGTTGTGAATTGGTGGAGGGGAGGGATCATGACCTGATATTCCCCACATCTTGTGGTCAAGTGTGTGTGTACTTCTCCACCTTAACCTTCTGTCTTGCCTTCACTTTATTCTCTTTCTTATCCATCTCCCTTTTCTTTTTATTACTTCTTCTTGACGACAATAGATGATGTAGCAGAGTTTCCCCCCTTTCTCTCCTTCCTGACCCCCAGGATCCTTAAGACCTCACATTTCTCTGAAATCTCATCTGGTCTTAAGAATCTAAAAGGGAAATAGGATTCTTCTCACAACTCTCAGCCGCTTGGCTTAAGGCTTCCCTGTGCTGAGCCCCCTACTTACAGTGATCTTTTTGGAAATATGGGTTCTGGAAGTAATGGCAGGGGTATTTGGAAATGGCTAGATAATCAGCCATATGGTAATAATAATAAAAAAACAACCCCCTAAAACAAAAAACTGGTGGGGACTGAGGAAGCTGAGCTCTTTCTGGGGTGTTGGGATTATTATTGCCTTGGAACCTTCTCTTCTAGCTGGCTGCCCAGAGCTGGAAGTCACAGGGGCTTTCCAAGGTCAAGATCTGAGAGGCTTTGCCCATGGGGCCTGGACTGAAGTTAATGGAGAAAGAAGTGATGGTGGTGAAACAGGGCTAGGGGTGGATGTGAAAGGAGTTGAGGGGGAAGCTTCTAGTTTTCCTTATCCTGTTTTCCAGGTTAAGGGACCATTCCCTCCCTGATTTTCTGAAGATCTAGTCAGAGGGGTTGGATTAAAACTGATGTGGGAATAGGGAGTAGGATTTCCTGCAGAAGAATGTTGAGGTGAGAACTCTGGGTGCGGTCAGGGGAGATCTTAATTCTGAAGATTTTAGAATCAGAGGGGCTCCTGCTAGACCAGAAAGTGCCGTGTGGGGATATATCACTTCAGGAAGGTGAAGTTCTTGGACTTCCCATTTGTCAATCTCAATAAAGAATAAATATATTCTTTAATCTTTTTTTCGCTCTCTCCTTGTGGATTGTGTTGGGTTCAGATATCAACAGGAGCTATTGAAGAGCTTCTGGACAAGATCTAGATAGAGGTGGAGGCAGGAGGAACTTGGAGGGAGTGTTGTGTTGAAAGCCAGCCCACAGTCTCATTCTTCTCTCTGGGCTCTCCATTAGAGAAAAACCCTGGCTCAGAGTTCTCAGTTGTGAACTTTGGCAGATAGCTCCTCACCTAATTAACCTGCTTTCTTTCTCATTTATTTATTTAATGAACATTTACTGAGCACGTATTGTGTGCTCTGCACATAGCAACCAGGATAAACCAGTCATTGTCAGTGCCATCAAGACACTCACAGTCTACGATGCATCGATGGACACCGACACTTCATGATGGGTGGATGACTGAGATTGAAGAAGCTGTGATGAATTGCAACCTGCCTCTCTCCAAGCTAATTACATGACTGAGCTTCCTCTGCCCAACACCTTCGGTGTTTGGGGCACAGTTAAAGCTCCAGTAGTGAGTTGTAGGCTTGCTGACCTGGCTGACATTGACAGGTTGTGTGACCTTGAACAAGTCACTCCACTTCCCTCATCAGGTGATTGTGAAGCTCCAATGAGGTTTGCAATTTTAAAGAAGAGATCAGGACCATTTTCATTTCCCAGTTTCCTCTGTTAGGGGACTTCCTAATTACCAGTCTCCATCCAGGCTAGACTCACTCTTCTGGACTTGGGGTAGAGACAGCAGGTGCTGCTGGATTTGAAGGGAGTGAGCTATGAGCTGAGCAGGGCCAGCATGATGCTGGTCAGTTAATTCCGATTCAGATCACACTTATACAGACCCATTGTATGTGCCAGGCCCTTTGCATACATTATTTCACTGAATCCTCTTATTAACAGCCCTTCACAGGTGGTTTTTTATCATCCTCTCTATTTTACAGATGAAGGAATTGAGGTTCTAGAAGGGACTCAGATATTAATGTGCGTGAGAATCATCTGGAATGTTTGTTAAATGCAGATCTCTGGACCATTACCTTAGATATTCTAGTGTGTAAGTGTGTAGTGAGACCTAGAATCTAAAATTTTCACAAGTACCCCAGGTGATGCTGATGACAGTAGTCTATAGGCCACATTTTGATAGATACTGATTAAGAATTAGTGACTTGTCCTGACTAGTGTGTCTCAGTGGGTTGGGCATTGTCCCCTCAAACCAAAAGGTTGCTGGTTTAATTCCCCCTTAGGGCACTTGCCTGGGTCGCAGACCTGGATCCCCGGTGGGAGGCATGCGAGAGGCAACCAATAGATGTTTCTCTCCCTCTCTCCCTTCCTTCCCCTCTCTCTAAAAAAAAAAAAAAATAAATAAATGAAACCTTAAAAAAGAGAGAATTAGTGACTTGCTCAAGGGCTCAGAGCCAGGAAGTGATAGGTTTGAATCCAAAATTGCTGCCTCCCAGACCTGGAGCCTTGGTTTGTGCTTTGGAAATAGGGATAGCAATTCCTTCCCGCCTCCCTTCCTCCTCCCAGGCCCATTGTGAGAATAAAATGAGATAATGTAGGAGAAAGCACTTTAAAAATGTGGAGCTGGCAGCATTGTTAGTGATTATGCGAATACATGCAAATGAGCACCCGTGGGCTCGACTGTTCACTTAGAGAGCTGGGATGTGCGTTTCAAGAGGTTGGTCGAGGAAAAAACTTTGATACAGGGAATTGACCCCTAGAAGCAGAGTTTTTGGTTGTAAAAAGGGCTGATCAAAGGGGAAGATTAGGGCGAGTACAGGAATCCGGGAGCAGGTGGGACAAAACGCCTTTCTTCCTAGGTTATATGTCTCTAGATTTGACGGCCCCTGGCTGCAGGGACTGACCTGGAGAGGGAAGCCTGGCTTGAGCCTGGGCCCCAAAGGCAGAGTGCACCTCTTTGTTCTGCGAGGACTAGTGTGGCACTGTGGGAGATGCTGGCTCAGGCCCTCCTTTCTAGCTCATTGGCTAGAAAGCCTTTTCTGCTGCCTAGCCTCTATTCTCCCTATCCACCTATGGGAGCCCCAGCCGGCTCTGAGCTTTAACGTTCCCAATGTCTGCACATAGAGCGGGTGCAGCAGGAAGGCTGGAAGTGGGGTTTGAAGACAGCCCATTGAGGAGGCTGCAGTGCCGCCCTCCTATTCCCTCCTTTCCCTTCTGCCCCACGTGCATTCAGACATGTGTTCGGCCAGGACTGCTGGTCCTTGAGATGAGAGTTGGCCTGTGATGCTTCCTGGAGGTGGCTATTTTGGGTACCCCTATTCCAAAGCTGCGGAGACCCTGGGATTCTAGAGCTGCTTCTGTTCAGGAATGCCCCCCCCCCCGCCCCCCATCCCTGGGAACTGATGCTAATTTCAGCCTCTGGTCCCTGACTCATTCTTTTCTCCTCCCTGACTCAGAATGTGACCTTGGGTTTCTGCAGCCCCTCAGTGGGGAATTGTGATGGCCACCTTCTGATCTCCATCTAGGTGTGGTGGGGGCATGGCTGGGGGAAAGATTGAGAGGGAAATGTTAATTGCTTTCTTTAAAATCACCATCTAAAGTCAGAATGCTTTGTTTGCTTTGTGACTGCCTGGGCTGGACTACGACTTCTAAGAAGCCTTCCAGTTAATCACCATACGACTTCTAAGAAGCCTTCCAGTTAATCACCAATCTCCAGAATTCATGAGTGCGAAGTATGGGGGATTTAACACACATTCAATAAGTGAGACCCCTGCCCCGCTTCCACCCCCCTGCCCCCCCCCCCACCTTTGGCTCTGGGGGAAAGCTGCTGCAGGGCTGAGGTAGGGGATGGGTACAGTCACCCTTTGCCAGAGGTTCTCTCTGGTACTGGGCAGGCAGGGGTTAATCCTGCTTTGTCCTGGTTGATGGATTCTGGAATCATAATCCATTAGCTCTGCCTGGATGGAGTGAGGCCAGGCGAAAGCATTCAGATTGCTCTTTGTTCTGTGTCTTTGCCATCTCTGCCAGGGACAGAGGGGCTGTGGTCCTGCACCTCCCTCCCCACCATGACCGAGACATAATGAAAGAATCTTGGGTACTGATTTTGATTGCTGTTGATGCCAGAGTCCTCTCTCATCGGGGAAATAAGCAGTTTCCGCTCTTGGTTATTCAGACTATGAAACAGACCATCCCCAAAACATCACCCCAGGGGCTTGCACCTGCCTAATTCTGCTGAGCCCCAGGCAGTCTAAACAAGAATGTTCAGGAAACACTGACTAAAGGGGAGAGTTAAGAGGTCATAGGTGGATGGGGACAGTGGAGTTAGGAAAAGCCTGGGATTAAACTTGCCCAGGGGGTAGATAAATTTAATATAAGCAGTGACAGTAGCCTGAGGTGAAAAACATTGGCTGCTATTAGTCTTGCTGTTAGAATGATTAATGATTTATGGAAGACTGAAGCTATTTCTTTAAAACACACTCTGTGAGAAGGTATCCTGTCCTTATGACAAGGTAGCAGTGCCTAAATAGGATGTCTCTGTCTCCCCCACCCCTTCCCAGGCTACGCTGTATGGTGAAGCAGTTGGAGAATGGGGAGGTCAACATTGAGGAGCTTAAGAAAAACCTGGAGTACACAGCTTCCCTGCTGGAGGCCGTCTACATAGATGAGACTCGGTGAGAGTGGTGACAGCGGTGATGCGGGCAGCAGAGAGAGCCCTACCCACAGAGGAGAAAGATACCAGATAGACACATAACCCAGGGACTGGGAGTCACACAGAAAGCCAGAGATTGAGACGTGTGACAGGCCAAAACAGGAAGGAGGAGTGGGGTGGGCAGAGAGGAAGAGATGTAGGTAGGAATATTAGCAGAGACAAGGAAGTAGAGGGACACGCACAGTTTTACAGACAAAGGCAAACACAGGCGTCAAGAAAGAGAGAGAAGACTGTTACCTTAAAGCTCACCTAGTCCCCACCTTCCTCCCAGTGTGGGGTCCCTGCAGACCTGCCCTGCCCTGCCCTGCCCTGCATGGGAGCTACTGTTGCTATGTGGCTATCAGGGCTTGAAAGGTGGCAACTGAGAATTGAGACATGTAGGTATTTATATATTTTTGCTGGGTTTCCAAGCCTTAGAAAAAAGAATGTACAATATGTCATTGATCTATTTTATATTGATTCCACATTGAAATAATATTTTGGGTGTATTAGGTTAAAGAAAATTTATCATTGAAACGAATTTCACTCATTTCTTTTTATCTTTTTAATGTGGCTGCTGGAAAATTTAAAGTTACTTATATGCAGCTTGCATTTTACTTCTGCTGGACACTGCTGCTTGTGTCTAGCCTCCCTGACAGGTGGTGTTCCAGTGTCTGCCTGAACACTTCCAGTGTGGGGTGCTCACTACTTCATGTAGTGACCTATTTTATGATGGGATATGAGACAGAGAAATGGGAATGAAAAGACATGGAGAGAGAAAGGCTTGGGAGGGACTGAGAAGGGAGAGGGCTGGCTTGAGAGTTCCTGAGGTGTGGGGGGTGGCTGGGCCCAGGGGCTGGAGGTTGTGGAAGCACTTGCTCTCTTTGCTCTGTGCCGTCCCTTCTGGGGCTTTAGGCAAATCTTGGACACAGAGGACGAGCTTCAGGAGCTTCGGTCAGACGCTGTGCCTTCAGAGGTGCGGGACTGGCTGGCCTCCACCTTCACCCAGCAGGCCCGAGCCAAAGGCCGCCGAGCAGAGGAGAAGCCCAAGTTCCGCAGCATCGTGCATGCTGTGCAGGCTGGGATCTTTGTGGAACGGTGAGGCTCTCCCACGCTCGGCCTCCCTCTGCGTCTATTCCCATCCCTCTTCCCCAGCCATCCTGGTCTTCCAGGCCCCACCAGTGGCACTGGCTCTGCAAGTCCACCTGGTCAGATCCTACTCTGCAGACCTTCCTACCTGGGCTTCTTTTTACGGTTTTCCCTTAGGATGTTCCGGAGAACGTACACCTCTGTGGGTCCCACCTATTCCACTGCGGTCCTCAACTGCCTCAAGGTGATTCCTGGGTTTATGGGGAAAAATGAAAAGGGTGGGGGGTGAAAATAGCCATTGAGACTTTTGGACCCTGTTTATGGAGTGATTTTTGCCTTCCCTTTTAACTACTGTTCTCATGTTCCTCCAAACAACTTTTGCCCACTCCAGAGGCAAACTCCTGCCTTTTCATCTGTCTGGTACTGAGCAATATCCAGGAAAAAAAGAAGGCCACTTCAGCACCTCTTTGTTTACCTACTTCCCAAGACTCTTTAATCATTGGGAAGTCCTCCTTGAAGCCTAACTGTAACCCTTGCTGCTGCTGGGATGCTCCCCTTGGGCTGCTGCCCAGACTGTTGTTTCTTTACAGAACCTGGACCTCTGGTGCTTTGATGTCTTTTCCTTGAACCGGGCAGCAGATGACCACGCTCTGAGGACGATTGTTTTTGAGTTGCTGACTCGGCATAACCTCATCAGCCGTTTTAAGGTTGGGCACCATCCTATTCCTGCCTTTGCACATGATTCTCCACTCCCAACACTCCTGTTCTAAAAGATTTCCAACAAGTGGCTTCCACAGGCTCCCTCACTTAGTCTCACCATCGGGGTAGTCTCCTCATGCCCACCCCAGCCTAGCCTTCCTTTCACTTGTGGCAGTCCCAGCCTCTGATCTTATTTTGCTTCCTAGGCAAAGATTCTAGGCCTGCAACCATCTAGCCTAGGATTCTGTTCTCTCCCTCTTTGCATTTTCCCCTAACTTGACCTCTCCAGGCTGGCTCGATATTCACCTCCCTGTTTCAGCTGTCCTGTCTCCTGCCTGTGGACACTGGAGGCCTAGGGTCCAGATGCTGTCAGCCCTTTGGGACTAGAGTCTCTCTGTGTGTTTGGGATGGGGGAGAAGGGAATAAAATTGGCCATCACTCTTCTTTGCCACCCCACCCTCCTCTGCCACCCGCCAGCGCTAGTGTCTGTCCAAGGAAATTTATGGAGAGGATCAGCTCTTGGCAGGGCTGGGTAGGACTGTACCAGGGGAGGAAGGGTATGTGAACTCCATTTGCTCTTCAGCTTGGCTGGCCAGGAAGAATATAGGATTAAAGTCTTCTCCAGATCCTGTGCCAGGAGGGAATGTCCTTTGGGAATTCAGGCTGGAAAAAACCATTTCCTTGTGGAAAAACCACAATTGGAAGTAGAGGGTGAGGGGGGTTGAAGAGACACAGTGGGGACTTGGGCGGGGGTGGGTGGGCAGTAGATGTTAGAGCAGAGGAAACTGTGTGTCCTGAGGGGTCCATGGCAGCTGGGGGGGCATCAAAGGAGTCCAGCTGGAGGGGCCCCCCAGAGGGCTTTGGAAGATCATCCTGCCATCCTGTGCCTCCATTTCACTGTGACAGACCACTGATGCATGTAACCGTTTCCTCTGCCCCGACTCCTCCTTTTACAATAACTCCCAAGGGGGTTTCCACATCTTTCCCAACATGCTCAGTTGGGATTTTCTCTGGGCAGGAAACAACAGGGTCCTCTTTTTCCTAAGACTTTTCCCAGCTCATGTTTCTTCAAACTGGTTTTCAGACATACTCTAGGCACCGGCTTCTCTTAAACTCCACTTCTTACCAGAAGGACTGGTTTTGGGGGGACCCTAGGAGTAATTGCATCAGGTTAGGATTGATCCAGCCCCAGTCTGCCTTGCTTCAAGACAGAGAGAGGGCATGTATTGCTTTAGTGTTCACTCATGGTATTGCCCCCAGTTGGAACCATGCTTCTCAAACTCCACATTCCCTTCCTGGGCACCCAGTTCCTCTCCTACTCCTTTCCTGCTCTGCCCCTTCCCTTCCCTTCCCTTCCCTTCCCTTCCCTTCCCTTCCCTTCCCTTCCCTTCCCTTCCCTTCCCTTCCCTTCCCTTCCCTTCCCTTCCCTTCCCTTCCCTTCCCTTCCCCTCTCTCTAGGGATGCTATGGCAACACAAAAGCAAGGGCAGTTGTCATGGAAACAGTCCTCTAAAATTCCCTGAATTTGGGGCACAGCCCTCCAGGGGTGGGGGTGGGGGATGTCAGGGTCTGACTGATGGTGGCACATCTGTGTCTCATCACTGTCGCTCATCTCTACAGAAGCTTCCCTGGGTCCTGAACCTCACTCTCCTCCCAGCCTCAGGAGATCCAGGGACAGGTGCAGACACCAGCCCTGAAGCCTCCAGAAGCCTTGAGCCTTTGAAGGAGGAGTGGAGAGCATATGCAGGGCAGAGACAGAATTGAGCAGCTGGACAGAGCTCTGGCTCCTGGTGCTTGTGTGCATGTGTGTGCATGTGTGTATGTGTGTTGGGGTGGGGAGGAGGCTTCTTAGAGTAGGAAGGGTCCTCTCTACATCATCTTAGCCTTTCCAAGCTTCTGAGCCCTTCTCCATGATGTTGGATTGGGTTGGGGTGGGGTGGTTGGAAGGTAGGAGGAAAACTGTCTTTCTGTTTCTTAAAAATCTCTAGGGAAATAATAATAATTATAGCTGCTCTTTAGAGAGCACTTACTTAGTGCTGTGTACTTATCTCATTAAATTCAAGGTAGGAGGTGGTATCTTTATTCTGCAATTAAGTATCTGAGGCACAGGGAGGCACGTGACTTGCCCAAGGTCACACAGCCAGCAGGTGGTAGAGCCAGGATGTGAGCCTAGGTTCACCTGACTGCTGAGCCAGTGCTCTCTCCTTCTGCCATGCTGCCTTTTAAAGAAAGATGGCATTGCTGATCTCAGGCCTGGGCCTCCTGCCATTCCTGCAGAGCCTCCAAGTGTCTCTATTTCCTCCCTCCTACTGCAGATTCCCACGGTGTTTTTGATGACTTTCCTGGATGCTTTGGAGACAGGCTATGGGAAGTACAAGAACCCTTACCACAACCAGATCCACGCAGCTGATGTCACCCAGACAGTTCATTGCTTCTTGCTTCGCACAGGGATGGTGGTAGGTGCCCTGGAGATAACTCTTCTGTGATTCAGGGTTTATGACTGCATAAGTAGGACGTCTTAGACTATACTCCAATTTCCCTTCTTCTCTCTTTGGTTCCTCTCCTTTGGCATCCCACAGTCTTCAGAGTCAAATTGGACTTACTCTAGAGAATTCCTGGGTGGACCATCATTTCATGGGATGTGTGCCAGGATGCAGTGGAAAAGTTGCAGGTGGGGATGGAGGAGGGTCTTTGGCCATTCTGGGAGCTGAGAAACCTGGCAGCATTAGCCCAAGAGCTGGCCTGGAAGAACGGAAGGGTTGCCCTGAGTGGCCTAGCCTGTATGTGGAGGTCTTTGGGCAGTGACCCACAGGGCGTTGGCCCCCTCTCATCTGTTGTCTCTTTCTCCCAGCACTGCCTGTCAGAGATCGAGATCTTGGCCATCATCTTTGCGGCAGCCATCCACGACTATGAGCACACAGGCACTACCAACAGCTTCCACATCCAGACCAAGTAAGGGGAGGGGTGTGGCAGGGCAGGAGTGGATGTGGAGAGGTTGCCAGAATTTCCACTTACAGGGTGCTGAGCACAGTGACCTTTGGCTTTGCAGGTCAGAATGTGCCATCCTGTACAATGACCGCTCAGTGCTGGAGAATCACCACATCAGCGCTGTTTTCCGAATGATGCAGGACGACGAGATGAACATTTTCATCAACCTCACCAAGGATGAGTTTGTGTGAGCAGAAGCCAGGAGTGGGCACCCCTAAGAGACCCCCTCCCCGCAACCCTCTTGTTCTACCTCCTGGGCCTCCTGCCAGCAGTGCTATGGGGCTGATGACTTCTGTGCTTCTGTTTATTCAGAGAGCTACGGGCCCTGGTCATTGAGATGGTGTTGGCCACTGACATGTCCTGCCATTTCCAGCAAGTGAAATCCATGAAGACAGCTTTGCAGCAGCTGGAGAGGTGGCATCTGGTGGGGTGTGGCTGGGGCTAGGCCAGAGTGAGGGGTGTGTGGATTGGGGGGCATACACGTGGGTAGTTGGTGTGCCAAGTCTCTACCTGGATGTATAAGCCCTCCTGGCTCCAGATAGATGAGTGTACCCGTGTGTGTGTCATGTGTGCGCGCGGCCCTGGGTTTGTGTACAGCCCAGGCAGTGGGGCTCCCGGGGAGCACTGTGGGCCGGGAGTCTGCGGTGGGCATTGCCCTCTCAGCTTCAGGACAGGTTTACTCTGGAATGTTGGGAAAATCATTCAAGCCCTCTGGAATCATTCTCTTCCCTGTGAAATATGAAAATGGTGTGCCTCCTTCCTCAACATCTTGCCACCAGTTCATACTCTAAGAAGGCTTTGGAAGAGTCATGTGATGTTAAACACAAAAGCACAGAACAAATACCATATTTACATCTAATGTTGCTTAAAAGTGGGAGTATCTAAATGTGTGTAAGAGAGAATGGACCATGTGTGTGTCCTGAAGGTGTGTGTTAATGTGTCTGTGTGAGAGAGTGTGCAGCGTCAGAGCATATCATTGCTGGAAAATAATAATTACAATAATAATTATAATTATAGATAACATCTACTGAGCACTTATTATATGTCAGACACTCTTCTAAGTACTTCAGTGTTGTATGTCATTTAGTTTTCAGAACAATTCTACATGGCAGATTCTGCTATTGTTTCCACTTAGGATTGAGGAAAACGAAATATGGCAAATTTAAGTAACTTGCTCTGTGTCACACAGCTAGTGTGTGATAGGTATGGTGGGGACTGGGCCCAGACCTCTGATTCTAAGAGCCTGTGCTGCTTGCTGTGGATATGTGTGCGCATGTGTGTGCAGCCCCAGAGGGTGTTGGAAGTTACCTGAGAGGGATCTGAGAGAGGGCGTGTGGTGGGAAATTAGAAATGGTCCAGGTTTCCTTTCCTTAAAGACCAGTCTCCCTTCTCTTGCTGTCTGCCTTGCCCAGGATTGACAAGTCCAAGGCCCTGTCTCTGCTGCTCCATGCTGCAGATATCAGCCACCCCACCAAACAGTGGTCAGTTCACAGCCGCTGGACCAAGGCTCTCATGGAGGAATTCTTCCGCCAGGTAGCACGGCATCTTTGCCCAGCCCTTGCCCTCGGGGCCTTCTCTCCCCTTAGTTTTCCAAGTTTTCCATACTTCTACTCCAGATCTTCATTCGGCTCCCTGTAGCTTCTCACTGGATCCCCAAACCCATGGGCTAAAATGTTATCATCCTAAATGCTGAACACTAGTGGACGACAGGGGCATCCTATTTGCATATCACTCATTTCCAGGTGACAGGCACAGAAATTCCTTTTCTCTCACAACAACCCCCTACCATCCCCAGCTTTGCCCTGGATCTGGTATTCTGAGGTATCCTCTCCAGCTTTCCCACATGTCTTCTCCCCCAGGGTGACAAGGAGGCAGAGCTGGGTCTGCCCTTTTCTCCACTGTGTGACCGCACTTCCACTCTTGTGGCACAGTCCCAGATTGGTGAGTAGCCTTTCCCGCAGCAAGGCAAGGATTGGGAAGGGAGGAGAATACTGTCTGGGCCCAGGCCAGGGCTTCCCCAAGTCTCCAGCCCTCAGAGCTATTCTTCCTGTATTGGTTAGGCTGCTGTGCTAGAGCATGGGGCCCGGGGTGGAAGTCCAGGGGGCGCAATGGTGGGGAGAAGTTCTCTGGGGTCACTAAGACATCACTGCAAAGGATGCCTCCATTGGGAACTATTCAGACACAGGTTACTCTGTTTTATACACAGACAAGGGTCAGTGCCATGCCAGCCATATCCACCACCCAGGACTCCAGGTAAGACATCTTCACAGTGTTACCCTCTTCACTGCAGGTTTTATCGACTTCATTGTGGAGCCCACGTTCTCTGTGCTGACTGATGTGGCTGAGAAGAGTGTCCAGCCCCTGGTGGATGAGGACTCCAAGTCTAAAAATCAGCCCAGGTAAGGATGACTGGCATAGCCAGGTCTCCTGGTTCTGGGGGAGGAAAGTTGGACCCACAGAGAGGGCCGACTGGCAAGGAGGAGGTACAGCCATGGTGGGGGTGGTGGAGAGGCGGGCCACTCCAAACACAGGAGCCCCTCTGCAGCGTATCACACGCGGGGTGGAAGGAAGGGACCATGGGACCAGAAGTGTGTGACTTGCACCTGTGTTTCTCTCCACTATATTTTTGTCTCTTCCATTAGCTCTGCCTTTATTGCCTTCCCGCTAATCTTGTTTTTATTTTCCTTCTAGTAAGAGGGAAGGTGTGGAGAGGGAGGGGTGAAGAGGGATAAAGACTTGGAGAGTACCTAGTAGAGGGAAAAGAGGAGGAAGAGGCTCCCTAAGCCCCCTCCTGGTCTTCTATCCCCTCCACCCTGAGGGCTGTGAAAGTGGTTCTGGAGTGGGCTGGGTCTCACCTCTGGAGTTGTGTGTGTGTGTGTGTTGGGGGGTTGCTGCTTCTAGCTTCCAGTGGCGCCAGCCTTCTCTGGACGTGGAAGTAGGAGACCCCAACCCCGATGTGATCAGCTTCCGCTCCACCTGGACCAAATACATTCAGGAGAACAAGCAGAAATGGAAGGAGCAGGCAGCGAGTGGTGGGTAACGTTGTGGGGTATGAAGCCTTGGGAGGAGGGTGTCTGATGGAGTAGTAGCAGGTCCATTTTCCTTAAGCTCCTGGAGCAGCCCTTGGACTCCTAGATTTGGGAATGGAGCTGATCAGACTAAAGTTAGATCACAGGAAAGGCTGACTAGCTGATTGGCCTAGACTGTTCTAGAATGAGGACTGGAGAAAGAACAGGGACAGCCATGTTTCACAACTCAGGTGTCCCTCTGTACATTGTGGTCTGTAAAGGGTGCTCCTGTAGATTTGGGTCAATTGGTGGCTCTGGCTGGGAAATCTCTTCCTTCGTGTGGGAGTTGAGGATTGCGAATTTTAGCAAGGCTAGAGAGGCTCTCCCCAAGTGGGTAGGGGTTGAATATAGCTCAGCTTGAAGGTAGGAGGATGCATGAGAATCCCTTTTTTCCACATATTCCTTGGGTTGTGTGGAAAACTACCTCTTGGTCTGGTCCCAACTTCCTTCATACCCCTCTGCAGGCATCGCCAACCAGATGTCCATTGACGAGCTGTCTCCCTGTGAGGAGGAGGCTCCGCCCTCCCCTGCTGAAGATGAACACAACCAGAATGGGAATCTGGACTAGCCTGGGGCTGGCCCAGGTGAGCCCGTCATGATGTTGGGGGGAAGTAGGGAGAGCTGGGTGCCCAACATGGCATTTTGAAGAGTCTCTGGAGTTCAGTGGATGTGAGGTTCTCCTGACCTCCTTCCAGGCAACAAAGTAGAGGAGTGAGCACATAGAACTGAATCGGGGCATGAGTGGGAAGCAGGGAAATACTTCCTTCCAGTCCTTCTGTGCCAACCCTGCAGTTGGAAAGCAGGTAGCTCGTTAGAGCAGGGTGGGTCCTGAGCAAGGGTACAGCCACGCTGTGTAGCATCTTTGTGAGGGTTCGGGAAAAGGAAGTAGCCAGGATATGAGGCTCTGTGAGGTCAGTTGGCATGACTTCGATTGCAGCTCCTGCTTGTACCTTGGCTGGGCACCCTTCTGCAGGGCACTTTTTTTTGGCACAACTATATGTGGCATGAGTAGGGATTGGGTGGGACTTGGACAAGGTAAGTCAGCCTGGAGATAAAGGCAAGGATCAAAGCACTGAGACTCCTCTTTCTTTCCCCAGGTCCTCATTGAATCTAAAATGTTTGATGTCATCAGCACCATCCATCGGGACTGGCTCCCCCATCTGCTCCAAGGGAGCGTGGAGGTTGAAGAATAGACAACCCACCCAAAGGCCAAATGCCAGAGATTGTGGGGTTGGGGGAAGGGCCCCTCCCCACCCGATACCCATTGGGTCGCACTTTAATCTCCCGGCAGCAAGACTGGGGAACTTCAGGCTCCCAATGGTCACTGTGCCCATGTCCCTGCCTCTGGACCCCCCCTATGGCCAGATGGCTGTGTGGGAAAGGGGAGCTTCCCAGAGGCTTCCCAGGGCCTGGGGGGAGGGTCAGAGATGCCAGCCCCTGGGACCTCCCCCATCCTTTTTGCCTCCAAGTTTCTAAGCAATACATTTTGGGGGTTCCCTCAGCCCCCTACCCCAGATCTTAGCTGGAAGGTCTGGGTCCCCCTTTTCCTCCCCTGGGAGGGGCTGGAATAGGATAGAAAGCTGGGGGGTCTTAGAGCCCTATGTACGGGGAGGGAAGCAGGCTCCTTCAGGGCATGGTATCTTGCTAGGGACTGGGAATGAAGGGGACAGCCTCTTTACCCTAGACTTGTGCCGCTTCAGCCCTGTCCCCAGCTCAACCCCTTGCAGTCTTGCCTCTCTCAAATTCTGTAATGGCAGCTGGAGACAAGAACCAGGGGCTGAGAGGTCTTTCTTGGGGTGCTCAAGAGCTTGGGACTGGTCTAGGCCCCTGGGGCTTGCCGTCTGCCATGGCTGATGCCTGAACCCTTTGCCTCCTTCCTCTACCCTGGGGCTGGGAGGCTCCCATCCGACCAATGTCTGTAAAGTGCTTTGAGCCTGCCCAACAAAGCACCTTCAGGATGCACCTTATGAGCATAGACAGGAGAGAGTGGCTGGGTCAGGGTCAAGGGTGCATGGTGGGGGAGGATCCCTCCCTTCTCCCACCCTCCATCACTGGCCCAGTTGCAGGCACCAAGAGGTCCCTCCTCTAGGACAAGTGGGGAGTGGCCGGTAGAAGGCAGATGGGGAGGGGCTCAGGGCTGCTGCTGTCATGTCATTTGAAGAGCCCAACCAGGCCCCCTGCCCCTTCCCTTCCTCAGGCTTCTCTCACCCCACCTTGTGACCAGGTGACTTCCCTTCTCCTTTCTTGTAAATACCAACCATGCATTTGTACAGTGGGTCCTGTTTGTGTGAAGTCCATATCCATGGTCTCTTAGACCTGCCACCTGTCCCTCCTACCCCATCCTGAGTGGGGCAGAGATGCATGTGACTTGCCCCTGTACTTGGTCTCCCGGAATCCTGCTATAGTCAGAGATCAATAAAGAAGGGAGACCACGTGTGGCTGTGTTTACTGTTCACTGGCTGGAAGTCCACTGCGTATCTTCACGTACCACTGTCTCTTAAGCCCGATAAAACCCTGGCGTGGTCAGTGTTCTCCCTGTTATATATATAGATGGATAAGCTTAGGCCCAGAGAGGTGAGGTCTTGCCGGAGGGCATACAATAGGGAGGGTAGATGTGGGACCTTAAACTTCTGAGGTCCTTTCTTTTCTCCATCAAAATGCTTAAGAGGGGGGAACTCTTCCTTCCTTCCTTCCTTCCTTCCTTCCTTCCTTCCTTCCTTCCTTCCTTCCTTCCTTCCTTCCTTCCTCCCTCCCTCCCTCCCTCCCTCCCTCCCTCCCCTTTTCCTGACACTACCTGGAAAATTCAAAAGCTGGGCAAGAGAGGCCTGGCTATGGTGTCTGAGGAAGTTCCTTATGCTCAGCTTCTGTCTTTTACCCTGGCCCCTTGTGTGTAGGACAAGGGGGAGAGGTGACCTTCCCAGTAACCAGCAGGGGCCTCTTAGTTAATAGCTACCATGTTCTCAATACATCTTTGCTAACCAGTTGGAATAGGGGTGGTGGTCTCCTCACAAGTGGAGAAGACAACACATCCTGAAGTCTGGGAATCACTGAAGCTTGGAGGGCCGACAAAGAGGCATCCCCAAAACATAACACTCGCTCTTTCCCATAGGCCATGGCAGGGTGCAGTTCCCCCCTTTGTCCAGCAGATGGTGCTCACAGCAAAGTTACAGTTGGACCAGCCTCACAGCTCTGGGTTTCACAGCTGTTGGGCAGCCCTGCCAGGTGGTGATATCTTCTTCAACAGGAAAAGAGAACCTAGGGTCATTCTTTCTTTTTGGTACCTTGTAAGTTAGTCCTTCCATCTATCTGACTCCCATCTCCCTTCCTGCAGCAAGTAAGGACAGGGTTGGAGAAAAACCCTCTTTTCAAGTCTGCGTAGCCTCCCTATTTTTTCTCTTCCAGAGGCAGCTGGGCAGAAGGGCAGGGGGCTGTAGAGAGGGCAGACAAGAAGGGAGGGAGAAATGTTTCTCCAAGTCGGGAAAGAAGGAAAATGCCAAGGACCTAACACCAAATTTATGACTTTTTAAAAACAAGAGATTTCCCCCCAAAAGTGGAGAAATAAGAAACAAATCCAGTGTCCACACACTCCCAACTGCAGTCTTGAATCCGGGACATCCCCTTCACTCTCAGACCTGTTGTGGGAAAGGAGACAGAAAGTGAGGGTGAGTGAGAGGCCAGTGGGCCTGTTGTCCCCTCCCCTGCTGGTCTGCCCAATGAGCTTGTTAGTCAAGCATCTAACTTCTGTTGTCTGACACCAGTTCCTACCACTTGTCCAGTCTACACAGGGGAGGGAAGATTGTAAAAATCAAAGCTCATAAGGTTATTTTATCAATGCTTCCATTACAGGCAGGACCATAGCTCACTCTGCCTGGACAGGTGAGGATTCCTGTGGGTTACAAATGCCCTTTATCAGAAAATCCCTGGTCTATTTCTATCACCTATTCCAGGAGCCAGAAGTCCTAACAGAGTCTAACCTCAGTCCCTCCTGCTGCAGCTTCCCTGTTTTACATCCTCTTGCAACAGAGAAGGGCTCTCCAGTGATCAAGGCTGGTACTTTGTTCCCCTTTCCCTGACTCCAGATCTTAGCCCTTGGCTTCATCCACACGGCCTGCTCTCCAGCAGACCTGCTGTGCAGCCCTGGGGGCTTACCGAGTTGGCTCCCTGGGAATCCAATGGTGGTATATGGGTTGAAGGTTCCTCTGTGCTGGGTTTCTTGCTGTCCCTCTTCTGAGTTTTTGGGGTGGATTCTGCAGGCTCTAAGGAGGGAAAACGGGGGGTGGGAGGGAGAGGGGGCATCCATGAAGGCTTGTAGAGAGGGCAGTGCATCTGCTCACCCCATCCCATTCTCCAGTGACCCCTGAGAGGAGCCAAGACAAAGCTGGGGCAATTGGGCAAGACTGACAGGGTTTTTTCTGATCACAATTCCTACTCTATGTTTTTTAATTTATCTGTAATCAGAAATAGAAAAAAAACCCTCAAAAAAATTAAAATTTGGGTACAATCTCAACATGCGGCTAAATCTAACCTGAACTGATAGGAAGCTATTTATAGTCTATTTATCCCACTTAGTGGGACAATTCATTTCACTGTAGAAATATTAATGTGTTTGATTACAGGGTGCTCTGCCGGGGGCATGATGTAATATACATTATACAAACTGTATCATTTTTATAAAATTGGAAAAAATTCTGACTTCTGGAATAATTGGGATAAGGGACTATGAATGTGTATTAACAGTATCCCAACGGTTTCCATTTATTACATGCTTTGTATGTGTCAGCTACTGCGCAGTCTCATTTAATTTTCACAAACAACCCAGTGAAATGGGCACCGTCATTATCATTTTATAGGGTGAGGTTCGGTAAGTTGCTCAAGGCCTCTGGGCTGGGAAAGGGGCAGAGTGGGGCTTCTAGCCTGTGAGTGCTGTTTCTGTCAGGATAGGCTGCCCTCTACAGCCATATTGGGGCCGGGGGGGGGGGGCGGGGGCTCTGAAGTACAGCTGGGAGGGCTTGGGGTCATTCAGTAAGGAAAGGTGAAGAGATGCAAATATATGCAATCCATGCAGATATATCCATATTTTGAAGACAGTTCCTGGCTATTGCTAGACCCCTCCTCACAATAGTAAGGCTTGGCTTCTCTTGGGCTGGTCTCTGCCCAGCCTGAACATACTTTGTGCTTTCTCAGAGGCGCCCAGCCTGGACTCTGCTTCTGTGTCTGTGATCCCAGATGGGCAGGTCTCCTGGGTCCCTGTGCTCTCAGCGGCTCCCTCAGGCTCTTCTTCCTGCTGCTGTTGCCCCAGGTGATGTTCAACCATCATCTGGAGCTCTGGGGGCACAGAGAAAGGGAGGGAACCGTGGACATGGTTGCCCAGAGCCTCCTCTGTGGACCCTCAACCTCCACAGACCCAGCAAATGGCCATCACACTCTGCCAGTGTGGTTTGACTTTCCCATCCCCCGAGACTTGAACAAGGAGGGACATTTGCTAGGCAATTAGGAGGGACTAAAGCTAGACAGTAAAACATTTCCTTCAAAGGTAAAAAAAAAAAGGTGTAGGGAAGAGCCTTTTAGAACAAAAGATCATCCTAACTTGCTGGGATACTTGGTCTCCCTTGGGGACAGGAGAAAAGACTCAAGTTAGAGTCAAGAAATATTTGAAATCAAAACAGCATGGTGCTGGCATAAAAGCAGACACACAGACCGATGTAACAAAATAGCCCAGAAATAAACCCCCATCTATACGGCCAAATAATAGGACAAAGGAGGCAAGAACATACAGTGGGGAAAGACAGTTTATTTAACAAATGGTGTTGGGAAAACTGTACAGACATATGTAAAATAAAAGGACACTAGACTACCTTCTTACACCACACACAAGAATAAACTCAAAATGGATTTCAGGCTTAAATGTAAGACCCCAAACCATAAAACTAGAAGACAACAAAGGCAGTAAATTCCTTGACAATGTTCTCGGAAATATTTTTTTCTGATAATATTTCCTTGGACAAGAGAAACAAAAGAAAAAATAAACAAATGGGAGTACATTAAACTAAAAACTTTTTCTACAGCAAAGGAAAACATCAACAGAATGAAAAGACAACCTACTGGATAGAGGAAGATATTCACCAATAATACATCCAATAAGGGGTTAATATCCAAAACTTACAAAGAGCCCATACAACTAAACACCATCCCCCAACAATCCAATTAAGAAATGGGCAGAAGACCTGAGTACACACTTCTCCAAAGAGGACATGCAGATGGCCAGTAGACATAAGAAAAGATGCTGAATGTCACTAATTATCAGAGAAATGTAAATTAAGACCACAATAAGGTATCCCTTCACACCTGTCAGAATGGCTATCATCAATAAATCAACAGTGAGTGTTGGCAAGGATGTGGATAAAAGGGAATCTTTGTGCACTGTTGGTGGGAATGCAAATTGGTGTAGCCACTGTGGGAAATGGTATGGAAGGTCCTCAAAAAATTAAAAATGAAACTGGTTTGTGACCCAGAGATTTCACTTCTGGATATTTATCTGAAGAAATCCAAAACGCTAATTTGAAAAGATATACGTACCCCTTTCTTCATTGCAGCATTATTTACAATAGCCAAGATATGGAAGTAACTTAAGTGCCCAGTAGTAGATGAGTGGATAAAGAAGATGTGGTACAAATACAAAATGGAATATTGCTTGGCCATAAAAAAGTGAAATCTTACCATCTGTGACAACACGGAAGGACCGAAGGTCCTTGCTAAGTGAGACAAGTCAGACAGATAAAGACAAATAGCACATGATTTCACTTATATGCAGAATCTAAAGGACCAAACAAACAAACAAACAAAATAGAAACAGACTTATAGAGAACACACCGATGGTTGCCGGATGGGAGGGAGTTTGAGGGATGGGCGAAAAAGGTGAAGAGATCAAGGAGTACAAATTGGTAGTTACAAAACAGTCACGAAGATGTACAGTACAGCATAGGGAATATAGTCAATAACACTGTGATAACTATGTATGGCGCCCGGGGGTAGTGGACTTATTGAGGAGGTCACTTTGTAAATTATATAAATGTTTAACTACCATGCTGTACACCTGGAACCAATATAAAATAATATTGCATGTCAACTGTAATTGAAAAGAAATTCTGAATACTTTTTATGTGCTACGCACTATAATGGGTGAGTTCATATATGTTCTTTAACTTAACTGCCATAGTGGGGTGGTATTTGGGGCTCCGTAGGTTAAGCAGGCTCCCCGCTCCCCAAGGCTGCCCAGCCAGTCGGGAGGCAGAGCTGGAATCCAGCTCCAGTTTGTCCAGCAACAACCCCACTATAATACAGGCAGACGACGACTTCCCAAGGGTTCCTTCCACAGGGGACATTAGGTCAAATGCTTAACCTCAGGCATAGAGGGGAAGAGATGGGAAGGATCTTACAAACCTTTCATTGTGGGAGTGGTCCTCGTCACCTTCTTCCGTTGCCGTGGAGACATGGCCAAAGTGGACTGTGAAGGACAGAACACCGGTGGGTGCCAGTCCTCTCACCTGCCTCCTCTGCCTTGCCATGCTTTTGGATTGTAATTGGGGGTAGGCATGGACTTTGTAAAGTAGAGGAAGAAAACTCCTGCTTCTCCAACCCCCTTACAATGGTGAGCAAGGAGACTGAGTGTGGGGTATGTTGGGAGAAATGTGTATGTGTGTCCACTCATGCATGTTTGGGGGTGCAGGGAAGAGGGAGTCAAAGGTTCTGCAGATGGAGGGCTCTGAGGACTAATCCCCCAAGGAGTCTGTGGATTCCCTGGGCTGGGCTGAGTGGGAGGGGCCAGCTCACCTTGAGTAGGGGGTTGGGGATCCGGTCTTCATCTATCTCTGAAGGGAACAAGGAAAAAGTGATGAGGATAGGCTACCCAGGGGGTCCCCACAGAGCTGACTTCCAAGGGGAGGAGTCTCTGCAGTCAGCTCCTTCCTGACTGTCCCTCACATCTGCCTCTAGGAAGTTGGCCCTGGTGGCTGCCCCAGACCTACTTTTTCTGGCTTCCTCCTGTTCTCCTGGCTGGCTTTACCCCTGCATCTAATTCTGTCCTTGACTCTGCAGGTGTATCTGTGTCTACATGCTTGCCTCAGACCTGAAGGTCCTAGGATCTGTGATCCCTTTGCACTTCCCTCTGAAGTATTTGTATCCCTTTCTCCTTCCATCCGTTCTCCCAACCCAGGTCCAGCACTAAACCCTTCAAGGAAGGAACATTGCAAAAACAATAGCAAATTTATCCTGTGCAGGAGCCAGGAATGTACAATCGTTTTCAGTAGTTGGAGGAAAGCTGGAGATGCAGGCATCCTGAACTCCCATGTAGCTTATCAGCACGACCACCTCGCTTCCACTCTCCGGTCAAGCTCCCCATGACATTCTCTGAGACCTTGGTCCTCCCCAGACCTTGATGGGGACACTGGTGACCAGAATGCCAGCTGCTCCCTGAGCTTTTTCTAACCTTCCCATCCCCCTCTGGGGGCTGTGAAGATAGCTGATGGAGGCGGTCCTTCTCCCCACAGCTGTCACTGCCTCTGGGGGTGGGGGCAGCAGCATCTGGGAGAAACCTGGAGGGCTGTTGCAAAGCAACCAGCACTCACTTGACCACCCCAATTCCTGGGGGGCTTAGCAACTGGGTGGTCTTCCTCCCCTTCCCAGCACTGCTCATCTCCCCAGAGCAAAGGAAATCCTCCTGCTAATCCAGCCACTACTTTTCTGCCCCCAGGGTTGAAGAGATCTCCGACCTCTTAGAAACGTGCTTCTTGCCCTGGCTGGCATAGCTCAGTGGATTGAGCGCGGGCTGTGAACCAAAGTGTTGCAGGTTTGATATCCAGTCAGGGTACATTCCTGGGTTGCAGGCCATGACCCCCAGCAACCACACACTGATGTCTCTCTCTCTCTCTCTCTCTCCCTCCCTTCCCTTTCTAAGAATAACTAAATATTTAAAAAAAAGACAAAAAAAGAAATGCACTTCTTCTACCTGGCGCACCTTTTCTCACCAGACCCAGCTGTCCTCAGCAGCCCCCACTCCCCTCAGTGAGCCATCCCAAAGGTTACCTGGGGATGACTGGTCACTGGTCAGCACGAGGGTGGCAGGGGTGGGGCGACGCCTCCGAATCTGAGGAAAGAGGTCAAGTACATGTGGAAGCATCAAAGCCCCACTAACACCACTCAGCAGTATAATCCAGGTCAGCCAGTTACACTTCAAAAAATGTCATGTTACACTGAACCTGCTATCCCAGGGTGGGCCTTCGTGAGCCCATCCCTCTCTGCTGGGGACCCAAAAGCCTTCCCCCACTTTCTGCACCCCTGCCCCCTTTCTGTCTCTGCATCTCCCCCCAGTCCTGGCCCCAGGTCTCCATCTCAGCAGCTATATCTGCTCCAGCACATCGATCTCTGGCCCGCTGTCCTTCCGTCCATCCTGGATCAATGGTCAGAAATAAACTGAGGGCAAAAGCACAAGGCTCTTCCCTCAGTCTCCCAGCCCACCCCCGAAACAGACATTAACCCTTGGTGGGCAAGCACCTGCAGAGCACCCCTGCATCCTCCACGCAGCCTGGGAAGTCAGCACAGAGGCTGTAGGTCTAAATGTTCATTCCCCTGGCCTGTGCCCCTCGCGCTGTAATGTCCTTTCTAACCTTAGACACATTGCCTTTCTGATTCGTCAGAAATGGTCTGTGGAAATCCTTGTCATGGTAAATGTAAATGAGCTGGAGCCTGGTCAGGGCCTGAGACTAAGCCGAAAAATCTTATCCTGGGCTCTGGCTCCCTTTCTAAGAAATTAACATATGAGAGCTACTTGCTGGGCTTCTGAGCCCCATTCCTGTTGCTGTTCTTTTGTCATGCTGCCAATAAAGTTGATTGTTGTTGAAGTTGGTCCAAGGACTCTTGGGACATATAGTTTTTGCTCTTTATTTGGAGGGTTTAGGGACTTGGAAGTAAGGGGAAGGTGGGGTTGGAGTCTCAGCAGCTCCCTCCAGGGCAGCAGAAGGGAGGGAAGGCTAAAGGGACTGCGAAA
Organism: Phyllostomus discolor; assembly: GCF_004126475.2. Taxonomy (NCBI): domain Eukaryota; kingdom Metazoa; phylum Chordata; class Mammalia; order Chiroptera; family Phyllostomidae; genus Phyllostomus; species Phyllostomus discolor. The sequence goes on along the minus strand of NC_040904.2, from coordinate 162,613,417 downwards.
GGGGCTGCAATTATCCAGGGCTGAGAGGGGTAAGGGGAGAATGCTGAATGATCAAATTCCTATCTTTGTGTATCCATTTAGTATCATTATCACAGGGAGTGAGGGTGGTAAGATGCCTGCCCTTCTCTATGCCCAGGAAATGGGTACCAGCCATAGCCAGAGGGGTTCAGTCAGAGCAGGATTCTCCGCAAAGAACGGGCTGCATAGGGTGGGGGTTTGTTAAGGTAGGGCAGTACATTCTCAGGAGAATCCAGTGACATCTGGTTTTGGTGACATTATCAAGGTCCCTGGCACTAACAGTCTTGTGTATGTGTGCACACGTATACACATACACTGCACAAACACTAGCTGTGTCTGTCTCTGGCTATTCCTGGTGCAAATGTGCCAGGCATGTGTGCTTCAGGTATGTGGGTGGGGGCCATCCTTCCCCTAGGAGGAAACTCCTCCTTTCTGTTTCTCTCCTTCCCTGGGGTGGGGGCTGGCTGTGGAAGAGACAGGGAGAGGGTGGGGTACAGATTAGTGGGAGTTGGGAGCCTGAGAAGGAGACTCTAAGTGTGACAGAAAGGGCCTTTGAAAGGACAGTGGGGCTCTGTGATCTTGCCCAGGTCCCTTCCTTAGCCAATCTCCTAGGCTTGGACAAGATTTCTAAGCACTCAGTGTCCTTGAGAATTGTGAGGGAACAAAGTAAGACTTCCCAAAGCACTGCCCAGGCACCTGAACTACTAGGAAACCAGTAGATGCTCTCTTTTCTTTCTTGCACTTATCCCAAGTCCTAGCTCTTAAGGACACCTGGTGCCTTTGCCTCTGATTTATTTCCAAACCAATCATGCCAAGGACCTGGTAGTTGTGACCCCCACCCCCTGACACTCCATGCTCTCCCCATCAGATCTTCTGGCCGGTTTTTGCCCTCTCATGTCAGTCTGGGTTATTAGCTCTTGCCAAACCTGGAGTTTTTTGCCTGCACACTTGGGTAACACAGCAGGAGGGGCTGAGGTTAGACTGCAGGTAAAATTTCAGGCTTGGTAGATGATTTCTGAAGATTAGAGAAAAGCAGGCTCAAGTCCCAGCTCTCTTTGTCCCTCTGGCTCCTTAGCACTGCCTCATCCCTCTCCTCTGCCCCCGGACCCTGAACCAGCTGCCCTCCCCCAACAGGCACCTACACCTGCCTCCGCTAACACCAAACAGATGCAGGTGTCAGGTAGTGAGACCTGTTTGTGCCAATGGAAGGCAGTTCTGCTTGAAACCTCATCCCTAACCCCCACAGCCCACACTCTTGGGCCATTTTCCTGGGTCTGAGGTGACCTTTGCCAGTCCCCTGCCTGCAGGGATAGTGGCCTTTCTCCTGGGCCCAGGGACCACTCCCCATGCTCCTTATTCTCCACTCTCCTCATCCTCAGGGGCTCGGAAGTCTCACCACGATCCCTCTACTGTCCCACTTCACAGGTCTGGAGATGTGGTTCCCCCAGGCCAGGGAGAGGATGGAGAGGCAGGTACCTAACCCCTACCCACATTCAAAGCTGAAGTTACAGGGAGAGAGAGTGTACACCTTCCCATCTAGACCTTATTCTACCAAACAGTTGGATCAACAGAAAGAACATTGTCTCAGCCCATGCTGAGAGGCCACAGTGTTTTTTCAGGTGGGGAGGCCCAGCAGAGCCCTGGCAGCCAGCTGGGGGAAGTGAAGAACTGACCTTGTGGGCACGGGTATTCTTTAGGAAGAGGGATATCTAGGCAGAGCGAGGGAGATCACAAAGGAGATGGGGAAACCAGCAAATATTTGGCAAACAGGCTGTAGTAGTGACCAAGGTGGTCGCCCTCTCCACTCATGCTCACTCTCCCTGAGACACACACTTGCTCACACACTCGCACACGCGGCTGCCGCCTCTGCCAGGCTGCTCTGAGCTAAAAATAGTCCAGGCTAGGAGGCTGGGCCCCGGCCCTGGACTCCCACCCCTTGAGCCAAGGCCAGCACAGGGCTTCTCCCCTGCCGATTGCTCAACTTGAACCCCAGCCCCTTACAGCCCCTGCCTGTGCCTTCCCAGTGCCATCCTCTTTATGCCACCCCCACTCCCTGCTCCAAAAGGCAGTAGTTGGGAGAAAGGATCCACGTGTCCAGACTTGCAGAAAGGGGAGCCTCAGCCTGCAGACTGGCCGGACCACCTCCCCTCCCAAAGCCCCAGCCCTCGCAGTTCCCCAGCCCCTGCCTGTCCTCACTCTCAGGGATCCTGCAGGGTCGTCCCTGGTTAGGAAAGGCCCAGGAGGCGATTTCTCTTCTTTCCACTGCTACTGCACCAGGCTCCCTCCATTTCCTGCCCTCTCCGCTCACCCCTCCCGCGCTGCTGCGAGTACCCTTCAGCTCCCCCGCGGAGCGCCGAAACTCTGCCGGGGATGACTGGGTGGAGGATGCAGGAGTGGCGGAGGAGGGAGGGGTCGTGTCCTTAGGCAGCCCCTTCCCCCGGGGCTGGGGAGGCAGGGAGCGACTCTCGAGGGGACGAGCTTCGAGTGGAGGCGCTCGTCCTTCCGTCGGTCTCGAAGAAGCACAGATAGGGACATGTGGCTCCGACGGTGGGGGAGGGAATGGCAGACCCCCAGACTGGGCGCGTCCGCCCTCAGTGGCGCACTGCTAGGGGAGGACTAAGCGGGGATCTCGGATCCTACAGTCCAGGGACCCCTCCTCCTCAGCTGGGCGAGTCACCCGGCGCCCCTCCCTGCTCCGCACCTGCTCCGCCGCCTCCGGGTCAAGGTGCGGCTCCAGCAGCGGGACCGTGAACTGGATCTTCCGGGGGCTGTTGTCCGGCTCCATAGCTGGGCGGCGGCCGCTGGCCCGCGCTGCAGCGGGCGGGAAGGCGGCGGGACTCGGGGCTGGGGCGGCCGCGCTGCCTCTCCGCTCCGCTCCGTTCGGTCCCCGGCCCCAGCCCGGCGCGCTGAGCTCGCGGCTCACCGCTCCGCGCTCCCAGCTCGCGGCCCCCGGGACTCTGCGGCCGCCTATTGGCTCCCCACCCGCCCCTCAGGCCCCCCTCCCTCCCCCAGCCCTGAGCCTTAACCCCGTCGTGGCTGCGCCGCTGGCTGCCGGGGTCTCCACCCCGCGGGCGGGCGATCGGGGTGTGGCCGGTGCCAGTCCCGGTGGACAGCTCCGTGGGCATGCAGGTGTCCTCGGAGCTCTGGGCAGGGAGGGGTGTGGGGGCGGCTACCAAGAACTTCTCCAAGCCCGGGCAGGTTTTAGGGGCTGGGCGTGTGGAGGGGCACTGCGAGAAGGGAGGCAACAAACGCGAAAGGAAGATTTCATTTATGATGTTAAAGGGGGTTGTCTCATAAAGAAAAGAAGGAAAGGGGATTTAGGCATGCAGCAGGAAGGATTAAGGCTAGACAGGGAGAAGGACTTTTCCTTAGGAAGAACACACTAGAGCGGAGATGGCAACCTGGAGGGGATCGGCGAGGTCTGGGCACCAGACCGGTGTTCCCTGGGAGGCAGGGAGGGGAACTGGAGGCCTTAGAGGGACTCCTGAGGCCGGGGCCTCTTCTTAAAGTGTTGCCGGTGGTGGGTGGAGGACTCAGAGAGAGAGGACCATCTGGGACTCAGCAGAAGGCGTAATGGGAATGGCAAGCCAATAATGCTTGTGAAATAGATTTCTTTTTCTGCTTGCTAAATTATGGGATGGGAAATCAGGTGAAAGGCCTGCAGGAAGAGGATGCTGGGGAATGAAGAGAAAAAATCCTTCGCTGGGGTGGCTTGTTTTTACAGATGGCCTGGGTTTCCAAAGTCACTACTGGCAGAATAATGAAATGATCTACTGTAACTGCAGGAATGGAAGTTAGACTGCGAGAAGAACTTACTGGTTTGGTGTAGGACCAAGATGTCAATCAATACTAGAGAGTAAAGGAGATAGAATATTCATAGGAGCTGCAGGCACTATGGCAGGGGCTGGGGGGCCACTGGATAGGTAGAGAGGAGCTGGGGCCCTGGGGAGGGGCAGGCTGGACATTCTAGGGTGAAGAGGACTGGGGGTGGAGGGGACAGGGACAGGGAGTTCTGAGGGAGGGGCCCAGTAGGGACCAGAGCCAGAGATCTATTTCTTTTGCTTTAAACCAAGCACCTGGAAAGTTCCATACGGCTCAGTGCCTGCTTCTCTGGGGACCCTATGGCCATCCTCTCCTGCAAAGGGTCAGCCTCAACCCTCAGTTACCTCCTCTCCCAGGCAGCCCTTCCTTGGCCTGGATTTCACATGGTCCCTTCCCCTGTTACCTCCCAAAATAACCTCCTCTGCTCTGCCCCCACCAGCCATATCACTTTACACATGCCAGGCCCATCTCAGTTTTCTCAGGGCAATGCTGGGACCCATGGGGGCCAGCCAGACCTCCGCCTGCTGTAAACTGGCCCTGTTCCGCTGTCATTTGGACTCCGGGGTCCCCTACACCCAGGCTGTATTTGCAGGGTTCCCTTGCTCTCTCTTCGATGTGGCAGGGCCAGTCTGGGAAACAGCTGATCGGAGCTCTTAGTCCCTGTTCAGGTCATTTGCTACCCACCCCGTAGATGTGACAGCAAAGGGAAGGGTGCGAGGGCCAGATGCCAAGAGAAGGATGGGGTGGGGGATACCTGGGCCCAATAGGGCCCAGGTGTTTGCTCTGGCTCCTCCACTCACCCACCTCCTAAACATACACACACACAGCAGGGTCCAAAGTGCCCTTTAAATAGCTGACTTGTCTCTCCCCCACCCCTTTCCATCAGGACCCTGGAGCCTGAAGCCAGAATTCCCACGCCCCCATCTCTGGGGCCTTAGACTCTCCTTACTGAGCCTTGATTTCCTCATTTGTGCAATGGGCAGAAGAGTCCCTACCTGATGGGGTTGAGTGTCGTATAAGGTAAGGTATCTGGCACAAAGAGCCCTCAGTGAATGGATAAGTACTGTTTTCCTTGTCTTGTTATCTCCTCAAAGGACAGCAGAGTTAGGAGAATGACCTCACCAGTCTCTCTAAGACCTTCTACCTCCACCCCCTCACCCACTGCTGTCATCCAGTTTGCCTAGGCCTCTTTCACAGTCCCCCTTTTCCTCTCAAATTCCATCTGGTCATGGAAATTCCCCCCAAAGTCTCACACCACTCTTGATGTTGCTTTCTCAAGCCCTGGAGTGTCAGGTCCTCTGACCCAAAAGCTGTAGGTCAGAAGAGGGGTCCAGAGAGCTCAAGCCTTGGAGAAATGGCTAGTAGGGTCCTGCACAAAAAGAGGGGTCCTGGGAGCAGCTGGTGTGGGGGTGGAAGCAGAGGAGGAGAGAGCAAGAGAGAGGGAGGAGAGACAGCTCCTGGTGCTGGCTTCTGGAGGAGGCTGGGGGTGGGTGGCGAAGCGTTTATGGGTAGCGGGGAGGTGGCGTAGGACTGGCTTGCAGCCTTTGGTGCCGGGGTCTCCATGTGAGCTGTCATGTGAAGGTGTGAGGGCGACGTTTTGACTTTTTTTATGCCCAGAGCTGGGTGAGTGATTGAGCATCTGTTGGGCTTGTGGGTGGAAAAAGGTGTGGGTGGCTCACCGACAGGGCTGGGGGGTGGCGGAGCCATTCCTAGACCAAGTGAGAATTGGAGCCCACCCGTCCCAGTCCCCTCCCGGAGCTTGCACGTGTCTGTGCAAAGTGTGCGCATGAGTGCAGGGGCAGTCACAGCCCCTGCTGGAGGAGCAGTAGCTGTTCCACATGGCACACTTCTGGGTCGATGAAATATTTAAGGTTACAGAAATGTGACTTTGTGATGCAGTCACTTAAGGGCTCCCACCTGCCTCTACTCTGGGAGCTGGACTCTGGGTTAATAGGCTGCTCTTTGTTGCTCTCAGCACTTTCTGCTTTTGTTTATCTATCCTCTTCACCCCCACGAACCTTCTCGTGGCTTCTCTTGCACTGTCACTAATCTTTACAGCTGACCAGGAAGGAGGGCAGGTGGTATGATCTTTGTTTTGCTTTTCAAGGGCAGAGTCCTGTAGAGAGGTGATGCTGGGCTGGGCTGCCTGGCCTGGGATTTGGGAGCAGAGTTCAATTTCTCCCTCTGCTACTCACTGTCTGGGCCCCTCTGAGGTAATCATTCCCTCTCATCCTGGACGCACACACACTGGTCTCAGTTTCCTCATCTGTAAAAAGAGGGGAGCAGGTGACTGCATAGGTTTCTTCCTGTTCTAATATATTGTCATTCTGAGGTGGGGTGCTCCAGCGACATAGGCAGGAAGTCTGAGAACCCCAGGGGACTGGGCCCTTACCTGTACCTTTGCATTTCTGCCTGCCTGGCCCACATGGCAGGGGTAAACTCCTGCTTGTTGACTAAAACACGCACACACACTTTTCTGCATACACAGCTACAAGGAGGTGAGGCTGAAGACTGATCTTATATACCCAGAGGAGCAGTGCCCCATCCACACAGTCCCCCTGCGGAGCCATATGCTCATGCCGGTTTGCTGCAGTGTACTCAACATTCCTGGAAACTCTTTTAGAGTCATTGCAGAGCTTGTGGCATTTGCTCTGAGAGCCCTCCCTCATGGGGAAGTGAAACTTTGTCCTTCAGAGTGGCTTGGTTCTTCTGGAAATGAGCGAGAGTCAGTAGGGGTCATGCTGAGTGACGAAGGAAGGAGGCCAGGTGAGGAGTGGAACTTGATCTGGAACACAGGTATGGGAGGTGTGGGTGCCCTGCAGTGAGGGTCTGTGTCCCCTGGGGCTCCGAAGCCCATCTAGAAGTTCTCTGCAAGAGAAGTTTCCAGAACATCTTATGAGACCCGGCAGCACCATTAGAGTAGGTGTGTGGCCTCTCAGGGGCTGACTTTGAAGGCCCAGCTTCCTCCAGCTGCCTATGGCCTGGTTTGCCTGTGAAAAAACCCATCGTGGCAATCCTGCCAGGCTTGGGTGCACACCCCCCTGCATCTGGTGCTCTAGGGAATGGGTCCAGAGCTGGTGATTCAAACAGGGGGAATGCTCATTTCCAAAGTGCTTCGCCCCTGTCTGAACCATAAACTGGTAGAGGTGGAAGAGACGTAAAAATAGACCAATCCGTCCCCTTCAAGAGGGGAAACTGAGTGGAAGAGAGAGAAAGCAGCTCTCCCAAGGACTGGAACTTATGTTAACACTTTCCCACCAGATTTGGTGGCTAAGGCGGGAGCAATGGCTGAACTGAAGCAGAGGCATGGACCAGATGGCCTCTTGAGATGCATTTTTAACCCTATGATTGTCACTGGTCTAGGACACCCAATCCCTAGCAGCCTCTAGTTAGCTGCTTCCACCTCCAAGTCTTTAAGAGGTTGAATTTATTCTTCCACCCAGTACTTGTGGGGCAGTCACATGTGCCAGGCATTAGGTTAAGCACTGGGGATACAGTGGAGCACAAAACAGGTACAGTCTCTGTCCACTAGCATCTTCTAGCCTCGAAGGGGTCAGTGTGGAGTGGGATGATTAAGTAATTATAAATGATGACTAAGTAGTTATAAATTATTTAAAAAGTAGAAGTACTATAAGAATAAGGCACATCAAAGCAGGAGGAAGAAAGGGCCTCTGACAGGTTGGATGCACACCGCCCCTCTCCTCCAGCTCCTTCCAGGAGGGTGACTAAATACCCAGCCTCTGGAACGGTCTGCCTGGCTTCAAATCCCAACTCTGCAACTAAGTAGCTCTGTGACCTTGGGGATGACACTTAACCTCTCTGAGCCCCAGATTCCTCACCTGTAAATGACAGGCATGTCTATCGTTACAGTGAGGGTTGGGATGAGGTAATGTCCATAAAGAACCCAGCTCAGTGCCTAGCACCCATTCAACACTTGAAGAACAGACATTAATAGGGAGGAATTCATCTTAGCAAATGTTTCTTTTGACTGGAAAAATCAGAGATGAAGAAATGGGTATTTCAAAGCTTTCAGAGTTGGGGGCAGACACCCCTGCCCCTTCTCAGCCAGTTTCTGCTCCTCCCCACCCTTGTCTGAGCAGCTGTTCTCCATGTCCAGCTGTATCCTCATCAGCATGGATGATCACCCTGCCCTGCTAATTAACACCCGCACTGTTAATGATTAAATCTAATGACTTTGACTTGGGGGTGGGATGGAAAATTCCCCAGCCACAGGACGAGATGAGGGTAGGTTACCAGGAGTAGGAGCAAAGGGCCCCCTGGGCTCTGGACGTGCTGTTGATGGAAGGCAGCTGGGAGCAGATGCCGGGTTTTCTCCCCAGGCTGCTCAGCAGGGGAGTGGGCGTGGAGGGGGGGGCACCCTCCTCCCAGGCTTGGCAGAGGGCGCTGGGCCCCAGCCCAAACCGTGGCATTCCTCTTGCCGGGGGTCAGCCATTGACTGCTGCTGGGGCTGGAAGGGCCGGAGTGAGAAGGTGTATCAGTTCCCTCAGGCTGCTGTAACAAAGTGTTTTGACTGGGTGGCTTCAATAACAGGAATTTATTCTCTCCTGGGCACCTTCCTGGCCCCCCAGAGCTTTGCTGTCTCTCGCAGTTCTGAAGGCTAAGAGTCTGAGGTTAAGGTGTCAGCAGGGCTGTGCTCCTTCTGAAGGCTCTAGGGAGGGAACCTGCCTTGCCGCTCTCGGCCCCTGGCGGTCCCCGGTGGCCCCCAGTGTTCTCGGTTTGTGGCTATGTAACTCCGGTCTCTGCCTCTGTCTTCGCAGGTGTCCTTTCCTCTTCTGATAGATGTCTGCCATCGGATTTAGGACCCACCCTAAATCCAGGATAATTTCAGCTCAAGATGCTTAATTAATTACATTGACAAAGACCCTATTTCCAAATAAGGTCACGTTTTGAGATCCTGGGTGGACATGAATTGTTTGGAGAGACTTCTGGACCCACTGCAGACAGTGAGAGTGCCTGAGGGGCTGGGAGAGGGTGAGCACCGGAGCTGGCGCTGAGGCCAGGGGCATGCCTCCCCTCCCCCAAGAAGTGGAGGCAGTGCTCAGGACCCTGGGTGGGCGGGACGGGGTCTCCAGAGGCCTCTAAACAGGGGCTACTGATGGTAAAGAGAGGAAGGAATGGGACCAAGGATGTTCTAGCTTGGGGGAAAGAAAGCTGAGGGAACTTAGAAGGGGATATCCTGGGTCCTTATAATTTATTTAGTTCTGTTGGAGGGGAAAGTGTAGCCTGCATTATATTATATATTGCACCTATTATTGTATATGTTTTATATTGTATATTATATACTATATGACAACCACAATTTGCCATAGAATAAAAAATTAAGTTGTATTTTGGTTACATGACAACTTGGTGTTATGAGACAATCCTTTATACTTTATTGGGCCAGAGGTCACAGGTAATTTTTTTCTCTTGCTTCTGGGTGAAAACCCAGGAAAACCTTTTAACTATTTTGCTCACTCTCAGATGAGACACCGACTCAACTCAGCGATTAGAATGACCAGGCCAATACATGAATCGAAACAAACTATTCAATGCCACTGTCCACAGCCTGTGGGCTCCTGCTGCAGTTGGAGCCGTGGGAAGGGGCAGCGTAGTGCTCTCCCTCCCCCGCCCCCCCCTCCCCAGCCCTAACTGTCACCCACTCCCCTTAGATGCTGCTTCTGGGTGAGGTATGTTGGCAGGGAGGTTGACTGGGTGGTGTAGAGCAGACCGGAGGCGTTGGTGAGTTTTGACATCAGCTGGCTCACAGCCTCCTCCTCCCTCAACTAGCAGTATCCTCCTTCCTTCCTCTCTGATGTCCTCTGGTGACCACTCTCTCCCGGGCCCATTCCTGGCCCCTCAGGGCTTTGCTGTCAGCCCGTTCACCTGTTTCTTTGTCCCAGAAACCCGAGCCTTCTCCTCCAGCTGCTGGGATCCCTTGGTCCCTTGAGATAGTCCCACTGGACAACACCCAAGATGGATGCATGGGGATATACTTGTTTCTCTCCCAGGACATAGAGCTAGTTCTTTTGTTGCCAGGCAAGCGCTGGCAGCCCAGGGCGTTCCAGAGTCCCAGCTCTGCCAGCCTGCCCACACAGCCCTTCCTTGGTCCTCCTCCCTCCTTCTAAACTTAGGGTGGCACACAGGCACCAGACCACTCTGCCCCTGGCCCATGCAAGCTTTCAGTAAGTTTGCTATAAGAGGGTAGGTAGGGCCCTCTCCCCTTTCTTGGGAGAAAGGGGATGGGGCTCACAGCACAGCTGTATCCATACATTTCCTCCTTATAAAATCTTCCTTCTCTCCATACTATGCTGCCTTTTTATATCCTCAATCTGGCTGAGGGGGTTAGAAACTAGTTCTTAAAAATTTCCTTTGAAATGCTTCATAGGATGATTTGACACCTTATTTTGAAGTTTCATCTGTTGTACCTTGGTGCTTAGTTGAAATTCTAATTTTAGTGTTCTGCTGTGTAAGCATCTGGGACAGTTAAAATTGTGCCAGTAGAGAGGAGCATCAGGCTCTAAATCCATATGGTCGACTTCTCTGTCAGGGAACAGGACACTGAGCAACCGGCCCTGAGGTGAAATGGTCACCAGAGGGCAGCAGATCCTGCTTCAAATCGTTTCCTTCCTTGGGCTCATTGGAACTAAATTATACGGAGACCAGCTGGTGCCCAGGTGCTGGGCCATGAGGAGGAAATGTTCTCCTGTTCTGTTCCATCACCTGGCTCCCTAATATTGGCCCTGCTTTCTGACTTTCTGCAGTTTAGCCACTGTTCTTTCATTTGCAGTATCAAAAACATCCACTTATTGTACTAAACGCCTACATTGTAATGGGCCTGGCAATTAAAGCTACGCTTTCTGCGCTGGACAAACACAGCCAGGGAGGGAGGTCTGTGAACAGACACAGTAAGTGCAAAACAGCAACAGCTGTCGAAGAGGCAGAAGGAAGGGCTTTGTACTGAGCCCTTTGTGTCAGAAGCAGAGAGCAGGCTGATGGTGGCCAGGGGCGCAAGGTGGGGGAAATGGGTGAAGGTGTTCAAAAGATACAAACTTGCAGTCATAAGTTAAATAAGTCCTGGGGATGTAATGTACAGCCCGTGACTACAGTCAACAAGGTTATCTTGTATATTTGAAAGTTTCTAAGAGGGTTGATCTTAAAGTTTCTCATCCTCCCCCCAAATTTGTAACTGTGAGGTGATGGATGTGCTAACTAAACTAATTTTGTTAATCATTTCACAATACACACAAATATCCAATCATCACATTGCACACCTTAAACTTATACAATGTTATATGTCAACTATATCTTGATAAAGCTGAAACAGAAAGAAGGGCTTTGGGAACACTGAGGAAGGAGCAGGAACTGGAGAAGTCTTCATGGAGGATGGAGAATTGGTGAGTTTTTTTTAAGGATGAGTAGGATTTTGAGGAAGAAGAGGTGTGAGAATAAGGGGGAGGTAGTTTGACAATTCCCAGGGAACAAGAAAGTTGACAGATGACAAGGAAGGTGGAGGGTAGCGGAAAGCGGTGGGTTGGAGAGGGAACTGGGGCCCTAGTGGGGGAATTTTGGGAAGACTGTTTTCTGCTATTAGCAGAAGCAGAGCTTCCTTTTCAACTGCTCAGTCTCCAGGAAGAGGGGCTGAGGCTGGATGACTGAAGATTTCATTGAAATTAGAGGTTATCAGAGAAAATGGGGAGATGGGAGCCTTGAGCTTTGCAGGGAAGAAACGCTGGAAAGCTTCGATGTTGTTTAGCGTTGAAGAAGGCTCTGTCAGGGGTGGGGTGACGGGGAGGTGAGGGCATGGAGTCAGACCGGCTTGGGAACAAATCCTGATTCTTTCTATACCCGAGTGAGCCTGGGCTGATTGCTTTACTTCTCAAGCTTATTTCCTAATCTACAGATTGGGAATAATAATTCCTACATGCTAGAGATGTTGCAAGTATTGAATGAGACAATATACATAAAATGCTTAGCACAGTGTCTGGTAAGCATTCGTTAAGTGGTACCATTTATTATTAGAATGATAATTGCCTTCAGATGTTTCAAAGGTTGTCACATGGAAACCACTAACTTATCTGTTCTGCTCCACCAGGCTGAACTAGTGAGGCAAGCGAGAGGGAGATAGATTTGGTCTGGCCAGGGGGAGAATGCTCTTACAACCAGAGCCCCCGAAGCCTGGGAGGGGCTGCGCTGTGTGTATGGAGATCTCTGTCACTGGAAGTACCCAGGAAGTTCTCTGGAGGATCCTTGAGTCGGACCCAAGCTGGGCCTTTAAGGGCCCTTCCTAAGTCAAATTTTGGGATCCTTTGGGTTGTTCTGAAGCTGTGCATTGGAGTCTACAAATGGGAGATTTTGTGGTTACCCTTGGGGAAGAGAGGCCCTTGGGGAGATGGAGCTGGCAGTGGGGAGAATCGGTGTCTCCACACAACAGCGTGGCAATGACTAGAGGGAAGGGGCTGCGTGGGATGGGCAAAGGGGGAGAAAATGGGGACATCTGTAATAGTGTCAACAATAAAAATAAAGTAAAATAAACAGAAGAAAAAAGAATCAGTGTCTCTCCTGTTCTAGGGCCAAATGACCCACAGCCTTGGCTATCCAGTCGCTTCGGGTGAGGGGAGAGCGTGCAGGAGACTCTGAGGAAGCTGTCCGGTCCCTCCTCCTGCCCCCATGTGATATAGCTCCATATTCTGCGTGGGAAGTTTGGGGCTGGTGAGGGGTATTCTTTAAGCCCTTTCCCTCACACCCAATAAAAGAAAGTCCCTACGCTGGGGTGGGTCCTCCTGCTTGTCCACGGGTTGAGAAGCCCTCCTGAGACATAATATCAGATCTCTCCACTGCAGTGTCTGGGCCTCTGATACTGCACCTTGTTCTCTGGGAATGTGGTCTTCTCCTCAGCTCTGCATTAATTCTGTAGAAGCTGGGGGAGAGCACTGGAACTTTGAGCAAAGGCTTCTCAGTCCTTCCCAGAATCTTTTCTTTCCAAACACTTTGAGGGAGGGAATGCTGGCTTGTGCCCCTTTCCATCAGAGGGGAGGGCTCTGCTCCCTTCTCCACCAGACCGTGAGTGTCGGTGTGCACCCCTCTGGTTTCTCTGTCCCTTACTTGCTCCTTCCTGGGAAAGGAGTAGCTAATGTTACCATTTCTTTCATTCATTCATTCATTCATTCATTCAATTTACTCATGAATTTAATTCAGACTCATTCATTGAACTCCAATTGTTTGCTTGATAATTACTGTTCAAGGTATTAGAATGAAAATGGTGGATAATAATGGTCACCAATTTCCCCAGTTTCATGCAGCTTGCATTTTTTTTAAAGATTTTATTTATTTTTAGAGAGGGGAGGGAGATAGAGAGAGAAAGAGAAACATCAATGTGCGGTTGCTGGGGGTCATGGCCTGCAACCCAGGCATGTACCCTGACTGGGAATTGAACCTGTGACATTTTGCTTCGCAGCCCACGCTCAGTCCACTGAGCTACACCAGCCAGGGCCAGCTTGTATTTTTGTGAGGCAGAAAGTATATAAACACCTAAACAAGTATATAAATAAGATAATTTCAAAGCATGGCAAGTGCAGTGAGGGAATAACCAGGTGAGGTGACAGAAGGGACTGGTGGGAGGACAGATGGGTAACCAGGGAAACTCCCTCTGAGAAGAGACACATGAGCTGTGACCTGAAGGAGAAGGCGTCAGCTGTGCAAAGAGCAAGAGGAACAGGGTTCAAAGCAGGGGGAACAGCAAGGGGGAAAACCCTAAGCTGGGAAAGATGCTGTGTGTCCCAGGAGCCTGAAGGATGCCAGCACACCTGTGCCGTACAGAGCAGGAGAGTGGGCTAAGATGAGGTTTGGAGTGGGGGTTGGGGGAGGGGGGATAGGTGGGAGTCAGACTGTGTAGGGCCTACAAGTCCTGGTAAAGAGTTTGGATTTCATTTGAAGTGCAATTGAAAAATACCTAATGGTTTTAAGGAGCAGCAGACTGACCAACATAATTTACTATATACTTTAGAAAGATCATTTTGCTTAAATGCTGAAGGGAGGATGAATTGGTAGGGGTCAGAGGGGAGGCAGAGTGGTTAGTCAGAAAGCCCTTGCAGCGTCTGAGGGATAAATCCTGGCAGTGGAACTAGGCTGGTGGCCATGCAGATGGGGAAGGATGAAGTCAAGATGCAGTTCAGACACAGAGTCTAAGACACATTGATGTGGGGGTTGAGGGAAAGGCAGGATTCAAGATGTACTCATAGGGCTTTGGCTGGTATAATCGAGTATATGCCAGTTATATTTAATGAGATGAGAAGATGAGATAGATACATATATTAAAACACTAATTCAGGTGCAGGAGCAAGGCCATCATACTCCGGCATAAGCAGAAGTTAGGTGGGGGCAATGTGGAGGCTCCACAACACTTCCGACCCAGGCTCTTTTTATCTTGTCACTCTTTCTTTTTCAGTATGTGGTTCCATTCGGTGGCCTAGGATGGTGCTACAGCTCCCAGCTCTTCCTCTCATTCCAGTCCGTGGGGAGGGGAGAAAAGAGGAGGGGGGAACATACTCCTTTTCTGTCAAGAATACCACCAAGAATTTGCCCTTATCACATTTGCTCACATCCTACTGACCACAGCCTAGTCACATGGCTCCATGTTTCTGCAAGAAAGCCTAGGAAATGTAGTCACTACCTTCATGGAAAAAATGGCAGAGTCAGTAGGTTGGGAGTCTGGATAAGGTCAAAGAGTTGTTATGACTGGACTTTTAAAGTTAAGGAGATGAAGGTCAGGAGGTTGTAGACAGAGGATGAGATTCTTGAGCTGAAGATTTAGGAGGTTACTATAGCAAAGTGTAAAACAAGGACTGGGGTACGAAGGTCAAGGACCAAGAAGCAAGAAGGTAGGAAACGTCATCTGTGTAGATGCTGAGCATCATCAAGAATGATGACAGGAGCAAGTAGGGGGGGGAAGGCCTGGAGCCAAGGTCAGGAGTGAATGAGGGAGGTGGGCTGGGAGGGGGACAGCCTCCCTTCCGAGCTTCTAAGGAGGGGAGCTTTTGAAGTTGGAAGGAGGGGCAGTGGTGTAGAAGCAGCAATGGGGAGCAAGAAGGATTCCTCCTCCCAGTTTCTGGCTCTCAGGTAATCGAAAGTAAGGGAGAAAGCAGCTTCCACTTGAGAGCCCTGTAGAGGCTATGAAGTTCTTAGGAAATTTAAGAATACCATGTAAGGACAGGCAATAGAGAACATTCAAAACAAGATACTGGCAATGTCAGGGAGTTTGCTGATCACAGATCAGGAATTCTAGAGGGCACAGTAAGAGGGCTTGGGAGAAAGAGGCTGGGCAGAGGACTGGGTTGGGTTAGGGGTGGACAGAGCTGCAGGAAGTTGGGAATCTTGTTAATAGAGTCCTGGAGGCTTTGGCTTGGTCCTGGAGATGATTCAGGAAAACAGAACAGGAGAGACAAGAGGAACTTGGTTGCCCACCTTCCTCTAAGAGCAGTTGGGACAGATCATAGACCTCAGTACCTGGCTGGATAGTTTGGGGCCTCTGGCAACTGATTCCCATGGTACCAGGGACTAAGGGGATATGGGTGGTGGCCGGTGCCATGGGAGTAGGAGATGTGCAGTAGCAGAATAATGGCCCCTCAAAATGTCCATGTTCTAATCTCCAGAACCCGAAAGTATATTAGATTATCTGGCAAAGGGGAAATAAGGTTGCAGATAGAATTAAAGTTGCTAATCAGCTGGCTTTAAAACAGGGAGACTATCCTAGATTACCCAGGTGTATCCAGTGTAATCCCAAGGGTCCTTAATTGGAAAAGGGGTTCAGAAGAGAGAACCAGATTGATGGCAAAGGGAGAAGAACTTGGCTGGATGTTGCTGGCTGTAGAAATGGGAGAATGGGGCCATGAGCCAAGGCATGTGGTCGGCCTCTAGACATGGGCAAGGGCACAAAAATGAATTCTCCCCTCAAGCCTCCAGAAAGGATTGTGGCCTTGCTGACACCTTGATTTTAGCCTAGTGAGAGCCGTCTTGGACTCTGACCTCCAGGATTATAAAATAATGAATTTGTTTTGTTTTGAGCCAGTACATTTGGGGTAATTTGTAATTAGAAATTGTAATTGGAAAACTAATACAAGGTGAGAGGCTCTCCTCTTCTGGTTGATTGCTCCCTCCAGCAGGGTGAGACGCATAGCAGCTGGAGAGACAAGGTGTAGTGGACACATTTCACCAGGAGTGGAGTTAATGCATTAACAGGAATTTAACAGACTAGCATTGTCTCTTTTTCTGCTGTCCTCTGCTGATGCAAATGCACGCACTTGGACAAGGCTTCCTGCCCGCCCTGCCACTGCTCCCCTGGGGGATGTTTGCTATGTCCCTCTGTTTAGTGGCTCACGCAGGGAGGAAGCAGAGGAAGCTCCTTTGGATTTGTGTCTTGATTGCATTCTCCAGCTGAGCTTGCCAGAGAGGTCAGAGTGTTGTGGGTTGTCTGGCACTTGTTTGGCCATTAATAAAATAAATACTCTGGTTTCTTTTGCCCTGTGCTCGGGGTGCCTGCTCCTTTGGCTGGATGGAGTGGGGTGAAGGGATGATGTGCTCGTGCTGGGGGCCTCCCTGGAGCCTTGCTGGTAAAATAAAGGACTGGCCTGGGGGGACTCCAGTACCATGGATTTTAACAGGCATTTAACAGGATTTTAAAATGCTTGCAAGAGAATTCTAATCTGTAGCATTAGAGGTGCAGTTGAAGCTGGAATGAAATTGCCTCAATTCCATGGGGTAAAGAATAAAAGAATATTAAATTTTGGATTCAGACTATTTGTGCTAATCTTTAGTAAGTGATGCTAGGTTGGCCAACCCAGATCCTGACTGTCTACTTTGTCCTGAAGTGCATTTAGGGCTGCAGAAGGAGTGATGGAAGAAGTTTATTTATGGCTTGTCCACAGGCTTCAAGAATTATTATTTCCCACCACACAGTCTCAAGTTGGCTCCCAGTTGTATATTTGTTAAAGTTCTGACAGGGGCTGTGGAGTTCTGATGCCCTCTGTCGTGGACTTCATACAGAGCAAAAGGACCAAGACCCCTTCTATGGCAGCAATGCCAATGTGGTGGAAGTGAAGAAACTCTCAGTGGAATTATTACAAACTTGAAGGACAAGAGACACAAACATGTCTTGTACCTGGAACACTCTGTCTCAAGACATCAGCTGTATTCAGGGAAAATACAGTCAAGGAGACACAGGGGCCATGTGAGATACAAGTCTTAGTTTTGTAGTGAGAAAGTCAGCAAAAGAGGGAGAGAAAAAAAGGAAGTTCTGCTGATTGAGCTGGGGAAAGAGACGATTTTCATGAGAGAAACATTGACTTCTTAGAGGCCACGCTGGAGATATATTAAGAAAGAAGGAAATGTTTCTACACCCAAATGCTTTTACAGATGGAACAACAGAAGAGCAGGCAATTTTACTTATTTCTGAATCCGGGAGGATGAGTGGGGTCTAGATTTAATAACACTGTAAAGCCGAGTGAGGCCACTAGAGGGAGTGTGGAGCCAGAAAACTAGTGTAGACATTGACTTGCTTAGCATGAGGGGAAAAAAGGACCAGGAGGTTTAGTGGTGAACACTGCAAGTGTTGTTAGGTAAATTTGAAAGGGACAATTACTGGGGATTAGGAGGGCAGTATTGCCTATGCCCCTTATTCCTTGATTTCCCCTTCTCAGCACATCCTCCCTTCCCACGGCCCAGGGCACTTAGGAACAGGGTAAGGACAGAGGAGGGAGGGCCTTCACAGAGGGAGTCCTCAGCCCTCCAGGCTTATTTCCTAATACCCCTAATAATCCACAAGTTTAGGCCTCCATTATTTCCAGACTAGGTTGTTTTGGTCCATCTTCTGTGCCTGATGAATCTCCTGAAATTCATTCATGTCACGTTTCTACTCAAAAGTCTTTAATGACCATCCATTACCTATTGGATAACTTGCAAACTCCTCAGCCATGTGTTCAAGGCCCTTCATCTTTCAGGCCTCGTTTCTTCCTCTGTGAATTATTCCCTGCTCACTGCAGTGTTAGATCTGTATTCATGCTGTGTCTCCTCTGTCAGGAGCGAGCTTCCCTCTCCGTCTGCCCGCTGTGTTCCACATCAGATGTTGCCTGCTCCCCTGAGTGAATCCCACTTTTCACGATCACATCTGCCTTTGTCAGTCACCTCACCTTTGTGGTCCCATGATACATCGTTTACATCTTCATCTTTTCATTTTTATATTTCACTACTACTTATTAAGTGCCTGCCATTTTGCAAGTTTTGGGGATACAATGGTATGCAAAATTGCCTGGCCTTGGCCTTATGGCATTTTTTGGCTACCATTTATCACACTCTATTGTAATTCTCTGTTTAGATCTGTTGCTCCTACTGGTCAATTACCATTTTGAGAACAAGAGCCATAATTTATTTATCTCTCTTTCCCAATTTATTTAACATAGATATTAACACTTATAAAGTGCTTTGGTCAATTAAATGCGTCAGTTTGTTCATTCAAAGCTGGGCCCTGGGGGATACATTTGCTCCTGGTGGGCAGAGAGGCGTGATACCATACGGGTGCCGGAACTTCAGCACTGAGCGAAACAGACCTGGTCCCTGCTCTTCCACTTAGGGTTGTCAGGTTGAGGTGCCCAGGAAAATGTGAATTTCAGATAAGCAGCAGATAAATTTTTCTTGTATAAGTATGTCTGCAATAAGGGACATATGCATACTAGAAGGTTGTTTATTGTTTACCTGAGATTCATATTTAACTGGGTGTTCTGTGTTTTCTTTGCTAAGTATGGTAATCCTACTCCAGGGCTCCAGATCAGCCTCTACCCTCCCTGCACCAGTGGTTCCTCCCAGAGCCCAGCCTCCACCTGTGTGCTCAGCTCCCCACTGTGTAGAAGAAAGATGCACTAAAGAGGTTTCCAAGGGCCACACCTGCAGTTCCCTTCTGAGAAAAGAGGTCACTGTGGTCCTTTGCACACAAGTTCCAGACTTTGGATCAGATGACCCTAATTCTTGGGCCATTCCTATTTGGTGGGGAAGTCTGGGTCTTATCCAGAGACATCCATCAACAGGCTGCACGTAGAAGACCAGTGGCTTCTGAGGAACTCTGGGTGAGAAATATGTCCATTTCTGGTACTCTATATTGGAAGGTTCCTAGCCAAGTCAGCAAGACCCCTCTCAGTGAATTATAAATGTGAGACAGAAGAAAAACTCACTGAGGTGTAAAAACAGTAGCAGAAAGAGGCTAAAAAGACAGAGGGAGGTCAATGTGACCAATGCATAGAGGAGATCCTGGGTCTAAAGTTCTAGCAAGACGACTGTCACCAGAGCAGCTGGAGGGGTGCACAGCCATGGCTATTCCCTGCACAGCACTCCATGAGGCTGCTGAGATGCTTTCCTGGTCATCCGGCCTTCCCGCTGTCATTTCATGAACACTAGTGAGTCTTATAAACTTGAAAAAGCCTATTTTACTAAAAAAAAGCATTAGCTTTTAGTCAGGACACATGCAGCAGAATGTCAATCCGCTGTTATCTTATTGTGTGGCCTTTGACCAGCCACTACTCCTCTCTGGACCTCCTCCTCCTCCTCAGCAAGGAGAAGGGTGCAGAGGGCTGTCTGAAGGTACCTAGGATGCCTCTTCCAGGATCTGACGCCCCTGTGGGCTGGAGGTAGAAACTTCTTTGGAGACTGCCATTCCAGAAAGGATAACAGTATCCAGGCTGGTGAGTCTGGAACTTCAGTGCACACCACAATCAGCCGGGAAAACTTTCCTCTTCTCCATCTAGTGGGTTTGAAATGCAGCCCAGAAATCTGCATTTTAAAACCAGCATCCAGGACAATTCTGATGTGGAGATGACAAGGATCACACTCCCTTTTGCTCATGGAATGGGTTCTAAGCAAAAGCTCAAACTTTTTTTGGAAAGGAGTTTGGGAGGCAGAGAGTCTATTGTTTTGAGTGTGTATGTGTGTGTGTGTGTGTGTGTGTGTGTGATTACTGTAGTGGCTGCTGGCCTGAGCATTGGGCGTTGGAGAAGAGGAAGAGAAGGAGACTAAAGTTCTATGAGATCTGACCTTGAGCCAGATACATTGGTGATTTAATGTTCATAATAATCTGCAGGGTAGTATTGCCTCTGACAGATTGGAAAACTGAGGCTCAGAGAGGTTAAGTAAAAAAAAAATTAAGCACACAAATGTCAACTGGCATGTCTGGAATATGGACTCATATCTGTTTGGCTCTGAAGCCCATGCTCTTCCCATAATGCCCTCCTCACCCCCCATTTAAGCATCACCAGAGTCAATGCCACAGTAGAGCAACCATAAACCCTTGGCTTCCCATCAGGGCTTCATTTCACATATTCTGTGTGTTCCCCACACATCCATGGACTGTCCTTGAAAATCAGTATTTCTGTTTCTAAACACTTCCCAGGCTATATTCATCCTCAGGAGCAGTAGGGGAGTCTGTTACCACAATGGAGAGGAAAATAAGACCATTGATAAGGAAGCTCAGAGGGTAAGAGAGCCAGATGGAGCAGGTCCACATTGGAGCAGGGGAGTGAAGGGGGTCAGGATGGAGTCAGCAAGGGGCAACTAAGGGCAGACGGAGTCTACCCTCACTCAACCCTGGAGCAGGTGGGGATGGAGAGCAACTTCTGTCCTGCTTCTAAGTCAAGACTCTAGCAGTTCTTCCTGAGTTAGTCTCTAGTTCCCTTCCTCAGAGTCCAGGGCTGAGAAGTCCACTCCAGCCACATCCAGTTTCTCTGCAGGAAGGCCTGAGGCAGACTTGGCTCTACCTGGGTAGTCTGTGGAAAAGACTCTCCATTTGGGAGACGGGACCCTGAGAATGTTGCCCACATGGGCTGGCTGCTCTGGGAGCAGCATGAGTGTGACAGCTGATGGGCCAACTACACTGAATGCTTGCAGTTACCGGGATGCCTTGGGACCACTCAACTACCCCTGGGACACCAGGCAGGCTTTTTCCCTCTCCTCTTAAAGCCCATATGAATCACCCCTCAAACTACACACACAATACTATAGTCAGATGTTTTGTGTATCACTCCACAGCTTTGATCTGTGGGGTTCTATTCCAGTGTGAGGTTTGCAGGCTGTGGGAAGGGGCTATAACAAATCAGGATGGGTGGAGGTTGGACACCTTGGAGTCCAGGGGATCTGTCCTTCCTGAATTGGGAGGTGAAATAAAAATGGCAGAGTGCACAGTGGAACAGATGGAGGGTGTTCTTGGGGTGAACATAAAATGATGGAATTTTCTATTTGGAAGTAATCATGTGACTTGTGGACCTTCAATGAGGACTCCAAGTGAGGAAAAGACCCTAACAGGTAGTGGTTATGGCACATTATGGTCACATCTATGTGTTAGGGGTATTTCTATTCTCATTAATTCACACATGGGGGTGGGTAGAGGGTTTGACACTGACTTTAAAGTGCAGGTTTTGAATGGAACTCAAAGCTCTCAATTTTTCTTGGCTAGCGTCAGGTAGGATGCTTTCACTTCCAAATAATAGACAATCCAATTTAGCTGGCAAAGACAAAGGGAAAGCTATTATCTCCTGTCACAGAATATTGGAGGTAGGCTTGGTTACATCAGCTGTTCAAATAAATCATCAAGGACTTAGAATCTTTCCATTTCTCCACACTGCTATTCTCTATCCAAGAGCCCTGTCTTCTGACTACTTCCCCTCAAGTAAGCAAGATGGCTGCCACGGTGGCAGATATCACATCCTCGAAAGATCCAGAGGCAGAAAAAAGACCTTTGTCTTTATGTGTCATTTTAAAATTACATTTTATTGATTATGCTATTACAGTTGTGCTGATTTTCCCCCCTTTGTCCCACTCCCTCAGGCAACCCGCTCACCATTGCTCATGTCCATGGGTCATGCATATAAGTTCTTTAGCTACTCCATTACCTTTACTGTACTTTACAACCCCATGGCTATTCTGTAACTACCCATTTGTACTTCTTAATCCCCTCACCTCTTCATCCATTGTCCCACACTCCCCTCCCATCTGGCAACCATCAAAATGCTCTCCATATCAATGATCCTGTTTCTGTTCTTGTTTGCTTAGTTTGTTTTTGAGATTCAATTGTTAATAGATATGTACTAACTGTCATTTCATTGTTCATAGTTTTGATCTTCTTTTTCTTAATAAGTCCCTTTAACATTTCATGTAATAATGGTTTAGTGATGATAAACTTCTTTAGTTTTTTCTTGTCTGGGAAGCTCTTTATCTGCCCTTCTATTCTAAATGATAGCTTTGCTGGGTAGGGCAATCTTGGCTGTAGGTCCCTGTTTTTCATGACTTTGAATATTTCTTGCCAATCCCTTCTAGTCTGCAAAGTGTCTTTTGAGAAATCAGCTGACAGTCTTATGGGAACTCCCCTGTAGGTGACTAACTTCATTTGTCTTGCTGTTTTTAAGATTCTCTCTTTATCTTGAAACTTTGGCATTTTAATTATGATGTCTTAGAGTGGGCCTGTTTGCATCCATTTTGTTTGGGACTCTGTGTGCTTCCTGGACTTCCTTGTCTATTTCCTTCACAAATGAGGGAAGTTTTCTTTCATTATTTTTTTCAAATAGATTTCCAATTTCTTGCTCTTTCTCTTCCCCTTCTGGCACCCTATCATGCAAATGTTGGATGTTTTGAAATTGTCCCAAAGGCTGCTTATACTATCCCCCCTTTTTTGGATTTTTTTTCTCCTTCTTCTTCTGATTTGTTGCTGTTTTCCTCCATATGTTCCAAATCATTGATTTGATTCTAGGCGTCATCCATTCTACTGTTGTGTCTCTGTAAATTGTTCTTTATTCCAATTAGTGTTTCCTTCATTTCTGACGATCTTTTTTTATACTGTTGAGGTCCTCACTAAGTTCCTTGAGCATCTTTATAACCAGTATTTTCAATTCTGCATCTGAGAGATTACTTATCTCCATTTCATTTAGCTCTTTCTCTGGAGTTTTGATCTGTTCTTTCATTTGGGCCATGTTTCTTTGTCTCCTTATTTTGGCAGCCTCCCTATGTTTGTTTCTATGTATTAGGTGGAGCTGCTCTGACTCCATGTCTTGATAATGTGGCCTAATGTAGTAGGTGTCTTGTAGGGTCCAGTGGCACAGCCTCCCCTATCTCCCAAGCTGGGCACTTGAGGTGCACTCTTTGTGTGGGCTGAGTACACCCTCCTTTTGTAGTTGAGTCTTGGCTGCTATTGACAGATCAATGGGAGTGATTTACCCAGGCCAGTCAGCTGCAAGGATTGTCTGTGACCACTGACCACCAACCTTTGCCCTCTGTGGAGGATCAGCTGTGCAAGGGCAGGGCACTGATGCTCTGACACTATGTATGGTCTGTAGCTATCCTTGGGTGCACTGGCCCTGGGGTTTCCTGGGTGGTGCAGGCCAAGGTCAGCCCTCTACCTGTGTTTTTCCCTGGGCTGCCCTGATTGAGCTATAAAGCAATCTGAGGTGGCTGCTACTTGTGCTGGGCTTGGAGGTTCCCAGGCTGTGATTCTAGGCTGGCTGCTGCTAGTGCCAGGTCTGGGGCTCATTCAGGCCAGCTGTTGCTTATTTGAGAGGATTTAGAAAGTTGTGCAGGATGAGCCAACACCAACCTTTCACATGGAAAAGCAGCTTGGGTGGGCCCATAAGTTGGGTGGGGAGGGGTCTCTGGAGATCTCCAAGGCAGGTCAAACAGTTTTAGCCAGGTTGATGAAGTATCAGATATGCTGCCAGCCTGTTGGCTCCATGGCTCTGCAGGGGGAAGGCTCAGAAAAGGGACAATGGCATCTGCTTGCCTGGATGCCAGATAACTCATCCTCTCTCAGTATGCCACTGGTACCCTTCAAACTGCTTCTCTGGAGCTGGAGCTCAGAGGGAGTGAGTCTGAGTAGGTGAGTGTGTGTGGGGGTTCTTTAAGAGGAACCGTTTGGGGCTACAGAAGTTTCTTCCACTGACTCAATCCTCACTTTTGCAGTCAGAAGTTGTGGGGGCTTATCTTTCTTGCACTGGAACCCTGGGCTAGGGGGCCTGGTGTGGGGCTGGATAGCTCCTTGCTCCTGATTTATCCCTTCTAAATTTTTATTCACCACATGTGGGTGAAGGACCAGCCCATTCTGCATTTGCGTCCCTCCTACCAGTCTAGATGGATGTGATTTCTTTAATTCTGTAGTTGTCAGACTTCCATTCAACTTGATTTCTGAAGGTTCTGAGTGATGGTGTTCTATATTTTAGTTGTAACTTTGATGTGGTTGTGTGAAGAGGTGAGTTATGTCTGCCTATGCTGCCATCTTGACCGAAAGTCCATGTGTCATTTTTTTATACAGATCATGTATCATAGTAATGTACTCTCAAAAACCATGTGATCCTATTAACCAGTGTTCCTCAGTAAATTTAATTATGAAAAACCTTTCTCAGAAGTCTCCATGGCAAAATCTTCCTTATGGCTCAATAGCCAGAATTGCAACACATGTCAATACTTCAACCAGTCTTTGGTAAGGAGAATGGGACCACTTCAGTTGGCTTTGACAAATTTCCATTCATCCCTGGATGGAGTCTGCCTCCTGCAACACATGGCTATGATGAGAGGGCAGAGGGGGAATAAAATGATCTGTCAGTGAAGGAAGAGGTGCTTATAAATTTTGCCTAGGAAACCAACAGCATGTAATGAACAGTCTGAATTAGATATGAAATGGTTTTAGTTTTTTAAATCACTGCCTTAAAAATACTTTGTTAAAACATCCATTTCTGGTCTCTTAATAATATCTCAGGGATAGCCCATAGTCAAGTCCAGTTTAAAATTTTAATATATCCTATTCAGTGCTCACTTTCTCCATCTCTTCTCTCTTCCTACGTGTAGTATAGCTCCAAGCTCTGACTTCTTTCTTCAACTCTAGCAGAGGAAGAGATTGGGGAAAATTGAAGACATGTTGGTGAGAAGACATGCGATGCTCAAGATCTATTTTTTCTTTCTAATGAAACAGGCACTTTATGCTACCATGTCCCTTTGGTTTTCCTCTCCACATCCCATCATGCTGATATCTTCTAGAATCTTAGTTCTATGGTATTATAGGTTTAGTTCTATGATATTATCTTTTATTTTCCTTAGTCCTTTAAACAATTGTTTAATGATTTTCATTTTCCCTGTCTCCTGATAAATTTTCCTAGATTTGAACTATTTTTATCCATAAGTTTTATTTATCTTTTTATTGTTGTTCAAGTAGAGTTGTCTCCATTTTCACCCCACCACATCCCTCTGCCCCACCCATCCCTGCCATGTGTCTTTTGTACATGTTTCTTAATGGCCCTTCCCCTATTTCCCTAATTATCCCTCTCTCCTTCCTCTCTGATTACTGTCAAGTTTGTTTTTCATTTCAGTGTCTCTGGTTGTATTTTACTTGCTTGTTTGTTTTATTGATTATGTTCCACTTATAGGTGAGATCACATGGTATTTGTCTTTCATCACCTGGCTTATTTCACTTTTTTCAGGGGTGTCAAACTCATTTTCACCAGGGGCCAGATCAGCCTCATGGTTGCCTTCAAAGGGCTGAATATAATTTTAGGGCTGTATAAATGTAACTACTTCTTAACTAGGGGCAAGGAGCTCAGTGCTGGGCTGGATAAAACAAAGTGGAGGGCCATATTTGGCCCGCGGGCCTTGTGTTTGCCACCTGTGAATGCACTCCAGTTCCATCCATGCTGTCACAAAGGGTAGCAGCTCCTTCTTTCTTTCTGATAGACCACATAATAGAACACAAAACCAGCTTCAACAAATTCAAGAAAATTGAAATCACATTAAACATTTTCTTGGACCACAAGGGTCTGAAACTGGAAATCAACCTCAAGGAGAAAACTCAAAAACACTCATATTCATGGAGATTGAATAGCATGAGATAAAAGAAGAAATCAAAAAGTTTCTGGGAACAAATGAAAATGAACTCACAACAACCCAAACCTGTGGGACACAGCAAAGGCAGTCATAAGATGGAAGTTCATAGCAATACAGGCCTACCTAAGAAAGATAGAAACACTTCAAATAAACAACCTAACCCTACGCCTACAAGAACTGGAGGAACAACAAACAAAGTCTAGAACAACGAGAAGGAAGGAAATAACCAAGGGCAGAGCAGAATTAAACAACGTAGAGACTAAAACAACAATCCAAAGGAGCTGGTTCTTTGAAAAGATAAACAAAATTGACAAGCCTTTAAGCAGACTCATCAAGAAAAAAAGAAAAGAAATCAAGGAAGACACAAACAAATGGAAACATATACTGTGTTCATGGATAGGAATAATTAATATCATCAAAATGTCCATACTACCCAAAGCAATTTACACATTCAGTGCAATTCCTATTAAAGTACCAATGGCTTATTTCACAGACATAGAACGAACACTTCAAAAATTTATATGGAATCATAAACAACTCTGAATAGCTGCTGCAATTTTGAGAAAGAAGAGTAAAGTAGGAGGGGTCACAATACCTGACACTAAACTATACTACAAGGCCACTGTAATCAAAATAGTCTGGTACTGGCATAAAAACAGGCACATGGACCAATGGAACAGAACAGGGAGCCCAGAAATAAACCCAAGTTTCTACGGTCAATTAATATTTGACAAAGGAGGCAGCAACATAAAATGGAGTAAAAATAGCCTCTTAAACAAATGGTGTTGGGAGAACGGGACAGCCACGTGCAAAAAAATGAAACTCGAGCACCAACTTACACCATATACAAAAATAAATTCAAGGTGGGTAAAAGACTTAAATATAAAACATGACACCATTAAAGTCCTAGAGGAGAATGTAGGTAGGAAAATCTCAGATATTTTACTCAGAAACTTTTTTACTGACATATCCCCTAGAGCAAGGGACATAAAGGAAAGAATAAACAAATGGGACCTCATCAAAATAAAAAGCTTCTGCACAGCTAAAGAAAACAGTAACAAAATAAAAAGAGAACCAACTGTATGGGAAAACATATTTGCCAATGATACCTCAGGCGAGGGTTTAATCTCCAAAATATGTAAAGAACTTACATGACTACACTCTAAGAAGACAAGCAACCCAATTAAAAAATGGGCAAAGGACTTGAACAGACACTTCTCCAAGGAGGACATACAGAAAATCCAAAGACACACGAAACGATGTTCAATGTTGCTAGCTATCAGAGAGATGCAAATTAAAACCACAATGAGATACCATTTCACACCAGTCAGAATGGCCATCATAAACAAAGCAACAAGTGTTGGAGTGGTTGTGGAGAAAAGGGGACCCTAGTGCACTGTTGGTGGGACTGCTGACTGGTACAACCACTATGGAAAGCAGTATGGAACTTCCTCAGAAAACTAAAAATGGATCTGCCTTTTGACCCAGCAATTCCACTGCTGGGGCTCTATCCTAAGGACACTAAAACACCAATACAAAAGAACCTATGCACCCCAATGTTCATAGCAGCACAATTTACAATAGCTAGGTGCTGGAAGCAACCTAGATGTCCATCAGTAAATGAATGGATCAAAAAACTATGGTACATTTACACAATGGAATTCTATGCAGCAGAAAGAAAGAAGGAGCTCCTACCCTTTGCAACAGCTTGGATGGAACTGGAAAGCATTATGCTAAGGGACATAAGCCAGGTAGTGAAAGATAAATACCATATGATTTCACCTTTAACAGGAACCTAAACAACAAAACAAAGAAACAAGCAAAATATAACCAAAGACACTGAAATAAAGGACAGGCTGACAGTGACCAGAGGGGAGAGAAGAGGGAATTTCAGGGGAGAATGGGAAGGGTTTACAGGAACAAATTTAAAGGACACATGGACAAAAACTAGGGGGAGGGTGGTAACGGGAGGGAAGTGGGGAGGGTTGGATGGGTGGGCTAGATTGGGAGTAAAAGGGAAAAAACTGTACATGAACAATGATTTAAATTAAAAACATGTCAAAAAAAAAAAAAGAAAAAAGAAGGCCCAAATAAACACAATTAGAAATGAAAGAGATTACAACTGATACCACAGAAATACAAAGGGTTGTAAGAAATTACTACTAACAACTATATGCCAAGAAATCTGAAAACCAGGGTGAAATGGACAAATTTCTAGAAAAATATAATTTCCCAAAACTGAATGAAGAAGCAGAAAACCTGAACAGACTGATAACAGCTGATGAAATTGAAGCAGTAATCAAAGAACTTCCAGCACACAAAAGCCCTGGACCAGACAGTTTCTCAGCAGAATTTTACAAAGCATTTAAGGAAGAGCTAACTCCTATTCTTCTCAGACTATTCAAAAAAATCCAGGAAGAGGGAAGACTCCCAAACTTTTTTTATGAAGCTGGCATCATCCTAATCCCAAAACCAGATAAAGACACAACAAAGAAATAAAACTACAGGTCAATATTGCTGATGAACATAGATGCTAAAATCCTCAACAAAATATTGACAAACCGCATCTAGCAATATGTTAAAAAGATCATACACTATGATCATATGGGATTCATCCCAGGGATGCAAGAATGGAACAATATTCACAACTCAATAAATATAATACATTGCATAAACATAAGGAAAGACAAAAATCACATGATCATATCAATAGATGCAGAAAAAGCATTTGATAAGGCACAGCACTTATTTATGATAAAAACACTCAGCAAACTGGGAATGGAGGGAGCATTCCTCAACATGATAAAGGTCATATATGAGAGACCTGCAGCCAACATCATACTCAATGGGCAAAAACTAAAAGCTTTCCCATGAAGATCAGGAACAAGATGAGTAAGTCTGCTTTCACCAATTCTGTTCAACATAGTGCTGGATTGAACTATTTGAATACTCCTTCCATAGTTAAGTGGAAGCTTTTGTGGCAAACTTTCTCAGTGTGGTTTTATTACCAGTATTATTTAAAAGAAAAAATCATCTTTAAGAAACTTGAATGTTGAATTATTGTCATATTCCTTTGCAGAATTTTTTTGATATAACCATATGCTTAAACTTCATTGATCACTGGTACATATAATTATATTCATACATTTCCTAGTACTGAACCATTCTTTTGCTCCTGGTGTGGACTGCACTTACTGCTAGATTCTATTGCTAATATCATAGGATTTTCCTTCAATGTCTTCAAGTAAGAGAGATTGGTCTGTTTTTAAAAAAATGTTATGGGCACTCTTTTGGGTTTTGAAATCAGTGTTTGGCTGGCTTTGTTTCTGTACTTGTGAGGTTTTTTCCTCTCTCTGTGCTCTGAAACAGCATCAGTGAAACTGGTTTTTTTCAAGGGGCAGTAGACTTCACTTGTGAAATCCTCTGGGCCTGGAGTTTTTTGTGATAGCTCTCTATAGTTTCTATTTCTTTTTAAATAATTCATCTGTTTATGTAGTTTAGCTCTTCTGAGATCAGTGTTCTTGGATATTTTTCTAGAAAATCATCCATGTTACTCAGGTTTAAACTATTCGTTTGCAGATTGAAGCAAAAACAATCTTTTAATTATTTGAGTTTTCTTTTTATCTTTGTTATGTCCCCATGCTTGTTTCTTATTTTGTTTTCTCTCACCTCCATACCTCACCTCTTTCTTGTGTTGTTGTTGCTGTCAAGAGTAAGATATTGATTTATTTATATTTTTCCTAAGTAATCAGCTCTAAGATTTTTTAAAGTTTAGGTTCTATAATTTTCTCTTTTTCATTTAATTAAGTTCTGATTTTACTTTTATTAATCTCACCTTTCTACTTCCATTGGATTTAGTTCTTTAAATTTTTGAGTTGGTTGCTTAATTGACTTATTATTAATTTTTATTTTGACTAATGTTAATATTTAAATGGAAATTTCCTATGTGTACCATTTTAGCTTCATCTCAAATTTTGATATGTAGTATTTTCATTATTTAAAAATTCTAGATATTTAATAATTTTGGTTTTATTTCCTCTTTAAATCAAGTCATTTAAGAAGGTTACAAATTTCTGTATGGATGTGATTTTTGGGGGTGTTATCTAGTTCTGTTCTTAATTTTTAGTTTTACTGTTTTATGATCAGAGGATGTTCATTTGCATTATTTGTACATTTTAGAGTTTACTGAAACATGGGTTAAGAGTGCAGACTCTGGAGCCAGACTGCCTCAGTTCGGATCCTTAGCTCCATGGTTTTATTGAACTTCTCTGTGTCTCAAGTTTCATCGCAGGGCTGTTACATTGACTAAAAAATTAAAATCTTTAAGGTGCTTAGAATAGTGCTTGGCACATTTTTAAGTTTTATACACGTGTTAGTCATTATTATTGTGGTTGCTTGTCATTATAAAATTTTGATGCATTTTTAATCAGTTCTGAAGTGAAGGAATATTCTCTCTTCCCAAGAGTATTGAATCATTTCTCTCTTACTGTTTAAGTTGCTTAGCTATGTACTCCATAGCGACAGTTTCCTGGTCTACCTGCCATCTAGGGAGTGAAGGTGAATTCAGCTACTAATCCTGCATTTCCCAAAGCTTTGGTGCTCTTTTACAAGGAGCAGGAATATTTGTCTCTGTTAAAATTTTTGTTGTGAATTGTAAACTTTATTTATACTCATATACTCTTCCTTGTCTCATTTAATGTGTTTGTGCTAAAATCAATGTTATCTGATATTAAGATCATTATTCTACTTTCTAAAATTTGCATATGTGCTTTTGCCCATTCTTTGACTTCCTATCTTTCTGAGTTACTTTTCTTCTCTATTGAATTTTATGTAATTCCCACAAATGAGAACATCTTCATCATAACGTCAGTGCCAACATTAAAACTGGAAAATTAACATTTGATACACTATTGATACCTTATTACCATTTAAACCACAGGCCCCATTTGAATGTTGCCAGTTGTCCCAATAAAGTTCCCTATGACAAAAGAACCCAATCCAAGACTAGCATTTAGTTTTCGCAGTTCCTCAGTCTTTCCTTGATTTTCATAAATTCCACTTTTGAAGATTACAGGCCAATTGTGTAGGATGTTTCCTAATTTGGGTTTGTCTAATGTTTCCTCATGATTAGATTCAGGTTCTGTATTTTTGGCAGGAATAGCAAGAAGTGACACTGTATTCCTCACATTATGTTTTATCATGTGGTACCTAATTTCTGCTTGCCCTATTTCTGTGATGTTAACTTTGATCACTGGTTAATCTGATGTCTGCCAGATTTCTCTACTTGGAGTTACTCTTTTTCCTCTTTGTAAATACATTGTAGGAAGTTACTTTGAGACTGGGTAAATACCTGTTCCTCATCAAATTTTACCAGTTAGTTTCAGCACTCATTGATGTTTCTTGTATGAATTATTTATTCCTGTGATTGTTGCCATATAGTGACTTTCTAGTTCAATCATTCTTTCTATGTTCATTAGCTGCCATTCTACTGTAAGGAAAGCCTTTCTTACTTCCCAGTTTATGAATATATTTACATGGACTTATGACTTTTTACTTAGTCAATAAATTATAATCCCATTACCATCATTATTTATTATTATCATTACTATAATATTTTGTGGTTTTTTTCCCCTTCCTATTGAACTTGGTTAGTCTGGGACAATTTGAAAGTGGTGGGATTAAGCTAGTTTTCTGGTTAGCTTTCATATTCTTTGGACATGTATCCATCATTCTTTGAGCACTTTTTAACTCTCTAGGACAACCAGGCATTCCGAGCCCATAATGCAGTTCTTTGCCCTAGCCCTGATATCAGTCATTTGTCCAAAGATCTGTGTTCTTTTAGTGGTATTTACAAATGAAGATATAGGAGGTTTGCTCATTGTAGTTGGAATGTCATTGCTTCCAGGCTCTCCAATTTGTCAAAGCCAGGGAATATATGTTTGCATGAATGTATCTATGTTC
Source organism: Phyllostomus discolor (assembly GCF_004126475.2). NCBI lineage: Eukaryota > Metazoa > Chordata > Mammalia > Chiroptera > Phyllostomidae > Phyllostomus > Phyllostomus discolor. The sequence goes on along the minus strand of NC_040904.2, from coordinate 162,581,725 downwards.
ATACAAATGAATCATACATGCACATTTATACCTAGATGCATTTCTACATCTATAGGGTCTGGCACAAAAAACTCCCCTTTTTTTAAATTACAAAATCATAAGCATGTAATTCTGTAACATAACAATATCACACTCAAGCATACCATATGATATTTTAGGTGAAATGTTCAAATTAAAACTATAAATGATTACACCCATATTATTACCCTACCAACCACACTCAAGCAGGCGTTACTTCTACCGGACCCTGTATTTATATATATATAAATTCTGGCACCACAGAATTCTGGCTCAGTCACCCTACACCATGTAGACCCCCTTCTCACCCAGCTTGTACTCTGACACCGCATGCCAGACCAGTACTTGCCCCCACCCCCTGTACTGCTGGGAAGACCCCCTCCTCATCTCTCTCCAGATCCAACACTGTGCTCCAGCTTTCCAGCATTGCCCATCCCCTGGCCATGCAGAGGCCTGCCTTTCTGGCTCTCTCTACTGTTTTTTTTGTACTGAATTATTAAGGGAAGAAGGCAGGAATGCAGACAAACAGAAAGGAAAACAAAATAAAGCAGTTATTTTGTTACTGTATATTTTTTAATTGTTTATATAGTTTTGTTTGCTTTGTGACTCAATCTGAGAATGTTTGCTTTCTTCTGAGACTTTTTTAAAAAGACTTTGTTTACTTTTTAAATTATTTTTAGAGAGAGGGGAAGGGAAAGGGAAAGACAGGGAGAGAAACATCAGTGTTTGAGGGATCCATCAATCAATTGCCCCTCTCAGACCCTCAACTGGGGACCTGGCCTGCAATCCAGGCATGTGCCCTGACTGGGAATTGAACCGGCAACCTTTTGGTTCACAGGTCATCACTTAGTCCACTGAGCTGCACCAGCCAGGGCTGAGAATGTTTGCTTTTAATATATGAATTTGTGCTATTTTTATTTATTCACATGAAAGGCGTGTTTGGTACTAATTTTATCTTCTTAGTGCTATCCTTCAATTTTAACAATTTTTTATTATTTATGTTTTGCCATAAGGTCTATGTTTCCTTTTTGTGTGTAGTTCTTCTGACAGTATAAAAGATGTATAGGTTTTTTTAATAGTCCTACTGATTATTGTTTAACTATAACTTCAAATGATGTACTCAGTTCCTCACTATTTAGAGTTGATTCCCTCTACAAGAAGTGATTAAAATAGCTTTTCTATTTTCTCCTTTCTCTCCTGCTCTTCACCATCTGATTTTCATGGATTGAAGTATTGATTTTTCTAGTGATTTTCTTTATACCTTTATTACTGGTCTCAGCAGGTGAAAACAGTTTTTGAACCCTGACGGGTGTAGCTCAGAGGGTTGGATGTCCTCCCGCAACAGAGAAGTCACCGGTTTGATTGCTGGTAGGCGCACATGCCTGTCCCTGGAGAGGCACCCAAGCAGTGTTTTTCTCCCTCTCTGTCTCCCTCACTTCCCCCCTCTCAAAAATAAACAAACAAACACACAAACAAGCAAATAAATATAAAATATTTAAAAAAATAAAAGTTTTTATACTCTACAAAAGTTGAGTAAGTCAGCCTGCTTTCATTAACTCCCTGTCTCTCCTCTATCCCCACCATCCCTATTCTGATCTTTGGTTACATTCTCATAGTTGATAACATTTACCTTCTGCTCCATAGCAATTACTTCTCAGCAATTTTAGCTTTTGCCCTTCACTAAAGTGAATTTAGCACTCACAGCTAATCCTTTTACCTCATTTTCTCCATTTATCTCTTGGCTGGTTAGAGGTTATCATTTAATATATTTTAAAAGGGCTCAGAAGAATGAAATTTCTTGAATTCTTGCATGCTGAAGATATTTGTCTATTGTCTTTAGCCTGATAAAAATAATTTTAGGAATTACAAAATGCTTGGATCTCATTTTTCTTCTCTCAGAGGACTTCATAAGGATTTCTCCACTCTTTTAGTGCTAAAGTTTGAAGCCAGCCTGATTTTATATATATAATTTTCCTTTCAGTTCCTCAGTAGGTATGCTGATAGTTTTGCCTGAATGTCCAATGATTATTTTTGTTTAACAATTTTATTTTTAATTATAGTTGAAATACAACATTATGTTAATTCCAGGGGCACAACATAGTAATTCGACATCTACATACATTACAAAGGGATTGCCTCAGTAAATCTAGTGCTCATCTGTCACCATCCGCAGTTTTCTGATGTTACTGACTGTAGTCCCTAAGCTGTGCATCACAGGCTGTGACTTATTTTACAACTGGAAGTTTGTACTTAATTCCCTCTCTGCTTTTCCAATCAATCTTTCTTTATCTTTGAATGTAAAAAATGTTATTCAGCCAGTTCTCGGCATTGGTCATTTAAACTCTGATTTTCCTTTCAATATGTAGATTCAAATTATTATTAATTTTAGTTTTTAATTGTGGTAAAATACACATAACATCTAATTCATCATCTAACCCACATCTCAGCATGCAGTTCAGCAGTGTTAAGTACATGTTCGGTGTTGCACAGACAATCTCCAGAACGTTTTCATCTCACAAAACTGAGACTCTGCATCTACTAAACAACTCCCTATTCCCCCCCTTCCCCCAGCAAGATTCAAATTTTCTTTTTTCTTTTCCTTTTTTTGTTTTGTTTTTAATTCTCACCCAAGGACATGCTTATTGATTTTAGAGGGAGGGGAAGCTACAGAGAGAGAGAAAGGGAGAGAAACATCAATCAGCCCAGAGCCTGCAAAATAGGTATATGTTCTGACCTGGAATTGAACCTGAAACCTTTTGGGATGTCGCTCAAACCAACTGAGCCACACTGGCCAGGGTGGAAATTTTCTTTTATCTTTAAGGAACACTGTCTTCAACTATGTTTTTCTTTTCTGTGTGTCCAGTTTTCTTTTCCAGGAGCAGTCATTATGCATAAGGTGGATCTAGGTACAAAGGAGGTGTCTTTGATTTTGTTCCTCTGAATGTTTCGTGCACTTTAGAGATCGTGTTTTACCATTCTGCCCTTGATCTGTTGTCATCAGGGGACATCATTACGGACATTCACTGTGCCAGCATCCTCTCTTAGTTAGGTTCACTTCACTGGACGCTGCAGAAGCTCTTCTTGGAAAGTGTTATTTGGGGTTGTAAGTGCACTTTCATCTAAAATGGAATTTAGATACTTGTATTTATTTTCCTTGTGGTAAATCAATTCAACTGGTTTCAGAGATAAGACATAGGTAGATGTATCTTTACTCCTCCTCCTTACATTTGGAATTGTGTTATTGAGTGCTTTCCCCATTAATTTGTATTGATTTATTTAGAACAGTGATTTTCAATCTTTGTAAGCTCATGGCACACATAAACTACTAAAATTCAGCAGCATACCAAAAAACATATTTTTGCTGTCTGACAAAAAAATAGGTATAATTTTGATTCAGTCACACTGGACAGCTATTGTTGTGTTGGAGGTTGTCATTTTTTTTTAAAATTTGACAATCTAAGGGGAAAGAGGTCAGTGCCCTTACTAAATAGTCAGGTATTGCATGTTTAAAAAATTTTTATGGCACACTGGTTGAAAATTGCTGATTTAGAATATTATCCATATCTGAACAGCAAACTTAGATAACCTCAGAAATTGGGAAAACAATTGCAAACACAGAAATAATCCTTTTTTAATTGAATAATTATTGTTTGTCATTTCATGACATTTGTGGTGGGAAGGAGGTAGAAAGCTGTGTTTGGCCTTTTATCTGGACACAGGTATATTTGCATGTATCTCGAGTGGTTTGTTCCACTGAGATCACTCTCTGTTCCCCACACTCCCAACAAAAGTGGCCTGTTAGAGTAGACAGACCTCTGCCACACAGAGGAGCTGTGTGTGCCTTTTTCTTGTTAGACGGTCTAGGTCCTTTGAGCTGTGGCTATTGTCTGTGGGGATGAAAGGGATTTCACTGGGCTTGGGGTTTCCCCTGACACAGTACCTGGGAAAGCTGTTCACTTCATCAGACTTTGTGATGATCACTGCAGCTTCAAAGCACTGAGGTTTGAATGTGAGATCATTAAAGTTTTCTCTCCTTTGTTGGGGAGGAACCTGGGATGTGTTGGGGTGCTGCAAGGCAGATATCAGCAGAGCCTGAGTGGGTTCTGTCAATGGGGAGGATGGGGGAAGTCTCCTGAGCAATCACTCTCCTGAGTGAACAGTGCCTACATGAATCTCCATTGTTCAATATCAGTGTACAGTGTTCAATATCAGTGTACAGTTAAGCATGTATTATCCACTGAGTAATAAGAATACTGAGATGGACTGACTTTTTTTTTAGATTTTATTTATTTATTTTTAGACAGAGGGGAAGGGTGGGAGAAGGAGAGGGAAAGAAACATCAATGTGTGGTTGCCCCTCATGTGCCCCTTACTGGGGACCTGGCCCACGACACAGGCATGTGCCCTGCCTGACTGGGAATCGAAGCGGCGACCCTTTGGTTCACAGGCTGGCACTCAATCCACTGAGCCACACTAGCCAAGGTGGACTTACTTCTGAAGAGTTATTTACCTGGTAGAGATGTAGCACAAGCACAAAAGATACATTCTGAGAATAGAGAAGATGGAAACATTGATTTCATAGGATGAGAATGGAGAGATGGGTGGAAGTGGTGAGTTCATTCAATATTGATTCCAGGCGCTGTTTTAGGAACTGGAGATACACCAATGAAAACAAACAGAAATCTCTGCTCTCATGGTGCTTACATTCTAGTGAAGAAAACAGATAAATAAGTAAATTATATAGGATATTAGGTAATGAGAAATGCCACGAGATAAGTTCCAGAGATCTGTCATACAACATAGTGGCTGATATGGCATTGTGCACTTAAAAACTTGTTAAGAGGGTAGATCTCATGCTAAGATGCTAAGTGTCCCACAGACACACACATACAGAGCAAGGGGTGACAAGAAGTTTTTTGGAGGTCTTGGATAAGTTTATTACCTTGATTGTGGCAATGGTAGTATCATGGGTGCATGCATATGTACAAACTCACCACAATGTATACATTAAATATGTGCATTTTTTTGTATATTACATTGACCTAAAAAAATCTGGGGAAAAAAGAAATGCTAAGGACAAAAATAAAGTAGGGAATATGTAGGAGACTTGTAATTTTAGATAGCTGGCCAGGAAAGGCCTCTTTCAAAAAGTGGCATTTGAGCAAAGATCTGAAGGGGGAGAGAGGGAGCCATGTCAATTATATGGAAGATGTTAATCCACTGCATTGCCTTTTGCAATTTTTGAAACCTTCAACAAAAATTTCTAGATTCCAGCTTTAACATGTGCAAAAGGTTACTAAGTTAAAAAAATTCTTTTAGAACAAATTATCAGAAAAATAAACTGAGAAGATAATCTCATTTACAATAATGTCAAAAAGAATAAAATACTGAGGAATAAGTTTAGCCAAGAAAGTAAAAGATCTATGCAGTTAAAACTATATGACATGTGTATCAGTATAATGGAACATTATTCAGCCATGAGAAAAACGGAAATCCTGCCATTTGCACCAATGTGGATAGAGCTTGAAGGCATTATGCTAAGTAAAATAAGTCAGAGAGAGAGAAAGACAAATATTGTATAATTTCACTTATCTGTGGAAACTAAGAAAACCGAAACTCTTGGAAACAGTAGATTGGTGGTTTCCAGGGCCTGGTGACTGTGGTCACAGGATATGACCTTGCAGTTGTAAAAGGAAGCCAGTAGCCTAATGAGCTGATGAAGATGTGAATAGTGGTGTGTATTCGTTTCCTGGGGCTGCTGTAATTAACTGTCATAAACGGAATGACTTAAAACAACATAAATTTATTGTCTCTCAGTTTTGGAGTCTAGAAGTTCAAAATCAAGGTGTCAACAGGCCTGTGCTCCCTCTAAAACCTGTAGGGTAAAACACTTTCCTGGCTCTTCTAGTTTCTGGTGTTTGCTGGCAATCCTTGGCATTCCTTGTTTTGTAGAGGCATCGCTCCAGTCCCTGCCTCCATTGTCATATGGCCATTTACCTTTGTGTGTCTTTACATCATCCTCTCACTGTGTGCCTCTGTGTTGAAATTTTTCTCTTTTCATAAGGACATCAGTTTCCAAATAAGGTGACATTCTATGGTACCAGGATTAGGATGTCAACAGATCATTTTGGGAGGACACAATTCAACCCCTAAAATGGTGGCAATCTACACAGTATGAAGTGCCCTGTTCACCCAGTGTTTATTATAATCACTGCTCAGAGGGGGCCTGCTCCTGAAGGTCTCTCTTTGTTTCCTGGGCAGCGTTCTCAAAAATGCACCATGTGTAGCAGTGGTGGGAGGAGTAGGAAGATGTATTTCCTCATTCCTTTAAAACAGGGTCTAGGCTGAATACCCCTCCACCCCAAGATAGAAGAGGAGTGACTCAGACATGGTAGGAGGAAGGACAGTCTAGAATCAATGACTCTGGGGTGAGAGGGAACAGAGATGCCACATGCTGGGCTTAGGGAGAGTGATGGTTCTTCTCCTCTGCAGTCGTGAGTGCTCCTTCCCTGTTCACCTGGGTGCTCAGCATAGTCACGGACAGAGGTGGAGGGAAAGAAGGGATGCAGAACGATCACATGGATAAGTGTAATGGATTCAGTTAGTGCCTCATTATTTACATGAATAATTGTAATGAATTCAATTAGTGGCTCATTATTTTACTGATCTTATCTAATTAGGCTTCACTTTGGCCCAGTGTGGAAATTATGAATGGAAGGCAGGAGGGATGCATTTTTAATAATGGCACAAGAAAGTGGCTTTCGTAGCAATGGTTCAGGCTTTGACTATTTTCAGAATGACAAATCCTGGCCCTTTGGAAGTCAATTTAATTTTTGGAAATGCTCAAATGTCACTAGAAACCATGTGCAAAGAATAAGGTGGCAGACCGGAATCCAGAGGCATTTGGACCAAAATGAGGCCCAGCACATGTGTCCATGGCTCAGTGTGACTAAAAGGGCTTATTAGAGGCAGTGTGCTGAAGGCAGGCTGTGACTGGCTCAGGGCCTGGGCTCCAGGCAGGGCTTTTCTCCCTCTCTCCTCAGGGCCCACCCCACGGAGCACAGGCACACGATAGTTGCATGCTTTTGTTTTAATTGCTCTGGGCGACACACATGTTTAAGGCATTAAGTTCCCAGATCCCAATCTTTTCAGATACTAAGAAACCAAAATTTTCTTGGATCCAAAAGAATCTTCCTCAGTCTTTGTATAAAGTCAGCTCCACCTGGAAGAAAGCAGAGATGGGGATGAGGTTTGAAGGTTGCCAGGCACCATCCACCCCTTCCGTCCTTCTCAACCCCATCTTCTTTCCAATCTCACTGCAACCCCAGGGGCTTGACACAGTCAGAGGGAGGGAGGTTAGATTCACCCGAGGCTGGGGACGTGTCCCCTCGCCCACCTGGGAACAGGTGAGAGGGAGAGAAATGAGCCCGATCTGCACTGGGAAGGCTGGGATTGGGAACGCAGGGGCACCCGGTATCGGAGGACTGTGTAGCTTGAATGTAGATGAGAAATTGGAACCATTTAAGGCACAAAATAAGGGAAGCTTTGATGGAGAGGGGCTGGGGCAGTTCCAGGTCTCCGGTGTTGGGGGGTCGGGGCATGATCTTGCCCACCTTCCCCCACCACGTGGATAGTGGGTAGTGAATATTCCCGTTTCCTCAAGGCTTTGCCTTGGGATGCATTCACCTTCAAATAGCTGTTTTCCATCTTGAATTCCTTCATCAGCTCTCTTTTCTGCTCCATCAAAGGCCTGGTCTGCTAGCAAGAAACTTTTCTCTATGATGGATTCTAATTTTGGAGCAGAAGAATCATCATCAGAAAAGCCACCTCATTTAAAGAGAACTACCCCTCCCCCGCCCCATTATCCCTGTATAAATTCCTAAAGTGGAGCAGTTTTGCTGAGAGGCCCAGCTTTTCTCACATAGGAAAGTGGGTGGGCCAGGAAAGAAAACGTGTATAGTGCTGGCAGCAAAATCTACTATTGCAGAGTTTCTGTGTAGGGGTCCAGTGTTCACCCTATGTTTTTGCCTTGTGTTCAGGTGAATGAGTGAATATCTGCTTCTTCTGGGCTTGTCTTTGTGGGTAGAGGCATCATATACACCTGCTGCCAGAGACTTCTCCAGTCTGTTGTTTGATATAAAGACAGACTTACTCAGGGGATTTAGTCCTTGCCTCCGTAAGGTGATCCTGGCTGGGGCTTCAGCGGCCCCTGAAGTCTTCTGGGCTGCCGTGGCTGTCTCTTGGAGTGAAGTAGATTCTGCTGGAGCTGTGATCTCAAGTTTAGCTGCAAACACACCCATTTGTTGATTTTAGCAAATTCAGGTATTTTTTTCCCTCCTAGGAATGTGTGTCGGGGCCTCAGATACCTAACACTTGCTGGGTGTCAGGATACAGAAGTGAAATGGCATACACCCTCCCTCTTATGGGAGATGCGATTTGTACACACTACATGCCCATTATGGGCTGAGCGTTTGTCTCCCACAAACTTATATGTTGAGATCTGAAACCTCCAATGGGATGGTTTAGGAGGTGGGGCTTTTGGGAGGTAATTAGGTCATGAGGTGAAACCCGCAAGAATCAGATTAGGGCCCTTGTAGAAGGGACCGCAGAGAGCTCTCTCTCCCCTTCTTTCCACTGTGTGAGGATGCAATGAAAAATTGGCAGTTTGCAATTCAGAAGAGGGTTCCCACCAGAACCTGGTCATGCTGGCACCCTGAACTCAGACTTTTAACCTCCAGAACTATGATAAATACATTTCTGTTGTTTAAGCCAGTCTGTAGTAATTTGTTGTAACAGCCTGATTGGATTAAGACAGAGCCTCTCAGAAGATGGGCAGGGCTGGGCACTTCCCATGGGCAGGGTTGGAGAGGAATTGGGGCAGGAGTACGGGTCATGGTTGAGAGCACAGTAGAGAGAAACTGGGTGTTGAAGAAAGGACGTTGGTAAGAAGGATGTTCTAAAGGGACTTTCTTAGGGGCAGGGAGTCAACAAGAGCTCAGGGGAAGGCATGTGTGGGATAGGTGGATGAAATGCAAAGAAGTTCATTGAATTTAGCAGACATGGGTGGTACATGAAGGAAATGGGGTCTGAGGTCAGATAGCAGGAACCTTGCAAAGGATCTGGGAGTCACACAAGGTGTTTGCTGGTAAAAATATGAATACTGTGTGCCATGTTGCCCTTGTTATCTAACTTCATCTCTGTCTCCCTTTTGTTCACAATAAGCCTTTTTCCCATTCTCCCTAAAAGCTTGCCTGTCTGGGTTCTCATACTTCTTCCTTATCCTTCTCCCATCCCAGTCCACGCACCTCCCATTACCACCCAGAGCAGGACCCAACCTCCTCCTCCTGAAGTTCTCCCCCATCCTCCACTGACATCCCAGCTGTTCAACCTTCCCCAGGGCAGTGGTCAGAGGGAGAGAAGGACTCACAGCTCAGAGAATCCTCAGTCGTAGCAGCTTGAATGTAATCGGTGGTGGTATCATCTGCAACCGAGAAGAGAGATGACAGTGAAGAATCAAGCTGATCCACACTGGGGCCACTTTCCCTCCCCTTCCCAATCCTGAGCTCTCAGGAATGTTTGTGGACACAGGGATACATTTCCTGTTGGTTGAACATGTTCTGCCACACCAGTAGGTTCATCAGGTCATTCTTTCTGATGTTTAACTCCTCCTATGTTTTTTTTTTAAAGTTAGCTGTCCTCAGAGAAGTGAAATATTCCTCTGGAAACTGTCCTCCTCCTGACCTGTTTCTGGCTCATGAAGGTGTCTAAGACTGTGTCAGAGATGGCTGTGGCCTATGGAGGTGGAGGATGACAGTGCAGGGGCCATGGGGCCACATGTGAGTGGTTTATGGGACTGGACTCCAGCCCTGATTCCCCTTATCTGTCAACACAACATTTATGCAAAGCTCTCTGCTAAGTGAAGGGGATTTAATGATGAAAAAGGTGGACAAGACTGCCCTGACAGAGCTAATGTTCTATTACACAATTATTTAGTTTCCGGTGTGATGGTGCAATAAGGGCAAATGAGGTTTAATTGATCCTTCATAAATTTTTTTGAGGAAGACTTTTTTGAAGATTCATACCTGAAGTGAGATTTCACAGATGAGAAAGTATTGGTCAAGTGACATTCAGAGTTGGCTGGGGGAAGGCGACAGGGAGAAAAAACATCCCAGGCAGAGGGAAGAGCAAGAAGGAAGGTCCTAAAGCTTGAGGAATGGCAGGGTGGACCTAGGCCCAAATAATGTTTTTGTGTAATTAGAAAAGACATCCTGAGAGACAGCCATGGGCAGGGTATGCTGCTTGGCAAGTGGAACATGGGCTAGATTTCACCCCCACCACCTCTTGTCTGGCACCCTTGTGCAGGGGACAACCCCTTCTGCTATATGCATTGGCCCAGAGGCCCTGCAAGAAGGCCAGTGTGACAATCAGAGTGGGTAAAGGAGAACAGTGGGGAGATGGGCCAGAAAGCAGGCAGGGCCAGGGGGTTCCTAGTTTCCTGAACAGTGGGGTAGAGGCCACGTGTGGAGAACTGGGGACAATAGTCACTTGCAGAAGCAGGAGAAGCAAGGACAGCACTGGGAGAGGAAGAGGAATACAGACAGGAGCTAGGACTGCCCTAGGCTTTGAGGACCTGGTGGGTGCAGGGGTAGGGCCATACTCACGGGCACAGACCAGGGCTCCAACCAGAGTGGCCAGAAGAAGGAGAGCCGTGAATCTCATGCTTGAGGGTCAGGAGTGAGTATAACCACAGAATCCTCACAGGGTCCAGAATAGAGTGCTGGGACTGCTGGGCCCTTTTAAAGATACCAAGGACCAATGGGAAACAAGTTTGGAGGGGTGTGACTTCCGTGTCCTCCACCCCTTCTTCCCCAGATTGTCACCTGCCAAGTCAACAAAGGTGAGCTGGGCCCAGGTGATACCTGGCATCTTTGCTGGGAGGTCCTTTCCCTGCTAACTTTCAGCCATCTCTTTCCTTCTCCACCCACCTGCCCTCAGGGTTCACATCTTAGGGATCTCAGGGACTGGAGGCAGAGCAGGTTTGGTTTGGGGAGATTCTAAAATGTATCTATTGAGGGTAGTGGTAGGATTCTTAATCCTGACATGTGTCCAGGAGGAGGTTGGGGGCTGGGTGATCACATTGCCACTTTTTGCCTAGATCTCCACAGGGCTCAGTGCAAGGGCTTAGAGGTTTCACCAGGCTAAGTGAGCCCCATTCCATGGGAGGCCACACTCAGGACTTTTGGGAACTGAGTTCATGGCTCATTTCTCCTCTTGAGGAGACGGCTTTGAAAGCACATGTGCCTTCTCTGGAGTTGTCTTCTGCTCTTGAAGTTATCTTCCCTATAGGAGAAACTTCCCCAGGCCCACAGGGACCCCTGTCAAACTCTATGTTTGTGCCAACCAATGGCATCCCACATTTCTGAGAGGACATACTGGTTGAAGGAAGATGGTAGATCACTGAAGTTGGAACTTAGCTTTCCCTTCAAGTGGGGAGCTGACCCATGGTCCAGAAAAGCAGATAATTCCCTTTGACTTGGGAATTCTTCCTCCCCTGCGCTTATAATTAAGAGGCCTGGATTCTGCATTCTGGCTTTGTCATATACATAAGACAGTGTACTGTCGTGTGCTACTAAACTTTAGGGTTTTCATTTGTCATCTAGAAGTTACAGCTCCTATGTACAGGAGAGTGGTGAGATGACATATGGCAAAGCATTTCATAGACAATACATTTCTGTGGAGATGCATGGGATTCTTGAACTTTGCAGAGGGTTCATCTTTCTGGGCAGGTTCAATTCAGGCTTTTGCTAAATGCTAAATCAAATAGGGCTGCAAAGTAACAGGAGCCAGCTGAGGAGCTGATGGGTGAAAATAGGGTGCTGGATACCAATTTGTGATTCTCCACTTGGTGGTGTTCTCACCAAGCCCTGGGTGGTCCTGTAGTCTTTGCTGTCTCATGGTGCCCTGAAGATCAGTGTGGGAAAGGGGGGTATTGGGAGATTCTTGACATGAGGGTGTTTTGGGTACCTGGCTTCAGAACATTAATCTCCTCAGGAGATAAAGGGCTGGGACATTACAGGTGTGAGGAGTGAGTTCTTTCAGACCGTTTCACCTGTCCTTAACCTCCACGTAAGAGGACCATCACAGTCAGACAGCTGATCTGCTCCAGACATTGGGTGTGGGACCTGGGTTAAAGTAATTGCTCCCCTAATTACTCCCTGTGTGGTTTGATATTTGAGATTTATCTGACATCTAATGGTGGTCAGTAGATGAAGAAGAGGAATGCATTGAATTAATACAGAGATGGGACTTGGCAATTGACTGCCCACCTGAGGGTCCAGGCCTGGGAGCCTTGAAGGTGATGGGGAGGGCTGAGAGACAGAAGAAAGTTTTAACTGCATGAGTGCCCTAGGGTGTGTGTGCACGTGTGTGTCTGTGTGTACACTATACAAGAAGAAGCTCTGTTTCTAGATCCCAAACCGTCTCCCTAAGCACATTAAAAAAAACCAACAGAAGCAAACTATGATATTTGCACAAGTTTTTTCTAAGAGGAAATCAGGGCTTTGGCATGAACATTAGAGCTGTCAAAGAGCAGGGTCTTCCCAAATGTCACTGCTCATTCCCTTTCCTCTCCTAATCCTCCTATTTGCCTCAGGGATTAAAAAGGCAAGTATTGACATAAATGGGGGTGAGGTAGAGGTACGAACAATTACTCTATAGAAAATTTTCATAACTTTATAACAGGGCCCAGGTCCAGTGTTGCCCTAAGTTATAGGGCCTGGGAAAGAAATGGATCCATATATTAAAGACTAGAGATGCACCCCCTCTATCTGGATGAAGGGCTGTTCTCTGTGATGTCTTGTCTTCTACGGTATCTGATCTCCAGTATGACTGTCGGTTTGCCCATCTGTGTCTTTTCTCCTGTGCTGGTAATTCTCTGCCCATCCTACTTCCCTCCCCGCTCTGCTTCTGATCTCTTCTCCTCCCATCTCTTCCCTGGTCTGGAAGGATGACCTTTGTGGGTTGTGTCACCTGGGCTTCCTTACCTTCTAGTATCTGGTTGAGTTTGGCCAGTGGCACACACTGGTGGGCAATCAGAAAAGGAGAAGAGAGATTGGTCAAGGCACTTGTTCCTCCTGCTCCCTCCCTGCTTTGGCATGTGTGATAGGTAGACTTCTAATATGGCTGCAAAGATCCCAACTTCCTGGCACTCATGCCTTTGAGTACTGCCCACTGTCTGGGCTTGGGCTGGACCTAATGATTTTCTTCTAATAAGTGGAAAATCCAAAAGTGATGGGATGTCTGTCACTTTTGATATTAGGTTATAAAAGAATATGACTGTTGGAAGGACCTGGAGAGTATTATGCTAAGTGAAATAAGCCAGTCAGAGAAAGACAAATACCACATGATTTTGCTTATATGTAGAATCTAAGGAACAAAATAGAAACAGACTCATAGATATAGAAAAGAGACTGACAGCTGTCAGAGGGGAGGGAGGTTGGGGGTCTGGGTGAAAAGGATGAAAGGATTAAGCAAAAAACAAAAACAAAAAAACAAAACAAAAAATTCATAACACAGACAACAGTATGGTGTTTATCATTTCCAGAGTGGGCAGGTAGAAGAAGGTAAAGGGAGAATAAATGGTGATGGAAGGAGACCTGACTTTGAGTGGTGAACATGCAATGTATAGATAATGTTTTATAGAATTGTACACTTGAAATCTATATAATTTTATTAACCAATGTCACCCCAATAAATTCTATAAAAATTTTGTTAAAAAGGACTATGACTATTGTCTTGCTTATTTCCTCCTATGTTCCCTACTTCAGATCTTCTCAGCTCACTTGCCTCAGTGAAGCGAGTTGCTGTGGTGTGAGCTGCCCTGTGGAGAAGCCCACATGGCCAGGAACTGATGGCAGCTCATGCCTGCAGCCTGGGAGAAATAGAGGCTCTCAGTCCAGCAGTCTTGGATAAGCTGAATCCTGCCAGCAATCATGTGATTGAGCTTGGAATGGACCCTTTTATAGACTTTCTATAACTCTATTGCAGCCTTGTCAGAGACTCCCAGGGCAGGACTCAGCTAAGCTGCACCTAGACTCCTGGCCCATGGTAAGTGTGAGATAAGAAATAATGCTGTTTGAAGCCACTAGGTTTTGGAATACATAATTGGTTATTTAGCCACAAATAATTAATACTGCATCATGTAGCAATGGCAGTGTTCCTCTGTGACTGTAGCTTCTATATAGTGGCCCTGGTTTTACTGATCCTTCTTCTAACTGGTCTCAGGGAAAACCATTTCCTCCTTTTGTCACTTCAGTTTTAGGGATGGGAATGGCTCTCTGCTGTTGGTAGTCCTTACTTAAACCTCTACAAATATATATCTTTCTTTCATAAAGAATCCCTTCTGTGTTATGAGTGGGGAGGGGGAGAGGGGTAATGGGTTAAAGGTACAGGGAATAAGAAGCAGAATAGGTAGTCACAAAATAGACAGGGGGAGGTTAAGAATAGTATAGGAAATGGGGAAGCCAAAGAACTTACATGTATGACCCATGGACATGAACTGTGTGGTGGTCGGGGTGGGGGGAGTCTGGAGGGTGAGGGGGGTGGTATAGGGAGGAGGGGGATAAAGGAGAAAAATATTGGGACAACTGTAATAGCATAGTCAATAAAATATAATTAGACTGATATGCCCCACTCCATCTGACCTGTGCTGAGTGTCTTTTCCTTGGCCCCCTCTGGTATGTGAAACCCTGTACTGGGAAAGGAGGGGTAGTAGGGGTCACAAAGGGAAGAAGTGACCCAGAGCTTTTGGGGCAGATAGTTCACACATCCAAGACACAGTCATAAGCTGTGTCTACAGAACCACCTTACCCTGACTGCTGTAGTTCACATGGCTTGTCTCTGCTAAGCTCTTGTGGGCCCAAGCTCTGTTATAGTCCTCTGTTGCTCTTGACCATTCTCCTTGGCCAGTGGGGGTAGTATGAAGAGAAAGCAATAGAGTTTTTAACTCCAACTCTGCTTTAACAGACACATAGCATGTAATATGTGCTGAGCACTGTTCTTGGAATCTTATGAATTTTAATATCATTTAATTCTTATAAGAATACAATGATATAGGTACTATTAATATTTGCTCTTCACAGATGAAGTGACTAAGGCAAAGGCACACTAAGGAAGTGGCCCATGATCACAGAGGTAGTAAGTGGCAGAGCTGGCTTCCAACACAGACTTTCTGTTTCTAGGGGCTGAGCTGTCAGCCACCACTCTCTGCTTGAATATTAAGTTCCAGTTTGTAATAAATATTAGGCCTCTGTAACAGTAGTTTTTCAAATCTTAACTAATCAGTACTTGCCAGGGTTCTCTAGAGAAAACAGAACAAATTGTGTGTATGCACATGTGTGTGTGTATGTATGTATGTATGTATTTATTTATTTATTTATTTAAGGAATAGGTTTACATGACTATGGAGCCTGGCTAGTCTAAAACCTGCAGTTCCAGTATGAAGGCTGTCAGGCTAAAGACCCAGGAAAGAGGTGATATTGTGTCTTAGGTCAAAAGGCCATTTGCTGGCAGAATTCCCTCTTGTTCCAGGGAGGTTAGTCTTTTGTTCTACTCAGTCCTTCGTCTGATTGGGTGAGACCCACTCATATTATGAAGGGTAATCTGCTTTACTCAAAGCCCACTAATTTATGTGTTAATCTCATCCAAAAACACTCTTACAGAAATATCCAAAGTAATGTTTGACAGCTGTGGCCCAGCCAAGTTGACACATAAAATAAACCATTGT
The DNA here is from genome assembly GCF_004126475.2 of Phyllostomus discolor. Lineage (NCBI taxonomy): Eukaryota > Metazoa > Chordata > Mammalia > Chiroptera > Phyllostomidae > Phyllostomus > Phyllostomus discolor. Next base: position 162,565,924 of record NC_040904.2, on the reverse strand, counting down.
AGTACCCTTTGACATTTTAATTTTGGAGGCCTAGTGAACATCAGGAAGGGCCCAGAGGGAAAAAGGATAAAGCTTTTTCTAGGCCTTAATAAGAAGAACTCTTTTTTTCCTCTTCTTGGTTTCACAGGTGAAATGGTAAGCTCCAGTGAGCCACAGAGCAAGTCCTCAAAGAACAAAGAGCCAGCCCTCCTTCTGCCTGTGGTCTAAGCAGTTCTTCTGGATCACATGTGGTCCTGCTGCTTTACCTGGCAATGCCTGGACAGGGACTTGGAGTCAAAGGTGAGGGTTTGGGGTTGCCAATGTCAATGCCTACAGTAGTCAGGCAAGTGACATAAATGAGCCAGGCGTAAGGCTGACTACAGTGTAGGTGCAATGATAAATGTTAAATGTCCCTCCATCTTCAGGCTAGGGAGTCAAGTGGTAGGGCTGCAGCAAATTGGAATGTGCTGTTCTGCCTGTAGTGGTCAGCTGCCCTCCTCAAGGTGACTGTTGACAGGCATTCTAGTTCTTCAAGGAAAATTAAAAATATGAATTTCCATTTGAAATCCCCTGATTTTCTTTTCTTTTTTTAAAATATATTTTATGTAATATTTTTACTTTTTATTTTGAAATAACTTCAGATTTACAGAATATTTGCAAAAAAAAAAAGGTCATAACAGAAAATACTCTTTGTAGATCCACTGGGGACTAGAGTCCCCACATGTTAATGTTCACTAATGCTTGCTTGATCATTCTCTATCTTTGTCTCTGTCTCTTTCTCTGCTTTTTCTGAACTTTTTTTTTCTTGATAATTGGGGCTGAATTTTTAGTACGCACTGCAGAAGACCCCTTTAGGAATGGGTGTTCAGTTCTTCACTGTCTCCATGATGGCAAATCCTGGTCCTTGTGGGTTAACATCATCTTTGGAAGCAGCAGTTTACTGACTGGTCAGGACCTGGCAGATTTTTAGCCCCTGCAAATAACATTTTCAAATATACACTGTCTATTCTCTCTTTCTCATTTTTGAGCAGATTCCACGTTTTAAACGTTTTAATCTCCAACCTGTGAGTGATTCAGACAGCCCCTCATGTGACTTGGAGGGTGGGAGGAAGATCTCCCTCCCTTCTTCCATGGGGTGGTCAGGAAAAATCTCTTTGGTAGGAACATGCATTCCCCACACAGCAAGTCTCCTTCTCCCCTGGGCAGGGAATGATATTCCCGGGATCAACTGAGGTTGGGCTGGCTTTTTAAACTCTTTGTCAGTCCCAGGGTGGAGGTCAGGGTGGTATAAGGTTCCAGATGTCAAAGTTCCCCATAGAATGTGGGGCACTCGTGTATGGCCTGTGATATCCAGCTGTGGGCCTGATTCCAGGGCCATGGAAAGTCTCACTCAACAAACACTTTGATGTACAATAAAATGATATGGAGCAGAGGAAGTGAGGAATAGAGAGGTAACCACTTTGGGATTGAGGCTCATGGGTGAGAGGGTAGCTGTGAATCAAAGAACTTGCTGGGGCCTGTGCTGTCTAAGCAGGCTGAGTCTGGAGGCTGTGGTTCAGGGTGCAGGGCCAGGGTGCCTGTTGAAGTCTCATGGGGCCTCCTTTACCCAGTGGGCTCCAGGCCAGGCTTTGTACCCACCTCTCTTCAGGGACAACATATGTATACTCCAAGTTGGATGCTTTCTGTTTACTAGCTATTTTTTGTTGGTTTGTTTTTAGGCTGCAGACTTAAAACCTGGTGCTCCTGGGCATTATTTCTCAGCTTCTCATTACAGGTTTAGCCCAAGTTGGGTTTTTACATAAGAGCATGGAGGACATCTAGGATAGCTGTAGAAAAAAATGAGGAAAGAAGGTGGGAGGAAAGAGACAAAGGGAAAAGGAGAGGGAGTTGAAGAGGGAGAGGGCAGAGTGGGAGGAAAGAGAACATGAATAAGGCTTGCAGGGTGCCAGGTACTGTCCACCCCTTCCATCCTCCTCAACTCCATCTTCTTTCCAACCTCACTGCACCCCGGGGGGCTGAAGGACATGCCCTCTCTCTGCACCTGGGCAGGAATGAGAGGAAGAGAAACAAGCAGGCTCTGCAGTGAGAAGGCTGGAGGTAAGAGCTGAGGGGGGTCTGGTATCAGGTAACCATGCAGTTTGAATGTAGGTGAGAAATTGGAGCCATTTGAAGGCACAAAATGAGGGAAGCTCCCATGGGAGGGGCTAAGGCAGCTCCAGGCTTCCAGTGTGGGGTGGAGCTGGGGACATGGCCCTGAGGGAGCCAAGTGGGGTTGCTTATCCTGGGGCCCACAAGGCCTTACTTTGGGATGCACTCACCTTCACCCTTGTGTTTTTAGAGCATTAATTGTATGTAGTACTGGTTCTGCAATTCCCTTAATAATTCTTTGTGTTTCCTCCTGTAATTTCTCTATGCTGGATCCTGATTCAAGGCAAAAGAGTTGCTTTATTTATAAGAGAACCTCCTCCCACCCTTCCCCCAGCCTAGGCACCACTGGGACCCCTAAGGTAGAGTGGCTTTGCTGAGGGAACCAACTGCTCTCTCACAGGAAGGTAGGTAGGATGGTGCATGCAGCAAGTTTTACTACCCTAGAAACCCTGTGTTGGAGCAAGCGTGTGCCTCCCTCCCCTCTCCCCAACACACACACACACACACACACACACACACACACACACACACAGGAGCTGGGCTTATCTGGGTGTATCTGTTTCCCTGTGTTTACACCTCAGAATGAGGCCTGGGGCAGGCTGGCTCCAGAGAGCCCGCTGGATTTTTTTTTATTTTTAAAAATTAAAGTATAGTTGACATACAATATTATATTAGTTTCAGGTGTACAACATGGTGATTAAACATTTATATACCATATGAACTGATCACCACAATAAGTCTAGCAACCTTCTCTCACTGCACAAAGTTATTAAAATATTATTGACTGTATTCCCTATACTGTACATTACATACCTGTGACTTATTGATAATATAAGTTCAAGTTTGTACCTTTTAATCCCCTTCACCTTACTGTTGCACTTCTCCATGCCACCCTCCCACTGCTCTGTGCATCCTAATTTAAGACTCTGAAGTTGACAAAGAGACAGGAATGGCTTTGGTGTCTTTTTGACTAAAAAGCTGGAAACTTGGTACTTGTGTTTTTGGTTGTTGATGCCTCATGGGATGCTGCAGGGGGCGAGGATGGAAGAAATAATAGCTCCCTGCCTGCCTCACCCACCTCAAGTTCTTGCTTTAGGGGACGCTCCCTCTCTTGCAGGTGTTTTAGGTTTTCAGCATCTTTCAAGTCTTTTCCTGCTTCATCAAAGTTGTTTCCTGTCTCTTCAGGGCATTTTTCTAGAGTGGATTGTGATTCAGGGAGAGGAAAAGTAATATTGGCAGAAAGGTCACATCACTTTATTTATTTTTTAAAGATTTTATTTATTTATTTTTAGAGGGGAGGGAAGGAGAAAAAGGGAGAGAAAAATCAATGTGTGGTTGCTTCTCATGCACCTCCTACTGGGGACCTGCCTTACAACCAAGGTATGTGCCGTGACTGAGAATTGAACCTGCAACCCTTTAGTTCGCAGGCCAACACGCAGTCCACTGTGCCACAGCAGCCAGGACAAGATCACCTTGCTTTAAAATGAACCACGACCCCTCATCCCTTAGTTTTCATCCACTGACTTCCCTTTTCCCCCACCCTGCCCAAGTGAGGAGAGGTCTTGCTGAGGGAGTGACTAGCTTCTCCCTCAGGAGAATGTGGTAGGTCAAGACAGAAACTATACTTATAGTAAAATCATATGATAGAAACTTGTGTGTGAGTACCGGTGTGGGTAGGCTGGTGCTTAGATGAAAAGGGAGAAGCCTGCAGCACAGAATCATGGAAACCTTGAGGCCTTCTTCGTAATTAACTAGAGTGGGTTTGAGGTGGGACTTCAGAGAGCAGCTGGGGCCTGAGGCATGCTAGACCTGGAAGGGTATTCAGGGGAACCGAAGTGGAGGCATAGGAAGTAATTCGTAAGGCTGATGAAGGATGCAAGAAGTAGAGTCTGGGGAAGTTAGATTTGAAAAGTAGTGTGGATCCAGATCATGGGTGGTTAGAAAGTGGGAGTTATGTGGTAGGAAATGGGGAAAAGTTTAAATGGGAGAACCTCAGATTCAGATGGGTAGACAAGGTGAGGCTCTGGCCTGTGCTCTGGATAGGCCACCCTCACCCCGTGCTGGGTTAATTGTGAACCTCTCTGGGCTTTGTCCCTTCAGCACAAAGCATCTTAAAAATAAACAGACAAATGTTTCCTTTATGTTATATCTGTCTAGCTTCTTTCCAATCCTTTTACAACCAAGATTTTTGGAACAAAACATTTTTTCCCCTCAACACCCTCATTTTACTTTATGTTCTTGCCACCCCATAATGTTCCCACTACCATCCCTGGGACAGGGACAGTCATTGCCAGGCACCCTGACACAGCCTCCACTTGCTGGCATGTAGGGCTGTGACACTGCTAACCACTGGGCTTTTGAAATGCTGAGGTGCATTTTCTCTTTCTGTCTCCCTCCCTCTCTCCCCTCCCTTTTTTTTGGCCCCCTCCTGCCACCCTTTGACTCCTCTTTCTCTGCCCCTTCAATATTCTCCAGCATTCTACTCTTAGCCCCTTTCTCCGCTCCTCTTACATGCTCCACTGTGTGACTCACTCTTGGAGTTATGCCTAGACTCCCACATCTTCATTCCAGCCCCCTTCCTGAACGTTAATACCCACCAGCCTGTGGGCAATCACAGGATGTCTAAGTCTATCAAACCCTACAGGTTGAAAACTGGTTCATCCAGCTTCTTCCCTTCACCTGCTTATCCTCCTCCACTGTTTTCTATTCTGACAGCACCAACGTTCACCCAGGAATCTCCATAGAGATTGGAGGGTAATTTACATTTTTGCTTCTCCCCGACCACCTACCTTATGAGGACATGGGGTCTTATCAATTCTTCTTTTTGGCCTGTTGTCCCTTTATCACTTCCAGGGCTTCCGCCTCAGCTCTGGGTCTGGCCATTTCTTATCTCTACTAAAGAAGCAGCCTCATAACTGACTTTTCCTCTGATTGTCTCAGCTTCCATCTACCCGCTGTCCAAGTGACTTCTAACACACAAACTGTGTGGCGAGCTTGCGTGTCCTTTCACACAGGCTCCTATCCGTCCCTTCCTTTTCAACCCCCCTTGCTCCCTCGTCTGGACCCTGCCTTGCTCACATCAAATTTCTTTCAATTTCTTGCATAGATTTTGTTTCTCTTTTTCCTTTGCCTCTTCACATATTTTCTTCCACATACTGTTTTTAATGATTTCCTAGTGATTCCTTGAGTTAGGGAAGAGAGCTTGCATATTCTTAAAGGTAGAGTCTTTTTGGGGTTCCATGGTGAAGAGGGCTGGCACTGGGCCTCAAATTCCTAAGAAGTCCATGGTAGGACCCTGCTGGAAGAGCCTTGAAGATGAGTTAAGATACGGGGAACATTTGGCTTAATGAGATTTAGGTGCTACTCTGTTTAACTGATGGCTTTCTGGAGGGTCTTCAGAAGGAAGGGAAGGTAGTTTCAGTGGTCCAGGGTGAGAATACAGAAGAGTTGGGTGTTAGTGGGTGAATTAATTTGCATATCAAAGGCAGGTATAGAGGCCTTTGATGGGAGGAACATCAAGAATTCAGAAGCAGGTAGCCTGGGGCTGCAGCCCTTCTGCAGAGTCAGGGAACTGGCATCAGAGAGGTAAGTGTGACAGGGTTTCTGCCCTCATAGAGCTCACAGCCCAGGCTTGGTAATAAGTTACAGAATTTGATATTAATATAGCCTGTAGTGGGGGGTACCTAAAAGAGAAAAAAAGTTAGGTCCGAAGTAGTACAGGGATGTGGGGAGGGGAGAAGGGGGAATGTTAGATGAAACACTCAGGCTGAGTGGTCAGGAGAGTAGGGAGAGGAAGTGCTACATTCCTGAAGATCTGAAACTGAGCCAGTGAGAGAGTCAGACACTGGACGGCCTGAGCTGGGCGAAGCCTCCGATTGCAGGAGAGCACAGGGTATGCGTGTGTGTGTGGTGTGTGGTGTGTGTGTGGGTGTAGTGGTGTGTGGTGTGTGTCTCTGTGTGAATAGTATGTGTGGTGTGTGGTTTGTGTGGGCATGTGTGCACAGGGGCTATATTTGGTGTGTGACTTCACTGGTCCATCCGTCAAGTCCCCATGAAACAACTCAGTGCTGAGTTGTTTCCCTGAGCTGGTAGAAGCTTGGTCAAGTGCACTAGGTATGATGAGAAAGTAAACCAGCTGAATTTAATATATGCCTGCCAGGAAAATGTTCTCAGGGTCAATGTCTCCATCTTGGAATAACCTCAAAGTGACATCACGTACCATTCACTGAAAGGTGAGTTAGTATTTGGAAATGATCAACTATCATTAAGAAGCACCAGTGAGGAATAAGGTGGAGATAGGTATGGGCTGAAAAGTTGATTTTGTTACTTTATCATGAAGCTCCCTTTTTTATCCATCTCCTGAACTGGTTCCGAAAATCAATTTGAAAGGGAATTTTGGAGCATTGGAAGTCCATTTGGGATGATCATGGCTTTCCATAGTAACTTGCTTGAAGAATGTGGTGCTCATGTAGATAGAGAAATTCTGCTTTCTTTGAGACAAATATGTTCTCTTTTTATTACCATCAAGCTGAATCTTAGCCAGGTCTTTGGAACACTTAGTACATTCTAAATTCCTTTATCCTGATGGGCTGGAGAGTTAAGAAATTTCAGACAGGGGAAGGAATTAATTTGGAGAGACTTCCTAGACCAAGAGGCCTGCAGTGAGGAGATGGAAGGGAGGGTCTTCAGTGCTGGGGACTTGTCAATGTAAGGCTTGAATGCAGAGCTGGGGCAAATGAATCAAGTAGAATTGGCTTTGGGGACCCTTGAAATAAGAGGATAAAATAGATGAGGGGGGCAGTTGGTAGAAAGCTAAGGTAAATGTAACAATGGAGTTTTAAACAGGAGGAAAGGAAGGTCATACTGGTTGCCTGCCATTCCCTGAGTCTGGATAATAGCAGCCAGTTCTAAAGTACCGAAGGGGTCTGAGCAGGTCTGGGGCCTCCTAGACCTCCAGCCCTTGTGACACACCTCCTTAATTTCCAGAGGCACTGGGGTTCAGGTCTAGCTGCATGGAGAGCCAATTTCTTCACGAAGATGACTTGGACAAGTAAAAATTTTATGTTCTTGCTAATTCATGTGTGAACCTGGGGCCCTGTGGTGCTGAAGGCTGAGGAAAGGAGTAGCCAGTGAGATTTGCAGGAGGCAACTGGTCTTGCTCCTGCTGAGATTCTAGGAAATCTGGGAGGCCTTTGTCATGAAAGGCCCTGAACTGGCCACAGGTTGTGGCTCCCTCTTGGCCTCTGGCTTTCTCCTGAGTAGGATTCTAACCTCTTTGCTGCTTCCTGTTCTGAGTTAATGAGAAGGAAGGAGCCCTCTGGGCAAGTGGGAACCTTTAACCTCCTCAGAGACCTGGAGACACTTAGAGGGGAGCGCCTTATGGAGAAGTCATTTCGTTTACATCCATCGGACTGGCAGAGAGAGGGGAAGCAAACGGCTAGGGCTGAGGGTGCAATGGAGAGGGCAAGAGTAATTCCTTCCCTTTGGCTCTGCCATACCCTGCAAATGTGTACTTCTTGCTGTATCACATGTTCTCTGTTTCATGCATTTGTGGCCCAACTTTCTGAATGTGGGGTCAGGGGAAGAAGTTTCCAGTCCTATCTGCTTTCTTAAATACTTATTTCTGATACCCAATTAATAAGCTTGATACCTCTCCCACTGGGAGAAACACAACTCCCCTGTCAATATCCATGTGGGCTCCTAGGTGCTTCTTACCTTTTGATCACTTTTTCCTATGACTTCCATTTCTTGCTGAAATCGTCAGTTTCACTTTATGTCTTGATTCCTTGAGCTCCTCTTTGTGCCCCAAATCCCCCAACCAACATAAGGTTTTTGTCTTTGCTGAAAAGTTGGGGTTAAATTCCAACTCGAAAACAACTTAAAAGTGAGTATTAATCATCTGTGTCCCAAATTTCATTGGCCCTCACCACCACAGGGAACTAACTGCGCACCGTCTCTGGCTCCTTAGATCTTGCCTCTCCTCTCCATTCTCTTTCCCCTGAGCCCCTTTACCCATTCACCTAACTTTATTCTTCATCTGCTCCCAGTAACTGTTTATTGAGGGCACACCCTATGTCACTAATTAGTTTAAGTAGTTTAGTTCTTGTTGTCTCCTACCACCCAGGGGAACCTCACTATCTCCACTGAGAATCCAAATCGGATAACCATTTCTGACCAGGGGTGCCCATGACATACCTCAGTCAGGGAAAAATCTTGTATCTTGTGATAAAACCACAACAACCACAACTCAAGTATTATCCTTTATTCTGACCCTTTCTACTGTGAGTTTTGACTCCCTAATGAAAAAAACCCTTATCTTTGCCTGCAGACAATGTAATGACCCTTGATGATACTCATGTAGGAGCCCAATGAATAAAGAACAGGCCAACTGCTACTTTTGCTTTTTTCTTTATCTTCTGTGTGTTTTATTCAGAGAGCTCAGTTCTTCTAAAGGAATTCCTTGCAAACAATGGGAAGGAAAATAATTTGTTTTAAATGCTCAAATTTGCCTCTCAGTTCTCTAGTTTTCTTTTGACATCACCTGAATGTCCTTTCTTTTAGCATTATGTGAAGCTCACCGAAATATTATCTTAAGCACAAAACCATGCGTACCTGGATAAATCATGCCATTATTTTGGAGGACAAGAGGTCTACAGCCAGTTATTTTTGTTATAAGTTATTCTATCATAAGACTGATGTAATTTGGTTTGCATGTATGATCACAGCCTGGGGAGAAGGAGCAGGGTCCCCCTGAAGGCTGAGGTAATTCCTTGGGCAGTGGTTGATCCTCAGGGCCCTACTGGTTCTGACTCTGAGTCTCAGTGTGTAGCACACTCTCCGCCTCTGCTCTGTCCCACCCCTGGCCCACCACCCCTTCCCCAGCTTTATAGTTGGCCACCACGCAGAAACTAGAACCAATTAGCTGATCATAGATCTCATGACTTTATGGGACGCAGCAGTTAGCTATATCATTGATAAGTGGTGTGGAAAAGTATTCTCTAGAATGAACACAGTTCTCTAGAGTTCTTTAAGGATGAGGGGTGTCAGAACCCAGATTTCTGCAAGTTGTTTCGGGAGCCCTAGCAGCAGTCTTGTGAGGCAGGAGGTAGCAGGGGGCAGCCTGTGAGCCCTGGCAGTGTGCTCCTCACAGGCTCAGGATTCTCTTGGTTAAACAGTTTGAATACTGGCTTTTTGTTTTAAATTTCCCTGTTTATTCTCCTTAAATAAAATCATGCCAAGCATTTCAGACTACTTCTGCTATGCTAAATGAATTAAACAAAGGGTGTTTTTCCGTGTGTGAGCCAGGAGGATTTTAGGGGCCAGAATGGGGTGAGATGGCAGGGACATTCTCCAGAACAAGTTATGGGATGGATTCTGGCTGCTTGACTTGGCTCTCTCCCCTCTCTCCTCCAGCATAAAACTCTCACATGGTGTTTCTGAGTTTAGAGTTAAGAAGACAGTTCTTCTATTCAGGGCTCATTTAAAGGCTGAGTTTTCAAAGAAGGTCGGGGGTATGGGGAACAGCAAGAAAAACAGCCTTGCTGGAGCAGAGCATCTGTGGACATACTCTGGGCCTGGTTGGGGGATTCTCTAGGGCCCCATCCTGGGTTTCCACACCCAGTAAGCAGTTACCTGGCACTCCCCCACTTCCCTTTGTTTTAGAATGTTATTCACTTTTGTCATAGCTAAATGCTTACAACCATGAACTTCTGATCCCTGGTTATATCATATCCATGGGAATTATCTTGCCATGTGTCTGGTTAACCTTTGGTCTGTGAAGGCCATTCTCTGGGAACATTTCCTCTGAGTGACTTAAAGAATTTGGATCCTTCTCACAGCTTTGCCACTGGCTCACTGGATCTCCCTGGAAAGCCACCACCCCTCCTTTGACCTTTGTGCCTTCCTTTGTCAAACAAGTGAGCTTCATTAGATCCCTCATAAGGCCCCAGGGCAGTTCTGCCACCCAGTGAGTGGGCTGGCCATGCCCCAGGTCTCCAAGGGCTCTCTGGCTGATAAAAGACTGCCTGAGACTCAGGGCTGGAGCTGTGCCTGGGTGGAAAGTTCCCTTTCCAGGGAAGATTCTGAATTTATGCTCTGGACTGACAATATTCACCTCCACCTCCACTCTTCTTTCCCTGCCCAGGACACTTTTGCCTGAGAGAAACACTGGCTTAAGAACATCTTTGTGTGTTTTCTGCTTCTCCAAAGTCCCAAGACCCACTCTCAAGATGTGGAGACTGCCCTCCGTGTGAATGAGGATCCAAGTCTGTTGAAGGAGGCACATACCCCCTGGATCAGGAGCTCCACATTCACAGCCATGACAAGTCTGGGACAGCAGAGGGTGCTGTGGGAGCAGCGGGGTGGTCCCCACAGCTCCCACTTCCCTCCAGAAGTCATCTTAGGCCACTCCTGCCTTTAAACCAGACTCTGCCTCAGCTAGCCCAGTGTAGCCTCTGCTTTAAAAAAGAATTGTCATTCCACAGTGCACTGTACATAGAAGGTACTTGTCAAATGCATGAACGATGGAAAGAAGCAGGAATCTTTTCTTGGTTCCTACCTTCAATGGACAAAGGATAGATGCCACAGCTGGCCACCTGTGCCTCTTCAGCCTTGTTGGCATACTGAGGTCTCACTCTAAGCCATGCTGCTTCCAAGTGGCTAGAGATCATGGAAGCAGGCAGTGTTGAGTGTTGAATCACTGTTCTGGTTGTATGTAGGTCCTGTTCTTTATTTGACTAAATCCCAGGGAGCTCCATTCAACTTCAAGAATATCCCTTAGAGGGAGACAAATAGAGAGGGGGCCAGGGAGCCTCTGACCAGGACCATGCACTGGAGGGGAGGTGGAAATGTCCTCCTACTGTCTCTGATGGGCGAGTAACCAAGAAACTGAGGTCCTGGAAGATGGGGGGTCATGGGGCAGCATGTCCTCCTCCTCTCTGAGTGGTTCTGGGGCTCAATGTTGGGTGAGGCCTGATGCGGAGAAGGGTGGGCTAATGGCCCGAGCTCTGCAGTCTGGTCCCTTGGGGAAAGAACTCAGGCTGCTAAGAAGGAATGCATCCAAGCAACAGTCATGTCCTGTTGTTAGGGGCACTGACACATCAGTTCTCTCAAGTCCATGCCCTCCTATTTGTCATCATTGTCACTTCCTAAGGCCTAACTTCTGTAACTTGTTTGTACCTCCTAGCTGGTCCTTGTCTCTGACCTTTTTGCCCTTGATGGTTTTGCCAGAATGATTTTGAAAACACATATCAAGCCAGGCCTGCTTTCACTTTTAAAATTCTTGTCAGCCCATTACCTGCAGAATGAAGTCTAAACTCTTAGCATGGCATTAAAGCTGTAAAAAAAAATTAGCCCCTTTTTACAGAATTCTGAGAAAATGGGGCAACTGTGACATATATTTAGAGTTTTTCTGAAGCTCCACTTAAAAAGTACAGTAACTGGATAGCAAAACCCCAGACCCATGGACAACATTTACAACAAAACTAGGTGGTAAGTATTCTTACAAACCCTTAAATACAAGGGGGGGGTGAGGGAAGGTCATCTACTGAAATAAGAGTGTGTTACTGGTGTCTAGAAGGGAGAGAGCAGAGACCAGTGATGGGACCCTGAACCATATTTTCTTCTAAAAGTTCCATGATACTGATTTCATGTAAAAATGAGCAAGAGAAAAGTAATGAGGTCAAATATAAATTATTTTTTTATGAAAAAGAAAAAGAAATGGAATAGCATCCTTGCAAAGAAAGCATGTCAATGAAACATACCCACAGAACAGATCAAATCTTACAATAATTACAGAAGAACACTGTAAAGATACAGAAGAACACTATAAATAAGAATTATGAACTCATAAATGAGGTGACAAAACTCAGGAAAGAATGAGAAATAAAAGGCAAAAGTCTTTTCAGAATGAGCTTAATGAGGAGGAATACAAGAGTGAATTAACAAAGCAGATAATGCCTCAGGTAAATGACAGTGAAAAGTAGGAAAAATTTAAAAATAAAAAGAAATTAAGAAAGAGATAGTATTCAAGAGGAAGTGACAAATATTGAAGAGAGGCAAAGGAGAGCCACATACACATAATAGAAGTCCATAGAGAAGAAAGCCAAAGTGGGAGTAGGACGAACTAAAAACCATTACTTCAAGAAAATTTTCCTTAAAGTAAAGGACATTATTGAGATTTTTTAAAGAAGAAATCTTTCCTGAAGTTGGAAAGATTTGAAGCGACAAATGGAAAGAGCATACTTGAAACTATCAGTCTGGAGTCACCAACATCAGGACAGAATGTAATCAAGTTGCTGGGCTTCAGAGTAAGATAAAAGCCTTTGGGCTATAGGCAAAAACAGTCAATTTTCCTTCAAAGAAGAACATTAGATTATCATCAGACTTCTCTGATGGAAGGGCTTTGTGCAAGAAGGAAATGAAGTAACATATTTAAGACTGCAAGGAAAGAAGAAGTGATCTAAGGATTTTGTATCTAGAAAAACTGATTAAAAAATATAAAGGCCCACAGTGTTATCAGTGTGCCCTTCCTGAGGAATCTAGAGAATGAGCTCCAGACAATCAAAATGACAAGAGGGATATCACCATAAGGAATGGTGGCAAGCATTAAAAATGTAGTTACATGTAGAACTATAACTAAATGAGAGTTCAAAAGGAGGGGATAGCATGAAATGGTTATGTATTCAGCCAATTGAGATGTGAGGTTATGAAAATGAGGAAAGTGCATAGGCAATTAAGAGAAACTGTTCTGAGGTTCAGAGGTGGTAGTACTAATATTGTTACTTTCAGACTGTTGTATAATGCAGGATAATGTAAATCACTAATTATGGGACTGTTCAATCATTCTGTGTTTTTAAGAACTAAGTTTATTTCCTCCAGGAGAAAAAAAACTTGCTGGGATTTTTATTGGGATAACATTAAATCCATAGATCAATTTGGAGATAGTAGACAGCTTTACAATATTGAATCTTTCCATCCATGAATATGATCTATCCCTTAATTTATTAAGTTATTAATTAGTAATATAATGTTAAGATATTAAAGTCTTTACCCAAGGGCATTTTTAATTTTTATTTTATTTTATTTTTTAATTGTTTTAATCATTGTTCAAGTACAGTTTTCCCCCTTTTACTCCCATTCCAGCCCACCCACCCATCCCTCCCCACTTCCCTCCTATTCCAAGGGCATTTTTTTTCATTGCTTGAGAGAGAAAGAGAGAGAGAGAGAGAGGAAAGGAAAGAGAGAAATATAAATGTGTGAAAGAATCACCGATTGGTTGTCTCCCATACAGGCCTGGACCTGAGATTGAACCTAGGTGTGTGCTATGACCATGGAGTATTTGTCTTTCTATGTTTATTGATCATCTTTGGAGGATGATAGGAAATTAATTCATTATCTTTAAAACTGATAAGTAAAAGGAAAACCTCAAGCATTTATTCTTTCTATATGAACTGTACCACTGGGTAACCAAAGAGTAGATGAAGGAAATATTTCAATAAATGCATTCCCCTGGTAAATTAAAAAAAACAAACGTTAGACTATCACCACTTTGAAACTCTCAATTAATTAATAGATTTAGACATTGGATATCAATAACTGCTAACATCACACAGAAAAAAGAAAGAATCAGATATTTTCTTCTCTTATTAGAAGAACATACCACACCTAGGTAGTCTTAGTTTAAGGGTCAAACATCAGTCTGACCCAGGCTCTGGACTCAGCTGTCAGTTTTTTGAAAAGAGGAGAGAGAAACATATTTAACTGAGTCATGAATATGGAATAGACAATAATCTAGATTGTCAGAAACTATATGGGTCAAATGTCTATCTCCAGGTCAAAAGTTATCTTCAACAGCTGTATCCAAAAGAAAAGCAAGGGATTGAGGGGAAACCTTTTAATTAAATGGGATTTAAAAAGAATTATAAATGTTTTAGCATTATATATTTTTTAAATAAGATTTTTAAACTATGGTAGACAGGGATGCACACGTGAGTGACAAAATCATAAACATATACAAGGAAAATCTTATCAACGTCAAGAATGTGGCCACTTTTCGTTGGAAGGAGGCAGTTGTTACTTGGATAGGTTTCTACTGTGGCCAGCAAAGTTCTACGATGTGTGTGATGGGGTAAATGGGTGTTTTTAAAATAACTCAGTAAGCTATGCATTTATTTTGAGTGGTTTTCTGCATCTGTATTTTATTTTATAATAAAAAGTTTCAAATAAGTCTAGTCCTTTTCTAGAAAGTTCTCCTCCTCATATTCCAATCTCCTTGTACCCTTTGATTTCCCCGTCCTGAGCACTAATGTCTCTGAAAGGTCAGTGCTCTTTTCTCCTCTACCACTTTGCCTAGAATAATCCTTTCAGGTCATCCAGCTAATAAACAGAAGAGTTGGCACTAAATCCTTGGCTGGCTTATTCTTAGTCCTGGCTCTACTATATAGACTATTCCTCATTTGTTACCCAAATTGATTCAGAAATCTGCCATTACCACTTCTTAGGCAATAAGTCTCCTGGCCTTGGTAGGGTTCTTTCATTACCTACTTAATTCTTGGGGACCCTCATCTTCTTTTAGTCTCTGGTTTTGGAACTTAGGACTAAGCTCCTTCTACTGATTTCCCTATGAGTTTATGGTCTTTGACACTGCTCTCCTTCCTTTTGGAGACCTGGGAAGTTCTAGTCTTAGTCTTAACTTCAGGTAAGATTACACCACATGTAATTTGTCCTCTTTTTCAGTCTTAAGCTTACTTATTTAGCAGTTGGGAAGGCTAATGAATCCAAGAGAAGGTCAGTACCCGGCTTTAAGTTCTTGCATTAGAGAGGCAGCTACTGTAGTGAATGAAGAGCCAGCACAACAGTAGTGCCAGGCTCAGGTGCAAGGTCATTGTTCTTTCTTTTGACCTCGTGCCCTGTCCTTGTTCCCAAAACCCAAGCTAGAGTTTCTGGGTAAAAGGTTTTTTTTTTTTTAATTTTACTTATTTATTTTATAGAGTGGAGAAGGGAGGGAGAAAGAGAGGGAGAGGAACCTCAATGTGTTGTTGTCTCTCATGTGCTCCCTATGGGGAACCTGGCCTGCAACCCAGGTATGTGCGCTGGACTGGGAATTGAACTGGCGACCCTTTGATTCACAGGCCAGTGCTCAATCCACTGAGCCACTCCAGCCAGGATGGGTTTTTTTTTTTTTATTGCAGCAACATGTTGGGCTGGAATAGACTCCCCTCCATCTCACTCTGGACCTTGTGTAGTGAATTCCCTTTTGGTGGCTTTTGATATTTTCTGTCCATAGACTGCATTGGGATAACCTCAGTCAATAAGAGGGGAGTGTAATACTACTTAATCCTGGGGTGAAGGAGTTACTGTCTTGATCCCTTTCCTTTTAGAAACCTTTTTGAACTCTGCAAATTTACCTACTTTTACCCCAGGGATCTGCTCCAGCTATTAAGAATCTTAAATAAACTAGCCTTGTCTGGCCATATATAAAAAGTCTGATGATACCATTTCCCCAGGAGATTGGAAATCTATCTACCTGGCAACTCAATCAAAATAACTATTTAGTGTTTCCTCCTGTAATAATGAAAATCTACTCAGACTTGATCCTCTTTTCTTTATATATAGAAGAGGCTGGTGAAATCTTATGTTCTGTATTACTAAGCATTCTGTTACTTAAGTAATAATCAATTCCAATATTTGTATTAACTATGACACATAACTTGATTGATATAAGCTAATTAGAGTTGTCACATTGGTTTTATATAATTTAAAATGAAATGAGTGGTATATTTTATATTTTGTTATATATATATCATTAATTACATGTGCACTAATTATTATTAGAATTGTTAAAACGCTGAAAATAGTTAGTGGCCCTACATTAACACCTTCACGGACCACCAGTCATCTGGGTAACCCGGGCAGGGAATCTTTGTTTTATCTGACATAGGCCTAGGATACATGCTCTCTCAGGGCTTTCTAAAAGGGTGCTGCACTGGGCCTGAAAGGACACATGTCCTGCTCTGCATGTTTGTTCATGTCTGTCAAGGGCTCTGCTGGGGCTTTCTTACTAGATACACAAGCTCATGCGTATTTGTGTGTGCACATGTGTGTGTGTGCACATGTGTCTCCACACACCAGAAGGCTCATGAGAAGGGCATTACCCACATGGTTGAGGTGGCAGGGATTGTTAAAGATCCTCTGGAGACCAAGAGGCTTGTGGATGAAGATTCTCTTTATTCCTCATTTGTTTTGTCCACTAATGGTGTAAAATTATTGAGCTCCCATTATATGCCAGACATTGACTTGGTCCTGGGGATTCAGAGAAAAAAGGGACTTATTTTATTTTCATAGTCTTAGTGGTGAAGACAGATGAGAAACTCATGATTATAGTAGCATCTGAGAGACTAGTGGTAAGCTATTTAAACCATATAGGTCTGCATCCTGGCTCTACTACTTACCAACTAGGCAACCTTAGAAAAGTTACTTAATCTTCTTATGCTGATGGGCAAAATATATATCATAGTTGCATCTACTTCTAAGTGGTTATTTTCAAGAGTGGAATAAAATAATTTATTTATTTTAGAGTGGGTAAAATACTTACCAGAGTACCTGGCACACAGTAGTGCTCAATAAATGTTAGGTATTATAATACACGCTAAGGTACAGCTAGGGTCCTACAGGTATGTTGCATTATGGGAAGTCAGAGAACATGTTTAAAGTGAGGTAATACTTGGTAATTCCTGAAATTCATTTGTTTATGGCCAAGTCATCTAACTTTAGCATCTCAGCCTCTTCATCTATAACATATAGGTAAGATGCCCATCCCATTAGTGTTGTTATGCCACTTAAATGAGATAATTAATGTTATATCTGGCCAAAGTAGGTGCTCAGTACATGTCAAATTTTTCCTATCCTGATCTCTTTTCTTCTCCTTCTTTTAGGAAGAGACTCCTGCAGTTTGCAGTAATGGGAACTGTGGGGGTGGGGGCAGGTGTCTTGAGGAGAGAGGTTTTCATCCACTGTGGCTTCAGGTAGCAATGGCTCAGTAACTATAATGTAGGAACGATGGTACCTCTGACCATGTAGAAAACTCTGGAACTGTTGTGAATTTCCTCCTACTTATTACTATTAGCTTTATTTCTATTTGTTCATTTAGTAAAATCATTTTATAAAGGGATTTAGGTGGTAGCAAAAAAATGGGTAGCTGGGGAGATGGGATCCCTTCTCATGGCCAGACCTGGGGGAAGAAGAGTAGACCAGTGGTGGTGCCTGGAGGAGGAGTCCTTGTGCCCAGAGGGTCCTGCAGAGTGTCAGGGACTAGACCAAAAGGAGGCCCATCATGTGGGTTCACCATACTCCTTACCTCCCCAAGCTCCCGAGTGGCATTTTGTTGGAGGAGAGGCCTGGCCCTAGGGATTCAGGTGACTTGGAAGAAATGTTTATTACTCCCCAACCCGTGTCTCTACCACTGACCACCCTCCCAGGCCAGGGCTGCTCTGACCTTGGCCATAGCCAATCACAGGACTGAGGAAATGCCAAGGTAAATACCAGATTGGTACTGGCCTTGGGGCCTAGAAGATAAGATACTTGGCAAAGAGCAAAATAAGTGCACTTGAGGCAGCAAGAGGTGAATCAACAGATTATTTTGAGGGTGGTAGAGGTGGTGGGTGAGACGTAGAGGGGAGGGAGAAAAGGAACAGCGGGGAGGGCTCCTTGTGTCATCTGGTTGTTGTCCCTCTTGGTTAATGACAAATTCTCCGGGAAGATTCTTTCAGGCATCTGAGGAACATTTGGTAATAAATGTGTGCGCTCACAGCAGGAAATGTTTGAAGGAACCAGGAGATAAAACATAAACAAGGTTTGGGGTGAGGGTGAGTGTCAAGAAGTGTGGATGTGCAGAAACATACACAGAGCAGAGACAGCTGCAGAGAGAGAGTAAGAAAGGCAAATGGATAAAATGAGTAAAAGAGACATGGGGTGATGGAAAGAGATGGGGAGCTCAGAGGCAGAGATTCAGCATGGAGAGGAGTTAAAGGAAGATCCTGAGAAACATCCACCACTTCAGGTTTGGCTTTGTGATGGGGATGTTGTAATTTGCCCTAAAGGTTTCAGCTCTCAAAGGCTTCCCATGGTCTCTGGAAATTAGGACAGAACTGGAGGATGGAAGAGATCTCATTCAAGGCTCTAGTGGCTGGAAGGGAAGAAGGAGTTGGCTAGAGGTGAATCATTGCACTTAGGGTAAGGTCCTGCTTCCCAGTCCCCAGGGGGACAAAATAGATAGAATAGAATGTGGTTTTAAGGAATGAACTTTATAAAGCCCTGGCTGGCGTAGCTCAGTGGATTGAGCACTGGCCCGTGAACCAAAGGGTTGCCGGTTTGATTCCCAGGCACATGCCTGGGTTGTGGGCTGGGTCCCCAGTTGGGGGCACATGAGAGGCAACCATACATTGATGTTCCTCTCTCTCTCTCTCTCTCTCTCTCTCTCTCTCTCTTTCTCCTTCTCTTCCCTTCTTTCTATAAAATAAATAAATATAATCTTTAAAAACCAAACAAACAAAAAAAGGAGTGCACTTTCTTGTGCTGATGACAGGGAAATATAGACCCTGATGGCTGAAGTGGGTGATGATAGCACCTTCCTTGGGGGGGTGGTGGTGGTGGTGGTACTTAAAAAGTTGTTCTGTGTTTTCCCCCCTTTTCTTTAGGCATCCTTGGGGATAGCTGACAATGATCAGTGATCACTGTGTATGTAATATGTGCCTATGCCTGTGCAATTTACCTGCCTGTGCCATTTGTAATCTGGATCTGTATGTAACATGATTAGCAGGCCTCCTCACATTCCTGGGAGAGACACACTGATGAGGCACCAAAGGGAAAAGAGCCTATTCACCCTACTTCCAGGGGAGTGGGGTGAAGTACTAGAGCCTGAGTCTTATTCTTTGCCCAGTCTTATACTTCAGGATAGTGCAAACAGGGTTTTGCACTAGCTAGTAAGTCAGAAAGGTAGGCAGGGCAGGCAGGGCAGAATTCTGGGCACCCTGGCTCTGCCTGGGTTATTCTGCTCACAGTCTCCTTTCCACCCGAAGTACTGACCTGTCCTTCTTGGCTTTATTATGTATAAGAATGATCTTTTCTACACTCCTATCTCAGAGGTCCTTCACATGTGGAACTCAGATCCATTTCTGTTTTCTCTATTTTAGTTACACCAGCAAGACAGACTATTAGCTTTTTTTTTTTTTAGCAGAGTTTGTGTTTTTGGAACCACAGGGTTATCTGACAAGAGGTGAACAAATTTCCAGACCTCACTTAAACCAATCCATTTGGGGTTTTAATGAGGACTTGGGATTCATTTTGTGTTTGAGTGGTTATAACACACTGACTTCTTTCTTGGTCAGTCCCCCAGGTTCATCAAATCTTTAACATTAGGTTCAGAGTCTTCATCTGTATTCCTTTGAGGCCGTTATCTATTTGGATGTCCAATAATTGGGAAATACTGTTTCCCAATCCTCCCTCCCCACCTACACACACATACTTAGTGGCCTCTGTTCCCATACTTTCTCCCCCCCACCACCTTCACCCTCAGACCATCCCCCAAGTCTCCGAGGATAAAGCATTGTTGCAAAACCCATGGTTTTTATTCCCGTATTTTTTGCAACATTTTGAACTTACTCCTCTCCTAGCAGTTTCCCCTCAGCCCACAAACATTTCTTTTCCTCGTAGAGAAATTTCTTTTAATCCTGTGCTCTCCTCTACTTGCTCTGTCATTTTTTAATCTTTTACCCAAATTTCTATACACTTTTAAGAATAAAAAGTCATCTCTCATCTCTCCATTTAATTCCTATATCAATTTAACTGGATTCTGTTCCAACACTCCTTCAGGGAAAAAAACCCCATAACTCTTTATTTGATATTTGCTTTATGAATTTAATTTTTTCTGACTAGTTCTCTTTGTATAAATAAGATTATTCACTACTTTTCATTATACATGTTCATTTAAAATATTTGAAAATATACAATGATAAACAAAATAAAGAAAAAATACATCTTTAAAAATATTTATTGAACTCTGGAGGAAGTATGAGGGGAAGATGGATCGAAAAAATGAATTTGGGCCCTGGTTGGTGTAGCTCAGTGGATTCAGTGTGGGCTGTGAACCAGAGCATCTCAGGTTTGATTCCCAGTCAGGGCACATGACTGGGTTGCAAGCCACGGCCCCCAGCAACTGCACATTGATGTTTCTCTCTCTCTCTCTCTCTCTCTCTCTCTCTCTCTCTTTCTCCCTCCCTTCCCTCTCTAAAAATAAATAAATTAAAAAAAAATTAAAAAATGCTTAAAAAATTTTTTTAAATGCTCAAATCCAATGTTTTCTGGTTTACCCTTTTTGAAAACATTCCATTTCTTCATCACCATGCAGTTTCATTTTGTAAAAAAAAGGATTCTTCCCATCATCTTTTTGGAACTTCATTTTTTTTCATTTTAAACAAAAACATCCAATTTCATAATTCTGATTTAAAAAAATGAATTTGGTTTCCAAAATGTTGAATTAAGCTGGCTGGGTTTTATCCTACATACTATTTAGTCAGTTAAATATGTAGGCATATAATCCCGGAGAGCATTTTGGGCTGGCAACATAGAGATGACAAAAATAGTAAGATATGTATCAGATACTGTGCTAGAAGTTTTATAGTTATTTTCTTATCTAATCCTGTTAACATCTGTATGTTCTTACAAATTGGGAAATTAAAGCAAGACCATTTTGTAATTCATCCAGATTAATAAGTAGTATAGATGGCATTTGAGTCCAAGTTGCCTGTCTCTAGAGTTCACACTCTTAACTCTCTATTGTACTTCCTTTCTCCATCTCTCTTCATTTCAGTCTCTCTTAGTCTTAATTTGGATATGAGGCTATTTTGTCTTATTTGTCCTAAGGGATGTTTATATTAATTAATGCATGTTTTACTAGCTCCTGCCCAACTATTAAGAGATCATAGTCTTAATGCCTCATTTGTTCTCTCCCCTCTGGGCCTTCTGGCTTGACTGTTTCTCTATAGGTTTTCCAAAGGCAAAAATAACAATTCCTATCACATTTCATTCAAACAAGGAAATAGCTCTGAGTTTTGATTGAAAGGAAACTTTAAACCTCAGGAACTCCCTGTGTGTCGGGTGAGGACCACTTGCTAGGTGGCATTCAGAAGACCGTCTGGCCTCCGTGACACCCCTCCCCTGTGACTGCAGTAGTCAGTTTGAGAAGGACATCTGACCTCTGAAGTGTAGCCAAGAAGGGAAAATTAGAGGTTGGTGTTCTTCTGGTGAGTTGATAAAGGGGTCAATGGGAAATGAAGAAGTGAGGACAGTGATTAGAGGCACTTTCGAGAAGTTTGGCCTGGGTGATGACAGGTCCATGTGTTCAGGGCTGTGGTTTGGAGGGAGGATTTTTTCCAAAATGAGAGAGGCTTGGCTGTATTTAAATGATGATGGAAAAGAACTTGCAGATAAACACTGTTAATATTTTTTTTTGCCTATCCATCTAGATGTCTCAGATATTTTTCATATATATTATGGTAATTTTAGACAAATAAAATATATACATAAAAAAGTCAAAAGAATTTTAAAAATCACTTGAAATGTGATACAGGGATAGCTGTTGTTAAACTTCTCAGTTTTTTGTGGGTATATATATACATAAATTATATATATAACAATTCCAATTCCATATGTATATATGGCAGGGCTCAATCTCCTCCAGTTTTGTTACCAGTACTGCAAGGACTGTTTCTTTTTCTCTCCTCCCCTAGTCCATACTGAAGAAGACACAAAGATTTAAATCTCATTTTAAGTTGAAAACAAAGATTCAGATGCATGCTTGCAGAGCTAGGGTTTCCAGATTAGACAAGGCAGAGCTGGAGGGGAGAGGAGGAGTTGGAGTGGAGCTGGAGAAGACGAGAGATCAGGGTCTTTGACTGACATGTAGAAGATCTTCCATGGTCAGGACCTGGAAGTAGCTTGTAAAAACCCAGTGCTGAACCAGTCCTTGAATGTGGACTCCCCTTTTCCACTGGTCATGTAGACAACTGTCTCCTCAAAACCCTGGATTCTCAGAGCCACTCTGAACAGACAGTGGTGTACATAATTATCGAGGATGAGGCTGAGCCTGGAGAGAAATCCTGGCCTCTAGACCATGGGCGACTATCCCAAATGGTCGAGAATCCTCCTGTGTGTCGGAGTGATGGAGGAATTGGTGCCACTGGTACATGTGTAAATGGTGTATTGAATATGGACGTTGTGGGAGGAAAGAAGAGAAACTTAATATTTTCTCACCACCATCTTTGGAAACATGCTCTGTAAAACCATTCTTCCACCCAGTTTTTATACTGTTTCACTGTCAGTCAATAAAAACTCCAGTTTAGTGTAATGCCTAAATTGTATAAACTTTCACCCATTTAAAACCTTTCCCTTCCCTTAGAGACTATTCTGGATTGGAAGCATATAGAGGGAAAGGCGAGGCATGGACAATTTTAATCTCTCTTTTACCACCTGTTCTTTTACTCCTTCCCTGTGCAGAAGCCTGCATCTGACTCTTCTGGAGTTGGAATAGGGTGGAGGAGAGGTATGGGAGGAAAGGAATTCCCTGGCACAGTTGTAATCTGGTGTTGGTACCTCTAGATGTAGCAGATCCCTGTGTGAATTCTTCCTGTAGCCTGTCTCCCCACATCACAGAGCATCTCTCACATGTATAACTTTGGCTTGTCTGTCGATGCTCCCCTCTGTGTCCCTGACCCCCCTCTCTCTTGTGTCACTCTATTGGATGTCCTTCTGATAGAGTCCATCTCAGTGCAACTCAGTGAGCCCCTCTCCCAAGGGCACCCTACCTCTGGCACATGGGAAACTCGGGCAACATTTGCCCTGCCAGTTTCTGGAAAACATGGGTTGTAATAAACTCAGCCCCCCCCCTTTTTTTTTTAAAGATTTCATTTATTTATTTTTAGAGAGAAGGGAAGGGAGGGAGAAAGAGAAGGACAGAAACATCAATGTGTGGTTGGCTCTCACACACCCTCTACTGGGGACCTGGCTTGCAACCCAGGCCTATGCCCTGACTGGGAATCAAACCA
Source organism: Phyllostomus discolor (assembly GCF_004126475.2). Classification (NCBI taxonomy): domain Eukaryota; kingdom Metazoa; phylum Chordata; class Mammalia; order Chiroptera; family Phyllostomidae; genus Phyllostomus; species Phyllostomus discolor. Next base: position 162,542,699 of record NC_040904.2, on the reverse strand, counting down.
GTGACCCTTTGGTTCCCAGGCCCATGCTCAATCCACTGGGCCACACCAGCTGTGGCTGAACTCAGTCCTTTTTATCCCACTGTTCAGATGGTGTGACAGGCACAGCTTCCTCTTTTTGGAATTCTCTGGAGAAAGGCTATTAGTCCCCATTCTTTCAACTCCAGAAGACACATCATGTTCCCTAGATGCTCCATTGATGCATCCATTTAGTTTAAGCCCCTCATTTAGCTTAATGTGAAGTGAAGAAGCACACTCTTCCTTCTCAGCACACTGACATGCCTCTCCAACTGAATAACCAACAAATGGGCTATAGATATTCCATGAATTCTCCAGTTTCTCTCATAGAATCTGGAGAGGGGTGGTGGTGATGGCAGAATCCTTTGGACTATCTTTGTGCTGGTATAGCAACTTTCCTTAGAAATGAGTGCCCTTGGCACCTATCATTTGGTTTTCCTTCTTGGGGCCTTTTGCCAACACACGGACAAGAGGTCTCATTCAAACATCCAGTTACACATTGTACATAGGACACATACATTCAAATATACTGCTTTTCTCAATAAATGCCATGTTGTAATATTTTTCCAGTGTGAATAACTACACATCCATGTGCTTACCTTAATGAAGTATATTTTTCATTTCAATTATTTAAAAATCCGAAGGCAATGTATGCTCTTATAAAAATTTAGATAATATGGAAAACTGAAAGTTCCCTTTTATTGTACTATTGAAATTCTTCTCTCTATGGGAAGCCACTTCAGTTTCTTATGTACCCTTCAAAATCTTTTCCTACCAATTTATAAACATATGCAGAGACCTAAACATTAAAGTGAGGATTTTATATTCATTTTTATATTCAGTTCAGTGCCTTAATGATTTGACCTCTCATCTTATATATCTTTCTTATTTTATTAGTATATATAGCCTATCTCATTTCTTTATTAAACCATAGCATAGTATATTTCAAAGAATAAATGCACTAATTTTGTTTAGCCACTTCCCTATTGGTGGCTTTTTTAGGGGTTATTTATAATTTTTCCCTTTTATAAGTAATGCTGAAGTAAAATTTCTGTGTAAGTATGAATATTTTTGAAGGATAGAGTCTTACAATTCAATTGCTGGCTCAAAGGATATGTTCGTGGAAAATCTCGATAGATACTTGATGGACACTGTGTTCCTAAAGGTCGTTGAAGTTATGTTTCCACCAACAGTGTGTGAAAGTGCCTGTTTCCTGTACCCTGATCACCACTGGATACTGTTGATTAAAATTTTGGCCAACTCAGTGAACAAAAAAATAACATTTTGTTGTTACTTTAATTTGTATTTCTCAGATTCCCAGTGAGTTGGAACATCCTTTTATAGGATTATTTATTTTTTGTGTTTTCTCTCCTGTGAATCACTTGTTTATGTCCTTTGGCTTCTCTGTCATTGCATTTTTTTTAAACTTCATTATCTCTCTGAGAGTAGCTCCTTAAATACTTTCATTATGAATCTTTTGTTTGTTATGTGTTGTTAGAAGATTGATCAGTTTTCTCCCATTCATAATATTTCTTTTCAGGTTGAGAAAACTCTATGCATAACACTCATGGCTTCAATTCACTTCTAAGTAAGAGTGATTTAAACTGACTGGAAAGTTTGGAAGAAGAGAATGGGTGGGTGTGGCCTTGTTCTCTTCCTCCCCTTTGGACCTAATCTGCCCATAGAGAGCCTGTGTTCTGCTATTCTCCTCCACGATAACAACCTCCTGTGTGGGTGGCGCGTGGTGGTCTATCCCGTCTGTGAATGGATGGGCAACTGTGTCTACTTCTGGGATCCAGTGGTAGAAAGTTTCTTTCATAAAGATATGAGCCTTATTCTCTACTATCAAATTTATCAGTAGGAAAAATGACATCTTGATCAGCTTCTGCCATATTCTTTAAAAAAAGGGTTAACTTTTAAATTCTGAAATACTTTCATACTTCAAGAAAACTTGCACAAATAAACAGAGAACTTCTGTACATCCTTTACCCAGAATGTCCAATTAATAATGTACTGCATTCACCTTATCATTCTCTCATTATTTTCAGCAAATTGTATTTCCTAAAGATAAAGACACTCTTCTAAATAACCGTAGTATATCCATCACAATCAGAAAATTAACACTGATACATTATCATCTAATCTATATTCAGATGATGTCAGTTGTTCCCATTATAACACTTATAGCAAAACAAATAAAAAACAAACCAACAACAACAAACTTTTTTCTCTTTCATGCCTTGACTTTCGTTCCTGGATTAACTCCAGGATCATGCATGATATTTGGTCTTCATGTCTCCTTAACCTCCTTCAAACTGGAAAAGTTCACTGTTGTATCTCCAGGGCCCTCACAAATATTTGTTGAATGAATTAATACCAAAGACTTTCCCAGTTAAAAAGCTAAAAGGAAAAGAAACTGTCTGGGACAAGGTGGTGGAGAAACTCAACCAGAGATAAAAGCAGGAGAGGGCAACTGCAGAAATGAGAACTGCTCTCCTCCCAGGAAGCCTGAGGAGGAACTGACCAATGGGATGATCTAAAGGCAAATAACAAATGACTCTTCTTGGATACCCAGGCTAGTCACTATCCCTCTGCCCACCAGTGCCTCTTGTTTGCGTAAAGATTGGCAGAACAATTTGCCCTGGAGTGAGCAGAGGAGTGGGCCAGGACCTGTGGGAACTCTGGGCCTTCCAATGGTTACAGAGGAGAAAAGAAAGGAAGGACTGTTCTTTGGGAGGAGACACTAGCTTGACTGTTGACTCCACTTTCATAAACCCACGTACCTTAATAGGAAACCTTGGTGTCAGCATCCTCATCCTGTTTGGCCCTTGGGTCCTTCCAACAGAAGAGAGGACTATTGTGGAGGCAGACATATAGAAAGTTGTAGAAACTTATCCCAGATATCTGTAGCACTATAATGTGCCAAGAGAGAAGGTCTCAAGGTATCTCATTTAAAACAAAGAATTACCAAATATTTGAGGAAAATGAACAAATTGAAAAGGAAAAACCAAGATAAATAGACAACTGATTCACAAGGAAGCAAACTTTCTTTTCGTTTAATATAAACATTGTAATCACTTAGAAAACATTGAGTGGATGGATATTAAATCTGCAAAACTAGGGCAGCTTTTCATGAAAAAGAGACAATAACTAAACAAGAAAGATTCATCATTTTAAAAGATGATCATAAAAAGAAAGCAATGATAGGAGGTTTGAATAACTGAAAGTACATGGCTAAAGAATAAACTGGTGATTTGGAAAATTTTTTCTGTAATGTTAAGCAACAAGACAATAGACATTATGAGGCTAAGGGTAAGATATATAGAGGATATGCCCAGGAAAATAAATATTCATGTAAGAGTCATTAAAGGAAAGAAAACAGAAGGGAGACATAAAATCAAAGAAATAACAGAAAAAAATTTCCCTGAGGGTAACATATATCAAGACTTTGAATCTCAAGTGCCCATTAACAGCTTGGTAGGAGCATTGCAAGGAGACACTTACATTAAACACACCAAGGTGAAATTTCTGAATTTCAAGGATAAAGAAAAATCTTATCACTTTATGGAGATAGAAGTCACTCCCAAAGGAAAGCAAGTCAGATTAGCACCAGGTGTCTTTTCTGCTACACAGAAAGCTAATGGACAATGGATCAGAGCCTGTCATGTTTTTAAGCTAGAGTTCTTTTTTATTGTTGTTCAAGTACACTTGTCTCCTAAGCTAGAGTTCTGTAGTCAGTTAAATATTGCGAGGGAACATAAAGAGCTATAAAAGAATATAATTTCTTCCTGAGAAAAATTTTTCTGTAAAATACAATTTTAAGAAAGGAAAACATGATGTACAAGAAAAAGTGGTAAGCAGAGAAACACAAATGTAAAAAATTTTTCTCATTGTGTTCAATACAATTATTAAAAATAATTTTTAAAGTAGAACTATAGTCTCAGCTATCTTGACAATTATATTATTATCTATTATGTAGATATTTTAATGTGTAACTATATATAAAATTATGCATCCTATAATGTATTACTATATGTTATATAGTAACAACAAAAATTAACAAGATCTGAAATAAAATTATAATTTTATTAAACTCTTGGGAGACTGAATGGTTAAGAGGGGGAAATTATACATAAAACAGGTCTCATCTTTGGGGAGGGAAAGTCATGGATATTAATTGTTGATACTGATGCAGAAATAGATTGAAATGGTTTTGTTAGAAGTTTAAACATACTAGCAGAGTGAGTATAGTGTGTAGATTGTGGCGGTGGCTACTTCCCTGCTCAGTATCCATTCTGGCTTTCTTCCTTCATAATAGAGTTCTGATTTCATTTAGGGAGGTAACATCTAGTGACAAGACCACATGTCCCAGCCCTGCTTGCTGTAAGTGGTGGCCACTTTACTAAGTGTAAATGGAAGTGCAGTGTGAAATGGGAGGAAAAGCTTCTTGAGAGGCAGTGACTCACTCAATCTGCCCTTTGTGCCCTTTCTTCTTGCTGTTTGGAAATTGGCTGTGATGGCTAAAGCCCTAGCCGCTGCATTAGGACTTGGAGGAATAGGAGTTATGTTCTGAGAATGGTGGAGCAAAAAGAGAAAGAGGGCTGACTCCTGAGGCCAGTGGAGCCTCCATACCAGTCCTGGACTTCATCTAGACTTTTTTTTTGTGGCGGGGGTCGGGGGGGCAAAAAAAGCTTATGTCTTTAAGCTGTTTATTTTGGAGTTTCTACTCTGTGCAGCTGAACTAAATCTTAACTGATTTATAGGTCTTCCAAGCAGGTAGAGGGAAAAGAAGAACAACAACAAAAAACTTGATCAATCCAGAAAATGTAAAGAAGGCAAGGACAAAAAGAAATAAATAACAAAAAAAAATAAATAAATGCCAGGGTTAGAAAGTGAACTGAAGTTATAGATTCATTTTATGAGACACACACACACGCACACAAAGACACACACAAGTTGAAAATAAAGGGGTGGTTAAAGGAATGTCAGATGAATGGGATGGCAATGTCAATATCTGTCAAAATAGAATTCAAGGCCTAAATAATTAAAGGAAGTATAAAATGCTATTTTAAATAACATAGATAGAAAAAAGGTAAAATTCTCCAGGAAAATAGAATAGTTACAAACCTTTATGTACTGAACTTGTATTGAAAGAAAGTAAAAACTGTTATAAATGGGAGCCCTTTCTAACAATACCACAGTCTCCACAGGAGACATCAATCCATATGTCTTGGGAAGCGACAGTTTATGTGGACCAAATGTAATTTTGTGCAGAGGATTTGAATAACACAATGGACAAACTTCCTTTGAATGTTATATTCAATGAAAATAGAATAAATGTTCTTTTCAAGACCCACAGGGCTTTACAAAATTGATTAAATACTATGTACCAAAGAAAACCTGAAGCAATTCTCCAAAGAAGACATAAGCCACATTCTCAGAAATTAAAAATGAAATAGAACTAATAATAATTTACAAAAAACTAATTGCTGGGGAAAAAGAACAATCTTCTAAACAATTCTGGGTCCAAAAGAAAACTGAACCATAAGTTATGACTGTTTGGAAATGGACATTATGTGAATGCTACACATCTTTACCTGGATGCAGCCAATGCGGTTCTTAGATGACCCCTGTTTTTTAGCTTATTTTATGAGGAAAGAATACCTAGCAAAAAGAAACTCAAGTTTCGTAGCTAGAAAATGGACAGCAGAATACCCTGATAAAAAGGGGAGAAGAGGGAATTAATAAATATAGAAACAGAAATTATTTGACTAAATTTAAAAAGAAGCAATCCCAACAGAAAACACAGCTCTCCCCAAGCACCCGCCTTTCCCTCTGAAGTGTCGCACTCTCACATTCCCACAGCTGTGCTCCTAAGGTTGGGCAGTGCCGCACACAAACATGTAGATCACCTTGAACTCTACTGCAGTGTCCACTGACAACCCCTCCTCCAAGGAGCTGTGGTTCATCTGTGCACGCTCATTGTTTCATCTACTGAGCTCTCAGTTACTCCCCTTTCTTCATGAAGACTGACTTCTGGACAGTGGTCTTCCCTTTTGTCTCACGATTCTGGATAACTTCAAGGATCATGAGCTGCAGTCTGGGTAGCCAGTTCCTCCTCATGACTTCCACCCCAACTTCTATGGCCAATCATGGACCTGGTCATTACTTAGAACTACTCCACTTCCGAAAACTGTCACTCTCTGATCACAACCTCCCATCCTTCCAGCTCTCTCAGTTTGATGCTTCTTTTATATTTATATTCCAAACTTCATTTGCTTGACCTTTTAATTCTCTCTTTGTATATGCTTACTCCAGTCTTCTCTTGCTTCTCTGTGCAGGTTAAATCACATGGCCTACCTCTCACACAATCCTTTTTGCCAATATACACTAGACCCTGGCCATATTTCTACAAAGTATGGCAAAATTCTAATGCTTTATGAATTCAGTTATTTACTTTCTCTGGTATATTCCAGGTTTACTGAGCACATTTAGAAAAGAAAAGATACAAAATTATGAAGATGATACATTTGAATTTCTGGATCATAACCTTAACTAGGCCCTCAGCTCTGCCCCAGCAAATCCACGGTGCTTGCTTTCCGAGCCAGTGCTGTCTCAGTCTCCACTGGAGCCACAGCAGACCTTCTTCTAGCTCCTTAAACCACCCATCCCACCACATCCTGCTTCATCCACATCCCGCATTATCCAGGTAACCTCATCAGCTTCACTGAAAAGAATAGAAGGGTTTTGATAAAGAGTTCCTTTATTTCCTGGTAATATCTACAATCTTACATGTATTTACATCCATCCTTTTTCTCTTTCCTATGGCTATGATGTGAGTTTCTTCTTCTGTTGTCTAAGACTTAACCCTTCATCCAGGCTCTGAATCCCATCTTCTGCCTTCTTAGAAACCTTGCCCTGTTGATTATCTCTAATCTTTCCTGCACTTAAATTTTTCCTGTCCCTTTAATAACAGCAATTAAACATGGCTGCACGGTCCTTCACAATTTGACCTCTTACCACCTCATCAGCTTTTAACTCTCCCACTTCTCACCTCCCAGCCTACGTTCTAGCCACCTAGGTTTTCTTTCAGTTCCTTCAGCCTGCCTTGTTTCCACTAGCCCTGGGATTTTGTACATGCTGATCATTACATCTGTAATGTTACCTTCCCCTTCCCCTCCAGTCTCCATGTTTGAGTAATCCTTTTTACATCTTCCATCGTATATCACTTTTCTCTGGGAAATCTCCTATCCTTTAAGTTTCGATTGGGCATAGTTCTAGTATTCTATAATAGCCTATCATAGCACTTACTGTTTTTAAGATATTTATTTTTCTAAGAGATTTATTTTTCTGACCTTCCCCACTCTTATTTTTCTCCAACTAGACCAGGGCTATCTTATTTGGTGTTGAATTCCTGGTGTCTGGAACGTATCCGGAATGTAAGAACCACTCATATTTTTTTTTTTGTTGGAGTGATTCAATACTTTGACTGAGGGTTTCTTTTTTTTTTTTTTTTTGCTTCAATGAAGCTTAATTGGACCACATGGGAAATGCATTTTGTGCATTTAGAGTCCTGAATGGTGGCATTTGTTAAGGCGATATTTAAACATTAGAGTTTGTTAATCAGGAAATGAAATCCACAACCATCAGTGTCAAAGGAAAATGAGCCAGAGAGAGGTTTTCACTGTACATAGCTATATTTATCCTGTCCTGCCTCCCACCCCACCTAGAAAACATGGCCCAAGGAGGGGCTGCAATTTGATCTGGCTTCTTCCTCTGCTCATTCCTCTCCTTGAAAAAGAGTGAAGAGGATCTTGAGCTTCTTTCCCTGGAGACTAATACAATGATATACTGAAAAATAGCATTTGAGCTCTATTAATGCATTTTGGCTTGGGCATCTTACCCAGTTTGAGTATCTTATGCAGTTTGTGTATATTAACAAATATCTTTTATTTGAATATATTTTTTTAAATGGAGGGGTTTCATTATTACTGTGGAATTTTATATTTTCTGTGGTGGAAGCAGAGAGTATAAAATGCTGAAAGTGGGTATTGAGTAGGGTGGCTATATGTCCTGTTTTGCTTGGGATAGTCTAGTCTAGGCCCATGTTTTCCAGTCGAGTCTGGGTCTGTAGGTCACCTAGATTTGTCATATTTTAACAAAGCATTAATATTGTTATTAATGGCTACATTACAATAAACTGAGATAGTGTGGTAGAACTTCATTTTGTATTTCTGCCATGGTCTCATCTAGTAGTGTGAGAAACCCATGCACTCATACCAACACATGGTTAAATTTGAAAGACAGCTAGTGATAACCTTTTCTTCTACTTTAAGCTTTTTCAGGAGTTCTCTGAAACTCCCCTATCCTTTCAAGTCTGGGTTAGAGATTTTGCCTGTGGGTTTCCATGGTACCCTATGGGGTGTGGCTTGTGTGAGGTTCTCTAGGATAGGCCCTGAGAGATATATCAGAAGGGAGGTTATGTTACCATACCTGGCTTGGTGGAGAGCAGCCCTGGCCCACTGAATGGCTCAATCTCATAGGAGCTGGTATGTAGGAAGGGAGGTCAGGTAGGTCTGTAGGAGACAGTAGGCTCAATGTGTGGTAAAAATAAAGTGATCAGGAGTTGAAGGGACTGGCAGTGTGGGGGGTGGTGGTTCAGTTGGTTCTCTGAACAAGAAGAAGGACCTGGCCAGCTAACTTAGTTGATTGGATTATCATTCAGATTTGCCAAGGTTGTGGGTTCAATTCCCAGTCAAGGTACATACCAGAAACAACAGATGAAAGCATAAAGAAGTAGAACAAGAAGTGACATTTCTTTCTCTCTCTGGTTAAAAAAAAGTGCTCAGAAGAGATTCCTGGTGGAAAGGGGTAGCAGGGTGGAGACTGTGGGAGATGGGAGAGGATAGGTAGGTGTGAGCCCCACTTACACATCAGAAAAACTAAACATCAGACACTAGTTATAGAGAGATGAATTTGGTAGATTCCTATCCTCAGGGGAGTCACAGGCTTGAAATGGAGTTTCAGATAAAGTATTTCACATTCCCAAAAATTTTTGCACAGCAAAGGAAACCATCAACCAGACAAAAAGGCAACCTAATAAAAGAGAACAGATATTCCTCAATGATAGATCTGGTGAGGGGTTAATATACAAAATTTATAAAGAACTCATACAACCAAACACAAAATTAAAAAAAAATCCCAAACAATAACAACAAAACCCCAAATAAACCAATTTAAAAAATGGGCAGAGGACCTGAATAGCCACTTCTCCAAAGAGGGCATACAGATGGCCAATAGACATATGAAAAGATACTCAGTGTCACTAATCTTCAGAGAAATGCAAATTAGAACCACAATGTGATATTATCTCACACCTGTCAGAATGGCCATCATCAATAAATCAGCAAACAACAAGTGGAGGTGAGGATGTAGGGGAAGGGAAACAGTGCACTGTTGATGGGATTGCAGATTGACGCTGCCACTGTGGAAAACAGTACAGAGTTTCCTTAAAACATTAAAAATAAAACTGTCTTATGACCCAGCAATTCCACTTATGGGTATTTATCTGAAGAAATCTAAGACACTAATTTGAAAAGATATATGGTCCCAACAGACAAAGCCTTGGACCACAGGGTTTCACAGGTGAATTTACCAAACATTCCAAGAAGATCTAACATCTCTCCTTCTCAAACTATTTCATAAAATTCAAGAGAAAAGAAGGCTCCCGAACTCATTTTACAAGGCCAGCATTATCCCAATTCCAAAACCAGTTAAAGATACTACAAAGAAATGAAATTGTAGACCGATATCCCACATTAACATAGATGCTAAAATCTTCAACAAAACATTAGCAAACCAAATACATGCATTAGCAATGCATCAAAAAGATCATACACTATGATCAAGTGGGATTTTTTTCTGGGAATACAAGGACAGTACACCATTCAGAAATCAATAAATGTGATTCACCACATAAACAAGAGGAAGGATAAAAAACCCACACAATCATATCAATAGATGCAGAAAAAACATTTGGTAAAATCCAGCACCCATTTATGATAAGAACTCTCAGCAAAGTGGGAATAAAGGGAACATACCTAAACATACTAAAGGATATATATGGCAGACTCACTGCCAGCATCATATTCAATGGGAAAACACTATAAATGTTCCTGTTAAGATCAGGAACAAGACAGGGATGTCTGCTTTCACCTCTCTTATTCAACACAATAGTGGAAGTCATAGTAGCAGCAATCAGACAAGAAGAAGAAATAAAAGGCATCCAAATTGGAAAGGAAGAAGTGAAACTGTAGTTATTTGCAGATGACATAATACTGTACAAGAGTGCCCCAAAGATTCCACCAAGAAACTACTAGAACTGATAAATTAATTCAGCAAAGTAGCAGGACACAAAATTAATATCCAGAAATCAGTTGCATTTTTACATGTCAACAATGAACTAACAGAAATGGAAGTTAAGAAAACAACCCCATTCACAAATGCTACAAAAAGAATAAAATACCTAGGAATGAATCTAACGAAGGATGTAAAAGACCTGCACTTGGAAAATTATAAGACAGTGAAGAAAAAAACTGAAGAAGATACAAATAAGTGGAAGCACATATCATGTTCATGGATAGGAAGAATTAACATCATTAAAATGTCCATACTATCCAAATCAATCTACAGATCCAATGCAATTCCTATCAAGAGTTCAATTATATATTTCACAGAACTAGAACAAATATTTCAAAAAATTTTTATGGAACTACAACAGGTCCTGCATAGCAACAGCCATACTGAGAAAGAAGAACAAAATTGAGGAATCATGCTACCTAGTATCAAACTATACTACTAGTCCATAGTAATCAGAACAGCCTGGTACTAGCATAAAAACACACACATAGGTCAATGTAACAGAGTAGAGAGCCCAGAAATAAACTTACACTTTCATAGTCAATTAATATACGACAGAGGAAGCAAGCACATACAATGGGCTAAAGATAGTTTATTCAATAAATGATGTTGGGAAAATTAGACAGATGTGTACAGAAAAATGAAACTAGGCCACCTTCTTACACCACACACAAGAATAAATTCAAAATGGATCAAAGACTTAAATGTTAAACCTGAAACCATAAAAATCCTAGAAGAAAACATTGGCAGTAAAACCTCAGACATTTCTTGTAGAAATTTTTTATTGGATATGTCTCCCCAGGCAAGGGAAACAAAAGAAAAAATAAACAAATGGGACTACATCAAACTAAAAAGTTTTTGCACAGCCAAGGAAATCATCAACAAAATAAAAAGACAACCCACAGAATGGAAGAACATATTCACCAATACATCTGATGAGGGATTAATATCCAAAATTTATGAAGTACTTATAAAACTCAATACCCAAAAAACAAACAACCCAATTAAAAAGTGGGCAAAAGACCTGAATAGACACTTCTCCAAAGAGGACATCCAGATGACCAATAGACATATGAAAAGATACTCAATGTCACTAATCATCTGAGGAATGCAAATTAAAACCACAATGAGATAACATCTCACACCTGTCAAAATGACTATCATTAATAAGTCAACAAACAACAAGTGTTGGGGAAGATGTGGAGAAAAGGGAACACTTTTGTACTATTGGTGGGAATGCAGACAGGTGCAGCCACTGTGGAAAGCAGTATTGAGATACCTCAAAAAATTAAAAATAGAACTGCCTTATGACCCAGCAATCCCACTTCTGGCAACTTATTAGAAGGAACCCAAAACACAAATTTGAAAAGAACATAAGCACCCCTATGTTCATTGTAGCATTATTTACAATTGCTAAGATATGGAAGCAGCCCAAGTGTTCATCAGTAGATGAGTGAATAAAACAGCTATGGGATATTTACACAATAGAATTCTACTGAGCTGTAAAAAGGAAGAAAAATTTACCCTTTGCAGAGTATGGATAGACATGGAGAACATTATGCCAAGTGAAATAGCCAATCAGAGAAAGACAAATACCATATGATTTCACTCACATGTGGAATCTAATGAACAAATTGAATTAATAAGCAAAATAGAGACAGACTCCTAGATGGAGAACAGGTGACGGGTAGTAGGTGGGGAGGTTAGGGGTTGGAGGAATTGAGTAAAAAGGAGAAAAGACTCATGGACATGGACAATGGTGTGGTTATTGCTGGGGAGAGGGTGGGTATAAGGGGATTAAAAGGTAATGGAAAAATACAATAACAATTAAATAAAAAAGATATATGTACCCCTATGTTCATTTGCAGTGTTATTTACAATAGCCCATATATGGAAAGAACCTGAACACCCATCAATAAACGATTGGATGAAGAAGATGTGGTATATATATAAATGGAATATTACTCAGGTATAAAAAGGAATAAAATCTTACCATTTGAGACACGTGGATGAACCTAGAGGGTATTAAGCTAAGTGAAATAAGTCAGACAGAAAAAGGCAAACACTGCATGATTCCATTTACATGTGGAATCCAAAGAACAAAAAAAATGAGCAAACAAAATAGAAATAGCCTTATAGATACAGAGAACAGACTGATGGTTGCCAGGTGAGAGAGGTGTTAGGAGATTGGCTGGAAAAGTTGAAGGGATTTGTTATCAACTAACAAATTGATAGTTAAAATATAGTTGGGGAGTTCAAGTACAGCATAGGGAATATGGTCAATAATATTGTAATAACTATGTGTGGTGCCAGGTGTGTACTAGGCTTATTGGGAGGTCACTTCATAAGTTGTATAAATGTCTAACCACTGTGCTATAAGCTTGAAACTAATATAAAATAATATTTAATGTCAACCATAATTTCAACATTAAAAAAGTTTGCAATTCATCTGGCTTCTAATGGGGGATATCTCAGAAAAGAGAATGAACATTTGATGTACTTTAGGGTCAGTGGATGAAGAAAAGAGGATGTGTTGGAAAAACTGTGGTGTCTGCAAGGGCAGGACTTGGCAGCTGACTGGACATGGAGTGAGGGAGAGGGAGAGATGTTGCATGCCCAGGGGTTTCGGTGTAAGTGAGTAGGAGGGCAGCGTGGCATTGACAGGTATGAGTAGAGGACTAGAGTCCAGGTGGTGTGTGTGTGTACACATGTGAATGTGCATCTGTGTGTTTGGGGAATGTCTAGACATAGGTGGATACTCTCATTCTTCTTGATAGATAATTAAAAACACAACAGGGACAGGTTCTGCTATTTGCACTAGTCTTTTCTCAGATGGAAAATGGCCCTTAGGGTTTATGACTCTGAGGTCCAGGAATAGAAGGAAATGAATTCAGAGGCATGAAGGTGAAGGGCAGGGATATAGGTGGTAAAGATTTTTTTAAAAACGATTTTATTTATTTTTATAGAGGGGGAATGGAAGGAGAAAGAAGAAGAGAAACATCAATGTGGGAGAGAAATAGCAATTGGCTGCCTCTTGCACACCCACAACTGTGGACCTGGCCCACAATACAGGTGTGTGCCATGACTGGGAATTGAACCTGTGGCATTCTTTTGGTTTTCAGGATGATGCCCAATCCACTCAACCACACCAGTCAGGGTAAGACTTTTTTATTAATTAAAAAGAAGTGACCCAAATTTAATGTCAGTCCTAAATAGGGTCAGAATGGGAAGGCATAGGGTGGGACAAGTAGAGGCTACTCCAGAAAGGTTTCTTTTTTCTCCTGAGATGGTTAAAACACATACCCCTTTGTGCCTGGGTGGCTTGAGAGGCTGTCCACTATGGATGTCCTGTGGGAGGTCCTAATGATTGTATGTATGCCTGACTGTTGTCATGTCTGGTATGTTCTTTCTCTAGTCCTTATACCCATGTGCAGGGTCCTGTCCTAGAAAGTCAGGAATGGAGAATGTAGAATTCAGTGGGAAGGGATGACCCAGATTCCTCTAGGGGCTCCTGCCCTGATAGGGGAGACACCTTGCATATCCTAGGCACCAGTACGAAGTCTCCTTATGTAAGCCATCTCACTCTGATCACTTCGGCTGAGCTGGTCTTTCTGTCAAGTGCCTGTTGACACTGCAGTAACTAGTTGTTTTCCTGAGCAGATTCAAGCTGTCCAGTTACCTTGGTCAAGTGCACTAGGTATGAGGTTGCCTTACCAGAGATACACCTTAGAATAAATGTCCCAGGCTTTGAATGGTCTCAGTGTGACACACCATGGACCTTTGAAGGCTCTGCTGATATTTGGAAACAGTCAAATATCATTAAAATACAATAGTAAGAGATATGAGGGGGGAGATTTAAGTTAAAAACAGGGCTTTCTAGTTTGTATGGGATAAAAGAGATTCTAAAAGTCATTTTAAAATGGAACTTTCCACAAGTATTCTGAAATAAGTGCTTTGCCTCTCAGAGAGACCAGCGTAAGGAAGATAATGGCCACCTAAATGTAAAAATTCTGATTTATTTACCTTGTCATCACGTATCTTGGACTTGGCCTTAGTAAGGCCACTGACATACTTAGTGAAAGCTAAGTTCCTTTGTACCAAAGGGATGGAAGACTGAGGCATTGCTGAACCCTGATAAATTGTGAGGGAAGCAATGCATTTCAGGGGATATCCCAAGGGAAGAAATCTAAGAGTCATAGTTAGAAAGGAGGGAAGGTAAAAGTTAGATTTGCCAAGCTAGAGACTGTTTATTGTGTGTTGGATGTAGAAGGTAAGAGGTAAAACCAGGACAAGTGAAATTAGCTTAGTGAAATTGATTTAGGGACCCCTATAAATAAATAGTGACATAGATGTGAGGTGGAGAATGTTGTTTGAAGGCTGGATGGTTTTTATGGGAGGCTGTGATAAGACGGAATCCTAAACAGGAGGAGTGGGGCTACCTGTTTGACTCTCTGCATTTATCTACTTTTGGCAATCAGAGCCAGTTCTAAATTACTGATGGGGCCTGAATTGGATCTGGGTCCTTACCAACCCCTAGTCTTCCTGACTTACCCCTTTATTCCCTGGAGCCCCAGGGAGGCAAGCCCAGATAGGTGAACTGCCAATTCAGTCATGGAAATGATTTGGACAAATAGGATCTTTATGTTCCTGTTAGTTCATGTGTGAGCAGAGAGTGGGAAAAAGGAGCTGCCCAGTGGAGTATGAAGGACACAGGGTTCCTGTTCCCTGCTGAGATTCCAGGAACCCGAGGAGGCTATTGTGTCCTCAAATGCCCCAAATGTTCACGGTGCCTGGTTCTCTCTGGTTCTTTCTTGGGTAGAATTCCACTCTCTCCCTCACTTCCTGTTCTGAGTTGGCAATAAGGAAGGTTACGTGAGGTACTTAGTTTCCTTAACAATTCAGAAATACTTACAGGGGAAGGGGTTTAAGTAGATGCCATTCCATCCAGATCTGTTAGACTGGTGGGAGGAGGGGAGCAACTATGCCATGTGGAGTTGGGGTGGGAGAAGAATTCTTTCTTCTGGCTTTGCCTTTTGCCATACGTAACTTTGCTGTACATGCTATGGTTGTATATTTATAAATATATCTGTTTCAAGGCCAGGAATCTCCTTGTTCTCCAACTTTCTTTAATACCTCCTTTTAACACAGGAAAATAACATATGGGGGAAGTTCATTCCTCCAACTACCAGTAGATCCCCAGGGGGTTTCTATTCTCAGGATCATCTCCTCCTATGATTTCATTTTTATGCAGAACTGCCAGTCTCATAGGCATCTGGTTCCCTGTAGCCATTCTAGTGGCTTTGAATCTCCCCAAACACATGACTTAGACATTTTGAGGGGTGGATTTCCCCAAGTACCACCAATAAGAAGCTGCTGTATAAGAGGCTTTTGCTGAGGGCTTGGGTTGACATCACAGGGTGACAATTTTATATCACCTGTTTATTACCCACAATGCATGTTCATTGTGGGTAATGTGGCTATGGCTGACACAGTCTCTCCCTATCTAACTTTCTCTGCAGGTCTCTGCCCCCCCACAATGCTTCTCTTCCTGAACTTCACTGTTCCCTGGCTATTGTCTTTCTCTTCAGGCCTCCTAATTATTTTCACTCATTTACTTATTCACGAGATACGTTTTCTGTTTTTTTAAATTGGTTACCACGTGCCAGG
The DNA here is from genome assembly GCF_004126475.2 of Phyllostomus discolor. Classification (NCBI taxonomy): domain Eukaryota; kingdom Metazoa; phylum Chordata; class Mammalia; order Chiroptera; family Phyllostomidae; genus Phyllostomus; species Phyllostomus discolor. The sequence goes on along the minus strand of NC_040904.2, from coordinate 162,526,598 downwards.
CACTGTTCTGCAGGTGGGTTAGTTTAGTTCTCCTTGTTTAGGGGAACCTTACCTTTTCAACAAAAGCTCTTTCAGAGGTTCTTAGAATATACTTTGAAGCAAGAAAACAACAAAAACTATCTGGTCCTGGATGAAGTCGTCACTCTTTTATGAAACAGGAGTCAGTTATTTTTCCCACAGATTTGTCTTATTCTCTAGGGTCTATAATTAGAATAAAGCTACTAGGACTAGTGTGTGTGAGTGTGCGTGAGAGTGTGTGTGTAAGGACTAGGGAGAACAGGGAGTTTCTCATGGAAGGGTGAGGTGATTAAATATGTCACCTCAGTGGCAGACAATATTGCTGAGCTTCAGGCTCTGGTCTGCCCTCCTTCCCTCCCTGACTCCCTGTAGGCTCCCTGTACTCTGGACGACTGCCTCCCCAGGACCAGTGTTGTGGAGCTGACCCTATGTGGGGAGACAAAGGGGTCTCTTGACAGTTGGAGGGCTGTGTCACTGTCAAGCTCCAGGGTGGAGGGGTGCGAGAATTCCCAGGCAGGAATGGAGCAGGATCAGGGAGATTCCTGCCTGTCCTTTCAGGGCAGCTGGGAGCAGACATCCAGGGAGGCAGGAGGTAGAATGGGGCAGCCTGTGAGCTACAGCAATGAGCTCCCCATGGGAAGTCAGGACCCTGCTTTTCAAGCAGCTTAGCACATGTTCCAAGGTCAGAGAGACTGGGTTTCAATCCCAGTTCTGCCCCTTACTTGTTCACAGACCTTTAAGAGATCCTGGGCTCTAGTGTCTGAGAGATGGCTATGACAGGCTTCTAAGCCTCTAGTCCTGATTAAAGTGAGATAAAAGAATCAGAGGTTAATCTAGCCTGTAATGTAAAAGAGAAGGCCAGAAGGGAGAGATTAAGGGTCTGATATAGTTTGAGGACGGCAGGGGTGCGGAAAAGGGGATGCGTTAGGTAAATACTCTAGTGTCAGGACAGGACTTGGCATCTGACTGGACATGGGGAGAGAGGGAGAAGGAGAGGTGCTGCCGGCCTGAAGGCTTCAGTGCAAGAGCGTGAGAGGGAGGTGCTGTGTCTGTGTGTGGTATGGTCTTTCTGTGTGTGGAATGTGTATATAGTGGTGTACTTGTTTTGCCTCTCAGTTTGTGTGTAAATTGTGTGTTTAACTTAAGTTATACTTTCCAGGGCCAGTCTTAGGGGAAGAAGTGCCTAAATGAGCAGGATAGGTATGCGAGCCTAAATGAGGGTTGTAAACAGCCCCATGGTCCAGGGGAACATGAAGAAAGGGTCAGGGACCGAACCCAAAGGCACATTCACATGGTTTCACAACGCTCCCCCGCCTCCTTCCTGACCTTCAGGGATTACGGCTGGAAGCCGTGTGGGCCATCTGTTGAAGGGAGGGAGGCACCCTGGTGACTTGGAAAAAGCTTCTCTTACAAGATCCATGTCTCTACCGCTGCCTGCCCGCCCCCCCCCCCCCCCAGCCCACTTGCACTAAGACCTTGGGAGCGTGTCCTGCAGGGCAACAGCAATGCCAAGATAAATACCAAGTTGGTGCTGGCACAGAATCCTGGGAAAACATTTGCAAAGAGCAGAGTAAATGCCCTCAGGCAGCAAGAGGCAGATTAGTGGTATTGGAGACTGGTGAAGGATAGAGGGAGAAAGGGAACTGAAGGGGGATCCTTTTGTCAAAGTGGTCTGAGCCCTGTCTAGATAACTGAAAATGGTCCCCCTGAATTTCCAGGATGAGGCCCTGGGTTGCACACTCAGGTTTCATGGTGAAGATTTTGGAAATGACAGTAATGCCTATAGCAAGGAATGTTTGAATCAGGAGAGAAGAAAGGGCAGGGTTTGGCATAGATGGACTGGCAGAGACACACAGAGATGGAAACACATGCAAAGATGCAAAAACCAATAGAAAGAAGGAGACCAGTAGGGACAGATAGAGATAGAGATAGGTAGAGGTAGAGATAGATAGATAAGAAAGAAAGAAAGAAAGAAAGAAAGAAAGAAAGAAAGAAAGAAAGAAAGAAAGAAAGAAAGAAAGGAAGAAAGAAAAGGCTGTACTGAGAAACTCCTTCCTTCATGTTTGGGTTCAGGGAGAGAAGACTGCGGTTTGCCTGGGAGGCTGCAGCTTGGAAAGGCTCTCCCGAAGGTCTCTGGGCATGAGAATAGAATGGCAGCTTGCAAGATGCAGTGGGATTTATCTAGATGGAGGAGAGGAGCTGGGGTTGGGATGGGGTGAGTCATTCTTCTGAGTCATGTTGCCCTGTTTCACTACCCCCAGGAAGTGGTCTGAGGTTTCAGGGAGATTGCTCCCTACTCTGATGATGGGGAAGTATGGGCTCAGGCAAGTGAGGGAGGTCATGGAGTCCTTTTCCTTGGCTCGGGTGGGGGTTTGAAATGGAGTCCTAGATGGTTTCTTCTTCTCTCAGGGTTGGTAAGGGATGGCTGAGTGATGATAACAAACACCTGCATGTGTGAGATGGCTTGTGTCTGCACACCTGCACCTGTCTGTGTGATCTGGAGCTGAGACTGAGTGTGGCACATTCAGCAGGCCTCCAGATCTGGGAGAGACACACAGTGTGGAAGGACCTAAATAATGCTACTGACATCCTGTTTGGACCCCTGAGGGTGGCTGGCTCCTCCAAAGCTTTCTGTTCAGCTCCCCATCCTCCCTCCCTCCCTGTGAGCTACAGCCACAGCCTAGGAGCAAACTCACAGACAACACCCATCCTTTCGGGTATTTTTACTTTCTTCTTTCTCTCTCATTGTCCCATGGGTGGTTTTTCAACTTTCTCCCCTGTGTAACTACTCCTTGCTTTATATTCCCTGTGTTTAAATAATCAGTACTGTCTTTGTGTGTCTCTGTCTTTTTCTATCTCTCTCAGAAATACACATTCTAGCACTGTAAGAAGCCACTCTATGATATTTATAAAACACCATTGTTGTTATGGTAACTAAGTGCCAGAGCCACTTGATCTCCTGCCACCTTCCTTGCTCTCTACCTGTACTTCTTCCCATGTTACCATTAGTGGTAATTAGAGTAATATGATGCAGTGAGCTAAAATCACGGATTACTGGTGTCTCGGTTTCCCACAGCAAGGAAACTATCCTCTGTTGAGAAAGCCACCAGGCCTGAGTGACCTTGCCAGGACTGATGCACAAAACCTCAAAAGAGTGAGAAATAGACAAAACTCTAATTGGAATTCAGTGGGTGAAATAATAATAAATGATACAAGAATATTGGGCTTTTCAATCAGAATAAAGTAGTTTCTTACCTTGTCATATATATGAAGTATATGCCACATGATCTAAAAATCTAAACCCACTCCCCAAAAGTACATGAACATTGAAGAATATGAAAATACCTGGGGTATGCAAAAGACCTTATGCAATAGATAAAAACAAGAAAATCTTAAAAAGAAAATATTCATGATTACACATCAATTTAAAAGTTGTTTATGTCAAAAGATACTACAAATGTCAAAGGATAGAAGATAGATCAGAAAATATTTTTGTTATGCACACAATAGTCAGAGGGCTACTGTCTTTCTTATACAGAGAATTATAGAAAATGACAAGAAGGGAGAATAACAGCAACCATAAAAATGGCCAAGATTGTGAAGAGGAAATCTGTTGATGGGAAATACAGATTGCCAATAAAAATATAGAAATCTTCTCTACTTCATTAGGGGAATGAAAATTAAAGCACCACTGAGGAACTATTTTCCACCATTCTATGGGCAAAAATTAGAAAATTATGGGAAAATGGGCACTCATATCCTGTCATTGGGAACATAGCTTCCCATACCTTTTTTGAAAATAATTTAACAATATCTGTTAGAATTAAAATATATAAATCATTTGCTTTAGTATTTGGAATTATGGGAATCTATGCTACAGGAAAGAAGCATCCATAGAGATAATGTATACAGATAATGTATGGACAACATTATTTATCAAGACTTGCAATAACAAAAATATATGTATACATACAAATATTTAATAAAAAAGAAAAAGTAAAACTATACCAACAAAATGCCTTGTGTCTATCAGTAGAGGCGGTAGTTGTATAGATTATGGTGCAATCTCAATATAGAACACTATGCAGTTATTGGAAGAATGAATTGGACTGATACAGTGGACCTGGAAGGATGTTTATGCCAAATTATTAAGTGAAAAAACCTAATTGTAGAAGCACCAGAGTAAGATTCCATATTTGAAACAAAACAGCACATATTTTTATATAATCTGAGAGAAATATGTGGGAAAATATATATACTATTCTCATATATATATATATAAGTATCCATATATATATGCAACTATTCTCATGTGTTACCTTAGGGAGTATGGGAGAGGAGGGCTGATGAGATGTTTCCCTCTTCATAGTTTTGACTTATTACAGTAGAGTGAGCTCCACGAGCACGGGAGTTTTTGTCTTGTTCAGTGATGCCTGTTCAGCACCTAAAAATATGACAGGCATATTAGATCACTCAATAAGGTTTATTGAATAAATAAACATTTATTATTTCTTTAATAATAAAAAAGAAAGAATATGGAATCATGTAATGGAGAAATTAGGTTGGAAATAAAAACAACCCAGGAGAGCTGTGGAGAAGGCAGTTACAGAAATGAAAGCTCTTTGCAGAGGAACTTGAATGAGATTTTAAGTCAGGAATCAGAAAGTGTAGGGAGAGAGAGCTGGCCACAGGGGTGATCATAGGGACATTTAAGCAAATAACTCTCCCTGGAACTGCTGGGTCACTATTTCTTCCCTCACTTGTTCACAGAGTGGCTGGTTCAAGGGTTTACTCTCAGGCCCATGTGACAGGATCAGCTGGTATCTCATCAGAGAGAGGCAAAACACAATTTGCTGTAACTCTGGATCTCCAAAATGGTCACAGAAAAAAAAAGGACTCTGTTATAAAGGAACCAGATATACTAAAGCCAGCTCCTTAGAGCAAATTCATCCCCAGGTTGTCTGCTGGCTCTCCATCCACATACCTTCTGCAACTATGCCATCCCTCATACCCTGAGACTGTAGTTAGTTAACTCCAGGGAGAGACAGTCCTCCTGTACAAATTCTGGAGCATTCAATGCCTGGTGTCTGTAAATTCAACTTAGCCCACTATTTGAAGCAAAGCATTAGCAAACATGTGAGGAAAATCAAACCAACATTATAAAAAATAAGGGTGAAGAAGAATTAATGAGATAACTAGCTAAGGATAAAACACAGAAAAATGAAACAAACATCTTCAGAAATTATAATTACTATGCAGCAGTAAGAAAAGAAGGAATTCTTACTTTTTGTGACAGCATGGATGTAACTGGAGACTATTATGCTAAGTGAAATAAGCCAGTCAATGAAAGACAAATACCATATGATCTTACTTACAAGTGGATCTAATGAACAAAATAAACAAATGAGCAAAATAGAATCAGAGGCACAGACACATGGAACAGACTGATAGCTGTAGGAGGAGAGGAGGAAGATGGGGACTGGGAAGAAGGTGAAGGGTCTGGTCAAGATGGTGCATAGGTAAACATGGTTTGTCTTCCTGAACAATCACATCAAAATTACAACTAAAATATAGAACAACCATCACTCAGAACCATCAGAAATCAAGTTGAGTGAAAGTCTGACAACTATGAAATTAAAGAAACCACATCCATCCAGACTGGTAGGAGGAGCAGAGATGCAGAATGGGTTGGTCCCACACCCACATATGGTAAGTAAAATTAGGGAGGGTTATCTCAGAAGTAAGGAGTCTCAGCCCCACACCAGAGCACCTAGCCTAGGGTTCCAGAGCCAGGAAGATAAGTTCCCGTAACTTCTGGCTGCAAAATCCAGTGGGGATTGAGTTGGTAGAAGAAACTTCTGGAGTACCAAGCAGCTCTCCTTAAAGAACCCACATGTGGACTCATACAGATGTACTCACTCTGAGCTCCAGCACCACTGGGGTAGCAGCTTGAAAGGCACCAGTAGCATACAGGGAAGAACTGAAGTGTCTGGCATCAAGGCAGGAGCCAGGGGACAGCTTTCTCTTAGACAGAAAGGCAGACAGAGGCCATTGCCATTTTCTGAGCCCTTCCTCCACAGCGCCACAGAGCTGGCAGGCAGGTGCCATATCTGAGACTCCATCAACCTGGCTAACACTGTTTCCCCCACCCATGAGATCCCCTGAGACTCTGTCCTGTCCAATTTATGGGCCCATCCAAAGTGTGAACCATGAATTTTCCCTATGAATGGCTGGTCTTGGTTCATGCTTCACAACTTCTTAAATCCTACCAAACAAACAACAACTAAGTGTCCCCCAGATTGGCAGCAGCCAGCCTAGCTTCACAGCTTAGCTTTGCCTGGGAATCTCTGAGCCCAGCACAAACTGCAGCCATCTCAGATTGCTTTATAGCTCATTCAGGGTGGCTCTAAGCAGAACACAGTTGGGGGCTGACTTTGACCTGCAATACCCAGGAAACCCAAGAGCCTGCTCACCCAGTGGAGAGCTATAGAACACATCAGAGCACCACTACCCTGTCCCTGCACAGCTGATCCTCCACAGAGGGCAGAAGTTGGTGACCACCAGTGGTCACTGTCAGTCCTTGCAGCTGACAGGCTTGGGTACATCCCTCCCATTGATATGCCAACAGCAATCAAGCCTCAACTACAAGATGAGGGTGTACTCAGCCTAAATGAAGGGCACACCTTGAATACCTAGCTTGGGTGATAAGGGAGGCTGTGCCACTGGACAGTATAGGACACCTACTACATTAGGCCACACTACCAAGACAGAGAGTCATAGAAGCTCTACCTGATACATCGAAACAAACATATTTGGAGGCTGCCAAAATGAGGAGACAAAGAAACATGGCCCAAATGAAAAAACACATAAAAACTTCAGAAAAAGAACAAAACGACACAAAGATAAGCAATCTATCAGACGAAGAGTTCAAAACATTGGTTATTAGGAGGCTCATGGAACTTAGTGAGGACCTCAGCAGTATAAGGAAGATCCAGTAAGAAATGAAGGAAACACTAATTAAAATAAAGAACAATTTACAGGGAAACAATAGTACTGAGAATCAAGTCAATGATTTGGAGCAAAAAGCAACCAAGCAGAACAACAAGAAGAAAACAGAATAAAGAAAAATAAGAATAGTGTAAGCAACCTCTGGAACAACTTGAAGCATTTCAACTAGAAGCATCATAGGGGGGCAGAAGGAGAAGAGAAAGAGCAAGAAATTGGAAATCTATTTGGAAAAATAATGAAAGAAAGCTTCCCTCATATGGTGAAATAAATAGACAAGCAAGTCCAGGAAACACAGAGAGTCCCAAACAAGATGGATGCAAAGAGGCCCACTCCAAGACACATCATGATTACAATGCCAAAGGTTAAAAATAAAGAGAGAATCTTAAAAGCAGTGAGAGAAAAGTAGTTAGTCACCGGCAGGTGAATTCCCATAACACTGTCAGCTTATTTCTCAAAAGAAACTTTGCAGGCTAGAAGGGATTGGCAAGAAATATTCAAAATCATGAAAAGCAGGGACCTATAGTCAAGATTGCTCTACCTAGCAGAGCTATCATTTAGAATTGAAGGCCAGATAAAGAGCTTCACAGACAAGAAAAACCTAAAGGAGTTCATCATCACCAAACTATTATTATATGAAATGTTAAAGGCACTTATTTAAGACAAAGAAGATAGGAAGTATGAACGATAAAGTGGCAATAAATGCTTATCTATCAACAATTGAATCTAAAAAACAAACTAAACAAATAAGAACAGAGATAGAATCATGGATACAGAGAGCGTTTTGATGGTTGCCAGCAGGAGGTGTGTGGGGGAATGGGTGAAGAGGTGAGGGGATTAAGAAGTACAAGTAGATAGTTACAGAATAGCCATGGTGATGTAAAGTACAATATAGGAAATGGAGTAGCCAAGGACCCCTGGACATGAACAATGGTGTGGAGATTGCCTGAGGGAGTGGGTGGTGCTGGGTGGAGGAGGGGCAAAGGGGGAAAAATGGGGACAACTGTAATACCATAATCAATAAAATATAGTTAAAAAAAGAAAGAAGGTGAAGGGATTAGACAAGGAACAAATATATATGACCCATGGACATGGACAATGGTGTGGGAATTGACTGTGGTAGTGGAAGTGTGGGCTAGATGGAGGGGGCATAGAGGGAAAAATTGGGACAACTGTACTAGTATAATCAATAAAAATTAAATAAAATGTAAAAAATTATAATTACTATCATCAGAAAATGTTAAGAAGATATTATATTCAGAAATCAGTGGTCCTTCATAAACCAGAAAATGCTGTTACAAATTAAAGAATTGCTTTTCAAAAGAGAGTTCAAATAATTAGAAGACATGGCTATAAAATGAACCACTGACTTAGAAATCAGAGTATGCTCCCATAACAGATACAAAAGGCAAGGAGGTGGAAATTATGAAGATAAACATAAAAGACGTGATGGATAGTTCCAGAAGATCAAATAAGTATTTAAGATAAAGTTAAAAGGTTATGAAGGAGAAGGAGGAGAAGAAAAATTTCAGAAGTGAAGACATACTTCATGCTTCCAATCAAAGTTCCTACTGGGGTAAGAAAGAATAGCTAGATGTAATTTCTGGATTCTGATTTTCAGGGCTGAGCATAGTTTAAAAGTTTCCAGAAAAAAAATTACATGCGAAGGAAAACTAACTGGAATGGCATAAGACCTGTTGTCTGCAAGATTAAATGTCAGTGAACAGGAAGCAGAAGTTACTTTGTTTTGAGGGAAAAGAACTGGGAAACTGAATTCTACAGTTAGAAAATATCATACGAGAATTAGGTACAAATAACATGACCACTCATATACCATTTCTGAAAAAGTTACCATCAACAGACGAAAAATTCAAGGAAAAACATGATGTACATTACAATAATAGTTGGTAAGCAAAGAGAATATTATAACATAGTTAAGTTTAATATTTAATTTAATAATGATTTAATCAATCATTTTTGATTTAACAGTTAATTTTATTAATAAAACAACAATTTAATTTAATGATTAATTGATTTAACATTTAATTGTTTATGTTGTATTTTATACAATTATTAAGAATTGATTCCTATAATAACAGAGTATATGGTATAAGAACAGATCATAATTTGGAAGTAATATTTCACTATTATTTTGGAAGAATGATTGAGGAAGACAGGAAATCAAAGGCATGATACATATCTTATTTTGAAGGGAGATCACAGTGATTAATTGCTCATATTTGTTGAGAAATATTTGTTTAGATATCTTTGTTAAATATTAAATGTAATAGCTAATAGAATGGCTAAGTATTTAGATTTTGGCAGAGATTTCATTTGCCTATTTAATATACTTTACTCTATTCTTTAGAATAGAATGGGGTGGTGCTATACTCAGCTAAAAGGCAACATTTTCCAGCCTCCCTTGCAGGTAGGTATATATTGCTATATACTAAATAGATGCAGTGACATCTACAGACCATGTCTTGACTGATTATTTATTAGTGTGTGGAACTTTAGGGAAGGCTCCTCCAGGGGAGTGGATTCAGCTGAGACAGGCCCTTTTTTGCCCTTTAGCCTTTATTCTCCTTGCTGCATGGACTTGGGCACGGTGGTGGGAGCCTCAGCAGCCACTTAATTACTCTGGAAATGGAAGTTGCTCTTGATGAGTGGTGGGGTGGAAGAGAGTGGGAGTCTACACTCTGGACTGCCTTCCTGCCAACTTCTGCTATGTGTGAGAGAGGAAGTTTCTAAGCTCCTCTCTTTTAGGGTTTCTGCTTTATTCAGTGGAGTCAAACACTAGCTGGTGTACAGATTCCTGAAACCACTAGAAGAAAAATACAAACAGCAACTCAAAACTCAACTAGTTTTGGAAACATCAGTAAGAAAAAAACCATACAAAAAAACAAGGGAATGGTGCCACCTCCCATCCCCCAAAATAGATGAGAGTCAAAAAGTAAAATTTAATTGTGTGCTTTTTATTCAAGATGCACCAAGAATGAATGGACACCAAAGGTTGAATGGTAAATCTACGAGTAAGTACATGTGAGGTAAACGCTAACTAAAAGAAAACAGGGTCAGCCATGCAGGTATCAGACAAAGTAGAATCAAGGCCAAGATCTTTAAGTGGAACAAAGAATGCCTTTTATATAGGGAAAAAAGGGTACAATTTGCCAACAGTCACGAACTTTTATGTATCAAAACCACTTTGCACTGAGACAAATAAAATAAAATCTATCAAAAATATAAAGAAAAACCCCAACAATCACGGCAGAAAACATTTAAAATTCCTGTCTCAAAAACCCCCCAGAAATAGGAGATTTCAGTACTAGGACAAAGAAGTTTTATTATGGCTTCGGACAGAGTGAACAAAGAATGAACACTGTTTTCAATTCCTGTGAGGCATTAAATATGGGACATTGATCAATACTAGCTAGGCACTAAAGAAAATTTTCAACAAATCCCTAATATTGAAAATGTACAGGTCACATTTTCTAAAATAATGCAATATAAGTAGAATTAAAACTATTTTTAACTGCTTGGAAATATTTTTTTAAAAAAAAGGTTTCTAAATATCTCACGGTCAAAAGGAAAACAATATTCAACTACTGGCTATTTGGGAGATAATCAGGTGAGCTCTTCCCACCTTTTTAAAAAAGATTTTATTTATTCATTTCTAGAAAGAGGGGGAGGGAGGGAGAAAGAGGAAGAGAAACATCAACGTGTGGTTGCCTCTCATGCACCCCCAACTGGGGACCTGGCCCACAAACCAGGCTTGTGCCTTGACTGGGAATGGATCTGGTGATCCCTTGGTTCACAGGTGGGCACTCAATCCACCGAGCCACACCAACCAGAGAAGCTCTTCACATCTTAATGTGGGTTGGAATCAAAATAGTTCTCAGAGGATTCTTCATTTTTAGTGATTTTTACTGCAAAATGAAACATTTTAAAAGTAAGATATCAAAACATTTAACTTCAGAGACTAGAATATAAAAGCCAAATAAACCAACAGACTGTTGGAGGGAATTAGTAGATACAAAAGCAGAAACCATTTAAACCGAAAACTGCACAGAGAACAACCCATGGTCCTTAGGGCCCCCTCTTCCCTGGGAGGCAGCTGCAGGGCAGCTGGGTCTGTGGAGCCCAGAGACCTGCTGGGTCCTCTGTCTGCACTGCCTTTCCTGACGTGTGGCTCCCTAACACCCCTGTTCCCCGCCAAGGCTTCACGGATTCCCCTCCCCGTGATGCCCCCTTTCCTTCATTTAAGGCTTTGGCTCCTAGATCACAGTATTGCTTTCCATCCCACATCTTGTCAACATCCTCAATAATTTTCATTTTCTGGAGCCTCCTAGTTCTTTGATCTCCTCATTTCTAGTATGTTTCATCTTAACTGCTTTGGCTGTACATGGACCTAATTCATTACCTAAATTACCTTCATTTATGAAATTCTTAGTTGAAATAGTCCCCTTCCACTGACTTCCTATTTCTATCTCTGACAGAGATCCTTCCTTTTATCTCTCCTTTCATCTCCATCCTTCCAAGTGTCCACATTTTAATTCCCAGAACCTGTGAATGTTACATGGCAAGGGGGAGTTAATGTTGTAGGCAGTTAAGTTTGCTCATCAAATGATGTGGAAATGGGGTGGTTACCCTCGATTATCTGGGTGGACCCAGTGCAATTATGAGGGTCCTTAAAAGTGATGGAGGGAAGAGAGAAGTCAGAGTCAGAGAAGGAGATGGAGGCAAAGGTTGGAGCAATGTGATTGCTGGTTTTGAAGAAGGAAGGGGTCCACAAGCCAAGGAATTTGGACAGCCCTGAGAAGCTGGGAGAGGCAAGGAAATGATTCTCCTTTAGAGCTTCCAGAAGGAATTTGGCTCTGTGAAGGACTAGGTTTTACCCAGTGAGACCCATTTCAGACATCAGATCTCCAGAACTGTAAGATTTGTGTTGTTTTACACCACTAAATATGCAGTAATTTGGCTCTGGTTGTCATGGCTCAGTTGGTTGGGCATTGTCCCACAAGGCAAAAGGTCGGATTCCCGGTCAGAGCACATTCCTGGGTTGCAGGCTAGTGCTTGGTTGGGGGGCCTGAGAGAGGCACCCGATTGATGTGTCTCTCTCACACTGATGCTTCTTTCCCTTTCTTTCTCCCTACTTTCCCCTCTTTCTAAATAAATTAATAAAATCTTTAAAAATTTTTTGCAATAACTTGTTATAGCAGTAAAAGGGAACACACTGAGGTGTGTCTCTTTGGCGGACCACTTTGCCTCTCTTTTCTAGTGCAAAACCCTAAGCAGTTCTGAGTTTACAGGTAATATGGAAGGACAGTTCTGTTATAGCTCCATTGTGCACATGAGTTGGTGATGGTGAGGATGGTGGAAAGGGGATGCATGTTAATCAAACTTGAGTACAGAATCATGGAAATGATAAGGGAGGTTGATTAGGGCTCAGGCACAAGGAAAGACTAACATCATGAGCCTCCTTAACACTTTCCCTGAGTGTTCTTTTTCATGTGCCTTGAAGTCTCTGGGTGACTGAGGAAGAGATATCCTTCCTCTTTGAAGCTCAAACTCCTCATTTGCAAATAAAGAGATTGGATCAGATGTCTTTCAGGCCATTGGAACTCAGATGCTGGTCTTGACCTTCCCTCAGTTAGTGTCCCCAACTCTACGTTTTCTTGCCTTAGGGCTTAGACACACTGACACACAGAGGTCCTGAGCCAGGCTTCTTTCCATGCATGTGTCTTGCACAGACAACTTACTCAAGCTCTTGACTTCTCATTGGAATGGGAGAAACCCCCACATAGCATATTTTCCACAAACTGCATATTTTTCAATATTCTATGGATTCCAAAACATGATAGTTTTCCGAAAACATCAGTTCTGATGCAGAAGATGCTTCCTCCTGGAGTGGAAGTAGGAGAAATGTGTGAGGAACCTCTCTCGCCTTCAGTGTTGATTTTTGTTGCAAATTGTTGCAATAGTCTATTTGGAACAGCAGAGGGCGCTGTTGGACAGCTAAATAGTCATGTGTGACCCGAAGGAAAGACTGCGAATTTCAGTTTGGATAATTTTGTCAGGTATTCAAATCTGATTGCAATTAATATAGTTTGTAAAATACTTCAAATAAAATATGATAGTAGAATAATATAATTAACACCCATGTCACATACTTACTGTCCAGCTAGATCAAATTTTAATAGCATATGTACTTAATTAAAAAAATTAAACAGTAAATACATTTTAATTGTGCGTTGAATGCTTGCTCTCCCTTTCCACCCAAAACTAGCCACCGTTTTAATTTTTTATAAATGATTTCACCCTTTTGTTTCCTTATGAAAATTGCTTTTTTACCCCACTTCACATCATATTTTTGAGACTTATCCCTGATGGTAAATGTACCCCTAGTTCATTATTTAAACCTCTGTCCAGGGTTCCACCGTATGAGCGTATTCCTATTTCCTGTTGGTAGACATTTGGCTTTCCATTTCTTTCCCTGATGAAGAACAAAAATACCGTCAGGACATTTTTGTTCATGTCTTCTTGTAGACCTGGGTTGGAGCCATAGGGTTGTGTCACCTGAGCACCTTTAACGTAAATGCGCACTGCGAGTGCCCAGTGTCGGAGTCATGACCTTCAGCGGGCCAAATGCTCTGCAGCTCTGCAAACGGCAGAGCTCTCCGACTGGTGCTCACATTTGATTTCCTCCTTGTTCCAACGCTCCACATGATCAGGCTTCTAAAATTTTGCAAATGTGATAGATATAAAAGTGGTTTTCATTGTTTTAATTCACATTTGTCTAATTATCAGTGAGGTTGAGCTTTTTTCATATGTCTATTGGTCACTTGCTTTCTGTAAATTTTTCTGATTAAACTTTTTGTTGTGGTACAAGCACTTATCTACCTTTTTAACAAATTTTAAAGTGTATAATACAGTATTGTTAACTGAAGGCAAAATGTACAACAGAGTTTTAGAATTCATCACCTTATACCTGCTCACTTTATTTACACTTCTCAAGTCTCTGTTCAAAAGTTGCCAACACTTGTTATCTCCTATACTGCTTATGATAGCCACTTTAGCAGGTGTCAGGTGATTTCTCGAGGTTTTAATGTGCATTTCCCTGATGATTGGTCACTGGATGGGTCCCTGGGTGGGTAGGACTGACCCTGCACTGTGACTGAGAGGGACTGGAATTGAGCCCCAGGCCATTTCAGGTTCCACAGCCAAGACTGGGGTCTTTAGGCCTGGCTCTGGAGGCAGAGAGGGGCTTGTCTGTCTCCAAATCTCTGGGTGGGCTGGGCTGCCTCTTGACCATGGTTAGAGGGGTTGGAGCTGAGCACAGAAACCTTTCAGGATCTCTGGGGACATAGACAAGAGTGTCTCCTGCTGGGTCCCTGGGTTGGCAGGTCTGCCAACAGATTGTCTGGAGCCAGTATAGGGTCCTCTTGGGATCTCCAGGTGAGCAAATAGGTGTGTTTCCTGCAGGGTACCTGTGCCAGTGACACTGTTTGTGGACTGTGACTGGGATAGGTGGGAGCCCAGTTTTAGGACTCTTTCTGAATCTACAGTCTAACCCAGTTTGGTGGGCTTACCTCTAGGGGCTTGCAGACCTTGGTGGAGAGGGGCTGGAGCTGGTTAGTGGGCCACTTCAGGATCCACAGCCAGGTCCAGCTCTGTGTGCTTATGACCTGACTTATGAATAAGCATGACTTCTCTAGGGTCCCTCAGTGTATGGGGCTGGTGACAAGACCAGGTCAAATGGGGCTGTAGCTGACTCCTCAGGGCTACGCAGCTGTTTCTGGGTCTGGAGCTGGGACCACAGCTAGAAAGTCAGCCCTGCAGGTGTGGGCCTGAGTTCTTCGAATGGCTCCCCTAGATCTTGAATGGCACTGGAGGTTCATAGCCTCCTACCTGGATCCCAGAGCTCCCACAAAGGCACTTTTATCCACAGATAGATGCCAATTTGTTGTTTTTGAGAGGGGCTACGAGAGGGGGCTGTCTTGTTTAGCCATGTTGTTGATGTCACTTACAGACTGGCTTTGTCTTGACTCTAAGCCCCTGGACTCCCTTTTCTTAGGGAATGACTTTAGAAAATTATAATTTTTACAATTATGAGTTCTTTCTGCACCTTTGAGATGTAAATATTTCAACTAAGTTTTTGTCAGTTTTAGAAGCCAGGACTCTCAAGGACCTGGGAACCATCTCTTTGAAATGTAATCATTAAGGGAGATAGAACCCCCATCTCCCTGTCTCTGGAAGGGAGGAGCTGTCGTGAAGATATACTTTTCTCTGGGCTAAGGTCAGTTAACAAACACACAGATGGCCTGCCACCTCTGTCACCCCAGCTCTTAAAAACTCTCCAGGCCTTTGTTTCAGTAGATTTGAGCTGAGACTGAGTACTGACCTTCCTACTGTATTGCAATAGCCTTAAATCAAGTCAGCCTTGCCCATTGAATTTTGTCCAGGGTGATTTTTAAATTGGTTACTTTAAAAAACATGGTGACTAAATAAAAATTGTGTGATAGCCGATTTGTGAAGTTACAATATGTGTATATGTACATCTGCATAAATACATGTATGAAATATGATTATAAAAATGAAAAAAACAGCAATCTTAAATGGTGGGATTGGGACTTCTGTTGCTCTAATTTCTTATTCTTGCTCATGTTGATGGAAATTTTTACAGTGAATATCTTTTACTTATGCTGCCTTGAAAATTGGTCAAATAAATAGTACTATTGCTTTATGGGCATGGTCTCTGAATCCATTAAGAGACAGACAAGATCTAAACAAAGTAAGCTTTGTCACTGATAAAGTCAATATTGGAGTATGTCACACACACACATGCAGGCAAGTGGACTTCCTAATTTTGATCTCCAGGGTTAGACAGATCTATACCCAGTCAGAGGTAGCATTGGACTCTCATGGGTCTCCCATTGTATAGTTTCACAAAATTTGGTACAGGAAGGGGCAGAGCTTATTGTGTATTTTATGCAAGCAACTTAATTTCAAAAAAGGGGTGAGAAGAAGGAGGTACGTTAAGCATGCCCTGTCCTACTTTTTAAACTCACAGATAAGATTAAATCGCTCTACCCACCCCTCAGGAGTGAATGAGAGTGCTGAGAAAGGCCAGGAGTGTTGAACAAACAGAACCTTGTCCATATAAGACAAGGTTCTTATCTTGTCTTAGAGACAGCAAAAGAGGAAAGAAGCATTCCTCTTGTGCTAGGTGTTCTCAATATTCATTCTTTCCTTCTTTGTTAGTGTTAAAACTCCTAAATTTAGCTGAGCCCATGGCCACCCAGAAGAAAAGTTACATTTCTCAGCCTCCCTTGCAGATATGGTTTATCTACAAGATTAAATGTGGCCAATGTGAAGTAAGTGGAAGAGATATTGTGCAATTTGTGAAGTTTCCTTAAACGACGGCCCATGCCTTCCTTTCTTTTTTTTTTCTTCCTGCTGCTTGTAATGTGGGCATGACAACTGAGGCCAGAACAGTTATTTAGGGGCTGTAAGTTCATCTCTAAATGCATGGTGAGGACTGTAGGGTCAAAAAACCCTGGGTCTTTTATGATGAAGGACTGGTGATGAGAGAGAGCGAGGACATAAAGGACATGTCTAGCATGTTTAGGCCACTGTTTATTTTTTATTTGTTTGTTTATTTCATGCTGGACCCAGTCCTAACTAATTTACATTTTGGTGCTTGGAGATGGGAAGATGCCTCAGACGGAAACCTGGCATTGGCTTGATGACTGACAGTGGGGAGCAAGGACCTAAATCTTGCAGGATGAAAGTCTGATGACTGCTGTTACTCAGTGACAACAAATTTGAAAAGAAAAACTGCCACAGGCAGGAAAGTAACTGCCTGCCAACCGAAGCTGTGGTGTTAGGGACAATGATGGGAAGTGCAGTGCTAGTGTGGGTTGGCTGTGGCTTGCCACTTGCATCTGAGTTCTAGGAGAGGGAGGAATTCAGGCTAGAGCTCACCATTCTGCAAGCAGAGAGAGGAGGAGCTGCAACTCTCTGAGAGACGGTCTTTGCCTGAGGCTTTTAATTTAAATTGACTGAAGTCTGCAACTAGGAGTCTTGACGTTTGGAAAAGATAATCACTTGGTATCCCCAGATGAAGCAGTTACATGCCGCAGGGGATGTGAAGAGACAGACTAAGCTGGAGATAAAACCATAGCCCCAGGCCTTTATTAGCACCTCTCTTAAGAGTTTTCTGCTGGACTTTGGAGCCAGTCCAACAGCAAAGATCAGGTTAAGGATGCTGCCTTTATGCTAAAATTGTTGTCCTCCCTCCCCCCCAACCCCACTAAGCCTTTATATAGCTGCCATTAGCTTGACAGAGAGAGGCACGGGTAGAGAAGAGAGGCTAGTGGGTATAGACCAGAGTCTTTAGATTTAAAAACAATGTATAGATATGCCTGGTTGTGGGATTTTGGCATGTGAAATATCTGGAACCTACCAGATGCAAGCAGATCAGATCCCCACTAAGTTTTTGAAGGAATTATGTTGGTTTAAAAAATCCTTGTAAAAGGCCATTACTGTTCCACCATAAAGCTCACAAAGAGTGGGAAGTGGTGTAGCTCCCAAGAAGGCAATGCAGTAATGCTCTGCAGAATGGCATTTAGGTCAATAATGAACTGCCCATACCACAGTGGTCCCATGCGATTATAACAGAGCTGAAAAAGTCCTATCACCTAGTGATGTCATTGCCATTGTAACATGTAGGGCACACAGTACTCAGGCGCGTGTGGTGATGCTGGTGTAAATAAGCCTGTGACACTGCCAGTTGTATAAGAGTGTAACACTTACATTATGTACAGCACATAATACTTGATAATGATAATAAGTGACTAGTACTGGCTTATGTATTTACTACCCTATACTTTCTGTAAAACTGTGCCATGTTATGCTGGTAGCAGCCTCACACATCTCCTGTTCACTGCGTCTCTTGATGGCAGTATTTTCTCTTGTGCTTGATTAAAGCTTGTGTTATTTAGTTCAATAACATGCTTCATAGGCTGGTAGCAATATGGTGCAGCAATAGGCTGCACCATACAGCCAGGTGTGCACTCTATGATGTCGCAGAAAGACAAAATCATTTGAGCGCTCAGTTCTCAGAAGTTATCCCCTTCATTAAACAGCACATGGAGGTCCTTTTGAATGTGTATCTTGGCTTTGGCTGGGGAAGATGATGAGCAAGGAAGAACAGACTGAATAGGACAGTGGACAGGGAGTTATTCCATAAGAGTAGAATTAGGGGAAGTCAGGTAATCAAAATAAGGTCTTACTTTACTACCAAAGGACAATGGAATTAGTTAATTGGTAGACTAGTGACTCTACCTTTTTACCAAATCATAAATTTAATTGCAGTTAATCTGTTTTTTAGATTGACTTCATTGCCCCTGAATGCGTTTGGAGGAGATGAGGTCCTGTGGCTCATGGGTTGCCAGATCGCTGAGAGCCCTAAGTAAGAAAAAGTGCACCACCCAGAGATCCTGGACTTTGATCTGGAAGCTGTGCCTGACTGGGGCTTGACTGTTGTCTTTTTTTGAGGAAGGTGTGTGTGTGTGCCCTTTAAGGGAGAGAAAGAGTGTATACAGGTAGTTGGGTGGCCGAAGAGACAGACGGTGGTAGAGACTGCAAGTTACTCCCTAATATCCATTCTTCCCTCTTCAGTCATAGAATCTTCAGTGTTAGCTGGACACTTGGTAGCTGGACATAAGGATGATTTGCCAGCTGCCATTGCTGCTGTTACAACCACAAGACTAAGTTCCAGCCATGGAAGTGGTTAGTGCATCTGCTGAGCAATGTCCTTACAGGGGAGAGTGGGAGTCCCTTCTTTTCCCCCTTTCTCCTTCCTATTGGCCAAATGAAGACATGTCAGCTGGAAGTGGGAGAGATCTCTTCAACGAGGAGGGAAAGTAGGCTCCACAGGATGAGACGGTAGTGTAACAAGAGAGAAGGCAATGGGGTTACCGGTAACTGTGGAGCCCTGCGCAGTGACGCTTAGAGAAAAGTGTGCTTTTGGATGTAGTCCTGGCTAATATATATTTCTCCTTAAATACATATAACTCTTAAAAAATCTACTGCAGGATTTAAAAAAATTACCAAACAACCAACTATCAGCACCATCACCACCCCCAATATTTAAAGGAACCAATTTGGAAAGGAGACAATTGAGGAGGTGGAAGTAAGGATTTGCATACTGTATACACTCAATTTGACTCTCAAGAGAGACAACAAAGCTGTGTTTTCTTTTCTCTCAGAGACCTTCTTATTTGAGTAAAGGGTTGGCATTTTGTTTGGGATTTGAGTTGCTTTGCAACGTGACTGGCAGTTGTGGAGCAGGCTGTGTCCCTGGGATTGGCTTGACCTGTCCCAAATGATGCCTGTTTTTTCCTGTGTCTGACATTTGTGGTAAGCAGCTTTTCGTTTCCCCAACATCAGGCTCACATTGAATGGTTTGATTTGGTGTTATATGGCAGCACATAATAATTTAGATGCCACATAAATGTCACATAAATAGTGTGAGTATTTTAAACAAACTGCAGTTATTCATCCAGGTATGATGTTATATAACAGTAGATGTGATAACAACAATATAATACTGGGAATTTGTTATAGATGTGTCTAATATTCTCTGTACATTAGAGATTCTCTATGTAGAATATATCATTCAAATGGAATTATCATACTTCATTGAAAAGTCCAATGGTAAAGAATATTTGAAGCATTTAGATGCCATAAACATTTTAAATATATATGTAAACAAACCCCATACCATTCTTTATTTCAATTTAAATTTCACTCCAAAATGTGGTACATAAAGCAGTTGAAAGTTGAGCTCCTCTGTGAGGTCTGGTGGGTGAGGGACCCAGAGCTCTGCTCACACACCCAGTTCTGGCCTGTGCTCCCTCAGGGGGCCCACCAGATCACCCAGGGTCTGTGGGTGCAGTTAGGAAACACCTCTCTAGTTTTATGTCCTCAGTTAATGCAGGAGATGACTGCAGCCCAGAAAAGAAGTTGTGGTTTGGATTATGCCATTACTTTCTTTAATTTTCACCCCATTAGGGCAGTGAGAATCCTGACTATGATGGGCGGGCCTCAGGAGCTCTATAGTGTAATGACAGAAAGTGCCTTTGTGCTGCCCTTTAGTGTGTTTGGTGGACTTCCTAGAGAGCATGAACATGGAGGAGGGGTGGAGAAGGGAGAGGGGAGGTAACGGAGGGGAGGGAAAGTGCTAGGGTCATTCTTTACTGAAAGTTAGCTAATAAGAAAATTCCTTTCTTCCTCTTATCAAACCATACTTTTCAAAAAGTAAAAAAATAAACCCCATAACTCCCATACTATACAGTATGAGAATATGCAATAGATTTACTTAACTTATCAATGAAGAAAATAGCTAGATAGGAGGGACTAGTAGATTTGGTAAATTAAAATAAAAATGGTGGAATAAGATTACAAAATTAGATATGAAACTGGTTAATGTCCTACAAGACTCAAGGCTTTGGGGTTATCTTTACTGTAGAATAGAAAAATCATTTATAATCTACCAATGTCCTCCAAATTAATATCCAACATTGCAGGGTCTGGGCCCTCCTCAATAATAAACAGAAGTCAGACAACACATTCCCTAGAAAGTCAGATGATCCTCCAGTGCACTTGTTGGACAATGTCCTAGCATGGCTTGGAGAGTGTACACAATAATTCTTGTGTCTTATTTCCAAGTTTCAGATAATTTTTCTTAATTCTTCCTTCCTAATTTCCAAATATCTTTAATTTCTTCTTCTTTATTGTGGTTGTTTTAACCTGTGGTCCTTTATGAAGACTGCTATGAGCTCTGACCTGTGCTCTGGGGATACAATGGTCAAAAAGGTCTACAGAGCTCTAGACCATTTCCTGCTCCAGCTCCTGCTCCAGCTCCATGAGGATAACAACTTTTCCTCCCAAACCAACCTGCTGTCAGAGGTGAGGACAGTCTACTGTCTACTCTGATTCTTAAGTACTGCCCTCTCAGGATTTAATCTGCCTCATTCATCTGATGGGGATGCTCTGATGGCTCTTGGTAAGCTGAGTGTCTGCTGTTACTCATAGACTGACTGGTGGAAGAGGGATTGGCTTGCTATTTGCTGCTCAGGAGACAGACCCACAATCAGTGAGTGGAGTTCACGAGCATCACATAAATTTATCCAAGTATTTACCATTTCCCTTTTCCACATTCATAAGGCATTTCAAAACACACATCTTCCAATACTGTGTTCATCATTCAACCCTCTGCTCTTTACCATTTCCACCTCCTCAGAGTTAGTCCTTGTCCTTTTAAAAAACAAACAAGACTCTATTCTGTTCCATTGATCTGTGTGTCTGTTCTTATGCCAGTACCATGCTATTTTGATTACTATGGCCTTGTAGTATAGTTTGACATCGGGTAGCATGATTCCTCCTATTTTGTTTGTCTTTCTCAAGATTGCTGTGGCTATTCTGGGTCTTTTGTGGTTCCATATACATTTTTGGAATATTTGTTCTAGTTTTGTGAAATACCCCATCAGTATCTTGATAGGAATTGCATTGCTTTGGGTAGTATGTATGGACATTTTAATGATGTTAATTTTTCCTGTCTGTGAACACAGTATATGCTTCCACTTATTTGTATTTTCTTCAGTTTCTTTCTTTGGTGTTTTATAATTATCCAAGTACAAGTCTTTTTATCCTTGGTTAAATTTATTCCTAGGTATTTTATTCTTTTTGAAGCAATTGTGAATGTGATTGTTTTCTTAGTTTCCCTTTCTGTTAGTTCATTGTTGGTGTATAGAGATGCAACTGATTTCAGTATATTTATTCTGTATCCTGCTACTTTACTGAATTCATATATCAGTTCAGTAGGGTTTTTTTTTTGGTGGAGTCTTAAGGGTTCTCTATATATTGTATCATGTCATCTACAAATAATGGCAGTTTTACTTCTTCCTTTTCAATTTAGATGCCTTTTATTTCTTTTTCTTGTCTGATTGCTGTGGCCAGAACTTCCAGTACTATGTTAAACAGAAGTGGCGGAAGTAAACATCCCTGTCTTATTCCCAATCTTAAGGGAAACACTTAGCTTTTTCCCATTGAGTATGATGTTAGCTGTGGGTCAGAGAAAGACCAGTACTACATGATTTCATTTATATGTGAAATTTAATGGACAAAGTAAACTAACAAACAAAAGAGAAACGGACTCATAGATACAGAGAACAGACTGACAGCTGTCAGAGGAGAGAGGGCTTAGGGGACTAGGTGAAAAAAGGCGAAGGGATTAAGAAAAAAAAAACAACAACTCAGCCTTGACTGGTATTGCGCAGTTGGTTGGATGTCATCCCCCAGAGCAAAAGGTCATCAGTTTGATTCCTGGTCTGGGCACATGCCTGGGTTGCAGGTTCAGTCCCTCAGTGGGGTGTGTTTGAGAGGCAACCAAATGATATTTCTCTCTCACATTGATGCTTCTCTCTTTCTCTTTCTCCTTCCCTTCCCCTCTCTCTAAAAATAAGTAAGTAAAATCTTAAAAAAGAAAACAACTCATAGACACAGACAATAGTATGGTGATTACCAGAGGGAATGGGGGTGGAGGGAGGTGGAAGTGGGTATAAGGAGGATAAATGATGATGAAGGAGACTTGATTTGGGCTAGTAAATACACAATACAATAAACAGATGATGTGTTATCGAATTATACACCTGAAATCTATGTAATTTTATTAACCAGTATCATCCCAATAAACTCAATTAAAAATAAAAGCTATTATTATAGATGCAAAAAATTAAGTTAGAGCTATTATTCCATTTGGTTTGAACATAATTACATGACAAAGAACTTCTAAAGTATCTCTACAGCAGGTAGAAAAATAAAATAGTGAAAGTGGCTCATTATTTCCTCATTTTTCAGCCAGTAATTTTAATTACAGTGTTTTATTACTTTCTGAACAAACAATTGAAGGGCATGAACCAGACGTGATGGTTATAATTGCATGAGCTGCCTTATTGCTTTTACAGTTTGTAAATATTTCTTCAGCCAACCTCACAGTTGCTGGGTGAACCCACAAATCTCTCTGAAAGCAAGTATGAAGAGCAAGAGGAATTTCTCACAGATCCACCTTGCTTCCAGGTATCTGAGGCTATCAGGTTCTGAAGCAGAACATTAAATAGCATCAGTAAAATAGAATTCAGTGACATATCTTCTATATACTTTGTACCTAAAATCTAAAAATCATTCTTCAAAAAACAAAAATGGGTATCAGTCTATAGTATTAATTTCAATGAGATTTTTTACTTAAAATTTTAACTTGGGCTTACAGTATCATCTTCTTAAATTATTGTTGTAAAGCCTGTTGGTTTAAAGTTGGATTAGAGAGAGTACAATGTGTTTTTCCAATATTTCACAAAGTGTTCCTCCACCATTTTCCTGTTTTAGTCATGCCCTTTGTAGCTGCTATTAATGGCTATTTTGTTTAATATCACATACATTGGTACATTAAACAATAGAAATATTGATTAGTCTTCCTTTTATTATTGTTTAAACTATATTTTATAGATATTTGTTAGCTCAAAAGAATGTACTATTATTTCTATGTTCATCTAGTTAATGCCAGATGAATTTGCCAGATTCTTATTTGCATTACTTGACAATCAGTTTATTTAACTATTTAAAAGTCCTTAAGAATTATTTTCACACATAAAACCAGTGGATGTTACAATCATTGTTGACCCATGCTGTGACAGAGACAGGATCAACGACTTGTTAGCAGGACTCAGAAAAGATGCTATGCTCATGGTTACAGTTTGAAAAGCAATATTACTTAGATTAAAATCAGAAAAAAGGTTGCACCTGGCAGAATCCAGGAGAAACCAGGCATGAGCCTCATGTCCTCATTCCCCAGCAGTGATGTGTGGCAACATGCATGGACTATTGCCAGGCAGGGAAGCTGACCTGAGCCTCGATGTCCAGGTTCTTGCTGGAGGTCAGCCATGTGGGCATGGCACACACATGGGACTGACCTTAGCTATTCATCTCCAGCAGCCCCACAGGTTGAACTAGTGCAGTTTTTATTGGGAGTCAGTCACGGGGCACAGTGCTCTGTGTGACCCACTGGAGACACTTAATCTCTAGCTCCCTCAGAGACCAAACTGATACAGTGTGGCCTAGGGCCCCAGGTGAATAGAAACAGGCATTCACCATAAATCACATTGTTAATAAAAACTGTTTGACATGGCCCAAGTTCCCAGGTACTCAAAGAAAAGTTCCCAGGGTATTTCAAGGTCTCGAAGGTTCTCTCCCAGGAATCAGTCAAGGGCTAGTCTTTTCTTTAAATTGTGCGGTTTTGAACACCCCAAACTGAGTTAACCTTTCATTGCACACTTGCAGCATTTATTCTTTCAACAGAATGCTTGTGTGAAGGTTAGCAATGCCTCTGATACGACACCTATCATTTGTATTACTGATGTTGTTCGATCATTGGCTGTGAAGGTATTTGTGAGATAATCTGGTCGTTGGTCACATGAGGTTCTGTAGTGTCAGAAATGGAAGTCGGTATTCAGATAAAAGGCCGAGGCTGAAGTCAAAGTGGAAGAACAGATTCGAAGACAGAGGAGGAGTCTTTAGTTTTTACAGATTCCACAGCTGCACCTTCCTCCCACTCCTCAGTCCCAGTGCCAAGCCCTCAGGAGTTGTTTAAGTCCTAAAGGGCCGTGTAAGTAAGTATTTAACAGACACACATACTCTTACACATGTACATCTACCAGAATATTTAAAATCTATTTCTCTTTCCCTTAGATGAGTTGGCCTTCCAGGGATGGTGAAATAATGAGGCATTATTAAGATGATACTATGTTAGGAAGACCAGAAAAACCAGAATCATACAGAAACCCAATTGCTCTTCCAAACCTTAGAGATCCTATGGGGCTATACGTACACAAGAGAAAAAAAGCAAAGTAAAAGGAAAATGAACATCAAAACAATTCTTTATATTTAACCAGGGCTTTGGTAGCAAATTCCAGTGGCACCACTCCTGTAAGTTAGGCAGCATCACATAGTTCATTCATCCGACACACTTGCAATGAGTGCTGACAAAGTAGAAGCATTGTTTGATAGGATGTGGGTGTATGAAGTGCCTTAAACAACAGCCAGGTAAGTAAGGAGACTGATTTTTTTCAGGCTGTTGCAGTGAGGGCCCACGCACCCCACTGGCTCCCTGTTGGAAGGTGAGTGTCAGCAGGGTGGGTCTGCCTTAGATCTTACAGGGAGGAGAAAAACAAGCTGCAAGTGGGTGATTTACAGTTTAAGTAGTTTGAAAGCAGGGAAGTCGACTCAGTTGCATGAGTAGAAAGTGTGTTCCTCTGTATTTGGGTATCATGAGGGAACACAGAGAAGCTGGAGGTTCTGAGTCTGGCTTCGTCAGCAGGCTGGGCAAAAGCAGAAAGGTCTGTGTTGGGCCTTGCTGAGTGAACAAAGCAAAGCTCCTGCCTCATAGAGATTGTGTCCACATATCTTCTTTGATGTTGCCAGAAAAGCTTATGGGTTGTGTCAGCGTAGAACTTAATCCAGTTAGTTACAGCGCAATGCAATAAGGAGTTACTTCTGCTTCTTTCCACTCCCTGTTTTTACATAAGGGTGCAGTGTCTAAACTTTGGTCACTGCACAGTTTCATAGTCACCACCAGGTGGCAGTATAACACAAATACAATGCCAGTAACTTAAAAAATGCCCTATATTGAACAATCTTGTTTTCCTCCAATTTTATGCTACCATACAAAAATAATGTCTACAGAGATATTAATAGATATTAGCTATCAATAATATTTACTTTCTTTTTCTCTCAATTACAGCCTTGTTAATCTTCCAGTGGCCTGGGTGGATCGTGTGTGACTTCCTGTGTGGCTGTCTCAGGACCTGGGTGGCTTACCCTGGTTATGTTTTCATGTCCAGAGCCTACGTCAGCTTATTGGTGAAATGCATCCAACTATTAGGAGAATACAATGTTTCATTTTCCAAAGAACTGAACCTGAAACACTAGTATTATTTTCCACCCCCAGGGATTTACTGAAGCCACCTTTTTCCCAATTTTGGCTTTTCTCCTTTCCTTTGGTTCCAGCAGTCCTGACATGTGGATGCTGAAACTAATGTGGGTGCTGTCTATGGGCACCACCACGCGCCAACCTCACCCACAGTCTGTCCTGCTCACCTGTCTCTTCAGACTTCCGGGAGGACCTTGAAAATATCGAAGCTTGTCCTGTTATTTATGACAGCTGCCATAGCCTCCGAGGAGGTTTTCATGTCAGAGCAACCTAAGAATATTCATTCAGCCTTGGTCAAGCCACCTTGCTTCTAAGCAGAGCTTCTCAGGGAGATAAAACTACAAAGGAGTCAAGAAAAGCGAGAGACAAGGGTTTTGGCATGTGGCTAAGAAAT
Organism: Phyllostomus discolor; assembly: GCF_004126475.2. Lineage (NCBI taxonomy): Eukaryota > Metazoa > Chordata > Mammalia > Chiroptera > Phyllostomidae > Phyllostomus > Phyllostomus discolor. Next base: position 162,500,133 of record NC_040904.2, on the reverse strand, counting down.
ATCTTGAGCAACTAGACTATGGGTGGTGAACACACAGTACAATACACAGATGACGTATTATAGAATTGTACACTTGAAACCTGTTCAATTAACCAAGGTAACCCCAATAAATCATATTAAAAATATATATGAAGAAATTTCTTTGCACTTACGACCTGTTTCCCTTACTTTCTAGCCTTACCTGAGACATGGCTCTCTTTAGTGAATGCTTGTATTTTTGGGACCCTTGAAGTGGAGACTGTTCATGACCACACTTCATGTTCAAAGGAAGGATCTTCGCTTACTGGTACCAACTTTCACAATCCTGATTTTCGGACTTCCCTGTCACACTGCGGGGACATCAGTGCTTGCTCATAGTCATCCTCCCTACTTTAAGTCCTCACAGTCTTCCAGCCTCTATTTGTCCTTTTGTAGTTTTTTAACTACCCAACTCTGGAAACACCCACACCATATCCTTCTTGTTCTTTGTTGTACATTTTTACAACTTGTTACTTAGTAGTCAGTTATTAAGCAGGTATGAATTAGATCAATTGAAACGGTTGTTATCTTGTATTTGTCTAGTAAATTAGAGATATCTAGTAAACAGGGTTAGACTAGTAATCTTAAAACTGGGGTACTGTAACTTAGAGGTATACAGTAACACATAGTGTAAAGGGAATGAATTTTTAGATTCTCAGTTTTCACAAATTTTTTCCTAAAATTTATCTCCCTGAGAACCAGCCTGTGGTCAAGAAATCATGCTGGCTTGTTTTTCTCACTTCCCCTTTCACAAGTACATGTTTCCTACTTTAAAAAGAAAAGCATATTTCTCATCTATGCAGAATACATGCATTAACTTGATTTGTAAAAATTTCTAGGTCTTCAGACAGAAGGATATTTGAAATATGGTTCCAGTGCTAACAGAGTGACTTTAATAATGAAACAATCAATCATTTTTCAAATCAAATTGTTTCTAGTTTTTATCATCTGATAGATTAATTTTCTGAGGATTTTTTTACTCATTTTAGAGAGAGAGAAAAAGAAACACTGATGTGAAAGAAACATGGATTGGTGTCCTTGCATTTGCTCCCCCACCTGTGGATGGACCCCACAACCTAGGTATGTGTCCTGACTGGGGACCAAACCCACAAAGTTTTAGTGTGTGGGACGACACTCCATCCAACGGAGCCACCTGGCCAGGGCTGCTATTTTTTCTTTCAAATTGCTAATTCATTCCTCTGCCTCATCCAACCTACTGTTTATTCCTTCTAGTGTATTCTCTTTTTTATTTTTTTATTTTTAGAGGCTTTCCATTTGCTTTTATTGAGCCAGATTTAAGGATCCTTGAAGTCCTGCACTATGTGGGGTATCCTTATTTTATTTATTTTCTCTTTCTTTTTTTAATTGATCAAGTATAGTTGTCCTCATTTTCTGCCCCCCGCCCCAACTCTCCCCAACCCTAGCCATCCTCAGCTCCCATCCTGGATCTTACACCCCTTAGGCTCTGTCCATGTGTCCTTTATACTTGTTCCTTGATGACCCTTCATCCTTTTCCCTCCATTATCCCCTCTGGTTACTGTCAGTTTGTTCTTAATTTCAATGTCTCTGGTTATATTTTGCTTGCTTGTTTGTTTTGTTGATTAGGTTCCACTTACAGGTGAGATCATATGGTATTTGTCTTTCACCACCTGGCTTACTTCACTTAGTGTAATGCTCTCCAGTTCCATCCATGCTGTCATGAATATTCTTTATTTCTGACTGGCTCTTTTTTAAATCAATTTTTAATTGTTATTCTACTACAGTTGTTCCAATTTTCCCCCCTTTGCCCTCCTCTGCCCATCCCACCCCCATACTCCCACAGTCAATTCCCACACTGTTGTCCATGTCTATGGGTCATTGTCCTTGGGTCATTCATACATGTTCTTTGTCTAGTCCCTTTAAGAGGAATCTAATGAACAAAATAAGCTAATGAACAAAAGAGAACTGCAGTCACGGAAACATGGAACAGATTGAAAGTGACCATAAGGGAAGAGGAAGGGGGAAAATGGTGGAAAGAAGGGGAGGTAACTGGTTCGTTTTTATGGTTTCCATATCCTTTTAACGCTTGCCATCTCTCTCTCTCTCTTTTTTAAAAATATATTTTATTGATTATGCTATTACAGTTGTCCCATTCCCCCCTTCTCTCCCCTCCACCCTATACCCCCTCTCCTACACACTTTCCCCCCCTTTAGTTCATGTCCATGTGTCATACTTATGAGTTCTTTAGCTTCTGCATTTCCCATACTATTCTTGCCCTCCCCCTATCTATTTTCAACCTACATTCTATGCTACTTATTCTCTATACCTTTTCCCCCTCTCTCCTCCTCCCACCCCCCTGCTGCTAACCCTCCATGTGCCCTCCATTTCTGCGGTTCTGTTCTTGTTCTAGTTGTTTACTTAGTTTCTTTTGGTTTTGCTTTAGGTGTGGTTGTTAATAATTGTGAGTTTGCTGTCCTTTTACTATACATGTCTTTTCTTTATCTTCTTTTCTTAGATAAGTCCCTTTAGCATTTCATAAAGTAAGGGCTTGGTGATGATGAACTCCTTTAACTTGACCTTATCTGAGAAGCACTTTATCTGCCCTTCCATTCTAAATGAGAGCTTTGCTGGATAGAGCAATCGGGGATGTAGGTCCTTGTTTTTCATGACTTGGAATACTTCTTTCCAGCCCCTTCTTGCCTGCAAGGTCTCTTTGGAGAAATCAGCTGACAGTCTGATGGGAAGTCCTTTGTAGGTTACTGTCCCCTTATCTCTTGCTGCTTCTAGGATTCTCTCCTTCGTTTTTACCTTAGCTAATGTAATTATGATGTGCCTTGGTGTGTTTCTTCTTGGGTCCAACTTCTTTGGGGCTCTCTGAGCTTCTTGGATTTCTTGGAAGAGTGTTCCCTTTGCCAGATTGGGGAAGTTCTCCTTTATTATTTGTTCAAATACGTGCTCAATCTGTTGCTTTTCCCCTTCCCATTCTGGTACCCCTATAATTCGGATGTTGGAACGTTTAAAGGTGTCCTGGATGCTCTTAAGCTTTTCCTTGCTTTTTTGAATTCTTATTTCATCATGCTTTCCTGCTTGGTTGATTCTATCTTCCTTCTGGTCCACTATATTGTTTTGAGACTCAGATTCCTTCCTCTCACTATTGGCTCTCCTCCGTATATCTTCCTGCATCTCTTTTATGGTAACCTGCATCCTTTCATCTAATTTGCACCCAAAATCAACCAATTCCGTGAGCTTTCTGATCACCAGTGTTTTGAACTGTGCATCTGATAGACTGGCTATTTCTTGGTCGCTCAAAAGGATGAGTCCTGGGGGACTGATCTGTTCTGTTGGAAACATATCTTTCCCTGTCTCTCCTTTTTTTCGGTCTGGTCGTTCTTGTTACGGTGGGGGGCGGAGCCTTAGGTGTTCACCGGGGCTGGGCACCCCAGTCGCTAGATTGTGACGTTATATGTGGGGGTGGGGGCGGGAGCGGGGACAGGAGGGAAGGATGGCGGTAGTTCCGTTCTCCTGGGCTCAGACCCTTCTCTGGGATCCTGGGCTGCGAGCTCTGCCTTGGTCCACAATCGCTGCCTCACTGGGTCTGGCAGTTGCAGCTTGTGTACTCAGGGATCACCACTGTGTTCTTGCACCCTGGATGGCTGTCGCGCCGATTTCATGCCAAATTTTCCCCAACCTCCGCGTGCCGCCAACCTGCACCAGCCCCGCGCCCGCCCGGCTTGTCTTCTCCTACCAGTCTGGATGTACGGGTCTACTTCAACTTCTTGGCTGTCCGACTTCCGTTTAGATAAATCCTCTGTCAGTTCTGGGTGTTATTCTGTCTGCAAATTATTGTTGTAAATTATTGTTGTTCTAATCTTGATTGTGGGAGGAGGTAGGGTGCGCCCACCTATTCCTCCATCTTGCCGGAAGTCCCATCTCTCTCTTTTTAAAAAATATATATTTTTTGATTATGCTGTTACAATTGTCCCAGTTTTTCCTCCTTTGCCCTCCACCCAGTACCCCCAACTCCCTCAGGAATTCAAGTCCATGGGTCACGCATATAAGTTCTTTGGCTAATCCATTTCCCATACTGTTCTTAACATCTCCATGGCTATTCTATGACTACCAATTTGTACTTAATCCCCTCACCTCTTCACATGTTCCTCCAAGCCCCCCTCCCACCTGGAAACCATCAAAACACTATCTGTATCCATGATTCTGTCTCTGTTCTTGTTTGCTTAGCTTGTATTTTTGATTCAGTTGTTGGTAGATATATGTCGACATTTTATTGTTCATAGTTTTGCTTTTCTTCTTTTTCTGAAGTCTCTTTAACATTTCATATAATAATCTTTGGTGATGATAAACTTCTTTAGTTTTTTCTTATCTGGGAAGCTCTTTATCTGCCCTTCTATTCTAAATGATAGTTTTGCTGGGTAGAGCAGTCTTGGCTGTGGTTCTCTGCTTTTCATGACTTTGAATATTTCTTGCCAATCCTTTCCAGCCTGCAAAGTTTCTTTTGAGAAATCAGCTGACGGTCTTATGGGAATTCCCCTGTGGGTAACTAACTTATTTTCTCTTCACGCTTTTAAGATTCTCTCTCTTTTTTTTTTTAAAAAAAGATTTTATTGATTATGCTATTACAGTTGTCCCATTACCCCCCCTTCATGCCCCTCCACCCTGCACACCCCCTCCCACCCCCATTCCTCCCTTTAGTTCATGTCCATGTGTTATAAGTTCTTTAGCTTCTACATTTCCTGTACTATTCTTGCCCTCCCCCTATTTTCTACCTACAATCTATGCTACTTATTCTCTGTACCTTTTCCCCTTCTCTACCCCTCCCACTACCCTATTGCTAACCCTCCATGTGATCTCCATTTCTGTGATTCTGTTCCTGTTCTATTTGTTTGCTTAGTTTGTTTTTGTTTTAGGTGTGGTTGTTAATAACTGTGAGTTTGCTGCCTTTTTACTGTTCATATTTTTAATCTTTTTCTTAGATAAGTCCCCTTAACATTTCATATAATAAGGGCTTGGTGATGATGAACTCCTTTAACTTGATCTTATCTGAGAAGCACTTGATCTGCCTTTCCATTCTAAATGAAAGCTTTGCTGGATAGAGCAATCTTGGATGTAGGTTCTTGCATTTCATGACTTGGAATACTTCTTTCCAGCCCCTTCTTGCCTGCAAGGTCTCTTTTGAGAAATCAGCTGACAGTCTGATGGGAACTCCTTTGTAGGTTACTGTCTCCTTATCTCTTGCTGCTTCTAGGATTCTCTCCTTCATTTTAATCTTGGCCAATGTAATTATGATGTGTCTTGGTGTGTTCCTCCTTGGGTCCAACTTCTTTAGGACTCTCTGAGCTTCCTGGACTTCCTGGAAGTCTATTTCCTTTGCCAGATTGGGGGAAGTTGTCCTTTATTATTTGTTCACATAACTTTTCCACTTGTTGCTCTTCCTCTTTTCCTTCTGGTATCCCTGTAATTCAGATGTTGGGGTGTTTAAAGATGTCCTGGAGGTTCCTAAGCCTCTTCTCATTTTTTTGAATTCTTGTTTATTCATTCTTTTTTGATTGTATGTTTTTTTTCTTCCTTCTGGTCCACTCCATTGATTTGAGACCCAGTTTTCTTTCCATCACTATTGGTTCCCTGTGCATTTTTCTTCATTTCACTTAGTGTAGCCTTCATTTTTTCATCTACTTTGCAACCAAAATCAACCAATTCTGTGAGCATCTGATCACCAGTGCTTTGAACTGTGCATCTGATAGGTTGGCTATCTCTTGGTCACTTAAAAGTATTGGCTCTGAGGTTTTGATTTGTTCTTCTGTTTGAGCCATGTGTGGGGGGCGTCTGGTCATGCCTGTTATGTATGAGGGGCAGGGCCTTAGGTGTTCACTGGGTGGGGCAACACAGTCCCTGGGTTGTGACGTTGTATGTGGGGGTGGGTCCAGAGAGGGAACGATGGTGCTTGCTCCACTCTCTGTCAGGTTTCAGTCCTCTCTGCTGCTTTCCACAAGCAAATTGGGCCCTTCTGGTGCTGGTTCCCAGGTGTGTGGGCTTGTGTAAGTTCTAGGACCTTGTAGGTCTCTCCAACAAACTCCTGTGAGTCTGGGAGTCTCTCCCGGAACCTCAACCTCCACAAGTGTTTTCAATCAGTGCTTTTAGGCTTTATTTCCTGGCGCTGGGGCCCTAGGTTGGCACAGTCTTTCTCGCTACCCTGCTGCTGGTTTTCACCTGGTTTATCTGCATGCGAATGTGTGATTGTGGACAGCCGGCTGCCTTGCACACCTCACTGGGTCTGCTAATTGCCACCTGCGCCCTGTGTGCCCAGGTCTGCCAGCCACCGCTTTTTCCTGCCATGACGCCCCTCTGCTGGCCACCGACTCAGCCCCTCTTACCAGTCTGGATGAATGGTTGTCGGGACTTCCATACAGTTCAATTTTCTGTTTGTTCTGGTTTTTTTTTTTTTGTTTCTAAATTTTTGTTGTCCTTAATTTTGGTTGTGCAAGGAGGCACAATGTGTCCACCTACGCCTCCATCTTGGCCGGAAGTCTTAAGATTCTTTCTTTATCTTTCACCTTTGTCATTTTAATTTTGATGTATCTTGCTGTGGACATGTTTGCGTCCATCTTGTTTGTGACTCTCTGTGCTTGCTGGACTTGAATGTCTATTTCCTTCACCAAATTAAAGTTTTCTTTCATAAATTTTTCAAATAGATATCTGATTTCTTGCTCTTTCTTTTCTCTTTCTGGCACCCCTATGATGCAAATGTTGGTATGCTTGAAGTTGTCCCAGAGGCTGCTTACACTATTCTTGTTTTTTTGGATTCTTTTTCTTTTGTGTTGTTCTGGTTGATTATTTTTGCTTCCTTATGTTCTATATCATTGATTTGATTCTCAGCTTCATCCACTCTACTATTGATTCCCTGATGATTGTTCTTTATTTCAATGAGTTTACCCTTTGTCTTTGACTGGATGTTTTTTATGCTGCTGAGCTCCTAAGTTCCTTGAGTATCCTTGTGACCAGTGATTTGAATCTGCATTTGATAGATTGCTCATCTCCATTTTGTTCTTTTTCTGGAGTTTTGATGTTTTGTTTTTTTTTAAAATTTAGGCCATGTTTCTTTGTCTCCTTGTTTTGGCAGCCTCCCTGTGTTTGTTTCTATGTATTAAGTAGACCTGCTATGACTCTTTGTCTTGGTAGCTTGGCCTAATGTAGTAGGTGTTCTGTAGGGTCCTGTGGAACAGCCTCCCCTGTCACCAAGCTGGGTGTTTGAGGTGAGCCCTCCATGTGGGCTGAGTACATCCTCTTCTTGCAGTTGAGCCTTGATTGCTGTTGTCAGGTCAATGGGAGCAGTTTACCCAGGCCAGTCAGTGGCAAGGACTGGCTGTGATCATTGACCACCAACCTCTGCCCTCCGTGCAGGATCATCTGTGTAGGAGCAGGGTGGTAGTGCACCAAAGTGGTTGTCCACTGGGTGTGCAGGCTCTGCAGTTTCCTGGGTGGTGTAGACCAGGGTCAGCCACCACCTGTGTGTGTGCCTGGGGCCGCCCAGCATGAGCTGTCAAGCAATCTACTACTTATGCTGGGCTGTGAGGCTCCCAGGCAAAGCCAAACTGTGATCCAAAGTTGGCTGCTGCTAGTGCCAGGCCTGGGGATGCTCTATGGTGGGTGGTTGTTCACTGATGCTGGCTGTTGCTTATTTGAGAAGATTTAGGAAGATGTTAAGCCTGAGCTGAGACCAGCCATTCATATGCAAAAGCCACTCTTAACAGCTTGGGTGGGCCTGTAAGTTGGGTAAGGCAGAGTCTCAGGAATTCATCAGGGTGGAACCAACTATGAGGTTATGTTAGTGAGGGTGATGAAGTCTCAGATATGGCCCCTGCCTGTCAGCTCCGTGGCTCTGGTTGGGGAAGGCTCAGAAAAGGAGCAAAGCCCATGCCTGCCTATCTGGGATAAAGCTGGCCCCCTGCTCTTGCCTTGTTGTCAGACACTTCAGTTTCTCCTTTACACCACTGGTGTGTTTTAAATTGCCACCCTGGTGCTGGAGCTCATAGGGAGTGAGTCTGAGTAATTCTGTGTGTGACTCTTTAAGAGGAACTGCTTGGGATTCTGGTAGTTTCTTTCATTGAATCCAACCCTGCTGGGTTTAAAAACATTTTTTAAATTTTTTTTAGAAAGGTGAAGGGAGGAATAGAGGGAGAAAAACATCAATGTGTGGTTGCCTCTCACGCCATCCCTATTGGGGACCTGGCCTGCAACCCAAGCATGTACACCGACTGGGAATCGAACCAGCAACCCTTTGGTTCACAGGTGGGCACTCAGTCCACTGAGTCACACTAGCTAGGGCTTTTTTTCCCCTGCTGGTTTTTATAGCCAGAAGTTATGGGGGCTTATTTTCCAGGCACTAGAACCCTGGGCTGGGTGGCCTGGTGTGGGACTAGGACCCTTTGTTCTCAAGCTATCCCTCCTGAATTTTTATGCACCAGATGTGAATATGGTACCAGCCCATTTCATGTCTCCATGTCTCCTACCTGGATGGATATGGTTTCTCTAGTTCTATAGTTGCCAGATTTCCATTCAACTGTGTTTCTGACAGTTCTGGCTGAATGTTGTTCTATAGTTTAGTTGTGATTTTGGTGTGGTCGTGTGAGGAGGTGAGCTATGTTTGCCTATGCCTCCATTTTGACCAGAAGTTGGATCTGCTTGCTATCTCTTTGTTGAAAATTTCCCTAAGTTCCTTGAGCATCCTTATTTTGAACTTTGTATCTGGTACATTGTTTGCCTCCATTTCATTCAGCACTTTTTCTGATGATTTCTCCTCTTCTTTCATTTGGAGGTTGTTTCTTTCCCTCTTTGTGTTTATTTCTATGTATTGGGTAGAATTATTATTCCCAGTCTTTGTAGAGTGGTTTTATGTAGCAGGTGTCCTGTGGGACCCAGTGGTGCATTCTTCTTGATCATCTGGTCTGGGTACCCCAGGAATGTTCCTTGTGTGGGTTATGTAGGCCCCACTATTGCAATTAAGTCTTAATTGCTATCAGGCTGTTCATGTATTGGGTTGACTTTCAGGGTGGATGGTTGTGAGGCTCAACCCTGATCACAGTGTACAAGCTGCTGTGCAGGTGATGACCACATGAAGCAGAATTTGTTTCAATAGTGCCTGGAGCCTGCTAAGATCTTCCTTTGAATATGCCACCTATGAAACTAATTGGATTTTGCCCTGATGTTGTCTGAAGCTGGCCACTGGGTGTGTTGGTTTTGGGGCATCTTGGGAGGGATTCTGGTACATGCCAATGTTGGATGTTGTTTGTGACTAGCTCTTGGCAACCTGTCTGGAGCAGTCTCGATGTGGCTGCTTCTGTAAATTCTTAGGCTTCTATTCAGCAAGTCTTTAGTTGGTTATTCAGACTGATTGCTCTTATTTTAGCTGTAATTCCAGTTTGGTCCTAAGAGGAGCATCCACCTAGTCTGCCACCATCTTGATCTCAGTTAAGTGATGTTTTTAACACATAACTTCCAAGAAATCCAAAGAATTGAGTGACAGAGTTAAAACAAAAGTATACACTTTCCTTTTTCTTTTTTTTAAAGTTTATTTTAATCATTGTTCAAGTACAGTTTTCTTCTTTTTACTCCCATTCCAGCCCACCCACCCAACCCTCCCCACTTCCCTCCCATTACCACCCTCCCCCTAGCTTTAGACCATGTGTCCTTTAAATTTGTTCCTATAAACCCTTCCCATTCTCCCCTGAAATTCCCTCTTCTCTCCCCTCTGGTCACTATTAGTCTGTTCCCTTATTTCTGTATCTTTGGTTATATTTTGCTTGTTTCTTTGTTTTGTTGTTTAGGTTCCTGTTAAAGGTGAGATCATATGGTATTTGTCTTTCACTGCCTGGCTTGTTTCGCTTAGCATAATGCTTTCCAGTTCCATCCATGCTGTTGCAAAGGGTAGGAGCTCCTTCTTTCTTTCTGCTGCATAGAATTCCATTGTGTAAATGTACCATAGTAATTTGATCCATTCATTTACTGATGGGCATCTAGGTTGCTTCCAGCACCTAGCTATTGTAAATTGTGCTGCTATGAACATCGGGGTGCAAAGGTTCTTTTGTATTGGTGTTTTAGTGTTCTTAGGATATAGTCCCAGCAGTGGAATTGCAGGGTCAAAAGGCAGATCCATTTTTAGTTTTCTGAGGAAGTTCCATAACGCTTTTCTACTAGCTAGTTTATTTGAAAACATTTTGTCAGTGCTCACAAATAAAATTAAAAAGAGAAATGGTATTGATGCTGAGCCATTCTTGGATACTCAAATTAATTGAGAAATGGCCCATCCATGAAATGCATTGACAGTGATATATTTTTATATTTGATATTTGTCAAGATTTGTAATTTACATGTACTACTTTGGTCAATAGTGATTAAATAAAATTTGTAACAATAACTAAATTCAGAAGTAAATTTTTAGAAGTTGGGATTTTATGACTACAGAAAATATTTAAATACTATATATACTTCTGTTGCAGAAAGATATGATAAAGTAATCAATAAAATGCTTTTAAGCATTAAATATACTAAAATAAAGTTCTCTGGGGGAGTAGAGTATAAATATAGGTAAAGGAACAGAAGAAACTGTAAAAATTTTAACTTTAAAAACAGCTTGTCTTTTAAAAAGGTTTGACAGTGGGTGTCAAATTGCTATGGCATTTAGATCTCATTGGATGCATTTTAAAAAAGTGAAGTAACAGTTTTATTTAAAATGTCAATATTATAATGTGCTGTAAGTTATATCACTTGTAACTATTTAAACTTAAATAATTGCTTTAAAAATCTTGAATGTCAATTTAAAAGTGTGTGAGAGGGTATGTACTTTTTCCCAAATCCTTTTAGGGTGCTCATGAGTGAAGTGTTTAGTGGTCATTTGACTGGACCACATGGGTATCTTCTTTGACTTCAGTCCTAAACGGCCCAAGATTGAATCTTGGGAGTCACTACTCAAATAGGATGAAGAGTTTATACCAACAAATATTAGAGGAGAAAGGGCCGAAGTGAAGATTTTCCCATTGCCTTTACCCATTAAAAAAACCCATCTTCACACTTGTTCTGAAATCTGACCAATTAGAGCAGCATTCTTTCCTCCAGAGAAAAAGTGAGGTGCTGGTGTTAAGAAAAATGGAAAGGTGTTTTGTACAGCTCCCAAATGATAGTGCAAGGTTAAGGAATAAAATAAATGAAACAGGAGATAACACATTGGGATATTCTCATGGGATGCTTAACCTGCGTTCACCATTTGAACACTTGCCATCAAATTTAATATTATGCAAGATGTCCACCCCGCATTTGCCACCATCTTTTAGCCCTGGCAATCACTAATTTGTTTTCCATCTATAAAATGTTATTATTTTACATCACACTCTTTAGAATAATTTTCCTATTATATGGAAGGCAAATAAAAAAATAAAGTAAATTATAGGCATGCCTCATTTTATTGCACTTCACAGATATTGCACTTTTTACAAATTGAAGGTTTGTAGTAGCCTAGAGCTGAGCCAGTCTATTGGCATGATTTTTTCTGGTAACATTTGCTCACTTTGTGTCCCTGTGTCACACTTTGATAATTCTCACAGTATTTCAAACTTTTAATTATTATTGTTTTTGTGTGTGTGTGTGTGTGATCTGTAATCAGTGATCTTTGATGTTACTGTGGTAATTGTTTTGGGGTGCCATGAACTGTGCCCACATAAGATGGTGAACTTAATTGGTAAATCTTGTGTGTATTCTGACTGCTCTGTCAACTGGCTGTTCCCCAGTCTCTCTTCCTTTCTTGGGGCCTCCCTATTCTCTGAGACAACAACATTAAAATTAGGCCAACTAATAACCTTACAAGAGCTTGTAAGTGTTTAAGTAAAAAGAAGAGTCAAATGTATCTTGCTTTAAAACAAAAGTGAGAAATGATTAAACTTAGAAAGGTATGTCAAAAGCTGAGATAAGCTGGAAGCTAGGACTCATGCTCTAAACAGTTATCCAAGTTATGAATGCAAAAGGAAGTCTCTTAAAGGAAATTAAAATGCTGTTTCAGTGAACACACAAATGATAAGAGAGTGAAATAAGCAGAAAGTTTTATTGCTCTAGATAGAAGATCAAAGCAGCTACAACATTTTCTTAAGCCAAATCCTAATCTAAAGCCAGGTCCTAGCTCTCTTCAATTCTGTAAAGTCTGAGAGAGGTGAAAAAGCTGCAGAGGAAAAATTTGAGGCTAACAGAGTTTGGTGCATGAGGTTTAAGAAAAGAAGCTGTCTCCATAACAGAAAGGCATTATGTGAAGCAGAAAGTGCTGATATAGAGGTTGCAGCAAGTTATCCAGAAGATCTAGCTAAGAAGTTTAATGAAGATGGCTACAATAAACAACTTACTTTCAATGTAGATGAAACAGATTTATTGGAAGAAGATTCCATTTATGACTTTAATAGGTACTGAGGAAAAAGTAATGCCTGGCTTCAAAGGTTCAAAGGACAGGCAGACCCTCTTGCTAGGGACTAATGTAGCTGGTGACTTTAAATGGAAGCCAGTGCTCATTTTCGATTCAGAAAATCCTAGGGCTGTTAAGAATTATGCTAATTCTACTCTGCCTTTGCTCTATAAAAGGAACAATAAAGTCTGGATGACAGAACATCTGTTTATAATGATTTACTGAATATTTTAAGGCCAATGTTGCGATGTACTACTCAGAAAAAATGATTCCTTTCAAAATATGACTGCTCCTTGACATGCCACCTGGTTACCCAAGAGGTCTGATGGAAATGTACAGTGAGATTAATATTGTTTTCATGGTTACTAACCCCAAATTCATCCTGAAGCCCATGGATCAAGAAGCAATTTCAATTTCCAAGTTTTATTATATATTCCATAAGGCTATAGCTGCCATTGATGGTGATTTCTCTGATGGATCTGTGCAAAATAAGTTGAAAACCTTCTAGAATAAATTCACCATTCTCAATGCTGATGTGGACACCAACCCTCAGTGTCTGCAGTGTTATGGATGAGAGGAGATACATTCACACGGACTACCAAGTCCTGTGGAGGAAAACCACTCTCTCAAGAGGAGAGCACCTTGACCCTTGCCTTGACAAGGTTTTATTGAGTTCAGTTTGCACAGGAGTAAAGGTAAGGCTCATTAATCATTGTCAGTCAGTAAGGATCAAACAATAGATAACATACAAAGAACTACAAGGGCTTATTCTGAGTCAGGGTCTGTTAGCTAAAAGGCTACAACACTTTGGGAAACAAACTCATTTCCTGCTCAGACCCTTATCATTTAATTGAGAACATTCTTAGTGAAGCAGGTTTCACAGGATTTTATATATTCTTTCTTAGGCCTGATCACCCAGGGAACCTGCCCTTTCTAGCACAGGGCTGCATCAGCCTCTGTCATTGTTTCAGGCTTAAGTCAGACAGGGGAAGTAAGGCAACCAAGAGATTAGGAGACTTCTTGCAGACAGAATGAGGACTCAGGCTATGTCAAAGTTGAGGGGCGAAGGCCCATCATCCCCTTTTGCTATAGCCCCCACCAAGTCCTTCCTTGGGGGCTCCCCATAATCGTGCCTGTCTTAGGTCATTCCCCCCTTGAGGAATCTTACCCATCATTGGCTAAACAATCAAGCTTTGGGGGCCAGGCAGGGTGAAGTAAAAGGAGCAGAGGTGGCACCCCTGCCAGGGAGATAAGGTTTGTGTCCTTAGTGGCTTATGGTCCAAAGGTTGCTCCTCAGCCTTAGCCATGGTGGGGGTAGTTACAGCTCCTGAAACCAGGCAGGGCAATTCCCAACACAATGCCATAAAAAACATTTGTGGTCATAGGAAGAGGTCACTAAATCAACGTTAACAGGAGTTGGGGAGAAGCTGACTACAACCCTTCAGTGGAGGAAGTAACTACAGATAGACTGAATATAGTGAGAGAACCACAATTAGGAGTACAGCTTGAAGGTGTGACTGAACTGCTGCAATCTCCTGATTAAACTTTAATGGATGAAGAGTTGCTTCTTATCGATGAACAAGGAAAGTGGTTTCTTGAGATGGAATCTATTCCTGGTGAAGATGCTATGAAAACTGTTGAAATGACAACAAAGAATTTAGAAGATTACATAAACTTTATCGATAAAGTAGTGGTTTGAAAGGATTGACTCCAATTTTGAAAGATGTTCTATTATGGGTAAAATGCTATCAAACAGCATTACATGCCACAGAGAAAATCACTCATGAAAGAAAGAGCCAATTGAGTTGGCACACTTCATTGCTGTCTTATTTTAAGAAGTTGGCACAGTCACCCCAGTCTTTGGTAATTGCCACCCTGGTCAGTCAGCAGCCGTCAACACTGAGGCCAAACCCTCCACCAGCAAAAAGATTGTGACTTGCTGAAGGCTCAGATGCTGGCAGCGTTTTTAGCATAAGTATTTTAAAATTAAGCTATGTGTATGTGTATACATTGGACAAGAGGCTCTTGCACACTGAACAGACTACAGCACACTGTAAACATAAGTTGTATGTGCACTGGGAAATCATAACATTTGTGTGACTCACGTTAACACAATGTTTGCTTCAGTGTAGTGGTCTGGTACCAAACACACAATCTATCCTCAATATAGCTGTTCCTCTAAGAGTCCTGCGAGACAATAAAACATTGACCATATTTAATTTGGACTAATAACCTCTTTGTGTTTGGGTTCTTTTTGTGTAGCAGTATTTACTACCCCTCCACAACCCCTAAAAATGTCTATGAGAGGTAGTACTGGGATCTTGCCCTTCTCTTTAGATGAGCATAGATTTTTCTTGTGGTTTAGAAAATGCCTTAACTTTTTCATGTTTATTCTTTGTTTCTAACTCACATTGAACTTGAAACATCTTTTCATTTGCTGATTCCCCTGGTATAGTTCCTCCTCACAGTTGCAGACTCTGGGTCTTAAGTTTCCTCTTCCACACATCCAGATTCTTGGTAATTACATTTGACACTTTCAATTTCATTAAAATAAATAAATAAGGCACTTGGTATGATTTTTGTCCTTATTCCCAAATCCACAGTTTGTGTTTGAATATTCCACTCCCCTGCCTGCTTTGACTGACATCAACACCTGTGTTCATTGGCTCTCTCAGGAGTTGTCAAAAGGTGGGGATAGGCAGGGTGGTAAGTCAGTGTATGTGGTCTTAGGAGAATAGCACTTGGTATCTTCTTCTGTCCACCTGCCTACTGCTTCATGCCCCAAGAGATTTTGTTGTGTCCTTCTCAGTATTGAATCAATCCACACTGGGTACCTAGAAGATATGGACTGAACAGGTGGGGTCTCAAGTATACTAAACAAATATTATGAGCAATACATATTGCTACTTACTGATTCTTCTACTGATTAAAGAAAAGAATAAAATTTTATGCTGTATTAAGGAAAAAGATGGTGAAAGTTAACTACAATAGAAAGAAAAAAAAGATAGCAGTTGCCAGTGTTAGCTATGATAAATAATTGTAGCTGTTGTGACAGATAAATGCTTAAATCTTAGTAGCTTAACACAATAAAAATTTCATATATTGCTTATACCACAGGTCAGTAAAGACTGTAAACGGGGCATTTGTCAAGGCAGACAGTCTCCTTTCATATAGCTACTTCAAGATTACCTGGGGAAAGTTGTATATTAGACACTGTCTCTGGTGAAAAGACATGAGAAGAGAAACAATGTGGAGAAAAGGCATTTACTCACCTTGGTCCAGAGGGGACATACATCATTTCTACTCACACAGTATTGATGAAAACTAGTCAGATGGGACACAGAGAAATGCAGACAATCTGTGTGAGAAAAGAGCAGAAGATATTGGGAAACAGTCCCCTTATGGCAGGTAACATCTTCTGAAATGTATCCACGTTGCTAGTTAATAAGTTTACAGAATGGCAAAAACATTTTACAGGTGCACCAATACCTCCTGTAGCAAACTTTGTTGAAACCTAGTTACCTGAATATAGTCTCTTGGCTGTGGATTGCCATAGGCAAAAGGAAGAACTTAAAGGAGGAAGAGTGAAAATGGTTTTTACTCCTGCTGCAAGTTCTTGGCTCTAGAGTCAGCTTCTTGACACCATGGTCCCTTTCTTCATTCCTGAAGCCATGGGTTTTACAAAGCCAGCATATTTTTAATAACTATGACTCTTATAATAATTTCTACACACATATCACTTCATTATGAAGTAGTACATGTGGAAATCTCTGGAAAAATTAATTATCTATGCAAACAGTAGCCCTTCTATACAAACAGATTTATATTAATTTTGTCTGCTTCTCATCAGCTATAATGTTCTTTGAGGTATATGCCTGTGAAGGCAAGAAATGATATTTATAAAGAAAAAAATTAATATCGGTACTGTGTTTTATTAAAACATTTAGAAATCCCAAAGCTGTTTCTTTTCTCCCAAGACTCCCAAGACTCCCAATAAAGTGTCTGAGACTCACAGTTGATGATATTTCTATCTCCCACCTCTATCCATTTAAACAGCACTGAACATAGAGAACAAGTTGGTGGTTGCAAGAGATGAGGGTGGGCGAATGGGTGAAGTGAGTGAAAATGGTAAAAGGTAAAAACTTGCAGTTATAAGATGGATAAGTTATAGGATTGTAAGGCACAACATGGTGACTATGGAGAACAACACTCTACTGCATATTTAAAAGTTACTAAGAGAGATCTTAGAAGTTTGCATCATGAGAAAAGTATGTGAGGTGATGGTTAAGTAAAATTATTGTAGTAATCATTTCATAATATGTACATATACCAAATCATGTCATATACCTTAAACTTGTACAATGTAATGTGTTAATTATATCTCAATAAAACCAGAAAAAAATTCCACTGGATACTTCTACTAAGAAAAATTCATGTTGGGTGGTCAGCTCTGAAAACCTCTCACAGGTATAGGTATTGGTGGTTGATGATGGGAGCCCTTGAATCCTCCTGTGAGGTCCTAGACATGTCACATAATATTTCTAATTTTGTTTTTCTTTGTTTTGAAAAAATGTGAAAGTAATAAGACCTAACTCACAGCGTTGTTTTGAAAATCTCATTACATAAATGTAATTTGTGGAAAACACCCTGAAATGCATGAAATGTCTTTAGAAAATATTTGCTAGTGTAGCTATGTAGCATGTAGACCCTTTTCTTGGTAAAACTACCTGGATTTACACTTGAATATCCACCTGCTCCTTGTGCTTCTGGGGAAATTGAGTGTACCCAGGACTCTCGGGGGTGGAGCATGTGGCCGAAACCTAAACAAATCAGCATATCTCAAATCCCCAGTCAAAGTTCATTGTTCAGGAGTGGAGGGGATGAGTGAGTGGCAAGTGACCAGGTTGAAACAATCAGATTGAGGTCCAAAGCTTTTGTATGACATAGGAGGAAGGGATTCACTCTTCAAGTCGTATGTACTCAAGGCAGCATTCAGCCCAGGGTTGAGTGGCAGTAATTTTTGGGTTATGAAAGGGAAAGCTACTGAATATAGAACTGTCACTAAAGAAGCAGAGGTAATAAATGGCAGAATAAACTGCTTTGGTAATATCATTTGAACTATAAGCTCAAGTCTCATCTAAAAACCTCTCTATATTTGAATTTCCCAGGTATGTGAGATAATGTTTTCATTACTATTTTAGACAGCTTGAGATTTCCCCCCTGAGAATTAAAAGCATTCCTGCTAACATAATTGTTACTGTAACTAGCTAGTTCATATTAATAAAGGAAGGGAGCAAATGGAATCAGATATTAAACCTAATGAACTAGGGAGCTGAACTGGACATTAATCCTAATTTACTAGGAAGCTATAACATTCACAGTCTCCCCAGGGGACAGCTGCATCCTCTGCCCTCTGGACTTAATCCCTGAGCAATCCCCAAGAGGGCAGGAAGAATTTCCCCAGGAAACAACTGGCTTGGTACCCAGATCATGGGAAAGGGGGAGCAGGGGGTAAATTCCTTTGGGCCCATGTGCAGTAGAATCAAGATGGCACAGGCAGAAGTGAGTGCACATGCAGTAGAAACCAGATGATACGGCAAACCTTTGGGGCCTGTACAGTAGGAGCTGAAATGGTGACATAAAGGGGTGGAGCCTAGCTTGGGAAAATAACCAGATTAGATAAGGGCAAGGAACTTGGAATGGTCCAGCAAAGGGGTGGAGAAGGGTCCAGTAAAAGCCTAAAAAAACCTTTGAAGTAGGTTGGATAGTTTGAAGGACAGTCTGCTCATTTCCTAAAACCAAGAAAATATATGGAGGATTATCAAGGATCTTGAGGCAGTTGCTACTAGAGTTGCCCACGTCTATGTCCTCGAGGGATGTAGGTATAATAAATAAATCTTGCCACAATGCTTAAAATTCTCCCACATATGTGCCTTTCTTGTATCACTGCAAGAACCCATTTTCACTGGCAATACAATGCTGTATAAACATAAGACATTTTAAAAAATTACTAACCTGCATGTAGATTAATGACTGGAATATGATAAATACATTTGTCTTACAAATGTTTTTGTATTAATAATAATCATTAATTACTTTATATATAATGAAGAAACAAAAATTCTGCTATCCTGAAGCTGCTTTTTGTGATATGGACTCAGAAAGAAACTTTGACCCTTCACCCCTTTCCTACCTAAGAGATTGAGACAGAGAAAACTACTTTAGGAAGGAGAACCTCAGGCTAATTTGCATTAACTATGATAAACCAGAGGGCTTGAGGCAGATGCTCATTAGCTAGATACCCGCTGTGTCCCACTGTTTCTGAGTTGCCTGGCAAAGATTTTCCTGTCACGTGTGTTCACTCTTCCTCAACTATCTGTAAATCATCCATTCTCACTCCTGAAATCTAATACTCTGTTCCCCTCCTTCTTCCTTTGTTCAAAGATGTCTTATATATCAAGTGTTGCTGTGTTGTCTTTGGAATTTTCATGAAATAATCATGCTTATGTGAAAGCCCCATGCACATGTATTAAACTTTGATTTTTCTCTTGTTAAACTGTCTCTGTTAGTTTGGTTATTAGACCCACTGGAAGATTTTAGAAGGTAGGAGGAAAAGTATTAATATTTCTTTTAGTCCCCACAATAACAACAGTAAAGTATAGCAAAAAAAAAATGATCACTTATGTCATCATCACCATGACCTATAAATGCACAGTTCATGTCTTAATAGAACATGAATAGAGCCCTGGCTCTTGAACTTGTTCCCTTTTACATTTAGAGAACCTATGCTTCTCTTATTCATCATTTAAAACTTTCATATTTCAGCTTCTTTGTAGGAATCCTAATGGGGTACCACCACATTGAGGAAAATTGGTCATCTGGGCTTAATCACACATTTCTAATCCCAATACTTCTCCCTGTCTACAAGTACAGCTGTACCTCAGTACTTGTCAACTTCAGAACTCATCACACCCTATACTCATTGCATTTTGATGAGAAAAAAGTGTTTCAGTACTTGGTGCTTGCTCGAGACTTGTTGCACTTGCTAGAACTTGTATGAGTCACGCTGCTGCCTTGCAAGAGAAAGTGCTGCATTATCGGTGCTCATCAGTTTTGGCACTCAGTGGTAGTTCCATACGATTAATGAGGAGTACCGAGGCACCACTGTGTATATGATCGTTAATGGCATTTCTCAATTGCCACAAATCTTTAAAGTTTTTCTGAGCTCACAGCAATTTGAGTTCTATGGAGAATTTTTGCTTGTTTTTGTTTGCAAAGGCTCCAAAACAGACATTTTTTGTAGCATCTTGCTCAGTCATCTTTGCCATGTTGCTTTATGATTATTATTAACAGTTAAGTACCCCCTTGGGTTTAGTCATAACTTCTCCTGCTGAAATCATAGCTCATCCCTCCTGCCCATCCTTTAGCAGCAAAGAACAGTTCTTGCCCATTTTCTGAAGGTAACAATGAAAGCACTGACTCAATTCTCACTCAGCCTGCTTTTTCCTCAGCTGAATCATCCTAATGCCCCACTGGACAGATTGAGACTGTCCAATCTATTTTTAAGGTACTTCCGGCAACAGAGAACTTAAAAAAAATAATCTCTAATTCTAGGTAGGATCACTTCCTACCAGGCAGAGAAATATGCTTTCTTCTTTTGAAGCACTAGAATTGTAGTAGGCAGTAAGATAGGCAGGAGGAAAGCAAGGGCGATAGGCCAGGTATGAAGGTCACCAGCTTTCAGGAACAAATATAAAGGACACATGGACAAAAACTAGGGGGGGGGGTGGAAACAGGAGGGAGATGGGGAGGGATGGGTGGGTGGGCTGGGATGGGACTAAAGGACAGAAAACTGTACTTGAACAACAATTAGAATAAAATTAAAAGAAAAAAAAAAGAAATTCACCAGGGCAGAAAGCCCTGGGTGCCTAGCAATGGGCAAAACTGGGAAAACAAGGACCTCACCCTAGGATAAACATGCCTCCCTTAGCATATCGCTGGTCATGTGGTTTAGACCCCCTGACCTTTTATATCACTTGTCATGCAGTTCGGACCCTCCTCTAACCTTTCCTCCCATAGCATGTCACTAGTCATGTGGCAGACCCCCTTAGAGGAGGAACAAAGGGGCCAGAGAATAGCTTCATATGACTCCCATATAAGCCCTTGCACAATCACCCCTTTAAGTGTTAAGCCCTCAAGACAATAAGGTTCTGACCCTAATCAAATAATCTTAGGAACAAAGATTATTGTTGATCTTTGGGTCTGTTGATCACAGACAGAGTTTTGGTCAAACCAGACATAACAACTAGGTCTCAGTTGTGTTTCAGCTCCAGGCCCAGAAAAGCAGCAAAACCAGAGGGAGGGATGCCATGGCTGACATCGGGACCAGCTGCAATGACTAATGACCCCCTCCCCTAGCACCAACCAATCAGGAGAGAACAGAACCCTGAAAGGACACACCTGGAAAAACTGATGAATATTATATTGAGTGCCTCCCTGGGACCTACCCTAAGATCCCCACCTTTAGAGAGGGGATAAAACTCTCGAGAAAAAGGACCCAGCATGCATTCTCTCTCTCTCTGGAGCGTGGCTGTGCCTTTCCCCCCTCTTTGTCCTCTAGACATGTTACCTTTGCTTTTCTTTCTCTTAAACTCCAAGTGTTTTTCTTTTACCTCTGTAACTTGTTTCTTGAGCCCATGCAGCCCAGCTGGCTCACTTCTTCCATGGCTCACTTCTCTGTGACTTTCTAAATAAACTTTTGCTTGTGTTTGAGTCTTGACTCTAAATTCTTTCTTGGTGAGAACTCAAGTACTGAGGTTGCCAAACTGAGGTCCAATTGCTGGTAACATTCTGGTGCTGTTCATCATGAACAGAATCCCCAAAAAGAGGAAATGAGTCCCAGGCTTCTCTCATACTGCTTCTTCAGATAGTCACTAAAGCCCTACTTTTAAATTGCTTGTCTTCTTTCTTTGGGTGTACAGATAAAGAGAAGGTCCCAGTGCCTGTCTTTTAGTAGTTTTAGTATACATTGGGAGATAAATTTTATTTAAATGGCATAATTGGGAGCCATTTCTGGTGTAAGAGTTAACATAAATTTTATTTTAACTGTATGAGAAAGGCTTTATATCTAAACTGAATCTTTGATGCTATTACCAAGTTCATGAGATAATAGAAGTATTTATTACAGTTCACTGGGGGAGAATGATACAAAGTGGGATGAAACCAAAGGATGAATGTCTCAGGACTATGTAAGACACCTGAGCTAGGGATGAGATAAGATGCCTTGGGGCCTCAGAAGGCTATTGTAGGGAGATCTCCTGCTCAGTGATTAATAGTTATCTCGGAGAATCTTATTATGAGCTAGGCCTTTAATTCAAGTTCTGGGTTGTTAAGGGAGGGGCAGAAGCTTCTCTTCAGCCTGGAGCTAAAGTTACTTTTAGTTAAAAAAAATCCACGTACTGCAGAGGCACATCATGGGGTGATTTGCTCTTAACCCCCATATTTATAAGCACTTCGCTAGACTTGAGGGTATATTGTAAACAAAACAGACAAAAAGAGTCAGTGAACAAATTACATAAGTAAACATAAAATTTTAAATCGTATAAGTTCTATAGAGAAAGCTGTAGTAGGAGAGGGAGATATGAATTTTGGGGGCTGCTAAAAGTATAACAGAAAGTGAATGAGGACCCAGAGGCTGAGAGATGCAGAGACTTGTCCGTGCTTGGGCAGTGGGTTAGAGCAAAGGTTCCTTTGTCCTGTGTTCGTTCCTTTATTCCTTCTGCATGTCCCAAGGTCAGAAGCACCCTTACAAAGGTCACTGATTCCTGACTCACATGGATGAGAGTCAACAGGAAAAAAACCCTAAACGATGTACTTTTTAAAAAATATAAATACATTAACCTTGATTTTGACTATAGAATAGAATTAAATGTACAGGTAAATTTGAGGAGTGGTAGGATATATAAAGAGAATAGCTGTGCCTTAAACTGCAACTCATAAAAAGAAATAATGCAATGCTTATAATATATATGATTTAGAATTCACAAAGCACTCTTTTATTCTTTTATCTGATTTTTACGACTATCTGAGAAATAAGCAAATTTCTTTCACATTATTATCTCCATTTTTAATAAGTGAAGAAACTGAGGCCCATAGAGAGTAAATAATAAAACTGTCAACTGTGTGCATGTCTCTCTCTCTACATATATATGTATATATATGTATATATATATATATATCCTCCCATCAAGTTCTTCTGACCGGGTTAATAATCAAATTAGCAGGAGGAAATCAGTTTTAATACATATGCATGGGGAATCCACATAGGCATGAATATCCCAAAGACACTGAGGCAACGCTGTGTATATATAAGACATTTTTAGACAAAAGAGAAAGGGTGAGAAATGGGGTATTCATTTTCAGAAGTGAGAATGGGCAGTTTACAGGTAGTTGAGAAAGAATGAACACACCTGGCAGGAAAGTCCTTGCTGGGTGACTCAGAAACAGTGGGACATAGGGGTATCTAGCTAATAGGCATCTACCTGAAACCCTCTATTTACCATATTTAATTCAAATTAGGCTAAGGTGACATGCTAAGATTTCCTTCCTGAAGCAGGTTTCTCTGAATCTCTTTGGCAAGAAAGGCAGGTAGGTCAAAATTTCTTTGAGTCTCATTTCTTAATAAACAGCTTAAAATCAATATCCTGTAAAGCAGTGTCAGGGTGGCAAAACTTTGGTTCTCTTCACAAAGAAAGAAATATCCAAACCTGTAGGGAATTTTTATAAGATTTTATTTGTGCCAAATTGATGACATACCAGGAGCAAGATCTCAAATGCTCCAGAGTATAACAGTTTCTTTTATGCATTTGAAATTAAGGAGGAAATAAGGAAAATTATTTTATCCTGAGGGTGGGATAAAACAAGGTGACATTAGATTACAGCACAGTGAAGATTGTTGCTCTCTTGAGGGTGTCAGGTCTGAAAGTGGGCATTGCAAAGATGTGTTAACCTAAATGTACAGGGCTCTGCTTAAGGCAGAGGTAGGCCTTGTACTAAAAATAGTTATATGCCTGGGGTGAGATGACTCAGCAAGACCTGCCCAGTTAGGAGTTTATGATCAGATCACCCTGTGAGGTTACTTTCCATAGAACCCCCCCTTTTTTATTCACAAAATTCATTCTGATAAAGTTCTCACAATAGTGAATGGCCTCTGTGGCTGGGAAAGAAATCAATCTCTCCCCTAATCAGTGACTGAGGTAGGATGTGTGCACACAACTATGTACCTAAGGCTGTTAACTCATGTAGCTATGCTGCCTCTTTGCTCTCATGCACAGAATTGATTGGTGACCAAGTACAGTCATAGTAATGTGTATGGAGGACAAGGTTGTGTTGGGGAATGGTAACTTTGTCATGCACCCGAGGGAGAAATTTTCTTAGGATAGAAGATTGTTACAGAAGTTTCATTGGGATTGTTTCGAGTCTTTTGCTATCCAAGCTTAGGTCTCCTATCACAGCCCTGCATAAAAACATGTCCCTTAGAGACAGGACTGAGGAAGGATGGATCAAGCAGAAGTGTCTTCCCTGGCCACCTATCCGCTATTAATTCCCATCTTCATACCAACAAAGAGGTAGGTATAGGGGAACCGGTCATGCCAATCAGCAGGTGATACAAGTCATTTTGGATTAGATTTCAAGAAGCACCCAACAACAGTCTTCACCCCTGGAAGATACATGCAATTAATTTGGTTTGGTTTATAAAGACTATGAAGTCAGTTTATATTTCCTGAGGCTGTTGGGGCCCTGCATGTTTTAGAACAGTCAGCAGAATATGTGCTGAGCAAGGGTGAGAAGGGGGCTGGAGATTGAAAGTTCACCTTGGAAAGCTGCCTGAGTACAAACTGATGCATAGGTAATTGACCATTAGCAGGGTTCCACGAGAAAATATTGTTTTCCCATATTAAAGAATTACTGAACCTCAGAAATGGAAGAAATCTGAGACATCATTTGTAACATTCATAACTTTAAACCCTTCTCTAATGATTAGTAAGTGCAAGCACTCTTTTCTGCTCTTTACATAGAAGAATTCATTCAATGCTTGCAGCAAGCTCACGAAGTGAATATTATTATTATTGAACAAGATGACCTTAATATCCCCTTCACGTTAACTTTAGTTTGGCTTCTGACTTGAGCCCCTTGGCCTCCATTTTCATAGAGCATTTACTTTAGAATACTTGCCATTGTAAATTCTTCCTTTGCTCGCTTGAGATGTAAGTCTCCCCTGAGACTCTTGCCAGATTTACAACTCAAGGATCTTTCTCTCAAGGACAGAGAGCCATCTCTGTGAAACGTAACCCTCAGAGATTAGCCAACTTCCTAGGGAAGCTAGGAACCTGACATGTGAACATGCCTAGTTCCCAAGTTGTAAAACTATCTCTTATAACAAAGGTATGAGAGAGATTTCCCCTTGGGATAAAGCCAATTAGCAAATACAGGTATGGCCTTTGACCTCTCCTAAGGTCCTCCACTACTTTTCCATGATTTCACTCTAGCTCTTAAAACTTCTATCACCCTTGCTTCAGCAGAGACGTCAGACTTAATTCTGGCCTCTCTCCCCTACTGGAATAGCCATGTATAAAGTCTTTCTTGTCTGCTTAACTTTGGTGCAATTTTTACTTTGACATTATCCACAGTCTATTGAGTAAGCATCTGAGGCACAGAAAAATTGAGCAACACGCTGAAGATCACACGTTAGTGAGTGGGATTCTAGTCCCACCTCTCACTGTACTGACAAGTGGATGATGTCAGTCTGTCTGAAATATTTCTGAATAAACATTACTGCATTATAAGCAGTTTTGTGCCATTATTTTGTTTGATCCAACCTGATATACTGGGCAGGACAGGTATTTTTGTATCTTTCCTTTATGGTTGAATATTTAGGAAGCTTAAACACCTTGCCTAAATCACACAGTTGGCTAGTGAATGACTCAGACAAATATGTTTGTTTCCAGGAGTTTAGCGCCCCAAGGTTTAGAGTTCGATCCTGACCGAACTCTTGAGGTGTGATTGTAACTAGAACCAGATACCAGGGAAGGGCCAACTCCCACCGAACTCTGGAAGCCTAGCCCTCTCCCAGTCAGCTAATTACCTGTAATCCCTTCATCCGAGTTCCAACAGTCCCCCCAACTCCCCTCTTCCACAACAGCCTCCTGAGGCCTTTCTGGGGATCAGAAAAGCCATCTCCTAAAGCCTTCTCCACCCACATTGCTTTGCTTCGAACCAGCTCCTTGTAATGATCCTGCCTTTCCCCAGCCTCTTGGAATTTACTGAGGAACTCTGATTTTTCTATGGACACCTGCCACTTTGCTCTGTGAGGCCACAGAGCAAAGTGGCCACAGCTATGAGCTCCAGCCTGTTTCCTGCGGGTGTCCTGTCGCCCAAATTGGCTCCTCTTCCCTTAAATAGAGCTAGTTTCCCAAATAACCCAGGATGGCAGTGGGGTGATGGGGTAGGTAGGAATGGTGGCAGCAGAGATAAATCAGCTCTGAAAGGGTGTTGGTGCAGGAGGACTGGGTGTGGAAATGCTTGACAAGAGAAAGGATCTAATAGAAAAAAGTCCCCACTCAGGTCCAGAGACTTGACCTCTAGCTCTGGCTGCTGGCATGTGGTTTTGGTCACGTTCATTTCCTTTCTCTGGGCCTCCCCGCCCCCCTTTTACAATCAGACCACTGGGCTAGTTCTTTCAAGCTGTGATATTCTGGAATGTTCAGGCCTCGGTTTTCTCAGTAGGAATGAAGGGGTTTACCTCTTCCCTGCTGGGCTCACCGGGAACTCGGTTGTCCCGATGGGAGGCGGCTTGTCTTGTAAAGAACAGAAGAGCCGGAATCTTGGAGCTTTAAGAGGACCGCAGTGGCTGCGCTGCGCGCTTCGCTTAATGAGCACCGCATTGCCACGCATCTGATCTGTTTTTCTTAAACGCTGCACGTTCTGCCACCCCTCCCCCACCCACCGGCCAGAGAGGTGGGCACTGCCCACTCGCCTGGGGACTGTTTGTTGTCGGGCTGCGACCTGCCCGGGGAGCTCTGTCTCACACGCCCCAGACATGGCAGGGGCAGTCTGTGGCTGGGAGGCTGGCAGAGGAGCTTGGCTCTCCTTGGGAGGAGGTCAAGCCCACGCACGTGTTGGAGAAAGGGGCTGGGAAGCTTTTGTTCCAGGTCTAACAATAGAACCTTCCGCAAATGATTCTGATTCAGCGTCAGGGTTCTTCAGAATCTGCCTGGGAGGGGCTGTGGAGGCTGAAGGCATTGCTTCTTTCTTTCCTCCCTGGTATTGGCTGTGCAGATGCATCAGTTACTCCTCACGGGCTGTGCGCACGGGGGAAGGGAGCAAAGGAAGGTATCTGGATCATACCCCACCTCCAGAATGCTGTTCCCTCCTCCGGCCAGACGAGCCTTCAATCATTCATTCCTGTATCTAATAGTAGTTACCGGTGATGCGGAATGTAGGGGTTGCCTCATTCCGCAGCCCCAACCCGGTTCCTCCACGAGATGGGGTCAAATGTGCTGTCAGTCTCTTAGGCTCTTTGAATGACAAAAGTCGCAGGTCCTTCTGTCCCCTCTCATGACCAAGATGTCCTTAACGTTCTCGCAGCATGACGAAATTTCGGACAGGCTTTTTCTAGACGCCTGCCCCTGACTGCTTTTTAGAAAATTTTATTATAAACCCTTTCCTTGTTCCTTTGAGGTGTAAATCTTCTCCCTGCGCCATTCTGGCCGGACGGAGAACCCTGTCTCTACAATGTAAACATGAAGGAAGGTAGTGCCCCATCTCCCAGTTTCCACGGAAGG
The DNA here is from genome assembly GCF_004126475.2 of Phyllostomus discolor. Lineage (NCBI taxonomy): Eukaryota > Metazoa > Chordata > Mammalia > Chiroptera > Phyllostomidae > Phyllostomus > Phyllostomus discolor. The sequence continues at coordinate 162,472,842 of NC_040904.2, read as the reverse complement.
GTAGGAGCCTGATTTCAGTGACGGCGTCGGGAGAACCTACTCCAAGCTGTAAAACGGCCTCCTTTCCTGAGGATACTAGAAAGTTTACTTTTTCCTTTGGGTAAGGCCTGTTGCCAAACACAGGTATCTACGATTCCCCCAGCTCAGCTCTTAAAAACCCGTGGCCTGTTGTTTCCACCCAGATTTCGCCTGCGCTTTCTCCCCTATTGCTGGCGATAGTATCAGAATAAAGTCACCCTCTGTCAGCTCATGGTATCTGTTTTTTTTTTTTTAATTTAACACTCATCATGGTTACAATTTCCCTCAAATCCCTCTCTTCTAGTCTGTGCTGTCTTGCAACTTATAAAGCAATCAAGTAATACATTACTGGAAGTGTGTGTGCACGTGTATGTGTGCACGGGAGAGGGGGGCACCTCTCTCGCTCTACTAACATTTCTTTGGGGGAGCAATGTATCTATACGATGTCTGTACCACATGCTGCCTGGTTGGGCACTGTAGGTGCTCAAGCCCTGATTGTTTTTTTTCTTCCTCTCCCTCCCCTCCCTTTCTAAGACTCACAATACAAGGCTCGTCACCCCTGCTGGCTCTGTCTCTCTTATCCTTCACACTAATTTTCAAATTTTTCCACTTTTAAATTTCTGTACTTCAGTTGATATCTCTGGTTGATCTGTCATTCTTCCATCTTGCTAATTAACTAATTTTATCTTGTTGATAATCCAATCTTTTGCTAAATAGTTCCATTGAGTTTAATAAATTGTATTGTTTCAGCTCTAAAATGTTCATGGATTATTTTCTGTTCTTTTCAGTTCTCTGATGAAATTATCCAACTTTCTATTTTCTCCATTTTCTTGTGCATTTTAACCATCATTTTTGCTCGCTTCAAACTCAGGGTCACCTGGGTATCTGCTTCTATTATTCCTTTTTACTGTTGGTTTCATCCTATAGTCCCATCTCTTGCTATTAATTATTTGTTTATTGAATGGCAGGAATTGTGAACACAAGAAGTAGAGCCCCCTGATTTTGTTATCTTCCTCATGTGAGTGGTCCCCTTTCCTCTGCTAGGCAGGGAAAGTGAAGAGGTTGATTACCTGAAGCAAATTAGGACTATTCGAAGTCAAGATGGGTTTGCCTATTTGAAAGTTTTAATATACCTCTGGTTTGTCATTATCTCAGATTCAAGCCCTAATTGTTGATGAGACATTTTCCATCCAACACAAACCATAACTGTTAGTTCTCTAAAACATGGCAAGATTTTGAAATATTTTTATTTGTATTGTTTTCTGCCAGCAGAAAATACTATAAATTTTTGGCAATGGCCAAGAAGAGGGACTCTGAATCCCACTCATCTCTTTTTCTATAAAGATACAAAATATGAGATAGAGGGAGAAACTGGTTTTAAGGGAGAGGCTTCCAGCATGGAAGGCATTCTGGAATTTGATGGGGAGCACATCAGGATGAGTAGAGGCTCAGAGGAAATCTCACTGCAGGTTGCACTGAGGTTTCAGGGCCTCACGGTGGGATTTGTCCTTCCTCACTTCACCTGAGCTCTTTGAGGGCATTCCAGTAGCAACCCTTGTTTCTCAAACTTCATCTTTAAATCCTTCGAATGTCTTAGGGAGTGTCAAAGCTTGGAGAGAATAAAGTCTTTGCCCAGTTCACCACTGTACTATACAGCACATATTCTGATACCCACACAGTAGGGAAACCAATGTGCAGAGAAATGAAGGGAAGCGCTTAAGGTCTTTTTCTCTGTGCACGCAGTTTGTGACAGTGTCAGGACATAGAGTCCAAGTCTCTCAATGTGGTTGTCTTTCCCGTGAGCCATGCTGCCTTTCTCCTGCTGAGTGCAGGAGCTTGTAGGGCTTGCGAGGAAGAGCTGGATGTAGGAGGCAGCACCGCCTCCTGCGAGAAGGGGTGGGAATTAGGCTCTTCTATGAAACCGCTGCTGTCCGAGCACATGCTGTTGTGGTGGTGGAGAACGCCTGCCCAAGGAAGGAAAAGGAACAGGTCATGCATTTTTTAGACAATTTTTGCGTATTGACATTGGTAGAAACTTTCATATCCTACCTGTGGAAATGTTTTTCACCACTATAAGAAATATTTAAAGTTATTAGCAGCAGCAGCACCATCACCACCAGCGTCATACCACAGGCTTTCTGCTCTTCTCATCAGGAAGCAAGATTTCTGGAAGCATTCACATCTTACTTTTTATGCTTATAAAAGTACATCTATACTCTATTCCTTTTTTAAAATTTTATTATTTATTTATTTTTAGAGAGAGGGGAAGGGAAGGAGAAAGAGAGGAAGAGAAACATCAATGTGTGGTTGCCTCTCATGTTGTCCCCACTAGGGACCTGGCCCGCAACCCAGGCATGTGCCCTGACTGGGAATCAAACCGGCAATCCTTTGGTTCACAGCCCACACCAATCCACTGAGCTACACCAGCCAGGGCTATTCTTATCTTTTGATATATATTGCTGAGCACTGTTGTGGAAAATTGTGAAACCATTGCCAACCCATGTTCTGCACCTTGAGCTGAGCCCCAACATTATTCATAATAGAAACATAACACACATTTCTATTAACACATATTTCTCATCCTTTCTCCATAGTGACTGTCTTTACTATCTTCCTGAAAGCCCCTGCATCTCACACTTTTAGCGATGACACAAACAGAACAACAGAGAAACCAGACAGGCAGCAATTTCTTGTCTTCCTCTTGAAATGACCAATGCAACTGTATTCATACCCACCCTTTTTCCTTTCCTCTGGTCCCAAAAATCTGCAGCTCTAGTTCACGGCTAACTCACCCCAGAGTGCTTTGGATCTCAACTCATTCTAATTCTCCAGTGACCTTGGTTCATCATTCTCCCTTCCCTCCTGAACTGTGGTCTCTCACACCCTATGGTTTCTTTCCCACCAGCAGATATGCGTGCTTTTGGCACAGAGTTAGTTTTGAGTTTCTATTTAGGGGCTATTTTACTACCCTGTAGGGGGAGGGGTTACCTTGAAAATTTATGTTGGATAGAGATGCAGATAATTTCTTTCCAGTGTGATGAGTATTCCAAGAGATTAATTTATGGTGTTGTTGGAAATGAACCAGTTTTGTAGCTGACTGAGCAATTTATTACTTTGTCTGTTTGTAACTAGCTTCTCAAATACTCTTTGGATCAGTTCAAACATATTACTATTAACTTTATTAATTAATAAATAAAATCTTTGAACATGTTTATATTATATTTTCATGAGAGTCATTATTTTGATTTTTGAAAATTGTACTTCAAAATATTTGCCTTCCAACTTGTTACTATTGTATTCTGTTCTTATAAAAGGACATTAATATCCATTTAGTCACCCAAGAAAAAAACCTGGAAATTTTCTTTCTTTTCTTCACCTCTCGCCTCCTAAACATGAATCTGTTGGTTCTAGATTTAGCCACTGTATATATTAAAAATATCAAAATTCCACTCTTCCTCCCCTCCATTCCCAGTACCCTCATCTTATTTCTGGCCATCACATTTCTTCTCAACCTTCTGTGACAGACTCTTGAATGATTCCCCTTCCTGCACCGGCTCCCTAATCTGCCTGTTTATCACACCTCTGCCAGAGTGATCTAAAAGATAAATCTAATCAGATCATTCCTTTGTAAAATTTTAAGTGGCTGCCTATCTTCCTAGACAAAATCAAAATACTTAAAATGACACAGAAAACTTTGTTCATAATTTTATTTCTATTGATCTTTCCTAGTCTTAATTTTGATCTCTCACATATCCTCTTTCTCCCACTAGACACAGGAGTGGTTTCTGAAGACACGATTCTTCCATTCTGCCCTGTCTTTGAACCTGTTATCTCTCGAACTAGGACGTCAGCATCCTGCTTCTTCTTCTATTTCCTTCACTACCCTTACTCTTCTATCCAGATTCACCTGGATATGCCAGCCTCTGGGAAGTTCATTTTTAGGTCCCCATGGCATCTAATGAAATGAAATCAAAGTAATGGTTGAATTTTCTGCCATGTCTTTCACTAAATTATGAGCTACAAGTGTCGTGTGAGGGTTCTTGTTTAATCTGTATAACATCCTCTGTGAGTGTGTAAGAAGGCAAGCAAAGCTCAGAGGGTCAGGGCAACTCCTGTTGCAGAAAGTGAGGCTTGCTCTGACCCCTGGCCACAGGCTGGGCTCCTGCATACTCAGGGAAGCCTGACCTCATGAAAAGGGCCTGGGGTCTGATTCTGAGATTAACCAACTAGTTACATGATCTTGCTAAGTCATTTTCCTTCTCAAATAGTCTATATGATTATAAGACTTACCATGAGATAACATCTATGAAAGTGCTATATATTCACAAGAGGTACTTTCTATCTGCAGGGCTGGGTAAGGGAGTGTGGATGGAGCAGGGCCTCTGCTCTGGATATCTCCAGGAGCAGTGTTTATATTGCTGTCTGCGTGAGTGGTGACCTGCAGTTGCATGGCCTGACAGCCAACAGCCTTGGGTATGGCTTTGGTAATCCACTGAAACATTTGAAATCAATAACTCAGAAAATAAGCATTATGAGATGCAGAGAGAGATTATCCTTCTGCTTTCCACAGTTTAAAGAATAGGACTGTACAGATAAAGGAAGGGCCAAGTGGGGAGTGGGGGTGGGGTGGGGTGAGAAGATACACAGAGGGGAACCAGCAAATACAAATTAAAATTAAGCTTAATTTTCCCTGTTGTGAAAGAGGCTTCATACCCTCTCCCACCTTTTCTTGAAGTGTGTTTCTTTAGAAAACCTGCAAGTTCTTTATTTGAATGCAAATCTTTAAAAAAGGCTCACTGAGCCTCTCACCACCTTTATAAGCCAGAAGTGTCTTTCTCAAAGGAAGCTATGGCTTTGAAATGTAATCATCAAGGACCATAGCACCCCTACCTCCCACTCTTCATGGGAGGGCAGGAGTCAGACTTAGGTGCCTGCTTCTAACTCACAAAACTATCTTCTGCCATAAAGAGGATAAATTTCATTATTCCTTTGGATAAAGGCAATTAGTTAACATGGTCAGCCACCCCGCTTACCAGGTGAATCTAGGATGAACACGCGTGACAAATGGTGTTGTCAAGTCCTCTCACTTGAGGCCCGGTTATTGTTTATTTTGACACGTACGTAATGGGTTGTATTTGCTTGGCTGTATAAGAGGTGAGATTTCTTTCTGTGTTTCCAGGCTTGTTCCTGGATTGCCTGGGATGCACATCATATTCTGGTTTAATGCTTATTTAAAAATAAAACTGTTTTCTTTCTCTTACACCTTTTTAGAGAGGTTTTCTGGTGTGGAAGAAGATTTTGTTTTAAATTATATTTCCCCAGTAGTCACACAACAACCCTGGTAAGATTATAAATGAGGCAGAAAAATAATGGTCACATTCTTAACAGTGTCCTGTCTCCTCCCCCTCTCCCTTTATCTAGCAGTTCCTCTTCAAAATTTATTTTGGTACAAAAATAACTGTCTGGTGCCATCATGTACAGAATGGGAAACAATAAAAACATACTTCATTTGAGTAAATGATTTAATTCTCATAAAATGCTAAGAATAGTGGTGTCTAAAATGTAGTGAGTGCTGTATGTATTTGTTATTGTTAATATTATCATATGGAAAAACCTTACATTGAAGAGCGAGCCTGTAGTTCCCTGGCCCACAGAGGTTCCACCAAGTGCAAGCAGACAGCATTTTGAGTCACCACCTATGGGATTATGTCACACTAGTTTCCTCCTTTATCCTATGCTCTGCACCAGCCTCCCCACCTAACCCTTCCTGTCTCTTCTCTCACTGACACCAAAAGAGCTGACCCTAAAATGAAGCCTTGCGTATTCATATATGATCACTTTGCAAACAGAGCATCTGTTGGCCCCACTACCTCAGAAACAAACAACAGCCTCAGGTGAAAGAAACAAACAACAAAAACTAAAAACCTCCTTGGCTCTGCCTTTGATAAATGTGGTAAAGGTCAAACGGTTCACATTCCAGCAATAGGACACTGATAAAAGGGCTGTGAATTTGAAGTTCATGAGCATGGTACACATGATGAGGGATGAGGAGGGTCATCCTGTCCCAGGAACTTGGAGGAAGAGTAAGACTTCTTCTCTGGTAGAAGAAGTCTACATGATAGAGTGGGAGGGAAGAAAGCTGCTGGCTGGGGACCAGATCGCCTTTTAATAGAAAAGGTGCCCTTGTGCTGATTACAGAAAAGCACTCACTTTATGGAGATGAATTAGAAGAAAAGAAGCAACTCTGTCTGAGAAGATGAAGACCCTTGAGATTTTTGGTGGTAAGCTCCACAGAGCCGGATTTGAACCCATGGTCACCCCTCTAAGGGGGTGTCTTGTGTGTTGTGAGGACTGTGCAGGCTGGACACAGAGGCTGCTTGGGTGTTCCTGCCAGTTCTTATCTACACTCGCACCCCGCTGTGCCTGAGAATCAGTAGTAGGTTGACTTTTGGGACTTGATACAGAAATCCTGGGAGATAATTCACCTTTCGGAGATAGTTACAGACACTGGAAGAGGCAGATTGGGGCTGTTTTTCAGTAGGTCTGAGGGACTGCCCCACTTGTCTCTGCCTTTGATGGTGGTCAGTGAATTCCACTCCCCCACCATTTCTCTCACAGTCTTTAATCTTAGCAGTACTGAGCTGTTTTCATAGCTATCCCCCACTTCTTATGAGCTCTTAAAGAATGACAGAGGAGTGGGCTGAGAGAGATAATTCCTGGCTTTGTGAGAAGATGATTAAACAAACTTACAGAGAATTGGAAAGATTTGAGAACTGCTGTGATCCCCGTATCAGCCAAAGACTGTGTCTGTGAAGAAGAGATCTCTCATTCTTCTAGAGAGGCATAAAAGGAAAATCTACGAAATCACCGGAGACACTAAGTGCATTTAATGTCTAAAGTTACAGTGTTTTATTGAATCTTATAAGCCATCATTTGTAAGACATAATTATTTCATATTCCACTAAGGAGGTCCAAAAATTAGACACTTAAATTGGCTGACAATGCCAATTAATATTTATTCTATTTGAGAGATTAACTTGTGGAAAAATATACGCCTTAGAATATGTTAAATACAGCATTTCTAACTGCTATCTCTCTTGCTGTAATGAAATTACATTGCCAAGGCATAAAATGAAATCTAGTAACTTATTTGAAATATATAACTTCTAGAAATACCCCCCGCCCCTTGCCCCAGCATAACCATCTAGTTTCTGCACCCTCCTGCTTGGCTGGACATCTTGGTATTTTCTTGTGCAAGACTGACATCTGCTGGACAAATAACACTTGAGCAAAGCTTTGTACAGGTGTCCGGTGCTATCTGTGGTTTGGCTTTCTACCGGTTCAGTTACTCATGGTAACAGCCGCCCAAAATATTAAGTGAACAATTCAGGAAATAAACAATTCATAAGTTTTAAACTGTACGCTGTTCTGAATAGCGTGCTGAACTGTCTCACTGTCCTGCCCCATCCCGCCCTGGGTGTGGAATCATTCCTCAGACCCGAGTCTCTGCACTTTAAACGGTCTGGGTCCATCAGTCACTTAGTCGCGGTCTCAGTTATCAGAGTGACTGTCAGGGAATCCCAGAGCTTGTCTTCAGGTCACCCCTACTTTACTTAAGAACGCCACATTCCCATAACTTTCATTACAGTATATTGTTATAATTGTTCTATTTTATTATCTGTTGTTGTTACCCTCTTACTGTGCCTGATTTATAAGTTGAACTTTATCATAGGTATGTATTATCAGGAAAAGCACAGTATGTATAGGGTTTGGTGGCAGCTGTGGGTTCAGGCACCCCATGTGGGTCTTAGAACATAGCCTATCCCCAGCGTGTGTGTGTGTGTGTGTGTGTGAGTGTGTGTGTGTATCATTCTCCTATTTTGTAGGACAAAACTCAAGTGATTTCTGCAAGGACTAGTATGAGGTATGTCATTTGGCTCCATATCTTAAACCTTTCCACCACACATAACATAAGCCTGCCTTCTGATGTTTGCCCCTGTTGTGAATGAGTAACTGTATACACACAGTCTGTGTACTTGGAGGTGAAGGTAATGGGTCAGAGAGAAACAGGAGCCATTAGGGCTCTACAACCACAGAGAATTAGAATGGAACGAATTAGAATTGTAAAGATCTTTGTGACTTTGGACTAGTAACACTGAAACTGTGGAGTAGTAACCAAAAACCTATTGTGTTAGGAGGTGCAGTGACTGGTACTAAGACATGCAAAACAAAGGGAACTACAAGCCAGATGAATCTTGACTCATTTGCTTAATTCAAGAAAGGTTTCACTTTCTACTATCTTGAAAAAATCATCCCTGGTGCCATCTTCTTGGTGGCTTCAGGATACAGGCAATAAAAACTACAGGAGATTAATTTTCTTTTAGCTTAAATAATAAATCTTTAGCCAAAATGTTCAAAGGTTTGGGGGATACTCCTGAAAGAGTTAATATGCAAAACTCACATCAAGAGGAAAGACATTGTAGCAGCACTAACTACCCGCATGCGATTCATTGTCTTTTGAGGAGGGGAAGGGGAGCTACATACATCCAACCCTCATTGCAGAAAGGAACTCAGAGCCTAAACAGACGAAGCTATGAGATACACTGAGGAGTCTCCCCTGAGTCTTATGACATGAGCTGATTAGAAAGTAGCAAGAAAAGTAATAAGTGCTGGCCTATAAATCTCCATGGTTGGTCCCTACCTGTTACAAAACGTCTTTAACAATGCTCCTCAAACTTCAATGTGCAAAAGAAATCACTACGAATCTTGATACAATGGTGATTCATCAGGTCTGGGGTAGCAGCTGGGGTCCCCAATTTCTAACAAAATCCCAAGTGATGGTCATGCTGCTGGCCTACAGGACACATTTGGAATATTAAGGTTATACAGAGTGTCCCCTGGAATGGCAGTCCTCAGACTGTGCATCAGCCCAGCAGCATCAGCATTACTTGGGAACTTGCTAGAAATGCAAATTGTCAGGCCCTGTCTAGATGCATTTAATTAGAAACTCTGGGAGTTGGGGCCCAGCCATCTATGGTTTAACAAGTTCTCCAAATGATTCTGATGCTAACATCTGAGAACCACTGCTTCAGAGAAGTATTTATCCAGCCATAATAGAGTTACCCTAGGAGCTTAAAAACAAGATATCAGCCACTGGTTTTCATGCCAACTCAATTAAATTGGAATTTTAGGATGTGGGACCCTTGATTGTGAGTATTTAAGAAAAAAAATTCCCCGGTGATTACAATGTGCAGGCAGGTTTGAGAACCATTGCCAGAGAATGAGAGAGAGAGAGAGAGAGAGAGAGAGAGAGAGAGAGAGAGACTTACTTCTTGAGTCTTTGTCAGCAAAAGTCTGGTAGAGGTGAGGGAGTCTGGGTCTGCCGGCCCAATGTGTCTCCTCCTCCTCCTCACTGTTGCTTTGCACCTGTAACCAAGATCCCAGCAGAACCAGTCAGAGCCACTGGTGGGGAAAGGTGCAGGGTGGCAGGCAGCTGTGGGGGAGGGAAGCTGAGTGTACTTGAGGGTATTCTCCTGTGGCAGGAACCCAGCAGCGAGGAAGGCAGGAACTGAGGTGCAGCTCTACATTCAGTGAGAGGTGACACACGTGCAAATGATGTTTTGAATCCTAACAGCTTCTCTTTGTGGCAAAGACTTGAGAGCTTTTCCAAGACACCCTTGCACTTGGTGGCAGTACTGTAGACCCAGGCAAGAGGACTCCTGAGTTTTCCAGAGTCCACGGGATAAAGAGTTAGCGGACCTAGAGGATGTGCTCACCTGGATCTTATGCTACCCCTTCTAGACTGTGCGCTGATCACCCAGGATCCCAAATGTGCTGCTCATATGGCTCCAAGCCTGCTTCAGTGAACTGCACTGGTTTTGCCTGGTATCTGTTCTCTCAAGGGTTGTCTTCTCTAGTAGTATATGCACTCTTGGGCCTGAGTGATGACCATGAATTTGTGTGGTAGGGGGCATGAGGCATTTGGATATGCAGGCTGGGCTGTCCACACACTTGTGTAGGAAATCCCTGATGGTTCAGGATAGATCTTGGCATGAGAAGAGGAGAGAGGCCAGGGGCTGGGGAGTGGCTCTGCCCACACTGCCATGTTCTAGTGCACAAGTCCTAAGAGTCTTCTAGATTTGAACCTGGTCTTGCAGGTCTTTATGGTTACATATTTGTCAAGGTAGAAGAGAAGCTACTTTGTTTATAATAATAGTGTTGAGGTTATTGTATAACTGATCTCTACTCTCGTGTGGATCCCACAAATGATAGGGGTAAGGGTGCTTGATGAGAAACTTCAAGAAGATCAGATCAGATGAGGAATTAGAAAAGGAGTTTTGGAAACCTAGATGCTTTTAAGAAACCAGACCTATGTCTTTTTCTCCTTTTATATTAACCCACTCCTGAGGGTTTCTGAATATAATTCAAGAATTGGTACATCTGATGAGGAAAGAGAGTCAGGATTCCCTTTACCCAAGGGCAAAAATTTAGAACCTTTCTCTGCCAGACTCTCCCTCACCTCCACCCCACTCACCTCCTCCAAGTCAAAAGTGTCCCACAGCTGCTGGGTCAGAGACCGGCGCAGTTCTGGTCTCGCTTGGCTTTGCTTCCATTTCTGCTGGATGATGGACAGGTCCAATGATTTAACCTTTCTGCCTGTGGGATTCTTCTGAAACAGGCTCTTTCTCACTCTGCTCTTCCTTTTCCAGAAAGTCTCATCCTTGGCCAGATGGGCTTCCTTATTGGTGGCCTGTAGACCCCACAGCTCTCTCTTGACCCATGCAGGGTCTGTGCTCCACTGCACACCTACTCTGGGTAACAGATGTGTGCAACAGGGTGTCTTGGGGTTAGAATGCAGAGTTTGTGATGGTGCAGACACTGTGGACACTCCCTGCTGTGTAATCCCTTTAGGGCAGAAGACACACGAACAAGAAGAAGTAGGCAGTACTGTACCATTGATGCAGGGTGCAGGACCTTCCTGTGAGCCTGGCTCAAACTCAGAGTCTTGCTGGAGAACCAGCTTGTCTCCTCTCACTCTGTCCATCACTTCCCACACCACTTGGTCCAAACTGTTCCTTAGAGGGGTATTCTCGGGTGGTGATAGCCGAACTCGGGGGCTTGTGTACAGGCACATTTTGGAGATGGCTTTCCGCAGGCGCTCTCTTGGTGAGTGAGGTTCAGATTCTGGAGCCAGAATCTTGATGGATGGCACATCAGTTGGGTTGCAATTCCAGAACATGTGGGATGGTGTGAATTTCTGGACAGGTGTCTTGGACACATAGGAGTAGAGACAGAAGAAGGCATCGGCGGTGACGGCCAGTGTTTGCACCTGCTTAAACCTGCCTGGGTACAAGGGTTGAAGGTGAGTCTGGCGGCTTAATCAGCAGATTAGTCCTTGAATTTCTCCTTTCAATAGCCTTCCTAAACTTAACATTGAGAAGGAAGGCACCAATTTCTCCCATTTAGATTTCTGATACCCAGGATCCCCTTCCTTGACTTTCTTGATTTCTTTTTTTATTTTTATTACATTTATTGGGGTGACATTGGTTAATAAAATTACATAGGCTTCAGGTGTACAGTTCTATTATATACCATCTGTATATTGTACTGTGTGCTTACCACCCAGAGTTAAGTGTCCTTCCACTTTCTTGATTTCTTGACTTCCCATCCCAAGTACGTTTTTTACTTTAAGTCCAGAAATTAATTCTATATGGATTGGAAACATTTCTCTATCCTGAGTTAGCATATCTTTTTGCTGTTAGTATATTCCTAAAAATGGCCTCCATCACTCACTGTGTTTGCTTTAGATGACAAACATGATAAAAAACAACACAACATTATTTTCTTAGTAACAAAACTTTAGGGTTATAGATGGCTTCTTGATAGCAACAAATTTGAGGGATAGGGATGACCAGGCAATGGACTGGATTAGAGAAATTTAGATGGAATCCATCCTTTCTCTTAGACCTTTGCTTCCCAAAGCGTGGTTGGCAGTGCAGTAGCATCAGCATGTCATGGCACCTTGTTATGAATGCAGAATCTCAGACTATACCCCAAGCATTTTAATGACATCCTTGGATAATTCATGTGCACACCGCTGTTTGAAAAGTTATGTGATCAACCATATCTTTTAAACTGTAACCTTCCTGAAGGCAAGAATCATATTCTCCTTGTCTAGCTATTGTTATTACAGAATTTGACACCTAATTATGTAGCTGACACATACAACAAATTCAACAAATTATCCTCAAGTGAGTGTGACAAGAATCACCTAAGGGGTGAATATACTCCAACTCAAAATCCTTGTTTCAGCAGGTGGCACTCAGAAGGCTGGCTTTACCAAGGTTTTAAGATGAATCTGATACAAAGAATAGGAAACAACACTATTGGAAACACCATTATGTTTTGGGTGTAGCAGAATAGAATTTGAAATGTATTCTAACATATAAAATCAAATAGAGTCTTTTATACCTCATCAAGGTAGAGAAGCTCCCTCATATCTTTTCTTAGAATTAAATCAGTACAACTGAAATTATTGTTGCCCTAGATGTGGTCTAAGGATTATGCACAAGAATCATCTGTGTGCTTGTTTAAATTTAAACTGATATCCCTGGGCCCCTCTTTTTCTGGAGGAAAAACCTATAAATGTGAATGCTTTGTAAACTCCTTGTGCAATTTAACATATTGAACCTTGAGAACCACTGTCTTAAATGGAAATGATTTTAATGCAATGGCTATAAATAGGAGCATTCAATAATCCCGCCTGAGAAGTAAAAAAATGGGATGAGATATAAAGATGTTATTCTGCATCGAGATGACCTATAAAAAGCAATGATGATGTGAGGTCTCTTGAAGACTATTTCAAAAGAGAGAAGCAAGTGTCAAAGTTCACCTTCACTGAAGACAACATAAGAGAAAATAGACACACGAGACCAAGGATCAAGTGAAGCTAATCGAGAGAAAGTAGGATTTGAATCCACTGATCCCTGTCTGGAGCCTTGGGGAGAAGCAGAGCATGGATCTGTGGGAACACTCACTGGCCAGCATGAGGCAAGGGTCCTCCATCTCGATCCTCTGCACCTGAGCCTTCAGGAAGAGCTGGAAATCAATGCCTCTGGCCTGGGACGGGTTGGTGAAAAATCGAGCAGGAATCCGAGAAGTGTCTTTGTGGTCTTCTTGGCCAAAGCCCAGACTGAAGAGGACATCTTCTGCATCTTCTTGCACCTTGTCCAGAATCTCAGAGATGCTAAAAAGAGGGAGTTTGGGTAAGAAGGGGCAATTTTGAGGCACAGGGTAATCCAGGGTGTCTTTGACTTTTCGAAAAGCTTTCATTTCTCTGAACCTAAGTTCTCTGTCTGAAACATGGAAATTACAATGTTTAAAAATTGAAAGAGATTCTATCATAGTACTTTGAATAACTGATTACAGGTGAATGAACTTTACTATGAGGGGATCTGCACAATCAAAAGCAGTACAGATGTGAAGAAATCTGTAGTTGTATTATTAACCAGTCAGTTCCTGCTTGCACGTCTGTACGATGATGTAGCTGGCTTCTGCCAAGTGCTGTGCATCTTGCCTCACAGTTTGCCCTCAGGGTTGTGTGGGACAACTAGAGAATGCATGTGTAGGAAACATAAAACTCATTCTATTCTCACTTTCAGGGTAAGCAATTTTCAGTTTGGTAGGTCCTCACTTAACATTGTTAATAGATTCTGTGACTTTAAGCAAAACAATATACAATGAAATCAGATTTACCATAGGCTAATTATTATAAATAACTGTTAAGTTCCTATGGTATCTCATCAATGTTGTAACAAAATGGCATTGAATGGAACAGCATTACTTGAGGACCTGCTGTGTAGGTATGTTCAAAACCTGATTTTGAGAGGTAGATCCCTTTGTAGCACGATTTTCAGTGCAGAAGCCCTGCATTACAGAAGGTCAATTCTCTCTCTTTATGGCACCAGCATGTAGCTACAAATGAATCTGTGTTCCACCAGCCTGGGAGACACAGAGCTCAATAACTATGCATCCCAAACAACAATGGGGGTAAGGAGCTGTGGATTACTTGAGAATTTGAATAATCACTGTCACTTTCTTCAGAAAAGATGCTAGGCTTTTAATCCAAATACGTACCATCTTGTTTAATTAATAGCTGGATAATTAACTGGAATCCCTGGCTCTATTTTTATATTTGTTATGTAAGTACTGATTGTATTTCCATGGTCCTAGGTTTCCTTATAGGAATCGTGCGTCTAGATCTGGATCATTGGCTCTCAATCATGAGTGTGTATTAGAATCACTTTGGGAGGGGTCTTTACAAAATGCAGATGTCTGAGTCTTATCTCAAGAGATGCTGGTTTAATTGAACTGGAGTGAATTGGCCAGGCCTGTGGCTCTGGATGGACAAATCACTAAAGATAGTTATATGGCTAATAAGTCTCAGAAGCAGGTCTCAAATTCAAACTTTGACTCGAAATTTCAGGCACTTTTAATTACACCACACTAGTTTTCATGGCTTTCCATCTTGTTTTAACATAATTTGCATGCTATTTTGTTCACTTTATTGGGTTGTTAAACTCCTGGGGCAACTTTGTCTTCTTCATTTTTCCAAATTCCGTACAGTCATTGCCTGGCCTGAGCTCAGGAATTCAAAATTACCTGAATGAATTAATATTTTATTACTTCATTCAACCAACAAATCAATCAATTAATTAATCCATGTATGGGCTGTTTATCGAGCACTCAGTATAAGTCCAGGAGCTGTGATGGTACCAGTGCTGTACCTCCTGGGGTCCAAAGAACTGAACTATTTTGCACATAGCATCCAGCTCTGAGCAGTAGAGTCCTTTGCGTTCCCCACTATTCTTGAAGCAAATATGTCTTTCTTTTCAAGTATATGGCTGCATAAAAGCTTTGGTAAGGTATCCCAGGAAAACTGGGCAGTGGGTTCTCGGTTCTATTCTCTTCATCTTCCCCATCCTTCTACCCCTGCCAAATTTGGTACATACCTTGAACTAGTCTTGTTGGTCCCACCAGTCATGCTGCTGGAAGCCAAACTGCAGCCAAGATCTAGTAGCTGGCAGGGCCGGGCTGTCTCTAGGAAATGCCTGCAGGGATCAGAGATGATGTCATACTAATCCTGTAAGCAGTCTGCACCCTGGCTCCAAGACATGCCTGCTGGGCATCGTCACTTCCTGTGAAAACTCAGTCTATGACTTAATTCTTGGTGGGAAAATCTGATTCTTCTGAATTTTCAGCTCTTTGATTTTCATTTCTTTGACTCTGACACTTACACCAGTTCAGTAACTCCTGAAGGAGAGACCCTTTAGCCCAGCTGAACCTTACACTTACCTGGAGAAGAGTTTGCCATTGGCGGCCAACAGTGTGGCTGGACAAGGAACAGAAAGGCAAAGAGAAAGTTATAAAGGAAAATAAAAATCACCTAAGCTGCCCTGCCCCTCTGAATTTAAAGCTCAGCCCCCCTCTGTT
Source organism: Phyllostomus discolor (assembly GCF_004126475.2). Classification (NCBI taxonomy): domain Eukaryota; kingdom Metazoa; phylum Chordata; class Mammalia; order Chiroptera; family Phyllostomidae; genus Phyllostomus; species Phyllostomus discolor. Next base: position 162,457,332 of record NC_040904.2, on the reverse strand, counting down.
CCTTTCTGCAACTACTGTAGGATCATCACTGAACCAAGTCCATGGGACTATCTAAAGATTCTCAAACACAGACCTGGAAGAGGGATAGATATGGTGGAGAACAGTGGACCTCAGGCCTCTGAACTTCTGGACCATGACTGGTTTCTAGGCACGAATTCCTCTGTCCTGAGAAGGACAGAGTCATTCAGCCCTCCAGGCCAGACTCCCTATCCCACCATATGAGTCTCCACAGGTCCCAGGAGACACTAGTAGGTTGTTATACCTCCATCTTTTATTGAAGCCCTTATCTTCTTGCAACGCAGTCTTTCTCATGCCCACTAATGAGGGAGACTGCATTGGGTTTCCTACACAGAAAACAATTTCAAAGATGCCTGAGCAGCCAATGTTGCTGTGATTTTATATGTTATACTCCCAGGGTCCAAAGGAAAGCTCCAGTGGTGGACAGTAGATAGTAGACATCCTGACAGGCTGGTGCAGAAGTATTTCTGGTCACATGATGCTTTCTGAGCTTCACATTAGATCCTATTGAGACTATTCTTTCCCTGTAGATAAGACCCCAGAGATGCTTTTTCTGCAGTTATCCCCTTTCATTCTATCCTAATTAATCCAATGTATAGTTTCTTACCCAATCTCAACCTCACAGAGCCACTTACCCTCTGCTCCAAGGGTCAAGTCATCTTCAAAGCTGGTTCCATGGCTGGGACACCCTGTCAAATAATAAGGCAAAGATCACACAAAATCAGGATTGCACGCACACACACACACACACACACACACACACACACACAGTCGTGCAACTACTAAGCTGAATCTTATCTTAAGAGATGCTGGTTTAATTGAATTGGAGTGAATTGGCCAGGCCTGCGGCTCTGTATAAAACTGGAGAGACATCCACTGTTTGCAAACCTGCCCTCAGCTGTATATACATATAGTACCTCAGAAATCACACTTATATTCTGACTCAGAAAGAATTACATGCACACTCATCTATAATTAACCTGTCCCCTACATTGCACAGTTATGCACACAATCCTTGGCCAAATAGCACATGGGGGTATGCACACACACACAAACACATATTTTATAAAGCTCTTTTCCTGTAGCAGTGATTGTTAGCTGAATAACCACTAATGGAAAATAACCTCTGAGTACTGTTGAGCCAGTGGGTTGGCTCTGTGTCATTGCTTACTCTATCTTCTGGACCTTTCTGACTGCCTGTGACCACTGATAGGTGTTTTGCAAGCAGTTACGAGAGAATTGGCCTTCTGGTGGATGCACATGCCTGTGCATATACACACACACACTCACACCCACACAGCCACATCACGGTCCAAGTAGACGAACAATAGAAGGAAAAACAGACCCTATACTCACCATTATAGATCGACTGACCCGCTTCCTCAAAAAACCCTTCTTCAGAGTATCTAAAAACCAAACATAAACTTATAGGTCCAAATCACCACATTTTCCAAGGGGCTTTCCTCAAACATGTCCCATAGGTTCATATAATTTTCCAATGAGAGTCAGCAGTATTTAAGCTGATTTTATGTTGAAGAAAGCAAGACAGGGTGGTTATTTGACTGACAAGTTCATGGAGGTAGTCAGGGGGAGCTGGGATTGGAGGGCTGTGGTTGCACTGACCACATTGTCTAAAGTTAGCTTAGCAAATAATTCTCCAGGTGAGTTCCTAGGCAAAATAGACAATAAAAATGATAGGAGCAAAACTGGAGAGAAATACATTTACAGAAGCAGGGCTTTGGGTATATAATTTTCACATTACAAAAGCAAATATAGAAATTAAAAAAAAGCATTTAGTAGGCCATCTTTTCTATCCATACCCCTTTTCTTGTCTCTGAGCCATAGTCTTGCAGAATATCATGTCTCTCAGGAAGCAGCAGAAACTACATCTTGGTTAGAGATTATATTTTTACATTTTGAGATACGGGCTTATCAAACATTTACCATCTCCAGAAGAAAAACAGATGGAAACCAGCATAATTGGTAGTGAGAAACAACTCAGTTTTATAAACAAGGAAGAAATTCTCTAAAACAGATGAGTGAAATCATCTGTGAAAAAGCTTTGAACTGGGACCAGAGCACCTGGATTCTAGTCCTGGCTCCTTGCTGCTGCTATGTTCTCAAATATGACATAGGGGATCAGATGACTAGATATTATTGTTCATTAAGTCTACTTCAAACACTGGTATGTTGTGTGTTTCACAGAGTTTGCTTCCCTGAGAGTTTGAAAAATGGAAGTTGCACATGATGCTTTGAATGTAGTCTCTTATGGAGGCTGGAGGAGAGACTCATTGAGTGAGTTATCAGGGAGGGACTGGAGTGTATCTATTCCACTGGAGTGATCTGAAATGAGCCTCCTCCTTTTTCAGTCTCCAGCAATGCAAATAAATCTCAGGCTTTTGGAGCACAATATCATGAAATGTTTAATAATGGCAATGGGTTTACTAATTGAACATCTGTAGATTAGTTGTGCTTAAATTTTATAAAATAAAGCCTTGTATATCGTATACTGACATCTTTTACTAATACTTTGCTTTTAATAGTAAAAAAATCCCTGTTTTCCAAATTCTGTATTTTTATATGTCCTTATGAAAAAAACTGGACATCAAAGTATGATATAAAATGTGAAATCAAACAAGACAAATAATAATGAGTGTTGGAGAGGTTGTGGAGAAAAGGGAACCCTCATTCACTGCTGGTGGGAAGGTAGACTGGCACGGCCACTATGGAAAGCAGGCTGGCAGTTCCTTAAAAAATTAAGAATGGAGTTACCACATGACCAACAATCCCTCTCCTGAGTGCCTACCTGTGAAACTTGAAAACACGTACCCACAAAGACATATGCACCCCTGTGTTCATTGCAGCACTATTCATGGTGGCCGAGACACGGGGATGACTGAACTGTCCTTCGGTAGAGGACTGGATAAAGAAGACGTGGTACATATATACAGTGGGATACCCCTCAGCCACAAGAAAAGGCAAAATACTGCCATCCGTGACAACATGGATGGACCTTGAGAATATTATGCTGAGTGAAATAAGTCAGTCAGAAAAAGCTAAGAATCGTATGGTTGTACTCACATGTGGGGTATACAATAAAACTGAAACTCGTGGACACAGACAGCAGTGTGGTGGTTACCAGAGGGAAGGGAGTTGGGGGTTGACGGGTAGAGGGGGCTTAATATGAGGTGACAGAAGATGGTTTGACTTTGGGTAGTGGGTATACAGTGCAATATACAGATCTTGTCTCATAGAAATGTACACTTGAAGCCTATAAAATCCTATTAACCAATGCCACTGCAATAAAGTTAAGAAATATGAAATGATATACCCAAGCTAATTAAGAACCACCAACTCTAATACTACAACTTGAACTACAAATATATACTTTTCTTTCTAGTGTATAATATTATATATAAAACATTATTTTATTATACATATAACATTATTACACAAATATATTTTAATATAATACTATAGATATGTTAGAATATATATATTATAGATATTAATACAAATTAATATTTCCTATTACTGTTAAAACACTGGTAACTAATATAATCAGCTACTAGAATATTGACATTTACTAGTGCATTTCATGCTTGTGCTGTAGCTACACAGTAATGCAGCTACCAAAGCCAACTATTATCATAACTACAATAAAAACATACTACTACTGCCCTTCTGGGTGTGTGTTCAATGGATACTCACCTGTATATAGTCACCAAAAGAAGTGATTTTCATAATGACCCACAACTGGAAGACCCAAATCTCAAATTATTGTAAAATGGATAAATTGTAGGATGAATATACAACTTAATGCTACATAATAAAACGTATGACCTATTGCTGCTTGTAAAACATGAACATCACAAACATAATGCTGAACAAAAGAAACACATATAGCAGTTCATGTTGTATGATTCTATCTATATAAAGTTAAAAAACTGAAAAACTCATCTACAATGTTATAAGTCAGGTTACTGGTTACCTTGGGAGCTGGGTAATGAATGGAAAGGGACAGACAGGAGCTTCCGGAGTATGAGTAGCGTTCCTGCAGGTTTTATAGTTGTGTGCACTCTGAGAAAATTCCTTGAGGTATGTATTTAATACTTGTTTATTTTCAGTAAGTACTGTATACCTTCAATACAATTTATATTATTGTTATTGAGGATTGTTATTAAAGTGCACAATACCACATTGTTAACCATAAGCACTATGTTGTACAGTAGATATCTAGAACTTATCTAGCATAACCAAAATGTACACCTGCTGAGTTCTACCACAACTTATGTTAAAAAAGAAATGCTGCTAATATTTATGCTCTACTTCAAGAAAATTTACATAAAAATACCACTGATAAAATTCCTAGTCTGGCCAAAAGCAAACTTGCTATTATTCATTAGACACAAGTTTTTGTTGGGTGTTCACCCTGTATTTCTCTCTCTAGTTGTGCCCTGGCAGGCATGGCCATATTTTCTGTATGAGGATCAGCCAGGAAGACCCTTGGGTCAGTAGGCTTCTCTCTGTGCATGTGGGATCTACCACAGTAGTATGGATATAGGCCTGGATTTATTGGTGCCTTTTTATTGAGCGTGTTGATTTGAAACTTCATGTCTATCACCGAAGTCCCAGGCCTTTCATGGGTTATCGCTGAAGATGTAACGTCAATGACTGAGGACTAGATCCACAGCTGCACCTATCTCTCCACCTTTTCATTGAAAAGTCCCTTGGCATCATTTCAAGTCTGAAGTACAAGAGCCAAGGTGCCATTCTCCTGTATACTCAGTTCATGAAGAAAGAGTAGGGAGGTGGATTGGATTATGAGAAGAAGCATGTGACTATTTTTAGCTACTTCCAGCAACTTCCATGGCTCTGTTTGCAGGAATTTTAAACTGAAGTCCACGCAGATGGTTTTTGGGCTCCTGGCCCTACTTCTGATGATTCACAAATAACATATTCATGCCTCAGAAAATCCCCTGAGGGCTTAAGAAGGGAAAGAAAAAGGAGAGGTATAGTTTGTAAAGACATACATGACCTAAACCTGTAGCAGAAGGGTCTGCTACTAGCTTTACACTGACACTAAATTACCAAGGAGCTTTCTTGGAAAGCTTGTCATAAAACAAAGCCCCTTTGCTACCAGAGGGTGTTTGGCATTGGAAAGAAAACAGAACTATGTGGTCTTGAAATAAAATTTGGAAGGTGCCTCCCAGGGCACCTGCCAACAGAGTGGACAGACAACCAGTAAATGTGGGTTCTTGTCCATCTTCCTTCTGCTGTGGTCTTTGCAGCTTAAGAATCAAAGATGGTGGTTAACTTAGAAGGTCATATTTGGAGTACATTTCATCTAAATCTACCTCATTGTGTATTATAAAAATCAAGTATTTTCTCACTATCGTCAATCATCATTTTTTAATTTTTATGATTTCCCATATAGTTAAAAAGTATTACATACTTATTTGGGAAGATTAGAAAATAGAGAAAATTGGAAATATTTTATGAACTTACTAGTTCCCCTTCCAAGGACAAATGTAAGTATGCTAATAGATTTCCTTGTGGCCTTTTTGAAGTTTAAATATTGAATTTTTTTCAACACATAGAAAAGTAAAACATTTTTGACAGATACTCTTGCACCTGTCACCCTATTTTCACACATATAAATATTTTGTCATATTTGCTTCCGATAAAAATAAAAATGAATAAAATGTTAAAGATATAACTGAAGTCTCATTTTACTCCCATTCTTCCTCCTTTCTTCCTTTCTAGAGATAACCACCATCCTGGAGGTGGTGAACATCACTTCTGGACATATTTTTTGATAAAGTGATAGAAGACAGACAGGCAGATAGATACATAGATGATGATAGACTCGTTTGGTGAAATTTTAAAGTAGCACAAAGCCCCTACTTTATAAGCCTTACCACTCACATATTACTACGGAGCATTACAGCACTTGTACATACACCATAGCATTTAAATCTTTGAAAATTTTTGACACTATTATTCTACTTCTCCACTTTATAGGTGAGAAATCTGAGATAGAATTTCAGTTGTTTACTTACAGTTTACACAGATAGATAGCAAAAGAATTAGGCTCAAATCTTGGAGTCTTTTCACTTACCAGTCTACATTTTCAACATATATTTTGTATCAGGGTTTATTTTTGTGGAATACAGGTGGGGAAAGGTGATCTCTGAAGTTTGTGTTCTTATAGTGAATTTATTCTTTTCAACTAGAATGTAGTATGTTTAAAGCCAAGGAGCATATTTTAAACTATTTAGCACTTCTCTAGACCATTTAGACAGACAGTTAGCAAATGCACAGTTAGTAATTGTTGATGTAAATTGATTAAGACTCAAGAATAGTTAATGAGATAAAGACATTAACTGAGAAAACTTGTTCTCTTGTACAAATCTGGTGAAGCATTTTATTTTATTTTTATAATTTTTTAATTTTAATTTTTTACTGAATTTATTGGGGTCACATTGGTTAATAAAATTATATAGATTTTAGGTATACAATTCTGTAAAACATCATCTGTATATTGTATTGTGTGTCCACCACCCTAGGTCAAGTCTTCTATTACCATTTATCTCCCCTGTAACTCTTCTCCCTCCTCCCACCCTCCTTTCCCTGGCAGTGGTGAAGGATTTAAAATCTCAGGACAGTTTTCACACACCAAAAACTTGCAAATGTTCTTATTCCTATATTAATTTACTTCTTTATATTTTGATTACCCTTAATTGACTTCGAAGTCATTGAATTGTGAACCAGATTAGGACTATACGCACAATATGTTTTGTAAACAACAAAAAACACAAAATAAATCCCTCCTGGCATTAGCTTTGGGACATAATTGAACTGAACAACGTTGGATTATTCAGTGCTATTTATTTCCTACCAAATAAGCAAGGGTGGGTTCATGTATATGTTAATAGATGAGTTTAGATGAAAGCCTATATAAAGACTGAACCATTCCTGGAGGGGAAATAAAGAGCAGACAGGAGTTATAGCTTCTGAGAATTCATTATCACACAAATGATCAGGCTTAAATAGGTCACAGGAGCGTTCCCTCTGTGTCTGGGTAGGCTGACTCTAAAATGGTACAGGCTGTGGGGTGTATGGTCTCATATTTTAAATGTTTCTGAGGAAAGACATTACATTGTGCCTTGAAGTACCTGCTGAAATTTCTCACTACTTGGAACGATCGGAGTGAACCCTTAGCCCCTTGTTCTTTGTTCTGCAGTAGAAGTAAACAACGCAGTGACGAATTACTCTGATCAGAAGAACAATTAGGTTTCCAACCTCTTTCATGACATAGTGTTAGGCTCTCGCCTGAAGGGAAAGGCAGTAGAGTAGGGATTTGGATCTCAGCCCAGTCATTCCCCAAAGCCGCAGATTTGCGTTATTCTTGGTTTCAGACTAGATCCTGCCTGTATTTTCAGGCCTCCACATTAAATTAGTCTTGTCCCAGGGTTGCACTTGATTCACAGCTGCCATGCCCACACTCACCCTGACCTTTCCCTCCCCTCCCCATTTCAACTCCACTTCTAATCCTCAGGCCCAATTCAAACCCATTTCCTTGTTTCTGAGTTCCCATTAGTCAGTGCCTGTTAGCATATCCAACCATCTATGCGTGCAGTCCTACTGCCCCTTTGGCACTTACCCACAGTCCTGCAGCCAGTCTTCAATCTTGGTGATGGGATTCCCTAGGAAAATCAGACATCAGATCAGTGTGGGAGCTGAAGGAAGGCAGAGCCCCTCCCTGCAAGTCACCCCATTTTCAAGTTTATCCTTATATAAGTCTTGTCACGAATCTTTCCCTCCCCGAGTAAAACTTTTCTTGAAGATACAAGAGGAGTATACCCATGTATACAAATAGTGGATATTTCTTCTCTCTTTTCCCTCTGTCCCTTTCTTCCGAGGTACCTGGGAAATGCCTCGGATGTTAAGCCCACTGCTCTCTTTCCCCCACAGTTTGGGAAAAGGAACGGGTCCTTCCCCTTAAAAAAAAAAAAAAAGGAACAAACCCAAAGTAAAACTAGAAAGGCACAGTACTGCATTTGTGAATTTTGTTTGCTACTAAATAAGCAAAAAATGGGTTTATTTATAAAAGATTCCACTCCCTGCCCCCACCCATGGCTGGAGTCTCATTTGAACCTCAAAGAAGTTCTGAGAGGCACATAGAAAAAGTACTACTAACACATAATCTAAATGAGACAAATATGTCTTAGAGGTGAGTGACTTGCCAAAGGATACACAGCTTGTCAGTGACAGAGCTGCTGCCAGAGTCCAGGCATTTGGGTTGTGATCTTGTCACACAGACACAATTGAAACATCCCAAAGAATTCACAGAGCACTCTGACCCCTCGCCCTACAGACAGCTTCTCAGGATGACACAAAAATATGCCTCTTTCTGTTTCCCAATCTTATGCCTGTCTTTTTCTCACATAATTCATATTTTGTATTATTTTATCCTTCTTCCCTTAAACTCATTTAAACCAGTCAAAATGAGCCTCTCTGAGGGCCTAGCCTGGACAAGGGACCTACTGCCCACAGGATGCAAGCCTGTGCCTGCTGCCCCATTCCCCTACCAAAGACGACATGGAAGTCTGTTTGGTGTCTCACTGCCTCTTACCTTCCTGGAAAACATCATCCAGGCTGGCCGGCTCAGGATCTGGGACATCCTGCAGGGCAGCGGCAGCCTCCTCTTCCAGGACCTGGGTCTGCCAGTGACGGCTCTGACGGATCCAGGCCCGACGCTTCTCCCAGGACGTGGGGCTCAGTACAGAGCCCTCCATGGCCCTGGTTCAGACTTCAAGGTCTCCTGCGACAGTGGTGCTGCCCTAAGAATTGACGCACAGTGTTACTTCCTCATCCTCTACTCGGATACTCCCAGGGTGCCCCGGACTCCCCGTCTTTCCAGCACAGAGGAGCATGACTCCTGTGCCCATTTTTGGAGGGCAGGGAGGGGCAGGTGGAAAGGAGGAAATACATGTTTAGCCCTTCCTCTATCTTAAAGAAAAAAGAATGCTCTGAAGAATCCAAACACCAGGGCAAGGCTTTCAAGTCAGTAAGTCTGGAAACTTAAACATCACATGGTTTAAGGAGCTCAATTGGAAGAGCTCTTCCTACTTAAAGAGGAGCTACTTTTCATGATTACGTAAGAGGTGTATTAGAAAACATTTTTCTTTAATCCTTAAGGATTTTGTCTCACAATCTTCCATTGACATCAAAATTTCTATGAATTTGAAATTTATAAACTCCACTTTATTTGATTCTCATAAAGGCATATGAAGAAGTTTCAGATCTCAAAGGTTGAACAACTTTTCTACGGTCCACAACCAGGAATTCATTTTAACTACAGTCATTCTGAATTTGCTTTGTTTCGTTTCCTCTTTTATATATTAGGGGTCCACATAGGATGTCTTTTGGGGTGGGGGAACCTCACATTAAAAACAAGGAGACCTTGCCTTAAGCAATTGCAGCCACCACCTTAAGGATCACCATTTTCCATGTTGTGACTGGGTTTTTCCATAGCTATGAGTTCATTCCCTGGCTCATCCATGTATTTGTGTTTCTTTCAGCACTGCCTAATCAACACCTTTGTATTCTTCCAAGAGGTTCATCCTGATGGCAGTAGCCATTTATTCAAAGAGGAAGAAAGAGAAAGAGGAGGAATCATTGAATTGTCCAAACAGAGCTTTAAAAGACTCAAGGCGAGTGAACATTTATTGGTTTATGCTCTGTTCTCCTGCCTCTTCCTCACTTGCTGCACTCATAGCAGTGAGTCAGTGGAGGTGGGACCACTGTTCTCCACTGCCTTGTCCCTCTATTCCCTGCAGCTGCCACACCAGCCTCATCATCTTAGCTGCACTTTTAACTGTTGGAGTAAAGGGAAAGAAAAATAAGGAGAGTGCCAGTTTCCAGAGACTTCTGTTCTTCAAACATTTAAACACAAAATCATTTGTGAGGCATTCAACAATGCAGGCATTAAAATAGCTATTTTTGAAGACAACAAATTGAACATAAAACACATTTGTAGGGCAATAAAATTATTTGAATGCCTCTGCTTGCTACAGGAAAAACTTATCCAGAGAAAAATAATACATGATTACTGTGGTCTGATCTAAATTCTTTTACTTTGGGTCTAACCTAAGAATAATTTTTTCCAAGAAGTGACAACAGTTGGTGTGATGAAACTTTGTTAACTCTGGGCACTTGGCCTTTTGTCCACTGCCTGTGCCTTTTAGGGGAAACTAAATGGTTGAATTAAGCTTGTGACATAGGAAGCCACAAAAAGGGGTAGCAAAGATAATTTGTCCTTTGGTCAGCGTTGTTGTGAGGTGATAGAAAGAGGATAACATTGTAAGTAGAAATATTTTAGGAAAAGAATCTAAAAAGCCTTGATCAGTTCCATCCATGCTGTTGCAAAGGGTAGAATCTTCTTCTTTCTCTCTACTGCATAGAATTCCATTGTGTAAATGTACTGTAGTTTTTTGATCCACTCATTTGCTGATGGGCACTTAGAAGGGGGGTGGGGACAGTGGGGAGAAGGGTTTTCAGGAACTATAAAGGACACATAGACAAAACCAAGGGGGAAGGTGGAAGCAAGGGAGGGAGGTGGGTTTTGCTGGGGGGGAGGGGGGAGAATATGTAGACAAATGTGATTGAACAACAATAAAGTAATTTTTAAAAAAGCCCTTGATCAGAATTTATTTATCTTATTAGTTCTCACCTCCAAAATATTTAATAGGTTGGTGTCAGTGAGCCCAGAAAAGAAAATGTCAGACACTGACTTGCCTATTGTCTTTAATTCCCAGAGCAAATCTTGTGAACTCTTCTTTCATAAGAAAAATGTTTTTGGTGATTAGGAGAATTTAAAAGGAAGGCAGAAAGACAGCAGGGCGAAGAGAGAAGGAAAGAAAGAGGAAAGAAAGAAGGAAGAAAGAAAGAGAGAGAGAAGAAAGAAAGAAAGAAAGAAAAGAAAGAAAGAAAGAGAAGAAAGAAAGAAAGAGAAAGAAAAGAAAGAAGAAGAAAAAGAAAGAAAGAAAAAAGAAGAAAGAAAGAAAGAAAAGGAAGGAAGGAAGGAAGAGGGAAGGAGGAATATTTGACTCCCACTTTTGATTCTGTCACTTGCTAGTGGCACAGTTTGGAAAATTCAATCCCTCTTTCTGTAGGAGACTGTTCTGCATGGCATAGGCCCAGCTCCCACTCGGAGATGCACAGGACCCATGCCCATGAATAGGTTCTCCCATGGGGGATCAGGCCTGCAATGTACCTAGGCCGCTTTGAGTCTTACTCTTGCTAAAAAACTCCCTCACCCTGAATTGAGGACATTTACTGCAAAGTAACTTCTTAAAATCCATGGTAAACCTTCCAAGGATGAGTGTAACCCATTCAACTACTTTTGCCTTTTCATTTGCAAATATCCCTCTTCTGTGATGTGATTAGCAGCATTGGCTCCTTTGTTTTCTATAAAAGGTAACCACCAAAAGCAAACCTGTGCATAGTGAATAAGGACCATCATGTAATGGGTGGAGAAACCCAATAAAGGTCTGTCATGGCTGAAGCTGCAGCTTTTGTGCCCCTTGAGAGAAAAGCCATGCTGTCCCTTTTCCTCCACCAGACTCGGTAGTCCATGTGAATGTCTCATTTTATCCATAATGACGCGGACACTGTGGGCTGGTGTCTGCATCACTTTCTAGTCTCATTTTCTCAATAAGGACACTCTAGCTTAGCATAGTTCACTTATTGAGATGGTAAACGAAAGCCTCTACTTGAGTTTCAACATACTCTGTGATATGAATCTATTCTATATTCTTCCCACACATTTGAAACTATATCACACTATATATACGTTAATTTTTCCTCTGCTTCCTTTATACTTTTTTTTTACTAATCTTAGGTCGTTTTCATGTTCTTCACTCATTTCCCCTCATGTTCCTCAACCTTTGGCACACTTAACCTGCAAAACTCAATTCGTACCAGTATTCTCCATGAAGCCCAGCCTGACTTCTACAGCCTACAATAGTCACTTTTCACTGAGTTTCTTTTCTGCTTGATTTTCTTCTTCATTGTTACCACTGAAATACTTCATATTTTATTTATTAACCTAGTTTATTGTTTCTTCTTCTGATTAGAATATAAGCTCCATGAGGACAGAGATTTTTGTCTGGGTTGTTCAGTGTTGTGTCCCTAATGTCTAATACAGAACTTAACTTGTCACAGTTGCTTAGTAAATGCTTATTCTCTAAATGAATGAATAATTAGTAGGTGACTATTCCCCAAAGGAGGTCAGTGTTTTACAGTCATCATAGACACATGTAGGGAGATTGGCTTCAAAACTGTGACAATAAGCTTATAATTATGTGTTTGCTAAGCATGCAAAAATGTTTTGGGCTAGAAGTTGGAGAAAGATGAATTTGAGGGTTATTTTATGACTCATTTGTAATCTTGGAGTTCCTATAATTGTAAGCCAGAGTTGTATTTTTTCTTAACTATTTCTGTTTGTTGTTCTGCCCTATGATGAAAAGTTTTACTTACTGTAAATACTTAAAGAAAAATTCCTATGGAAAGAGATCCTCAATGCTTAAGAGTTCTAAGAAAACCTTACAAATAAATGATTATTATAGTTATGACAACAAGAAGGCTGGACAAGTTAATGACTCTACTGCCTATTGAGAATAACAGTCATTTTCTAAGCAATTTGGGTGAAAACTGAATAATTTCCTTTCTTGAAAAAGTAACAATGGTCTCAAGTCTGAAATAAAAGATGCAAGAGATATCCAAGCTAACCTTTTCAACTGTGGCAAACTGGACACAGGACCAGGGAATTGAATAAGCAAATTTTCCTCAATTTCTGCCACACTTGGGTTGTAGAGATCTATTCATGGGGTATTATAAGTACAGTGATATTATGAGGCAGGGAGAAATAGAATTGACTAGTTGATGGTAACAGGAGGAAGCTGTGTTACTGGGAGATAAAAAAGTGGGTATTCTTTGTGGAAATCTAGAGGAAATGGCAAATGATTATCAGGCAAGCACATCAGCAGTGAGAGTGTTAGAAAGAATTGAAGGATGGGGGGTGCACACAGCTGTCCAGATGGCACCTTTGAAGGCCTTGGGGCCCCTTGTCATAGAGAGAAGGGAATGGAGGTATTTTCTCCAAACAAGCCATACAAAACATACACCTATATGCACAGTGGGATTTGGTGCAGTGAAAAGAGCACTGACTGGGAGTCAGGAAAGTTGGGCATCCTTCCAACCTTTGTGCCCAATTAATTGACTTCTGGAACATCAATTAGATTCTCTTTTCCTTTCTTTCTTTTTTTCAAAAGCTCCTTTTAGTTAAAGTACAGCTGACATACAATATTATATTCGTTTCAGGTGTATAACACAGTAATTTGACATTTATATACCTTAAAAGTGATCACCACAAAAAGTCCAGTATCCCTCTGTCACCATCACCAGGTTACTGTGATGTTGATGGTATTCCCTCTGCTGTGCTTTACATCCCCATGACTTATTTGTGTTATAACCATACATTTTTACCTCTTAGCCCCCTTTACCTTTTTGCCCAACCCCTACCCCACTGGCAACTATCAGTTTTTCTGTATCTGTTATTCTGTTTGTTTTGTTTGTTCATTTTAGATTTATTTGTTCAGTTTTTTAGATTCCACATATAAGTGAAATGACATTTCACATAACATAGTATCTTCTAGGTCTATCCATGTTGTTGCAATGGCAAGATTTCATTCCTTTTCATGGCTGGGTAATATTCTTGTGTGCACGTGCGCGCGGGCGTGCGCACACACACACACACACACACACACAATTCTTCCTTATACGCCCATCTATTGATGAGCCCCTAGGCTGATTCCATATCATGGCTATTGTAAATAATGCTGCCACAAACGTAGGGGTGCATATATCTTTTCAAATTAGTGTTTCATTTTCTTCAGATAAGTGCTCAGAAATGGAATTACTGGGTCCTTCTTTGTCTTTTGTTATAGCCTTTGTTTTAAAGTTATTTTATCTGATAAAAGTATTATTATTCTGGCTTTTTTTTTCATTTCTATTTTCATGAAATATCTTTTTCTATGCCCCTCCTTTAAGTCTCTGTGTGGCTCCTGACACAATGTGAGTGTCATATCGGCAGCATACACAAGGGTCTGTTTTTTTTATCTGCTCAGTCCCCTATGGCTTCTGATTGGAGTGCTTAGTCCAGTTACATTTAATTATTTACAGGTATGTACTTATTGCAATTTTAATTGTTTTCATACTAGATTTATAAGTGGTTGGCCCTTCTACCTTCTACTAGTAAAGGTTTGCCTTTACTAGGGAGGTTACTTTTTTCCAATATTTTCTCATTTACAGTTTGGCATTTGCTTTCCACTTAAAGAATGCCCTTTAACATTTGCTGTAATGCTGGTTTAATGATTGATAAACTCCTTTAGCGTTTTGCTTGTCCAGCAAAATCTTGATCTCCTCTTTCAGTTCTGAATGATAACCTTGCAGGGTAAAGTATTCTTGGTTGTTGATAGTTGAATATGTCATGCTACCTCCTTCTGGCCTGTGAAGTTTCTGTTGAAGAGTTAACTAATAGTCTTGTGGGCATTCCCTTGTATATAACTAGTTGTTTTTCTCTTGCTGCTTTTAAGATTCTCTCTTTATCTTTAACTTTTAACAATTTAATTACAATATTTCTTGGTGTGGGTCTCTTTGGGTTCATCTTGTTTGGGACTCTTTGTGCTTTATGGACTTTATGTGCTTTGTGCTTTATGTCTGTTTCCCAACCAGGTTAGGGAAGCTTTTAGCCATTGTTTCTTCAAAGAGGTTTTTGTCCCTTTCTCTCTCTCTTGTTCTTCTAGGACCCCTATGCCTTAAAAAAAGATTTTATTTATTTATTTTTAGAGAGAGGGAAAGGGAAGGAGAAAGAAAGGCAGAGAAACATCATGTGAGAAAGGAACATTGATCAGTTTCTTCTCAAACACACCCAGACTGGGGACTGAACCTGCAACCTAGGCATGTACCCTGACCAGGAATTGAGCATATGCCCTTTCACCTTGCAAGACAATGCCCAAATCACTGGACCACACCGGTCAGGGTTAGGAACTCTATGATGTGAATGTTGGTATGCTTGATGTTGTTCCAGAGGTCCCTTATGCTATCCTCATTCTTTTAAATTATTTTTTCTTTTTGATCTTTCAGTTGGGTGATTTCCACAATCCTCTCTTCCTAATTGCTGATCTATTCTTCTGTATCATCTGATCTGCTATTGTTTTCCTCCAGTATATTTTTCATTCCAGTTGTTACATTCTTCACTTCTGATAGGTCCTTTAAAGATAATTTTTTATCTTTTTACCGAAGTTTCCATTGAGCTTATCCACTTCTATGCAGAGTTTGATGAGAATTTTTAAAAAAGTTAATCTTTACTTGAGGACATTTTTTTCCTTGCCTTTAGAGAGAGAGAGGAGTGAGAGTGAGAAACATCAGCGAGAGAAGAAGCACCAGTTGGTTGCCTCTTGTACATGCCCAGGCGGGGGATCGTGTGTGCCCAGACCAGTGATTACACACACCCACGACCACGCCTGTGGTTGGACCAGGGATGGAACACTCAAACCTGTGTATGTGTCCTGACCAGGAATCAAACAAGCAATCTTTCAGTTGCAGGATGACACTCCAACCCAATGGAGCCATTCTGGACAGTGCTGATGAGTATCTACATCTATTACTTTGAACTCTTTATGTAGTAGAAAGCTTACCTCAAGTTTCATTTAGTTCTTATTCTTTTTCTGGGATTTGTCTTTTTTTTTTAAACATAGTCTTTTCTCTTCTCATTTTGCCTATTTGTTTCTATGTACTAAGTAGGTCAGCTATGCTTCTTGGTCTTGAAAAAGTGGGCCTTATGTAGAAGGTATCCTGTGGGGCCCAATGGTGAAATCCCCCTTGTCATCAGAGTTGGGTGCTCCAGAGGTGTTCCCTGGGTGGACTAGCATTGTCTCCTGTTGTGATTGGTCCTCAGCTTCTATGGGCACACTGGCAGGAGAGGCTGGTCCTGGTGCAGCTTGACAGTGAGGCCTGGCTACAACTGTGGCAGGCATGCTGGTGTGCAGGGCAGGCCTTTAATGGGCTAGCTGGAAGCCCACCATGTTATTGCAGACACAACTGTTGAGTAGTGGTGCTGGCTGAGACTAACCCACAGGGTGTGCAGGGCAGAAGCTGCTTGGAGGGTGACAGCCATGGATGAATCCTCAAGGAATGACAGAGTGGGGTGCATAATGTTGCAAGGTAATGGGAGTGTCAGGAATGGCTCCTGCCACATCAGATTAACTAGACAGAAGGAGAGTAGAGGAAGGGGGAAGAAAAATGGTGCCCACCAGCACTTCTGACTCAGGAGAAAGTTTTAACAGGTCCCTGTCCCTCCAGCACACACTCTAAAATTAGTCAAAGTACCACCTTCATGAATGACCTAGGTGCTTTTCAAACTGCTGCCTCTGTGCCAGGACTCAGAAAGAACACAACCTGGGTTTCCTATGGCTCTTTGGCTTTCCCAGATGTAAGTCCCACAGGTTTCAAAGCCAGATGTTACGGGGTCCTCTTCCTGGTGCAGGTTCCCCTAGGCTAGGGTTCAAACCTCTCACTCTTCGGGGAGGATCTCTGCAGTTATGATATTCCTCCCACTTGTCAGTCACCATACTGGGAGTGGGGGGGTTGGGTGGGTCCTGACAAGACTTAGTCTTCACCCTCCTACCCATCTCAATGTAGCTTTTATTTATATGTGTAGTTGTAGAAAATCTGTTCCGCTAGTCTTCAGGTTGTTCTCAGAGATAGCTGCTCTATATGTAGTTGTAGTTTTGGTGTCAACAAGAGGAAGTGAGCTCAGGATCTTCCTACTCTGCTATGTTGAACTTGAAGCCAGGAGACTTACTCTTGAATACTAGTTTAGCTTGTGCATGAAATGTCATTTCTTGTGGTTGGTGCACTGCCCTCACAACAAATGTGGCTCCAGATGGGATCACTGAGTTACTCTAGATTTTCTATTTGGGCATTGATTTTATTCTCTTAAATGTGAATTGATGGCCTTGGCTGGTGTGGTTCAGTGGATTGAGCATCAACTTACAAACCAAATGTTGCTGGTTCAGTTCTTGGTCAGTGCACATGCCTGGGTTGTAGGCTAAGTCCCTAGTTGGGGGTGTGCAAGAGGCAACCAGTAGATGTTTCTCTCACATTGATGTTTATCTCCCTCTTTTTCTCCCTCCCTCCCTCTCTCTAAAAATAAAGAAATAAAATCTTAAAAAAATAAAAAATGAATTGATGGGACTTGTTGTATAAGTTTGCTGCTAATGCTAATGTTTAAATGCTTATGAATTTATTCTAGTTGACTTTAAAATACTTGTAAGAATAATACCTGTAAAAATGCATTTGTATAGTTTTTTTTTCATAAGGATTAGAAAATGGTCCAGTAGCCTCTGAAGTTACTTCCTATTTTGCAAATTCCCTTTCAAATGAACTCTGACTTATTGGGTTTCTGGCCTTCCAACTTCCACTGACCCAGGAAAGTAGGGAGCCTGAATGAATGAGGCTGAGAAGGAACCCAAATGTATATGATTCAGTTAGGTGTTGCTCACTGACTTCCAGCACTTGAATTTTTCTTTCTTTTTTTTTTTTGGTTTAGTTTATACAGATTCATCTACCTTCTTCTCTCTCCAAAGAAATTCTATTTACCCTTTGAAGGCCTACATAAGTCATCTGCTTTCTATTACTTACTTCTAACAACTAGCACACATGTTATAATATATTCAACAGGAGATAAGTGTTTGCCTTTCTCTTCATTATCCACAACTTCTTGTAGCTTGTACCCTGAATCTTATTTTAGGGCATAGCAAGTACCTTGCAATACAAAAATGTTCATTAAGCACTGTACCTGCAAAGCAAGAATCACACTGGTGCTGAAAAATTATCCTTATATGTCGCAAGACAGGTGCTACTGACTTTCCCTATGGAAAAGTGGTCTCAAATCCTAATATACATATTTTGTATGCCTTGCAGTGAAGGGGAAAAAGGGTTGGGACATAGTCATGCCAATACTTTGCTGATATAATATGAAGGCCACAATAGTTTGACTGAATTTATAAGCTTAAAATATCAAATTTTCCTTTGTTAAAAAATTTCCTAGAATCCCATTCTAAGTTTTCATTCCTCAGTCAAAAGTTCTTTCTGAAATATGAGTAGTATCTTTCTCGATGTTTATATTATAATATTATATTTAATCTATCTCCTATGAAGATGGAAATCTGAAGCCTGCTGGTATCTTTTCTATAACATTCCCATTAACCAACTCCCCCCCCCCACCTACAAAATAACAACAACAACAAAAATACTCTACAATGGATCTACAGCTAATTGCCTCAATCATCCCAAAGTCTTATTTTTTCCCTCTGCTATCATTACCAGCCCCTTTCTCTTCTCTACATTTCTCAAAAGACTCACTCTGTAAATATTTCTCCACAATCTGTCAAGTGCTCTGAAAATGGACTCCAACCAAGGAGAGTAGGAGAGAATTCTCTGTTCTGAGGATGTTACAGTTAAAAGCAGAAATTGCAGCAGACAGGGTTGACGTGAGGCAAGAGAAACTACCTCTAGTGGTTTAATATTAAGGCATGGTGTAAAAGCTTTGAAATGAAAAGTTTTAAACCAAAATCATCACCAGAAGAAGTAACTTTATTAGCAAAGAAAACCTTTATGGGTATGTTATGATTAGTACATTGAGAACATCACATACTTCCAGTCTCTGTTTTCTAAGGGATATAGTTAGAGCTTCTTTACATATTAACATGGGCAAATCAAAGCAATAGGTATTTATAATAACTCATAATACATCATAAGGTATATTGAGTACCTTATATTTATTCACAAAACCTTTCCACAAACTACCTCCCTTGATCCTGACAATCACATTTGAGCTAATTATTATCATCTGAAGCTCAAGGAGATATGTGACTTGTCCAAGGTCATCCTATATTTAGGATCTTACAGTATTGAGATTTAAACTCAGGTTGGTCTGACATTTGGTTTATGCTGCTTCTTCTCTACTAGGGAAAATGGAGAGATTACATAATGTGAAATGGAGATTTTACTAAAATAGTCTCTCCTTTCATTTATCCTAAATTATATTTACCACTGACATCTAAATGGTGATCTTAGTTTATTTTTTATTCTATTATTAGTGGAAACACTGCACCACAAGTCAGACCAACCTGACCTGTGACAATCTTGGTGAGAGAGGATTGCCCTGTTTGGTTACTGGCGTAGGGTTCCTCTATGCTAGGAGTACCTCTTGACTCTGACCAGGTGATTCTGAAGCAGTGCTGCCTTCCTCAGCCTTATAGAGTAGATTAGCAGCAAGGGCCCAACTAAGGTCTAGTTGAGAGGGAAAGTCTGTTCGGAAATTTACTTTACTTGTAGATTATTGTGACATTCATAACATTTAACAATGGTGATAGGATGGCACTGACCCATCAGGGTTGGCACCAGCCACAGCCCTGTGGCTGAGTCCTACCAGTGCATGGCTGGTGTGGCACTGCATGTTTGGTGCCAGTCTCGGGAACCTTGTGGAAAGCAGGGTTGGCCGTGGGCACTCAGAGGGCTTGGAACAATGGGTATTTATCATAATTTAGTGTGAACATATTTTAATATTTAACAACTAATATGGGCCTACCAATTTGTACCTGCCAAAGATCAGCTCTGCTTAGTTACCTCACCATGGGAATATTCCTAAGAGGCTCCTGAAGGATGGTAAGCCCTCAAGAAGAAAAACTGGAGAGAGCCTGGGCCATGCAATCAGAATCAGTTTTGTTTGGAATCACAGTTTCGTCTCCTTACTGCATGCATCCTTAGTAAAATTACTTATTGCCTCTAAACCTAGGTTTCTTCATATGTAAATCAGATGACATATCACACTTGTTAAGTTATTGGGGCTTAAAATTGTATAATATACAGAATGGGGACAAAAGTAAGTTTATGGTTGTTCTTATGAAAAATAATATGATAATAAATAATAATAAAAGAACACACTCTGTGTTTCACGTACTCACAGCTGTAAACCCACTTTTGCCCAACCCTGTATATTTAGTCCCTGATGTATAAAGGAAGTGTTTGGTAAGTGATAGTTATTACTAGTGGTAATCTTCTCTCAGTCTAAACCACTCTTACTAAGCTGGAACGTTTTCAGGCATAAGGAAAGAAGGAAGCGTGGGCAGCCATGGACAGTAGTGTGTGTGAAATCCAGATGGTAAGAAGTGGGCGCTGCTGTTAAGCACAGATGAGAAATATGCAGTGACTGGGTCCTTTATTCTTACTAATGTCCAAAGGGATCTGAGAGATCATTGAATTGTCATCACTCAATTTGCAGTGGAGGGAACTAAAAGAGCAAGAAAAAGAGATAGAGATAGAAATAGAGATATTAAAAGAGAGAGGCTTATCTGAAATCATGTAGAATATTAATGTCATTAATGGAACTCACACACGTTCTGAGTCCCCGGTATATGCTTTTTTCCTCTATGTCAGATAGCTTTCCTCTTGCCACTCTTGGTTTCCAAGACTCAGGTTTTTGTTTAATACTCTGGACCTCCACTCAGGGGCATGTATCAGATAGATCTCTCTTCTTGACTGTCTGTATTGTTCCTACACCCCAAGCAGTGTCTGTGAGTTGGGACTGAGAGTAAAAACAAGCGTGGGAGGAGAGAGAAAGGAAACAGAGTTTCCATGTTGGGGCCCATAAGACCTTCCACATCTTATCTGTATTTACAACCAAAACACACATCCCGCCATTGCAAAGGGCTGTAGGAAGTCCCAGGACAGCCAACATTTCTTTGTTTGTGATGGGACCAACTCCACTTCAAGCCAGAGTGACCCCCGCCCCCATTCTACATCACTGCATGACTTCTGTACTACTGCAGTTTGTAAAATCATCAGGACAAAAATTACCCTGAGAATAGCATTTGAGCATTCTGAGACTTCTATAGTCAAAGGCAGCAAGCAGTTCAGTCCATTTCAGGGAAAAAGAAAGATGTTATTTGATAAATAATACCAAGAAAAATGCCAGTTCATCAATATAACTTTTTCCCTCCCTTTTTATCTCCTCCCTCTTACAATAAGTTTAGCGGAATAAAGACTAAGAGAAGACTGTCCAAGACCTCTTTTTCTCTCCTTCTTTTCTTTCTTACTTCTACTTTACAGAATGTAAATGAGTTTTAAGAAAGGCTTGTAAATTGCTACAGAAAATATTAAAGTACATTTGCAAAAAAGTGATCCTGTGCTCTGAGTGTTGGGAGACACTATATTTTATTCATCTGGGTAGGCTCTAAAGACATCAAAAATAAGCTACTGAGTGCTGGAGAGGCTGTGGAGAGGAAGGAACCCACATTCACTGCTGGTGGGAATGTAAACTGGCACAGTCTCTATGGAAAACAGTATGGAGGGAGGTTCTCCAAAAATTACGAATAGAGTTACCATATGACTCAGCAACCTCCCTTCTGGTATCTATCCTCAAAATTTGAGAACATTTATTTGCAAAGATATATGCACCCCTACATTCACTACAGCATTATTCACAAGGACCAAGACATGGAAACAACTGAAGTGTCCTTCAATACATGATTGAATAAAGAAGAAGCGGTACATATACACAATGGAATGTTACTCAGCTATAAGAAAAGAGGATATGATGCCATTTGTGACAACATGGATGGACCTTGAGAATATTATGGTAAGTGAAATAAGTCAGACACCAAAAGTTAAGAACTATATGATTCCATTCATGTGTGAAATAAAAAACTGAAAGTAACAAATGAACAAACAAGAAAAACAAACAAAAACTCACAGACACAGACAACACTGTGATGGCTACCAGAGGGAAGGGGGTGGGGTGGGGAGCCCTACAGAATAAAGGGGGTCAAATATGTGGTGACAGAAGATGATTTGACTTTGGGTAGTGAGCACACAATGCAATATACAGATCATGTGTCAGAAATGAACACTTGAAACCTTATTATATTATAATAAGATAATATAATCTTATTAGCCAATGTCACTCCAATAAATTTAATAAACAAATACAAATACTTAAAGGAGGAAACATCAGTTCATCTGGACTGGTTTACAGATACCTTAGCCTAATATGTGGGAGAATGAGCAGATTTCATAATCATTTAGTTCCATGAATTCATATCTTGAATCCTTCATTTCTATTTTCTTGGTAATGAAGCACTGATTTTGCAGTGGAGCACTTTCCCTCATGAGCTAATTTTTATTCTCCCTTCTTTTTCTTTCACAGTATCTGAATCTTGTCCTCAGACTGTGTTTAAGCCTTTTTGCATTAGGCCTCAGCTTGCACATGGTAAAGAGTACATGGGGTATTGGGATGCCTACTTTGTTCTCATCCTTTAGGTGAAAAACAGAAGTTGTCAGTTGTCAAATGGAAGTAAATGTTTGATCTTTTCCCCTTGCTGCAGCCCAGAGTGGACCTTGTGAATCATGATCCGAGCTGGGACAAAACTTTCCATTCTCTGTGAGAATGCCAATCCTGAACCTTGAGTTAAAAACGGCTGCGTTGGTTCTCTATGGCCACTGCATAATGCGTCATCACTGGATTCCACTTAACTTTCAGAGAACCAACAGAATTCTGAGAAAATGTTCTTAGTGTGGTTGTAAAGAATTTGTAAACTCCCTGGGGTGCCAGAGAATAAGAAATACTTTGTTAGATCTCTTCCTGCCCCTTTGTTATATCTTCAGCTGGTTATCTCTGATAATATGTAGAAATAGATAATGGACCTGGCTTACTCTCTTCATAATAATGCTTCACATTACAGGAAAATAACACCAGATCTTTATCTCTACTCACTCAAATCTAACAACTGTTAAGTCTGAAGTTTGAACATGTGAGTTGAAATCTTCTAACCTCCAACCTCCCATCCTCGGCGCTGCCGTGTACTGTCTAGAAAGTCCCTGGGCCTCTCTCCTCAAGGCCGTCTGTGGCAGATGGAGTCACTATTAGTTCCCTGGGCATCGCTTCCAAATCCTCATGGTCTTGTCAAACCACTAATGTGGGACTCTTTTATCTTGTCCTTGTTCTGCATTGGGGACCTACCTCTTCTCCTCTACCCACTGGTAAGCTCAGTAGAAGAGTAGGGACATGGGAAAACCCCAGTATAGTAGATCTTTCCACTCCTCTACCCTCCCCAAAACTCATGTAGGTGGTGACATGCTCAGCCTGGCTATGGCTGAGATAAGGATGTTGGAGAAGCACAGAATCCATCCCCACCCAGGATTATGTAGATCATTAGGTAGTCAATGCATTCATCTCTTCATCTCTCCATCTCCAAGATGCACAGCTGAAAACCAACCCTGACAGGCAGTTATCTGTCTTGAGCCTTCCAGTTAATTTGGCTTGGTATTGTCCCATTGTGTAGCTTCACATGTACCCACAATCTCTCTTTGTTCCATGGCTTCTGAAGAAAGTTCATACCCACAAAAAGCAAAATTGAGTTAGGCCCGGTAGTCTCCATCATCAGCGTTATGGACACTAGATGGGACCTGCAATGAAGCTGAGAAACTTTTCTCCTGAAGAACCTTTCAAAGTTAGAGTTCCATTGAATTTACAGCAAAAGTGAGTACAGCGAGACAGAGATAAACTTCTCAGGTGAGAAACGTAGAAAATTCCTAACTAATAATTTAGGCCATCAAAGGAACCCATGTTTTGTGACCCCAGAAAGAGTACCTATCTGGTGATGAGAAGGAAAAAAGAAAGTAAAGGGACTCTTTTCTTCTGAGAGGTGCAAGGATGAATTTTTTAAGATTGAAGTCAGAGGTGTGGGAGATTTTTCTCTTGACTTTTTCCTTTTCTTCACAACCTGATTTTTCTCTGACCTGTTTCCTCTGGTCTCCCAGCATCCCCCTAAATCAGTATAGTCTTAAAATTGAAGTGGAAGTTGCACTCTCTTACCTGTCTGCTGGTAGGGAGCTGAGTTTGAGGCAAAGCAGTTACCACGGTTGGACCAACCCTTTCCCAGGTAGGGGGAAGGCAGTGAGGGCAGTGAGAAAGTATCATATTGCATATTGCACCTTTCTCTCTGTCCTCATTACACTGCTGTTGCCAGCTTGAAAGGGGAAGCGGAAATGAGAACACACACACGCACATATACACACAGATGCACAGTCCCCGCCTCCGACCCGGCCACATCCTTTGCTCTGGCTCAGGCTGAAGAACAAAGTATCTGACACAGAGCTGAGCTCACCAGCAGCAGTGAGCCTTTCCCGTCAGAGAGCTGCCTTGGTCTTTCCAAAACAACAAACCTTTTCCTATTAAGGAAAGTCTTCCTGCCATGCAACTAAATCCCACGGCTGCAAATACAGCTTCCTGTCCCCAGGAGAAGAGGTGTCTCAAAACGATGATAAAATTCTCTCCGGGAAATTATCTCACTTTTATCTCAGAGAAGATGCTTATAGCCCTAGCACGCACTTGAGAGGCTCGGAGCCAAAATGCATTTATTTTCATAACGCTTTCACATACTGGTAAATTCCCCAGAAGTTTGTTTTCAAATAATGCAAATCATCGTAAGCCACTTTTTTTTTTTTTCAGGATTGACTTCTTAGCACTTTGTTTTTATGTTCAAATCACTTCAAAGTTATCTTTTCTTTTTGTAAATAAACAGTTCCCTTCTCAAGGAACTTCTAAAGCTGGATGAAAAAAAAATCTGTCACACCCTGGAGATGTCATTTTATTGACTTTTAGTTCCAAGAAGCCTTATTAAACTCCAAACCTTTTTCCCCAGTCCTCAATCACTTCCACCCTGACGAATCCAGCAGTGCTATTTTACTCCCCACTTCTTCGATATCTGCTGATACAACCTCTTCTTTGTGTGAAGTGGCACCATTCCAGCCATCTCCTCTCTCTTTCCCAATCCTGCTCTACTTCCTTCCCTGGATCATTTATCTACAGGTATTCGTCACAGTATTTATTGTGTAAGGCACATCTTCAGTGTGCTAAGTGTGGCTGATTTTCACACGTTCATTCTTTTCTTTCTAATTTCTTGGTTATAGCTACAGTTGGATCTATTTTTACCATGTCCCCAAATTCCATTTCCTACTGCTAATAAGACAGTTTTGTTGGAGATCCACACTGTAGCTCTGGTGTGGTGGAAAGAAGTCTAACTAAAATTATTGCATAGCAAGGTAAGTTTTATAAACATTATTTTCTTCAAGGATAATATAAGAAAAATAATCATTCTCTGGTTCTCTAACACACACACACACATTCACTTACGTGTAGAGATGAAAATATCTAACATATTTTCCAGTATACAGTAGGTGCTAAATCTATGCTTTTTGGGGTGGGGGATGGGGGAGAACTACCTGAAAGTCAACAAGTAAAAAACTACCCGGCTCTTTCTTGGTCTCTTCATTACTATTCTTTTCTGTACAAGTTAATTGCAAACACTAAATGAACGGAATGCTTAAAATTCTTTCAAACCCTAAATTTCTGAAATTCAGTATTTTTCTTAATAGTTATTTTCAGTGTGTTGGGGATAGGGACAGTACCACCTTTAGAGGGAGTTAGTCAACATGTGAGGGCATTTTAGTTTCCAAAATGATAGAAGCTGCTCCTGCTATTTTGTGCTTGAGGGCCAGAGATACTGAATGTGTTTGAAGTCTCAGGACCATTCAGCATAAGAAACAATTGTTCTGGCCAAAATGCCAACATTCTGGTAAACGCAGGTGGGTTCACGGCTAGGGGCGTAGACTTCGGAGTCAGATGCTGCTGCTAGGTGGCTCTGTAGTCCTAGACACATTGATCCACATCTCCAGGCCTCAACCTCCTTGTCTGCAGAATGGACATAATCTACATGAAAGGAAGGGTTGAAAACTGTATTCTAAAGGAATGTAGAGCTTTTAGCCTGGGGTCCAACTCATGGCAAATGAACAACAAATTGCAGCTGGGTCTAAGGCTTTTTAATACAATGCTTTCAATTTTTTCTAGTATGCTATATACCAAACATGGCCTCATTCAATAAAGAAGCCACTTCACAAGCAACTTTCTAGAGACTTTTTCGTTAATTAAAAAAAATGCTGTTTTGATTATTTTTTAAAAAAATGTTTTCTTTTTTGTAAGTAGTTGCTGAAAGATGAGGATGAAGACTGTATGCATGATTCCTAGGAGGTGAAGGAAATCCAGGGGATTGTTTGTCTTCTTCCTCAGTTGTGAAGTATCTCTCTCTCTCTCCTCCCTTCCTTCCCTCTCTTCCATCTACCCTTCTTTTATCCTTGGAAAATATTAGCTTCCTCTATATTGCTGATATGGTAAAGTTCTCTGATCATATATTCTACATGCATCCTGAAAACTTAACCAATTGCTCTTGTTGTGCAAATGCAGTTCAGAATTTCAAAAGGTTTTCATGGGACTTTAATACCTGCCCTCCCAGTTAAAAATAAAAATCATGATGCTAAATGAGATGCTAACTCTCTCCTGCTGTATGATTCAGCAGCTTAGCGCCTCATTACATGGCCAGTTTATCATTCCAGGGAGCCCTCCCTCACGCTTTATGGAATTTAGTAAAACACTGAGCCTATGACTTTAACACTCCCTATATGATATTTAATTTCACTGGGTATCAGTGTCCTCTTCTGACAGACTAATATTTTCTGAGATTCTCTTGCTTCTAGAAATCAGTAACACGTAAGCACACTATTTTTCTCTTCTCTTATGTAACTGTGTGTATTTTATTACGGAAAATGAAAATGTCAAGTGACATCTTTGGTAAGGAATCCTGATAAAGGTAATAAAAAATGCATTAGGAAAACACTCTTGTCCACTGAAAAGTCAAACAAAATTGCTTTTGAACGATATTATCCTACAGATGTGTAACCTGGTAACGCTGATAAGAATAGTTTCTGAACACAGATGTGTCCATCAGACAGATGAGCTGGGTTGGGCATATGTTCTGAAGCTGCAGAAGTAAGAGCTGAGCTGGCAGGTTGCCCAGCCAGCTGGGGCAAAGCAAGGACAGCTGCCCAGAGGGGCTGTCCCACGATAGAGAAGTAGCTGCTCACAGCCTCTGCTCTGAGCTGAGCAGCTGGGCCCATGTGTCCAGGTCTAGACACAAATGATCTACTTCCATTCCTGTTCTCGGCTTTCTCCTTTCACAGACCCTGG
The DNA here is from genome assembly GCF_004126475.2 of Phyllostomus discolor. Taxonomy (NCBI): domain Eukaryota; kingdom Metazoa; phylum Chordata; class Mammalia; order Chiroptera; family Phyllostomidae; genus Phyllostomus; species Phyllostomus discolor. The sequence continues at coordinate 162,430,100 of NC_040904.2, read as the reverse complement.
GTTTGTAAATGCCCATTTTTCATTGAGTCTGTTCCTTCAAATTACTGCAGGGAAAGTTCAAAGGAGTTTGTTTCCTTACTGTATCAAAGGCTCAGATGTGGGGAGAGAGAATGGATAGAATCCTAGGCAAGAGTTCTGTGGTGGTTTAACTAATCAAAGAAAGGTTTTCTGGACTTTCTCGACAGAGAATCATCCACCAAGGTTACCCTGTTCTCTCTGCTTCTTGTTCTGGAAGTAAATAATTCCAAGAAATGGAATTGCTAAATGGAGATTTGCTAACTTCTAACACTCCCATTCTCTTGAATCGCTTAACGCAATTGCGGGGAAGTTCTTCCTTCAGTTATGCTGTATCTTCCTTGTTTACAAGCCCAGCAGACCTGAAAAACAGTCTGTCACAGGCCTCTGCAGAGGGTACTCCTTTAGAGGTCTGAAACTATACTTCTATTCAAATTGTATTTTATTGGGTACTGCCTAAGTGCCAGAAATAGGCTAGATCCAAGGGATATGAACAGAAACAATATAAAATGATTTTAGAGGGTTTACTTTTATGTGATCCTACAATTTTGGTAAAGTCATGATTAACAAAAAACACACCTGATTCTTTCTTTTCCCTGTTTCACTAACTTTATTCCCCATGTTTGCTTACCCATCAGTTGTTTCCAAACATCTGTTTTCTTTCTTTAAATTAAATTTATTGGGGTGACACTGGGTAAGAAGATTATATAGGCTTCAGATGTTCATTTCTACAATACGTGATCTGTATGTTGCATTGTGTGCTCCCCACCAAAGTCAAATCATCTTCTGTCACCACGTATTTGACCCCTTTACCCTTCACTACCCCTCACCCCCTTCCCTTTGGTAACCACCCTATGGTTGTCTGTGCCTATGAGTTTTTGTTTGTTTGTTCTTTTGTTGTTTTCAGTTTTATATTCCACATATGAGTGAAATCATATGGTTCTTGTACTTTTCCATCTGACTTATTTCACTTGGCATTATATTCTCAAGGTCCATCCATGTTGTCATACATGGCAGTATTTCATATTTTTCACGGCTGAGTAATATTCCATTGTATATATGTACCATATCTTCTTTATCCAGTCATCTATTGGAGGACACTTCAATTGTTTCCATGTCTTGGCAACCATGAAAATGCTGCAATGAATATAGGGGTGCATATATCTTTGCAAATAAATGTTTTCAAAATTTTTGGGTAGATACCCAGAAGAGGGATTGCTGGATCATATGGTAACTCTATTCTTACCCTTTTGAGGAACCTCCACACTGTTTTCCATAGTGGCTGCACCAGTTTACATTCCAACCGGCAGTGCATGGGTTTCTTTTCCTTCACAACCTCTCCAACACTTGCCATTACTTGCTGTGTTGATAACACCTGTTCTAACAAGACACACCTGATTCTTCAAGGCACAACTTCTTGAAACTTTTGACAAACTGATGTGAATCTTGACTGTTCTAGAAGTAGAGAGTTTATATTTCACAAATGTATTAGTCTATTTTTCTGAAGTGCATCTCAAGGAAATTACTTTTGGGAAAATGTCTTCCACTACAGCCACTTCAGTTCTGTCTTTTCTATGTTAAATAATGGCTTTTCTGTCATTAGTCTCAGATGGTTTGAACACAAATTTTTGACTGTCTGGTGAGCCTGTGTTCTTACTTCTGATGAAGCCTGTTTAATTTAGAACTACAGCACCTCTTTGGGGTCTCAAAGTGAGTGTTCAGGGTTTTATATGACTACCGAGGTGGACAGAGCCAGGGCCCAGAGGATGCATGTGTAAGTGCTGTGGAAGAGGATGGATCTGGGGATTTAGTAAGGTGGGTCAAGGACAGCCACATGGACTTGATCTAGGACAATCCCATGGACTTAAGGAACATAAAATATAGAATAATTTTTAGCTCAGTCCTCATGTCTAGGAGAAAAGAGGGCTTTAGGTAGGGCTCCTCTTTGTAGCAGGTACATGGTACAAAGCAGACACTCAGTGGTGGTACAACTAACTGGTGGTGGGAAAGAATGAGAGGGATGACAGGAAAGCAATAAAAATTTTTGGAGGAGAGAGCATTTCAGGTGGGTTGAACCTGGAGAAACTATGTAGCAGGTGCCAGGGGTGAGTGACCTCATGGATTTGGAAACTTTTTAAAAGTGTGGTCTTTAGGTAGGTCCAGCACTCTAAATTCTTAAAAGGGCAGGAATTAAAAGCCACAACTGCAGGCAGAATTTGGAGGCTGCTGTGGATTTGGTGTAAGGGGAAAACGCAGGGTGAGTATGGGGTGAGGGTTTGGAGGCAGAACATGAGAATGTGGGTTGCAGTGAGAAAGGGCAGGAGGTAACAGATTGGAGGAAGGGATGGCTCTTTTCTGAGCCTTTGTCCTTCTCTTATCTCTACAAAAGGGGAGCCTTGAAGCTCTTAGGCCATCCCACCAGACTGCATTCCCCAGCTGGTGAACTGGAGTCCCTGGCTGGCAGAGTGAACACAGGGACAGGAGACAGTGTGGGGCAGAACCCAGGGATGAACCAGGATTTCTGGAAAGCTCTAAAATGTTTTATCAGTGTGTCAGTTAAACAGAGGAAGTGGGATAACTGTCACCTTCTGAGCAGATCAGAGGAAGTGTGGCAGCAGGGGAAGAGGGTACATGTGTCAGCCCAGCGCTTGGTCTGCACAGGAGACTCGGCTCCAAGGGGAGTTCTCTTTGCAAGATTTAGAGAATCAGAAGGAGGAAGAAGTGGAGAAGAAAGAAGAGAGACTGAACTAGAGTGACGCAGAGAGAGAAGCTGAAAGGAAGTGATTTACACGCAAGAAAAAGTGAAACTAGAGTGTAACCACCCAAACTATGAAAGGCAAATTGGTCTTCCTCATGGAGGAAGCATCTCATTTTTTGCAGACACCTGTTCCTGCTACCGCCATCCCCTGCCCCACTTCACAGAGGGAATATTGTCCCCGCTGGGGTCCCCTCCTGCCCTTACCTACTTGGAACTGGTGTTTGCCAGGGCTGCCTGAGGAAGGAGCAGTAAATGGGAGGGTGGGTATGGGTGAGATGTATGTGTTCTACAATTACACACTATCGTTTTTGTCAGACTCATAACGAACTTGTTGCTTCTAACATACACTAGGTAAAGGAGTGAGGAGTAAAAAAGTCTGTCCTTGAGATCTTGTCTTATGTGTCTTTTGGATGTCAGGTTCCTTAGCTATGAAATGACAAAATGAAAATAACTGGTCTGTAAGGTTCTTTCCAGGATAGTATTTTATATTTCTAACAATACTAGCTACCATTTATTGAGTGAACATTCTGTAAAAACAATAATATATTTTAACTCTAGTCCTCAAAACCTTTTGTTAATTAAATATTATAACCTACAGATGAATTGAATGAGACTTTGAGCAGAATCTGTCCTTTTTTCATTCTGCAAACCTCTGTGCCCACAGATGCTCTTCAAATGAATATATTCCTAAGGACCACCAGGTGGCAGTCTACACCCATTCGCTGAGTCTGCTTGTTACTCAGGCAAAATCTGAGAAGATCACAGTTTAGAAGGCTGACCTAACCCAAACAAATGAATTAAGCCAGAAGACTGGATGGATTTGGGAGCTGAGTAAATGAGGGTTTCTACCTTGGATTGGTTGATTTTTTTTTTATTAAGGATGGCCAGGGTTGAAAGGGACTTCAAAGTTAAAGGAGTAAAATGAAGGCTGTCCTGGCCAAGGAGTTCTGAGTGAACACAAACACCATGGTGGAAAAGAGAGTGGGTACTTGGATGTTTGAGAAAAATCAAGGAGCTCAGCGTGGCTCTCATGTGAGTTTTATGGTAAAGAATAAGTAGAACAGAAGATTGTTAAGACAGTTTGAGCTAAGAAATCTAAGAAATCCTTGAATGTCACATTTCAAGGTTTGAACGTTTTTTATTTTGTAAATTCTTGTTTTGAAATAATTCCAAACTTATTAAAGGATTGTAAGAAGAATGAAGAGAACTCTAGTATACCTGCCACTCTGATTTACAATTGTTAATATTTTGCTTTATGACACTGTTTTTTCTGAAACTTTGAAAATAATTTGCAGATCTTATGCCCTTTACCGTTTACCTAAAAACAAGGGCAATCATTTTTACAACTACAGTGTGATCATAAAAATCAGAAAACTTAACGTTGATGCAGTATTGTTATCTAACGTACAGACCTTATTAAAATCTCATTATTTTCCCAATAATGCACAGAATCATACATTGCACATGGACTTCACGTCTCTTGTCTCCTTTAATTTGGAACTGCTACTCAGCTTTTCATTCTCTTTTCAGATTGACATTTTAAAATATTCCTCACCCAAGGATGAGCTTACTGATTTTGGACAGAGAGGAAGGAAGGGAGAGCGGGAGAGAAAGAAATACCGATGCGAGGTTGATCGGTTGACCCCCTATGCGCCTGACCGGGTATCATACCTGCTAACCATGGGCAGAGGAGATGGCGCTTCAACCACCTGAACCACCTGGCCAGGACGAGATCGACATTTTTGAAGACCACAGTCCTTCTTTTCTGTAAAATGTCCCTCAGTGTGGTTTGTTTGCAGTCCCATGTGACTAAGTCTGAGTTGGCCGATGTTTTCAAGATGGTAAATGTGACATTGTGTACCCCCCCAGTGCATCACATCAGGGAGCACACAGTGTCACCTTTCCCATCATGAGTTACACAGGTGGTATTCTTCTTTTTTTTACTGTAAAATTATAATTTTTCCTTTTAATTTTTTAAAATTTAATCTTTATTGTACTTTTTTTCGTTACCATTTAGTCCCCTCAGCAATCCTCGCCCCAGCAATCACCACACTGTTGTCCGTGTCCATGAGTCCTTTTTCCTTTATTCTCAATCCCTCTAACTCCTAACTTCCTCCCCACTAGGCTGTCCCCATTTTCCTTGTTACTTCGGTTTGTTCCTTAGATTCCACATATGAGTGAAATCACATGACTGGCTTATTTCACTTAGAATAATGATCTCCAGGTCCATTCATGCTGTTGCAAAGGATAAAATTTTCTTCTTTTTCTATGGCCGAGTAGAATTCCATTGTGTAAACGTCCCATAGTTGTTTTATTCACTCATCTACTGATGGACACTTGGGCTGCTTCCACATGTTGGCATTTGTAAATAATGCTACAATGAACATAGAGGTGCTTATGTTTTTTCAAATTAGTGTTTTGGGTTCCTTCAGATATGTCCCCAGAAGTGGGATCATTGGGTCAAAAGGCAGAACTATTTTTAATGTTTTGAAGTATTTCCACACTGCTTTCCACAGTGGCTGCACCAGCCTGCAATCCCCCAACAGTGCAAAAGGATTCCCCTTTCTCTACATCCTTGCCAGCACTTGTCAATTTATTGATGATAGCCATTCTGACAGGTGTGAAATGGTATCTTATTGTGGTTTTAATTTGTATTTCCCTTATGATTAGTGATGTTGAGCATTTTCTCATGTGTTTACTGGCCATCTGTATGTACTCTTTGGAGAAGTGTCTATTCAGGTCCTTTGCCCATTTTTAAAATTATGTTGTTCATATTTTTGGTGTTGAGTTTTGAAAATTCTTTATAAATTTTGGATATTAACCCCTTGTTATATGTATTGGCAAAAATGTTCTCCCATTCTGTGGGTTGTCTTTTTATTTTGCTGATGATTTCTTTTGCTGTGTGAAACCTTTTTAGTTTGATGTAGTCCCATTTGTTTATTTTTTCTTTTGTTTCCCTTGCCTGGGGAGATATATCCAATAAAAAATTTCTATGAGAAATGTCTGAGGTTTTGCTGCCCATGTTTTCTTCTAGGATTTTTATGGTTTAATGTCTAACATTTAAGTCTTTGATCCATTTTGAATTTATTCTTGTGCGTGGTGTAAGAAGGTGGCCTAGTTTCATTTTTCTGTACATATCTGTCTAATTTTTCCAACACCATTTATTGAATAAACTATCTTTAGCCCATTGTATGTGCTTGCTTCCTCTATCGTATATTAATTGACTATGAAAGTGTAAGTTTATTATTTCTGGGCTCTCTACTCTGTTACATTGACCTATGTGTCTGTTTCTATGTCAGTACCATGCTATTTTGATTACTATGGACTCGTAGTATAGTTTGATGCTAGTATACCTGTAGTATAGTTTGAGAAAGAACAAAATTGTTGCTATGCAGGACTTGTTGTGGGCCCATTTAATTTTTGAAATATTTGTTCTAGTTCTGTGAAATACATCATTGGAATCTTGATAGGAATTGTATTGAAACTGTAGATTGATTTGGATAGTATGGACATTTGAATGATGTTAATTCTTCCTATCCATGAACATGACATGTGCTTCCACTTATTTGTATCTTCTTCAGTTTTTTTCTTCACTGTCTTATAATTTTCCAAGTGCAGGTCTTTTACATCCTTGGTTAGATTTATTCCTAGGTATTTTCTTCTTTTTGTAGTATTTGTGAATGGGATTGTTTTCTTAATTTCCATTTCTGTTAGTTCATTGTTGGCATGTAAAAATGCAACTGATTTCTGGATATTAATTTTGTGTCCTGCTACTTTGCTGAATTAATTTATCAGTTCTAGTAGTTTCTTGGTGGAATCTTTGGGGTTCTCTATGTACAGTATCATGTCATCTGCATACAAAATCAGTTTTACATTTTCCTTTCCAATCTGGATGCCTTTTATTTCTTCTCGTTGTCTGAGTGCTGTGGCTAGGCCTTCCACTATTATGTTGAATAAGAGAGGTGAAAGCAGACATCCCTGTCTTGTTCCTGATCTTAAGGGGGGCACTTGTAGTTTTTGCCTGTTGAATATGTTGCTGGCAGCTGGTTTGCCATATATGCCCTTTATTATGTTTAGGTATGTTTCCTTTATTCCCACTTTGCTGAGAGTTTTTGTCAAAAATGGGTGTTGGATATCATCAAATGCTTTTTCTGCATCTATTGATATGATCATGTGGTTTTTTATCTGTCATTTTGTTTATATGAATCACATTTATTGATTTGTGAATGTTGTACTGTCCTTGAATTCCCAGAATAAATCCCACTTGATCATGGTGTATGATCTTTTTGATGCATTGCTGTATTTGGTTTGCAAATATTTTGTTGAGGAGTTTAGCATCTATTCATCAGGGATATGAGGCCTATAATTTTCTTTCTTTGTATTGTCTTTATCTGGTTTTGAAATTAGGATAATGCTAGCCTCATAAAATGAGTTTGGGAGGCTTTCCACCTCTTGAATTTTATGAAATAATTTGAGAAGGGGAGGTTTTAGTTCTTGGAATGTTTGGTAAAATTCACCCATGAAGCCATCTAGTCCATGGCTTTTGTTTATTGGGAGTTCTTTTGATTACTGCTTAATTTCACTAGATGTAATCTGTTTATTCAGATTCTCTGAGTCTTCCTGATTTGGTTTTGGGAGATTGTATATTTCTAGGAATTTATCCATATCATTCTGGTGTCCTGTTTGTTGGCATATACTTGTTCATAGTATTTTCTTACAATACTTTGTATTTCTTTGGTGTCAGTTGTTATTTATAATTTTCATTTCTGATTTTATTTATTTGGATCCTTTCTCTATTTTTCTTTATGAGTCTGGTTAAAAAATTGTCAGTCTCGTTTATCTTTACAAAGAACCAGCTCTTAGATTCATTGATCTTTGGTATCATTTTTTTTTAGACTCTATTTCATTTATTTCTGCCCTGGTCTTTGTTATTTCCTTTGTTTTACTCACGTTGGGTTTTGCTTGTTGTTCTTTCTCAAGTTCCTTTAAGTGTGAAGTTAGATTGTTTATTTTAGGTTTTTTAAATTTGAGATAGGTCTGTAATACTATGAATTTCCCTCAGGTAAAGTTTGGTAAACTTTGCCCAGTGTCCCACAGGGTAAAGCTGGGTAAAGTTTGCCCAGTGTCCCACAGGTTTTAGATTGTTGTGTCCTCAAATTCATTTGTTTCAAAGTATATTTGGTTTCTTCCTTGATCTCAATTGTTTACTCATTCATTATATAATAACATTATTTATCTTCAATGTTTTTCTGGGTTGTTCAATGTTCTTTTTGTGGTTGATTTCTAGCTTCATAGCATCGTGATCAGGGAAGATGCTTGTCATAATCTCAATCTCCTTAAATTTATTGAGACTTGTTTTGTGTCCTAACATGTGGTCTAGCCTAGAAAATGCTCCGTGTGCACTTGAAAAGCATGTGTATTCTATTGCTTTGGGGCGAAATGCTCTGAGGATATCAATTAAATCTTTGTGATCTACTGTGTGGTTTAAGGCCCCTGTCTCCTTTTGGATTTTTTGTCTGGAAGATCTTTCCATTGAAATCAATGGGGTGTTAAAATTCCTGACTATGACTGTATTTCTGTTGATCTCTCCCTTTATGGCCATCATGATCTTCTTCACTTATACAAGTGCTCCTATGTTGGGTGCATAAGTGTTTACTAGGGTTATATCCTCTTTTTGGATTGTTCTCTTTATTATTATGTAGTGTCCTTCTTTGTCTCTTACTATAACCTTGGTTTTTAAAGTCTGTTTTGTCTGATATAAGTATTGTTACTCTGCCTTTTTTTCTTTTCCACTTGCATGAAATATCTTTTCCCATTCCTTTACTTTTAGTCTGTGTGTATCTTTTGATCTGAGATGGGTCTCTTGAAGACAGCATATAAATGGTCTTGTTTTCTTATCCATTTCAGCTACCTTATGTCTTTTGGATAGAGCACTTAAGTCATTTACATTTAAGGTGACAATTGATAGATACATAGTGCTTTTGTATTGTTAGACTATTTTCTTCTGTTCTTTTCTTTCTCTTTTTCTTCTTCTGCTTCTTAAAGCAAGCCCTTTAACATTTGTTGCAGTACTGATTTGATGTTAACAAATTAATTTAGCTTTTTCTTGCCTAGGAAGCTCCTTATTTTGACTTCAATTTTAAATGATGGTTTTGCTGGGTAAAGTAGCCTGGCTTGTAAGTCCTTGCTTTTCATAATGTTGAATATTTCATGCCATTCCCTTCTGGCCTGAAATGTTTCTGTTGAATAATCAGATGACAGTCTAATTGCTGCTCCTTTCTATGTAACTATCTGCTTTTCTTTTACAGCTTTTAGGATTCTCTCCTTGTTTTTAAGCCTTGCCATTTTATTTATTTATTTATCTATCTATTTATTTATCTATAAGATTTAATTAAGTTATTTTTAGAGAGAGGGGAAGGGAGGGAGAGGGAGAAATAGTGGGAGAGAAACACTGATGTGTGAGAGATACATCAATTGGTTGCCTCTTGCACACACCCATCTGGGAACCACAACTGCAACCCAGGCATGTGCCCTGACTGGGAATTGAACTGATGACCTCTCAGTTCACAAGTGGCACTCAATTCACTGAGCCACACCAGCCAGAACTAAGCCTTGTCATTTTAATTATGATGTTGGGTCCAACTCATTTGGGACTCTCTGAGTTTCCTGGACTTGTGTGTCTTTTTCCTTCACCAGATCAGCAAAGTTTTTGGTTATTATTTCTTCAAACAAATTCTTGATTCCATGATCACTCTCTTTTTCTGGTATTCCCATGATGTGGATGTGGTTATGCTTCATGTTTTCCAAAGTGTTTCTTAAGTTCTCCTCATTAAGTTTTTTTTTTCTTTTTGCTGCTCTTCCTGGGTGTTTTTTCTACCTTGTCTTCCAAATCACTGATTTGATCCTCTGCTTCATCTAACCTACTGTTTATTCCTTCTAGTGCATTCTTTATTTCAGATATTGCATTCTTTATTTCTGACTGGTCCATTTTTATGGTTTTTATGTCTTTTTGCATGATGTTGAGTATCCTTATAATCATTACTCTAAACTCTCTATAAGATAAATTGCTTGCCTCCATTTCATGTAGTTCTTCTGGAGAATTCTCTTATTCTTTCATTTGGGGTCTGTTTCTTTGTCTTCCATTTTGATTACTTCTTTGTATTTTCCACCTCAGTTGTTGAACTAATCAGTTGCTAGGCTAATCAAGCTGTAATCAGCAGCCTGGCTTAAACACCACAGGGTGGGGCAGAGTAATTCCTGCAGGCAGGGCTATGCTGCCCCTCAGCTGATGTCACTGAGAGGAGAGTGCTCTGCCTGAGAAAGATGGCCTCTGCAGTGTGGAGAATGACTCAGCACAAGGATCCTCACAGCTGTTCCTTCAGAGCTGTTCCTTCTCTCCTCAGAGCCACCACCCCAGACTTTTTTCAAGCATCTCTAGTCCACTCTTCCCTCCCTCTGCTGGAGCCCAGGGCAAGTGGCTTTAAACAAAATTTTGTGCATTGGCCCTTTAAGAGGCTCTCTGCATCTCTAGCCATCTATCCCTGGCAGATAGAAACCCTGCTGCTTTTAACAGCTGGATGTTACCTGGGTTACTTTCTGGCTGTGGTGCTGTAGTCTGGGGAGACCAGCTTAGAGTTTAGAACCCACACTTCTCATGGGGAACCCCCTGGCTGCTGAAATATTCCTCCAGAATGTCAGCTGCCATCTCTGGGTGCCCAGACAGCCCTCTCGTGCCTCCTCCACTTTCCCTACCAGTCTTGTTGTGGGAAAGTGGTCTCTTCTGTCTGTCCATGGTTATAAGGCTTCCCTCCAGCTAGTTTTCAGTTGGTTATTTGAGATGCTTTCTCTACAATTTAGTTGTAATTCCAGATTGGTCCTGGGAGGAGGTTAGTGTAGCTTCTACTCACTTCTCCACCATCTTGAATCACTTCTCTATTGTTTTTCTTTTTAAATAAGTGCTTTTAAATATTTTACAACTATGTAAATATCCTATTCTTTATCCAATTTTCAACTGTCACCTACAAGTGTTAGTATTTTATTTTCTTAATGGTGGAGATTAAGTGTATCAAAATGACATTGAGTAGGGCAGGGAGTTTTCAGAGGCATGTTTAGAAATATCACTCTGGAAGGTGTGTGTATGCGTGTTATGTGTGTGATGTTCCTATCTCTAACTCCTGTACACTGAACTCCTTCTGCCTGGAGCTCTGGTACTGGAGTCCCAACCTACTTCAGGAAATCTTGATTCTTGAGCTGAGCCCATAAAAATTTTGGTAGGTTGGAGGGCAAAGCAGACACCCTTCTTCCAGGCCAGGGCAGCCTGGTCTCAGAGTACACCCTGTCTTCCCCAGTTATATTTGTGTCTTTGGACAGGTTCCCTGTGTAAGGCACAACCAGCACAGTCATAAGCCCAGGGGCCTATAGCTCTAGATTGATTTGGGGAGCATTAGAATCTGAGAGAGGACAAATATGTATTAAGCTCTCATTACCCACCTACCTCCTTTTCAGGTATTCCACCAGACATCCCCTCCCTTGAATCTACAGCAACCCTTCAAGGCAGGCATCAGTATTCCCAATATACAGATGAGGAAAATGAGTTCCAGCAGCCTCAGCAGAAGGCCACGCTTTCATCCCTGATCTGCTTGATTCCAATTCTGAAACCTGTATCTCGTCTGCTACTTTGTAGCTCCATTCACTGTGATGACAGTACTGAGAGTAAGCCTTGTCATTGCCTCAGTGAATGACATTACCAGATTCTTGATGTACATTTTCCTCTCACTCTCACAACTTTGTTAGAAATATAGAGCAGAAATTGTCTCATTTTGTAGATGAAGATATTGCTCACATAACTAGTGGTAAAACCAAACTTTTGGGTTTCCAATCAAAAGCTCTTTCTAATTATAGCATGCACACTCTTCTGAGGAGATAGGGGAGGGTTTAGGGGAGTGAGGAAATAGATTATAGAGCTGGAGGTTAGGGGTAGGGAACCTGTGAAATCAAGGTGCCTCTTCTGGCTTCCTGGACCTGGCTGTGGAGCCACCTGGTGGTGTCTGCAGGATCCAGGATGCAGGGCATGTCTGTGCTCTTTTTGGCTCCTTTGGCCAGGGCCCGAGATTGGCAGAGACCTTAAAGAAGACCCACTTGTGGGTGTAGCCATAAGCTGACCAGCTGAGCAAGCAGGGCTAGCCAGGCAGGGAGGGCCAGCTCCTCCAGATCACCTGGTTTTTCAGAGGCCCTGTGAGCATAGTCTCTCTCTCATCCTCCTTTGGAGGAGAAAGTTGGCTTCCCTCCCTTATTATTCACAGTGGCTCTCCAGGTTCCAGAGGGAGGACTTCACCTGAGAAAAAGTAAGCTGAAGGAGTAACAAAACCTCAAAGTATAAAAGAAGAGGAAGAACCAGGCTTGTCCTCTGTGTCTCTCTTTTAAGACAAGGGGCCCCTGGGATGGGACAGAGAACAAATAATTGTGCAAGGGAGGGGAAAGGTTAAATGCCACAAGGAAAGGTGACTCTGAAGGTAAAGGAAACGATCTGCAGTATATAGTTATAAATCTTCCAGTACCTCAATGGACAAGCTGAAATTCGAGTGGGACTGGTTTAGACTTGAAAATAAAGAAAGATTTCTGTGGCTCTTTAAGTTTTATGTCACTTCACGGGGGTGGATAAAATGCATAGATCCATTTTGGACCCAGCGGGAGGGTTGTGGTGCTGCCTGCCAGAGCACGTGGTTCACAGGGAGACAGGGATTAAGAGATGGGCTGCCAGAAACAGAATCCCTGCTCTGTCTTTAACCAGGTGTTTGAGTCTGGGAAACCTACGTAGCCTTGATGTCTCAGTCTTCTCACGTGATGGGGGGACAGTAATAGTGACCATCTCAAGGTGTTGTCGTGGGAGTGTGGGTGAGGCTATGTCACCTGGAACATAGTAAGTGAGCAAGAATAGCTTTCTTTCATGCTTCTTGTAGTGAAAAGAGCACTGGGTTGAATGAGAAGAAAACTGATCTTTATTTCTATTTCTTTCAAGATATCCAGTTTTTATTCTGGTAAATAAATTTTCTTCTTTCCCCTTTATGCTCTCTGTGCAGAAAGGCAGTATTGTGTTAGATCCAAGTTCTATTTCCAGTTGTGATATTTACTCACATTTTGAGCTAATGCAAGTATGTCACTACTAAGAGCTTCAGTTTCCCCCATATGTAAATGGAGAGGATAATACTTATTTTGGGTTGCTGGTTAATAGCATAGTGTTTAGAGTCAGACAGGCCTCATTTGAATCATACCTTCAACACTTACTAGCTATATGATTGTGGACATCGTATTTAATCTCTGAGCCCCAGTTTCCTCAATTGTTAAGGTATTCATAAGGATGACTTGAAACAACAAAGTATAAGCTGCTTAACACAGAGCAAGTACCCTGGAAGTAAAATTAGTAACTGGTAACTTTTAAGCATAAATGAAGTATCCCCTTAATCATATTTCTTTGCCTATGACAAAAAGGAGAGAATAAGTGTGCAAATTTAAAAACCTTATTTTGCTTTCCCCTTTTAGACAGACCCATTAAACAAGTATCTAGGAATATCTGTCCAGAATTCAGCTCTAACCTGCCCCAACACCCGCTCATCCTTCCTTCCACAGTAACCAACAAGGCCCATCCATCAACTCTCAAGCTCACCTTTGTCATGCAGAGTGGACTAGCCCCTAGCCACAAAGCCCTGTCTCCCCAAACACATCAACATAACATGCACAAACCCATTCTGCACACCACACTCATAATTTCTCAAAAGCCAAATTAAAGTCACCTTCCATCCACTGACAGAAGCCTTTTTCTTATTCCCTTCTCCCAGGGGAATCTCGCTGTCCATTGATATCAGCCTCCCCCATACCCCAACCTCCAGCACAGGCACAAACCGGTCACCATCCCACATCTCCTCCCCTTCTTCATTGCTCAGTAATTGTATTCTCCGCCTCCCAGTGTCATGCTAATACAAGCTCCTGGCACAGCTGCCCAGATTAAATTAGAGCCCAAGCCAGCAGGCTGACTAATTATATTTTCTGGCCTGGAATTCTCTTCCCCCACCTTTGAGGTACTGAGCCAATGAAGAGTAAATGAGCACGGCCAATATTTGCTGAAGATATTTGCCTCTTCTTGCCTGGGTGGTATTGTCCTACCCAACCAATCTGGGCCTCTTGAATTAGATTAGACCAGAATGAGAGAAGAGAGTTTCACTCAAAGGACCTTCTTAAATCCCACCCATTCTCCTGCCAGCTAGCTCAGTTGTGCCTGGTCACTGTCCTCAGGCCAAGGAATACAGAATGGCATGGGGCTCTTCCTCAAGAATGGGATTCTACTACCTTTGTGGGTCTGTCCACTCTTCCCAACTCCAAAGTATTTCCTCCAAACATTAACTGCCACTTGTCCTGCAATGATTGTTGCTGAATTCTTTAACTCCTGACTCATGTGGAAAAGAATGGTACTCCTCTTACACAACTCTGTTTCATAGGCTCTAGTCCCACCTTCGTGCTATTCATGACTGAAACACTGTGTTTCAATTTGCCTAGAGACAAAGTTTGCCGGTCTTTAGTTTCTTTATTTCACTAACATTCATTGTGCACTCACCATATGCCTCATAGTGAGATGGTTGTTAAAGAATGTAAAGGTGTAATTCCTGCTCTTGGGAGGACCTGGGCCTCATGACTGGTCTAAATAGAGGCTCCGGCAGAAGTGATGTCTGTGTGAGTGTGGTTGGTAGAGTAATAATATGGATATAATAATGTATAGTTTTAATTTGAACATTTCACCTAAAATGTCAAATGGTGTGCTTGAATGTGATATTGTTATGTTACAGAATTACATGTTAATGATTTTTTAATAAAAAGGGGGTATTATTTGTGCCAGACCCGGTATGTATAGATGTGCAGATCGGTCCTTCAAGACATCTATGCAGGATATGGTGCTGGCACCACAGGCTTGGAGTAGGACTCAGAAAAGGCATTATTGAAGTGGTGAGCCTTGAGTGAAGTTTTGAAAAATTGTTCAAAACTGTTAAAGTTAGGACTGGAACTCAGGGAAGAGAGATCGGATATAGAGAGGCAAGAAAGGCATAGTAATTTCGTGACCCCCAAGCATAAGGGATAAGGCAAAAGATGTAGCCGGAAGGATGAGTCTTCACACTAGGGAATTGCTTTATTTCTGGATATTTCTGGGCCCCAAATTCATGTCTTCTTAGCTCAGGGAGAACAACTCTGCTTCTCAAAAACCTGAATTACTCCACTTAGGACTCTTTCCTCTGCTATCAACTTTCCTCCTTAAATTTGCTTACAATAATTCCACAAATAATTGTCCTTTTCTTATATTACTATTTCCTTTGGAGGTGCATTTACACAAGAAGCTAATATTTTTAAGGAATTTAAGGGAAATATTATTGCAGTAGAATTGCTAAAAATAAAATTAAACAAAAGTAAAACAAAACAAAAACGTCAGACTTGATCCCAAACGTTTTCCCATGTAGTCACCAATCTCTTAGACCTCCTCATTCATTATTTGTTAACCCAGCACATATTTTTTTTTTCAGGCCCTTTTCAATATCTAGAGATAATCCAGTCTAAATGAGTAAGAGAGTTCTTCCCTTTGAGGAAGTCAGTCTAGAGGAGAATAGACTGAGACATAGATTATTGAAAAGATGGCACACGAGAGCACAGAGGAGCACTGTATTAGTTTCTTTGGGTAGCTGTAACAAAATATGGAAAACTGGGTGCCTTAATATAACAGAAATTTATTGTCTCACAGTTCTGGAAGCTAGAAGTCCAATATCAAGAAGTCAGCTGGGTCATGTTCTCCCGAGGCCAACAGGGGAATGCTTCTTTTCCTCTTCTTACCTTCCAGTACTTTGCCAGCATCTTTGGCATTCCTTGGCCTGCACCAGCATCACTCTACTCCTCTCTGTTCACATGGCGTTCTCCCTGTGTGTCAGTCCTCACACAGTTGTCCTCTTACAAGGACACCCCGCCCCCCTCCAATATGACCTCATTTTAACTTAGCTAATTACATTGTCAGTAACCCTATTTCCTAATAATATCTAGTACCTAATATCTAAGTACTAGGGGTTATGAAAATGCATCTTATTTGGAGGGGACACAATTCAACTTGTATCAGGTACTAACTTTTCCTAAGATTTGATTCTAGGAAATCAAGTCAGAATTAACTGAAAGAGTCATTTAGGGGAAGATGTTCTGGTAGAAGAAATAATATTGAAAGAGACATGAAGATATAGAAAGGGCATGTGTGAAGAATTTCCTGTAGCTATAGAAAATATTCAGAAGTAAAATAATGAATGATGGGCATGGGAAGTATGCTTGGGTCACAGAGTGACAGGCAGTAAGATGTGTAAAGTTTATCCTGACGTTACAAGATGCTGTGTGCTTAGTTTTAGACTTGTGATGTACTTCTCTGACCACAGAAAAATGGGGTCCTGAGTCGTTAGTAAGTGTGATATGAAAGAAGAAAAGCAGTAGATGGCTCTTGCGGAGTGGCTGCAATGGCCCTCCTGCCCTCCTGGAGCTGGCACAAACATCACTTCTGGACTTCCCTATGAAGTATCAATCATAAAGGAAAAAGCCTCTGTCTTATACATCTTTATGTTCTCAGGTCTGTGCACAACAGCTGACACGGTGTGCACGCTGAATTTAGATGGGCTGAATGAATAGGTAGAAAAGTACATTTAGAGCATCAAAGCTTTTAGCAGGTTGTGTTGGCCAAGTAATGTGCTCAAGCTCATACAATTTACCCATCCTTGTTACCACTTCACTCCCCTCTACTTAGCTATCTTTAAAGTTGTTTCATGGAGACCTGGCTGGTGTAGCTCAGTGGACTGAGTGTGAGCTGCGAACCAAAGTGTCGAAGGTTTGATTCCCAGTCAGTGTACTTGCCTGGGTTGCAGGCCATGACCCCCAGCAACCGCATATTGATGTTTCTCTCTCTCTCTCTATCTCCCTCCCTTCCCTTTCTAAAAATAAATAAAATCTTAAAAAAAGATGATGACCAAATAAATTAAACTTTTTTAAAAAAAGAAAGAAAATAAAGTTGTTTCATGGAGGTTGTAAAGAAACACTCACAGACATCTTCTTAGTAATCCAGGCTTACTGTAAGGCTATGTGGGAAGTAAAGTAGCATGAAAGCACACAGCCTCAGCCATCCAATTACTCTGAGTCCCAGGAATGCCAGGACACTGATGCACAGAGAGGGAGAAGATAAGGAAGCAAACTGAACCCCACTAACACATCTTCTATGTGTACTTAAGTTTATACTTCCAGAGAGTGGATTTGCTTAGGTCTCACCAATATGTGAAATGAAGCGGTTTCCTTCACATAACCTGCACAAGGTCTGCCTCTGACCCTTGATCCAACTTGCCTCAGTGTTGGGTTTCAGCTTCTAGATATAGCCTGAATTATAAAATTAGAAATAAAAAACTACTGTTCTCAGAAAAGGATAGCCAAACAAACACTTGTTTTCAAGACTCATCTTCAGAATAAGCAACTGATGATCAGACCTGGGTCTGAAATTTCATAGTCCTTGAGGATTCTGCCATTTTCTCAACATGTACCTCGTATGGACTTGTTCACATTTTATATGCTGCCTTTCTTACTTTTCCTCACACGTGGGCCTTATCTATCCCACAAACACTCTGAGTAATCAAAATTCTCTCTTTTGTATCTCTCTACCTAGTCAAGTAATCAAAAGATTATGAACTTTGCAGTCAGGTAAATGTGGACTAGAGTACAGGCATTTAACAGACATACACATCATTTGGTTATTTACTGCCCTCTTCACTCCTCAGTCCTTATCTGCAAAAGACAAAATAATGTTTCTTCACGTTTTTTTTTGAGTATTGTATCAGTCAAGGTTTTCCAGAGAAACAAAGCCAATAGGTTGTCTGTCTATCTATCTATCTATCTATCTATCTATCTATCATCTATCTATCTATAATCTATCTGCCTATCTATTTATCTATCATCTATTACAGGAATTGGTTTACATGATTATGGAGGTTGAGAAATTCCACCATCTGCAAGCTGGAGAACCAGGAAAACCAATGGTGTAATTCAGTCCAAGTCTGAAGGCCTGAGAACAAGGGGAGCAGATGAGCTAAGTCTGAGTCCAATTCCAAAGGCCCAAGAACCAGGACCTGATACCTGAGGGCAGAAGATGGTGGATATCCCAGCTCAGGTAGAGAGAGCAAATTTGTCCTTCATACAGCCCTTTGTTTTGTTCAGATGCTCAACAGACTGGGTGATGCCTAGCTGCACTGGTGAGGGCTGTTTTCTTCACTCAGTCTACCGATTCAAATGCTAATCTTTTCCAGAAACATCCTCACAGTCACACCCAAAAATAATGTTTTACAGGCTACCTGGGCATCCCTTAGCCCAGTCAAGTTGACACATAAAATTAACCATCACAAATGTTAAATTAGAAAACTAGGGACATGCGAATTTTCTCTCTCATTTATTCTAGAGCAAAGATGATGCATGAGAGTTCTTTGTAACTATTTCTTTTCCTGTGACCTGAGTCAGATCAGGCATGCAGAGTTTGCTTATAGATAGGATAAAAGAGGTTCAAATATATTTCCAGGAGAAAATATCTTACAATATGCTAATGCATATTACAGCTACTTAACAACATTGGGAAAAAATTGCAAAATGATACAATCTATTAAGTATTCAGAATATGAGGGAGGAACACAGAATTTGTTTCTTTTTAACTTTGAAAATGCTGCAGACCTGTGTGGTTTACTCAACATGTTCCTTTGTCAGTGGTCCTTTGAATCTCTCCCTCTGGCCAAAGGATGAGTTACCCAAGAGCAAGGTGTGGAGAGGAGCAGCGATATAGAACGTCAGTCTCATCCCCACCTGGTCCCATGTCACCTTTCCGTTAGACCTGCTGCATTACCTTGTCCATGAAGCCTGTCTTCGTAACACAGCTTACATTTAAAAAGTGTCTTTATTCGGTGTCCTCATAATGTGATCTTAGAAAGTTAAATTTGCTATGGGAGAATAGTGATCATCTAGTTTATGGTCTTTAATTCACAGATGAGGCTCAGAGAGGTCACAGGGTGAGTTACTGACAAATTCAGACCTAAAACCTAAACTTTTTGACTTCTAGTTAGTGCATTTTTTAAAAACCTCAACTTTGTTGATGCTATTTTGCTTATGTTGGCTTGGTTCTTTCTCCTATTAAATTGGGAACCCTTTGAAAATAAATATTACCTCTCTCTGTTCTTCTCCTGCTGTTCTTCAAGTGCTCCTCACAAAAAGTAGGGTAATTATATATGTATTGTCCAAATGGAGACACTTTTGAGAATGAAAAGGAGGCATTTACAGTAATTAAGCCAGGATGTGAGCCAGATAAATACTGGTAAATGAGAAAAACACTGAAGTTGTGTTTTTCTTTTATAAATTTATATCTAAGGTGTTCTAAGCATCATGACCTTAGTGAATAGGAATAGGAACTCTTTCAGGACAAAGTTCTTCTGTACACACACATTGTCATTCTTTCTCTCCCCCCTCCCCCCCACACACATATCCTGCATGTACACACAATCCTGTTGTGGCGCACACCTTGGGCACCAGAGAGCTACCCATATCTTGGACTAATTTGATTCAGAAGAGAAGAAAACATCTCGGAAATCAAAGAAGACTGGATGGAGTGATTCTGGATAAAGGCTGAGGGGGAAAGGTTCACTTCACCTTTTCTTTTACATCTTTCTTTCCTATTTAAGCCATTCTGCTTCCTCCTGTTTGCATTCAAAACTAACTCCCTGGGTGAATTCTTTAACGTCTCACTTTACTATTTCCTCTTGCCATGCATGTGTACACTTTACAACACATATGATCCAATCACTTATACAGTGTTTTAAGCATTTTATAGTCAGTCATAAGGTCCTTGAGGCCTGGAACAAGATATTTGTTTTGAGTAGAGAATTTTCAACATGGACTTCTTATTGGAAAAGTGAAATAAGATTTCTCTCATAGCTGGAGGACTGCAGGATGGTTGAAAACAAGATAGAGCATTCTGCCTTTAAACATCAGGAGCTTATTCCTGAGAAGACGTGTGAAATTAAATTTTGTAGTCTGTATTTAAAAAAAATACTATCATGTAAAGGGAAGGAGACTTGTCACTCTAATTCTCCACTGGATCCCTTGTGCCTGGACCAGTACCTGGCATTCACAGGTGCTCAGTGGAAATTTATGCAATGACATAGGGTTGTTCTGTGCATATTGCATGATTCTTGAAATAATCACTTCCACTTCTATTCAACAAAACTAATCAATGTACTATGTTTTGTGCTGCAGAGATTGCATTGAAAAGTAAGACAAGTTTTCACATGAGGAGAGCAGGTGTTATATTAGAGAAATGAACAAACAACATCAATTGTGATAATGCAGCATATGATAATAAGTACATATTTAGGCATCACCACTTTTTGAAAAGGTGGCTTTAGAGTATAAACATATAAAGTTAAATGCAGAAGGTTAGTGTTAGAAGAGTTAGTATAGAGTCAGAAAAATAATTACAGAATTACCAAGGAAAGATAGAAAGCATTGGGATTTCAAAATCTGTTCTCTGAGCCACTCTGTTGGATCGCTTTCAAAATAATTTGAACAACAATAACAATGACAAAATTATTTTATATTCTCTGTGCTCTAATGGTGTGAATGTATATTAAGAAACCCACAGGAACTTCTTTATAACTATACATTTGACTCCTGACTTATTTTTTTATGTTTTACCAGTTTAAAATTAAGAAAATAAAAATCAAACATAGTTTACTGCCTCAGTGACCACCATTAGAAGGGGTTGAGCAAAAAACAAACAAACAAATAAACAAAAACAAAGACTAAACAAACTTATAGGCATAGACAATAGCATAGTGACTACCAGAGGGGAAAAGAGGATGGGGAGGTAGAAGAGGGCATAGAGGGATAAATGGTGATGAAGGAGACTTGATTTGGGGTAGTGAATACACAATACAGTGTACAGATGATGTATTATAGAATTGTATACCTGAAATATATATAATTTTACTAACCAATGTCACCTCAATAAATTCAGTAAAAAAGTCTGTTGTATTTCTTAACTGCCTTTTTTCTCTGAATATTTGAAAATGCTGGATTCCTAAAAAATTCTACTCAGATAACCTCTTTATAAGATAGAGCTTAGTTTCTTGTTTTCCATGACAAAGAAGATCACTCTCTTGCCATAGTTGTAAGAGTGTTTTGGGGTTTTTTTTTGAGGGATGGAGTTGGGATATTATAAAGTGGAGGTATAGTGTGAGAAGGATCTTTCAATGTGAAGAGTGAGGAAGAATGGATAAAAACAATGGTATAATAATATAGGACTTGGAAAGAAAGCAAGGCAATGGTTATGAGGTGAGAATTTTAAAGATTCTTGGGTAGTAAAAAGTACATACAAGACTCTGTTTTTTTAAATTTATTTTTATTTTTTAAGCAAAATTCCTGAAATAAACAGTAACATAATTTAAAACATTCCTCCCGGGCAAGAGCTTCCTGAATAGGGAAGCCAGGTTAACATGGACAATAAAGTAAGCTGTATTGGTGTAGAACAACTTCAGTTCTTAGTATATATTGTAGGTAATTGAGATCATGATATACACAAAATTTTGTATATTATGTTTTTGAAATTTACTTTATGTCATTTTTTACACCTTAGAAATCTGCTGTAAATGTAGAAGCTGTAAAGTTTCAATCTTAAGAGCTCACCTAAATTGAATTAATTATTCTACAGAGCCCATTTGAGTTACTTACTATTTTAACACTATTTATCTATTATATATATAACAAAAGGATGAATTTGACATGGTTCCCTTTAGATAGATCATTTGAGGTGAAAATATGTGATCAAAGGATTGAAGTTAAATCTTAACACTGAAGTGGCCGTAAGTGCTTTTTGGTTTCGTTTTGGTTGTTTCCAGATGAGCTCCAGTCGTGTAAGTCAAGCCATCTCAGTGGGTAACCTCATTCAAATCACTCTCCCTTTGAGTATTTTATCTTTTCTTTTTTTTTCCATGCACAAAATAATTCAAGCTTTCTGCCCAAGGGGAAAAAAATCAGGCAGATTTTTAGAGCACTCTGCAAATATGGGCTTGCTATCCTTGATGGCTCCCAACTGTCAGAATCTTAAAAGCTAGCACTGTCATGCAGAACATCTCTGGAAAACTAGTTACTGAATTAATCCCAGTCAAAAATGATAAGAGGAGTAAATCCGCTGATTCTCCTTAGCCCTCACAAATAAACTGACCACACTAGGCTTTTTACCTTCAACACAAACCCCTGTGAGTTCACTTATACACAGTATATAAAATGGATTACTGTGAAGGTTGAAAGAAAAATGCACATAAATGCCCAGTTTCCATTTGGTGCTGAGTTAATAGGAACACACTGAAAAGACATGTTTGTCTCAAGGCACAGCTTGAATTTCACCTCCTACTGGAACCATTCCCCAGCATCCAGACATCTTCTCCTGGAGCCCTGGAGCACAGTTTGCACTCACCACCGACTTCCTGATTGAAGTTGTTCATATCTGTGAATAGCCTCCATTAGACTTTGAGTCCTTGGAATCCCTGGAGTGCTTCTTATTTTATTTATGTTTGTGTCTCCAGCACCTCATAGGATCTGAACAAATAGGTATTTATTGAATGGGGTCTAATTTTGGATTATCTGCAGTTTGTGATTTTCTGCACCATTACTTCTTATCATCAGTGTGTCTAATCCTGAATTTACCGATAACCCAATATACTGTTAGATCAGCAAGTGTTAATTATATAGCACTGGGCATCCCAGTAGGGATGAGAGAGGCACACAGCGGCTCCACGGGACTGTACACTCTCACTCACTTCCGTGACTTCAAAGGCTTTCCTTGAGGGGGTGGCAGGAATCAAGTTGAGTGAGGGTGGGGAAAGCAGGGAAAAGAAAACCCTCAAGGGAGGGCTGAGGTGGGAGGAAGAAGGGTAAAGAGAGTTTGCCTAAATCTTTCAGTAAGTGCCCAGGGAAGTGCAAAGGGAGGGGCGATGGCTGGAGGCCACAGAGGGATGGTGAAAGGCTGACAGATGGAGTGCTCCCTTTGAGGGCTCTCTAAGGACCAACCGTTGCAAAGCTACACAATGTACAGAAGTAAATCAAATTGAGGAACATGTGCACTAAAGAAGGGGAAAATGGGAGGGGAAGTTGGGAGGAGGCTGAGAGAGAGAGACGGAGACCCCCTTAGAGCCTGAAGAGAGAGCACAGGCAGTTAGGGAGAGAAAAAGGAAAAGGAAGCCACGTCTTTGGCAGTTGGCATTTTCCCTTTTTTTTCTGGAATAGTTAGGGAGTAAGGAGACTGATATGGACTGAGGGGGTCAGAGAGTCATAATATCCCAAGGCCTCAGGGAACTTCAATAGGCATTTCAATCATTCTCAAATCTAGGCAAGGCTAAATTCTCCACACCACAAGTAAGTACCTGTCTGTGGGGAGAAACAAAAAAACACCAATATGTGGGAAAAGACTTCACCAGAACTCTTAACAATAGGTGGCAACTCTCCCCACAGATTACTGTAGAAGATCCTAGAGGATAATGAAGTGGTTTTAGCCTGGCCTCAGCTGGTACCCACAGAAAATATTCAGAGCCTTAATTTAGCCTTTAAAGACATTAAATCCCTTCTAGCCTGGGGGAATAAATAGCTCCCACCCTTAAAGCTGGATTTGAGCGTCTACCTCCTGAGTTCAGCTGGGGGATGGTGGAAGGACTGGGGGCCTAATGTCAGGAGGCTGAACATGGGGATATTTTTTTACAGGGTCTCAGGAAGGGGTGGAGAGAGGTTCTGTGTCTCTGCCTTTCAGCCTCTCCTCCCTCACCTTACATTTCCCAATTATCATTTAATCATCTTTTATTTATAAAGTCCCACCCCACAATATCTCTGTATCTCTCCAGCTTCCTTCATCATGGCCTTTTTCAGCCCGAGGGAGGTGTGGTAGCCTTTCCCGCTTTAATAGTGGAGTGAACTAGTATGCACATGAAAGAGCTGAGGTCCCAAAGTCCCAGAATGGGCAAGTTTGGAACTTCACTGAGTGTGAGTGGGATGACCATACAATGTGCATTAAGACGGACACTTTTACAGTGAAAGGGGCTCTCAAAAGAATTAGCAGGCATTAAAATGATCTACAACTGTTGCAGACTGTGACTGTATTAAGCAAACCAGAACTTAGGGTCACCTTGGATATGAAAAAATGGGCATATAACCTATAGTTGTGTATTGTCTCTGTGAGAATGTGTGTATGCCTGCTTGTTTCTTTGGGAGGAGGCAGGGGTGGGATGTGGAGACTGTTCAATTTGCAACCAAAATCCATCCTTATGGTGACTAATTAGGACAATTACTTGTCCCTATTTAACCAATGTGACTTCTTGGAGGAGGTGGGACATTAATTTCTTTCATTTTCATTCAAATCTATTCTTCAAGTGCAGAAGGATGAAAAGAATAGAATAATCATTCAAATAAATAAAAGAGACATAACAAGAAGCAGGGTTTCAAAGTACAGCATTTCCTGGCTATGTGATCTTGGGCAAGTTATTTGTTCTTTCTATTTTGCTCACTAATATATCCCCAGTTCCTATTGCACATAAGAAGAGGTCAACTATTTACTGCATCTATGAACCTTTTTCTCCTCATCTGTTAAAAAAAGTGATAATAATAGTACCCATCCCAAAGAGTTGTTGAGGCAATGAAATGAAGCAATGTAGGCAAAGCTCCCAATTCAATACAAAAATTCAGAAAATGCTGGCTGTGATTCTAAAGGAGATGATTTATGCAAACTACCAATGTGTGGTATAAATGTGCAGCTGTGTGGTACAGACACTTTGCCAAGGTCAGTTTCCTCTTCTATCTCATCCTTTCCCCATGAGGTAATTCTCATATCTTAAAATACTCACCTTCAAACCCCGAAGAACCAGTGTAGCTTTGCATTCTCTGTGTTGTCTGATACCCTGCCTCCCTGGCTCATACCAGGAGTTAAAGTGTTTAGCTGAGAGGATGGGAGAGCAAGGAGAAGGGGAAAATATCTGAGAAGTTCAACCAGACCTTCATGGTTGAAAAATCATTTGTTCTAGAAGCAGAATACCAGAGTTTGTAAACTGGGTTATATGGGTGATTTTTGTATTCTTTTGGTATTTGTGTTCCATTGAAATTAGTGACAGAAAGAGAAAAGCTCACCTGAAGGATACATTTCTGGCTGGAGAATAGCTGGCTCCCATAAAGAAGACATTTCAGTACTCTGCTTGCCTCAAATCCTAAAAGATTTTATGTTTTATTTTCAGAAGAAGGGTTATTCTTTCTTTCCTGAATTCATGATGTACTGTCTTAAAGCACAAGATTTGGGGTGGAGTGGGGTTCAGGGAAGGCCAGATGAGTGGGGGTTATCTCTCCTATTGAAGGAGCTTCTGGGGCCAAGATGCTACATCTCTTCACATGGCATTACCAGTTGTAGTGGTAAAAGTCTCTCTTGAAATTGCATCTCAGGTTAGTATATTGTGAGCAAAACATGATTCTTTTGGAGATATCTTGGACAATGGGGAACCAAATGAGGATGTCATGCTGCCAGCTGCTGCAGGCTGAGAGACACCAGAAATGACTGCTGGTCATTTTACTTTCAGTGTCCCTCCTGGAGCATCCAGGGAATAGAGTTGGATGTATAAACTGTCATTTGCCCGCTTCAGGAATATTGAGCAGTGGAGCTACACTATTTGCATCCAAATTCCAGCACCATCACTTTCTGTGTGGCCTTGAGCAAATGATTTCACCTGTCTGTATTTGGTCAATTTATTTGTAAAACACATAATAATAACAACAACAACACCTACCTCATATGGCTGCTGTGATGATGAAATAATTAATACATGCAAAGCAGTTAAACCAGCATCTAACTTATGGTGAGTATTCCATAAAGATTAGCCCTAATTATTACAGTTAGTAATTAGTGTCTTCTCACTGACTTCTACCTCACTCTGAACATTTAGGAGAGGCGGTGTGATTGGAGTGCCGGCCTGACAGAGCAGACTGCAGAAAGCCACCCTGGACACCAGAGGACTGCCTGTGCAATGGTGCAGCATCCTCTTGGAGAACTGAGCTTCAGCTGTGACCTGACAGTGGCAGACACAGGCCTCTGTTTGGTCCTTTCAGAAGACTTGCTTTTATTCATTTCTTTATTTTAATTTTCTTCCAATGATATAAATCATGGCTAGATTCTTAGGAAATCCCCTTTGCCCTCCACCAGATATTTCTTAGGGCCTGAGAATCACATGATTGAAGCTTCTTAAAATCAACAAAGTTGGCTCCGAAGACCCAGCAAATGCTCTGGGACTGTCTGTGTGAGGGCAGAGCTGGTGGAGCTGGCGTGCTGACCTTTTTGTGGAAGAGTTATATTGTCCAGCTCAGTGTTTGGAGTTGGGGGCTATCAGATGCTTCCTCAAAATAAGTTTGGCTGTGAGTGGGGAATGCAATTTTTAAAAGAGCCTATTTTAATATCGATATTACCTTTATAACATATTCATATGTAAAAGAAAGCAATCTCTTTTGATAACTACACATATCTCAATCTACTTAATCTCAGTACTGAGATATCCTGAGAAAAAGACTCACTGTTATCAGTTTGTGTGTGTGTGAATAATATATCTATCATTTAATGTTTATATTTTTAAAATTAAGTGTATCATATTGAACTTATATTCCTGAAAATTGTTTTACACTTCTTCCTACAATATGTTGATACCTAAAGTACATTTCTTGTTAGTATATACATACCAACTCACCACAAATTAAATAGTATTCTATTTTTTTTGTTAAACATTGATTACCTAATGTATAATATAATGTACTTTTTCACTATTAAAAATAATACTGCAATGAACATCTTTGCTTCATACATGGCTCCTTGAGTATATGTAACTATGTTAGAAAGACAGAGAAGCAGAGTTTTCAAATTATATTTATATAATTTGGTTTTCTGCCTTTGCCACTATATTGAAAGTTGGACAGAAATGAGAAATATCAATGAGCTCTGCATTCCCAGAATCTTGCAGTGCCTAGGGTTGTATATGCGCATAAAACACATTTATTGGGTAAATGAATATAGTATGGTCATTACTATAAAAAAGAAATACTTGTATTGAGGCATACAGACAGAACCTCTATAAGGAAATCCTGACAGTTTTATTCTTCATTTCTGAAGGATGAAACATCAGATTTAAATGTTTAAGACAAGATACCAGCGATAACTACCATTTATCGAGCATTTGCTAAGAGCCAGATTCTATAGTAGGTACTTTATATACATTATCTCATACTTAATGAGATGTATACTCCTCAGAGCAAGTTTATTGCTGTCAATTTGCAGATGAAGAAACTGAAGCACAGAGAGATAAATACTAACTTGTCTGAAGTTGCATGGTTATTCAACGGCAATGTTAGGATTTAATTGAATCCTAGAGAACTTTGCTCTTATGAATTGGGGATACCAAGTACAGAGAAGGACGCTGGAGGCAGACGGTACAGAGTTTTCAAAGGTGAAGTTTCTCAACAGATTTTTCACAAATGCAGGTAGTTTTTGCTGCTGAAATGAGTCACTCTGTGTGCCCCATGAGTGCCCAAATGCCAAGGCCTTTAATAAATGGGGTGGAAGAAAGTTGAGACAAGTGTTCTTCCCAAAAGAGACCAGAAATCTCGGGGCAGAGAAGTCACCCAAGTCTACGATCTGATTTCTAGACCCACTTTTGTCACTAACCTGGTTCGTTTCCTTACTCAGATTGGGGCACTCAGCCACATACTTCTGAATGGGCTACTGTTAGTTTCAAAGGGTGATTGTAACATTGAACTATGTCATCATAACTGAGTGTTAGAGCCAGAAGGAACTGGAGAGATCGTAACCTACCCTGATTACTGACTGATGCTGTGAGACAGCTTAGATCAGTCAGCATGGCCACATAGTCAGAGGCAGACTAGGGGTTGAAATACAGGTTCCCTTACTCCTAAGCATTTTTTCTCCCAATTGCGTCTCAAAGTTTTGTAAAACAATGGAGACTATGGTTGTAAGGGAGGGTTATTGAACTTCCCAGATGCCAGCCTCCAGACTATTCAAAAACTCAGCTGACGACTCTGTGTTACTCCAGTCTTTATTCGGAAGAGATTCATGTTGAAACAATTGTGAACACATTGTTTCACAATTATTTTTGACCCTGCAGCATTTCCCTACTGGAACGCTGAGATTCTAGAGATCATGGACCGTGAATCTTTTACCTTCCGCCCCCATCCCTACCCCAACCCAACTTTGCGCTCACTCTTGGAGAGCAGCTTTAGGATCTGATCAAGTCTATCTTGAATATGGACAGTTCTAATCCTCCCTTTCTGGAAGTTCACAGCCCTCCCTTCCATAGTCCCCGATTTATGGCTCTGAACTTTATTTGTTGGTGGTATTGGTTTTAATTCAGCAAAAGCTAGCTGTCTCCTGAGGGAAGGTGAGGAGGGACATCTGGGGATCGTTAACAACAGGGTCTGTGGCTTGCAGCTTAGCACCCTGGGGCCTAATGTCAGGCATTGGTCCCGGTTTTCAATGTCTGGTCGAAGAAGGCAGTTTCTAGCCCCCTTAGGGGCCCACAGGCCGGTCTCCTTTGGGGGTCAGGATTACTGGGAATACTAATTAATTCATTAGTGGGGTTGATGGATTATCAAGCTGTCTCCTGGCAGAGGGGCCTGGGGGTGTGAGGAACAGATTGCTGCCCATAAATCTGCCTGTTGCCTCCCTTCTCTCTGCTTCAATGGCTCCTGGGCTATGGGCCTGTAACTGAGCGCTGGTTACATTTTCCCCACCCAGCAGATGGTTCTAACAGGTTAGCTCAGAGCTTTACAAAAAGCAGCAGCAAAAGAAGGCAGGGCTGGAGATTGGCCCTCTCGCCCAGGAGCTGAGTGGGGGGAGGAGAATGAATGCAAATGAACTGCATTCAGTCCCCGCCCCCTTTCCTCTGCAGACTGCACAGACTGCTCCTGTCCCTGCTCTCAGAGTTGAATAGCCGAGTGCGAGTGTGTAAGGAGAGGAACTGTGATGAGAGTGATTCTGATGAAATAGGTTCCATCCCTCCCTCTCCAAAAGGCAGCTCTTCAAGAAAATTCAGTCCCAAGGTTGCACATGCAGGCACACACACACAATTGGATGTGTTTAGAGAGCTAATCCTAATATGTCCAGTCCCTTATATTTTCAGAGAAAGCAAGGAGCCCCACAGAATGTTCTGTCTCCCCCTCCTTATCTTTGTCTCAATATGTTCATCTTTCTTCTGCCCCTCTGAACATTTCATAGACAGAATACCAACACCACCAGTGTCATCAGCCCTCAAATATCTGGAGGTGACTCTGAAGACACAGAGCAGGGGATCAATCCATTCCACATGTACTCATTGCAGCTCTATTCTAAACACCAATTACTCCACAGATAAATTTTCTATGGTTGAACAGTGAATTATATTTTGGCTTTCAGAAATCCACCATTCTTAGCATGTGTTACTTAATTACTCTGAACATAAAGTTTATTTTGATGAGCATATATTTCCTGAATAGGGATAAAAAACAAGGTTAGTAAGAGTTTAAAGATTTGCTTAAGATTGAAGACCTCCCTGTGAAAACTGTAAAAAAAGCGTTAATTTTTATTTTCTTATTTTCTGTGAAGGACAAGAATCATATAATACCTATGCCAGAATTTTAAAATAATTAGTTGTTTCAAATTTAAGGTATTTCTTTTAGCTTTATTGGCAATAAGACAAATTCTTTTGTTTTAACCTTCTATACCTTTCTTTACACACAAAAATATTTACAATTTTTCGTCTCCTTTAGACACATGTGCTACTTACATTGGTAGAGCAAATGATTTCCAAAAAACCTGGGCACTTTCCTTCAAGTCAATTTAAAAAAGAGGTTGAGTTTGGACTCAGAATTCTATCTTGCTACAAATGGAAAAAACTTAAGTGATCAGATAATTTTATAGATGTGAAAACTGATGCCAGAAATAATTTACTGAAGATCATTCAGACAAGTGCTATACCTCAAAATAAACTCACAATTAATCATTTGATCTTGGTCAACTTTTACATGAGGTGGTAGTCCAAATTGGACAATCTCTAAGACAAAGATGCCACACTTTGACTTGGTAGCTTGGTCCACAGCTCCCTGTCATAAGCACACCCAAGTATTTTCTTTACATTTTTGCAATTTTCTTTTTCCTTTTCTAGCAAATAATATGACAGGAATTTTAAGAATTATGTGACCTTTTTTTTTTACTTTAGCTTCATTACCACTTAGGTGGACTTTTTCCACCTGAATGCTTAATGATATATTTCGAAAAACAATAGTGAATGCCAGTTTGTAATTTAAGCAGCTAAGTGTTCTTAAAATGAAAAATTTCATTCATTTGCCTTTTGTTTTTTATAAATTTTAAAGAAAGAAAAGTTGAAAGAATAGTACAACAAATATAGATATGGCTTTGTCTATATTCACTAAATAAAATGAAAGGGTTTTAAATGGCAATAGTTTGATGTTGAAGAGAGAGGAAATTACTTCTTCCTTCTGCCTTTAGAATTCTGAAGTTTTATATCCAAAGGAACCAATCCACACATGTAAGGTGAATGATGCTGTGTTCTGGGAATGAATCTTTTTCACTTTTTGATAAGCAGGTCAGCATTTTTATTTGCCCTTCATAGCCCTCTCTCCAAGTCTCTCTCCAATTCTCTTTCCCGTTCTGCCTACATTGCTCCACTCCCATTTCTTACCTTTTTAACCACAAAGATTTCCAGTCCTCTTTTTCTTTACCTCTCAACTTCAGCAACTCTCCTCGCATTTAACCAAACGAACAAACAAACAAACTAACAGCTAAGCTGGACCTAACCAAAAGAATACTTTGAAGTAGGTGTGTTTTTTTGATGGGGAAGGGGAGGAGTTAGCTTGCGGGCAGAATCACACCTCCCTGGTCAGCTGGGAAAGCAATCAAAACTGCTGTAATTGGAGACTCCGGCCACAGAGCAGGAGCTGCCCAGAGGCTGTGGTCCTGAAAGCTCCACTCCGGGAACTAACCAGGGATAGGAGGTCCTGAAGACCGACTAAACCAGCTGCAAAGAGAACATCAACCCAAAGCCTTCCTGAGGGAGCACACAGAGCTCCAAGGAAGGAGTAAAATAAGTAGTAGCCAGAGAAACCAGATCTGGTGGCATTTCTAAGAGGCAGTGGCTGGATTTAATATGGATCGCTAAAAGCACCTCCTTTTCCTAAGACCTGGACGGTCAGGGAAACTTGGCTTCTCTAGGTTTCCTCCAGGACACAGATTCTCAGAGCTCACGCCAGGGACTGCCACTGCCAGAGGTGAGCCAGTGGCTGGGCTGGGACAGAGGTTACAGAAGTTTCTGTGGGACATTTCTGCAGACCTAGAGGAGCAGCTGGGGCAAGGTAAGTCTCTTCAGGGCTATGAGAGGTGGGAGTGGGATTTGGGAAACAAATAGAGAAGAAGAGAGAGTCAGATATTTAAATACAGATATTAAAATTTTAATAACTTCACTAATACCAACAGTACCTGTCACCCAAAGTGAAACTCAGATATTCTTAATCATTTTTTGACAGTAGAGATTACAAATCATCCATCCCCCACTCCCATCAAACCCACCCTCTCTTTTTATAAATGCAGAAAAATGTCTAAAAAGTTCACTGCTTTTTCAAGGTAGTTCAGCAAGTAGGTTTGAAGAATTGACCTGATCCATCACTCTGCTTATAGGATTTTGGGACTCTGCAAGAAGTTGAGGGGGAGGAAGGGGAAGAGGAAAAAACAGAATAGGGAGTGAGAAAAGATGCTGTAAAGCCTCTAGGGTATTCTTACCATTGTCCCCTTTGGTCTACTAAAAACACTTAGTTGAAATAGAGTGGGGAGAACTTCCTTTCCCTCAGTTCTTTCAGATAGGGAATCAGAAGGGAAGGGTTGTCTATGCATATTTGTGCCTTCTACAAACTTCTATCACCTCTCACACATCGTTCACTTCCCCAAATATATATTCAGAAAATTCTAATAAATGTAAATTGCCTCCCTCATTTTTTGACAGAGGGACCAGAACTGAAATGCTGTAGAACATGGAGGGAAAACTGAAGGACTGAGTAACTTCTTTTTGCAAAGTTCACCATTAGGATCTAACGCTATGAAAAGTGAAGTATGACATGGCTATGTTGAATGAGATGTGTGTGCAAGCTCATGTGTGCGCTTGAGTGTGTGCATGTGTATATGCAGGTGTTAATCAAGACGGAGGTGGTAGAATATGAAAGTTTCTGTAGGAAAGTGCCAAACAGTCGGCCAGCTGTTTTCAGGCAGTGCAATTTGTGAGCAACCTGATCTCCATTCTGTCTTTACAGTACAAACTCTGAATAAGTCATTTAGTCTGTGTGGCCCTTAGATTCCCTAGAAACTGGGCTGAATACTCCCATTTCTGTTGTGTTTAGGATTTAGCTATAGGATCAGGATGTGAAGAGAATACAATCAGCTTTTAAGAGGTAAGACACTATTGACCCACAGACATGAATAACAGGGTGGGGATTGACTATGGGAGTGGCAGTGCGATGAGTAAAGGTGGGCAAAGGAGGAAAATTGGGACAGTTGTAATAGAACAACAAGGAAATATTTAATAAAAGAGGTAAGACACTGTCTAATCACCACAGGCACACATGCCAGTGCTCCTTACCCACTTATTCATCAACTAAAAATTCTCCATGACAAATAAAAAATTAGTAAAAGTGTAGGATAAATTTCAGGAAAGCTCTATACAATAGTAATGAATCGAGGACCTCAGCCCCAGTGATGAAAGTACTGGGTAGTTACAATCATTGCCTAAGCAAACATTTTGTTGGAACAGGTTAAAACGGTTAAAAAGTGGGAGAAATTTTTAACTATGAGAGAATTGACTAAACTTAAAATTTCATGGAAGGATCCTTAAGAAAGGGGAGGATTTTGTTATATTGTGTAAATGCATAAGGAAGTCCAAATTCCAAGATCAAAGGTTAAAGTGAGCTTTATAGGATTGGAATGTATTTAGAGGGTCAAGGGGGGATGTATTCTGCCTCTGGAGTCAGTATTCACTGATTTTTGTTATACTGGAATTACCATCAGGTATAATTTGAAAGCTACTTTGTTTTCTAGGATATGGAAATCCAAAGTGGTGTACCACAATAATTGTGAAATAGTGCAATAGATTTTTTATACAGCTTCTATGAAACAGTTGCCAACTATTATATTTGCACAATAATTTTACAAAGTACTTGTGCTTGTATTATTTCCTTACTTTTTGTAAAAGCTTCTAAATGAGATATGACAAAAATATTATTCCACTTTGCCCTAAGGGTAAAAGAATTAAAATAACTTTTATGTTCTCATTTAATTGATGAGTGGTGGAAGAAGGTCTCAGCTTAATGCTTCCTTTAATACACCTCTGAGCTGGCTCATTAACAGGCTAAATGTCATGGTAGAGTTAGGTACCTGTTCTGTAGAGAACCAAGTTGGTTTCCTTGATCAAAACTCAGAACTACATCACATACATTTTCAACTCAAATCTAAAACTGTATATTTTCTTTCTTCTTTTTGCTTATCTTTTGATGTATTAAAGATACTTAGATGAAAAAGGTCAAAAGAAATTTTTTTTATTTATCTTTGAAAAGTCCTGGCTTTTACTTCTTTTTGAGAGACACTTCACTTTTCTCTTCAGAGCTCTGGCATTGATTCTGGTAGGAAAGTCACATCCCCAGCATAGTTTAATCAAAGATAAAAGGAACACTGTCCAAGTGCCAATAGTTGTTTGTATTCCACCAGAAACTTCATGAACCCGATAAATCATGTGACCGAGTCAGAGTATCTGGCCAGCTGTTGCTTCCCAATTATAAACCAGAATGAGAGAGTCTAACTTCTTTCCTGAATAAGGTGGAAAATTGTAGTCAGTCCAGTAGAGGCAGTTGATAGAACTCTGTATCCTCACCCCTTGCAACAGAACAGGAGCTTCGGTACTTAGTTTCCTCAAGGTTGAAGATCAGGGACTATTTTGAAGTGGGAGTTGAGGTAAAACAGGGTTTTGTTGGCATGTAATCAACATTAGGTGTAGATCATAATTATATCCACTTTTGTCCATGTGGCCAGAAAAACTCATGGTGAACTTTGGGAAAAATAACACCTAACACATGGCATTTATGATGTCTGGCACTGTTCAAAGTCTTTACATGTAATAGTTCATTTTATGCTCACTACAATCCTATGAGGTAAGACTATTATTATTCCCATTTTAAAGAAGAGACTGAGGCATAGGGAGCTTATGAAACTTGCCTAAGTTTACATATCTAGTAAGTAATTAAGCTGAAATATAAACTTAAGTCATCTGACTCCAGAGTCTGTGCTGTTTGGGCACATTGGGGAAAGGTGGGATACTGGGCAGTTAGCCGATGATCTTTTGAGCCAATCAGAAGAGGCACAATAGTCAATACAAAGTACTTTTACTATTCATTTGTGAAAAACAATTTTTATTTTTGAACAAGCAAATATGCGTTAATGGGTTAGATTAGAAAATCCAAAGATAAACACAAGATAAAGATATGGATGTTTTTATAGCACTTAAAGCTTACAAAATCCTTTTTCATATTTTATTTGTTTTGCAAGAATCATGTAAAATATATCTTATTCTCATTTTATCAAAGAGAGATCAGAGAGCTTATGTAGTGTGTTTGAGATCAATAAGCAGGAATTAGAAGAGCTGGGACTTTCAGAAGCGTATGTGTTATTTCAGCTTCATGTGGGAAAAGATGAAGTTAAACTGGAACCCTCTATATCCTTCCCATAGTTACCAAAGGAACTAAGATGACACTTGGTTGCAATTTCCCTTATTTCAGCTAAAGTCAATTGGTTCTTTTCCAACATACCTGCCAACAATCTGATTTCAAAGCAGCTCTGACTCTTACGGAGACCATCAAATTATGTTAAAAGCAAAAGGTAGTCCACTCTCTTCTCCTGGCCTCACTCCTTGATGGGGGTGAGGATTGACAGAATTTGGCTGGAGTCCAGAAATAGGGAGGTGAGGATGATAAAAAAGGTCAAATACAGAGGCTAGGGTGGGGTTCAGTTTCAGGAGCAGTTCAGTAGACTCTCCTTCCTTGCATCTTCCTTCTCGTCCTTCCTCCTCACCTCTCCGTGCATGAGTGTCTCAGTGGTAATGAGGATGATAAGAGGACATGGGAGGAATAGGAGGAAGAGAAAAGGAAGCAGAGAATAAGAGCAAGGGGGAATAAATGCGTGAAAGCAACAAGGAAAATATATGGAAGAGGAAGGAATCCTGGAATATGAGAGCCAAGAGACACTGCAGAGAACACTTAAACTAGCCTAGCTTTGGCTGGTGGCTACTTCCTGGTGACTTAGCTCTACCAATCCACATTTCCTGAAATCAAAGTGCCTTTCTTTCCTCCTGTAGCTGTGATGGAAGAGGAAAGAAACGGACATAAAACCTAGGATTTGGAATCAGAACTGGTTTTATGTCCTATTCTACCAGCTCCATGTCTTCGAATTTCCATCACTGAACCTTCCTGACCCACAGTGACATCGACTGCAAAATGAGCATAACAATCCTCATTTCCCTCAAAGGTTTTCTATAAGGCTATGCAAATGTAATTATAATTACGTGTGGAACATTAGGTTTCCCAAGCCTACTCCATCCTCACTGACCTCAGAGTGCACCTGCCATTGAAAGGTCTGTGTTACTTTTACAGAAAGTTAATTAGATCCTTCACCCTCCTGCTGGGTAGCTGCCTGAGTTAGCAGTGCAGCTCAGCACACAAGCTCTATCATCCATATTAAAAGTGGGATTTTCTGACTTGGCCTGGGCAGCCAGTTGACCAATAGGTTCCAATGTGTGTTTTCAATAAAGCTGCTTACCCAGAAAGCCTTATTAAGTGAGTAAGTCAAGCTGACATGATTTCTGTGCTGATTAACATGAAGCCTAGGTTGTTTTTGCAAAGCAGTAACATTAATTATTTATAGGAGGTAAATGAGGTTACAAGGAAAACAAGCTCAGATTACCAGAAACAAATCAAATCATATATTTATATTTTTAAAAACTATGTCCTAATCCTTGCATTCATTGATTTGAGATTCAAGCTCCAAAGATAAAAAATATGCTCTCCTCTTTTTTATATATGGAAGTGATGCAAGGTTTAACATTTCAAAGACTAGCTGGTAAACTGAGGTGACCCAATGGAGCTTAACAGATTTTTTTATTTGGTAAATTAGACACCCAGAAATCGCTCAACAAATCTCAAAACAATTCACATTCTTCCAGGACTGAGTGTAAAATGTTTACTAAGACACAGTCTCTTCTGGTTTCCAAATGTTTTCAACTTGTAAATTTTTTAGAAAAAATTCTGAGTAAACAGTATCTGTTAAGTGAATTAAAGCAGTCAGGTTATTCCAGTGTTTGTTTGAAGCTGCCCTCACTGATGTTCGCAATAACCGTGTTCTGTTAAGTTTAGCATTTGGTCCAGATTTTTCATTTTTAATGAAGTATCATTATAATATAAGTTGCATTAAAATAATCTTAAATAGGTTTGGTAGACTCATGGCTTGTAATTCTAGATGCTATATTGTTTTCTGGTGGTGTGAGATACATACACAATGGAAAGTGTTCTCACTTTAACATATGAGCAAATTTGAAAGATGATCAGTGGTAATCCTCTCTCTTTTCCTGAACCTTTTTGATACCATATCACTGACACCTCTAACACCGTAAACACTAGACAGACCACAAAATGCTTGCTGAGTAACAAAATGCTCTTCTGGTGATGGTGAGAGACCTATACCATGGCTATGTGGTATACCAACCAGTTGTGCCATGGCTCTTGCCTAAGAGATGCTTGAAGTCAACAGTTGGCAGAGTCAGTGGGAAGTGAGGGATGTTATAGGTTAGATACATGTGCTATGTCTCTACATAGAGGCTGGAAAGTTCTTTGTAGAATACATACAAAGTAGTCTGAATAATCTCACTACAGCTTTTCATTTATTTTATGGTGTAAAAATGCAACAGTTTACTTATTTTATTGTTTGATATGCTTTTAAATTTTGTAATAATTATAATTATTATAGACATATTTTCTAATTATAATTACTTTAGCATCCTTTTTCACTTACATATAGAAATTTCTCCAAATAGAAATTTCTCTATTTGGACAATAATTTATATATCCCTTATAATCTATTTCTCTTCATGACCAGAATTCTGGAAAAAAAGAAAAAATATTTTGACTGGTTTACCAGTTATTATTACATTAGGATACCCATGAATAAAAACCTGAGAATAAAAGCTGTTAGGCATTTATACTGTAATGAATAATCAAGTTAATTTTCTTTTTCAATACTTTATTTTCTTATAATGTGCCATAGTAAAATAAGTTTCCTAGGAATTTATTTGAGTCTTCTATTAATTATTTAGAATGGAGGTCTTGGACTAGATAATTGTTAAGTTGAATCTCAGTACAAATATTGTACTTTATATCCAAGGTATAAAAAAAAGTTTAGTTTAAAGTCAAATAAAATATTCAGAGATGCTAAACATTGCTGTTTCATTTTCCAGAACCTAGAAATGGCAAAAGTGTATGTGAAACCCAAGGAGATGACAGAGTTAGTCAACACACCCTCCTGGATGGACAAAAGTCTGAGTTCTCAGAATGAGATGAAGGAGGAGGAGAGAAAACCATCTGTTTATGGGATGCTTGGCAGCTTAGCTGAAGAGCATGACAGTATTGAGGAAGAAGAAGAGGAGGGAGAGGACGGGGAGAAACCTAAGAGAAGGGGTCCCAAGAAAAAGAAGATGACAAAAGCTCGCCTGGAGAGGTTCAGGGCTCGAAGAGTCAAGGCCAATGCTAGAGAACGGACCCGGATGCATGGCCTGAATGATGCCCTGGACAACCTGAGGAGAGTCATGCCCTGTTACTCTAAAACCCAAAAGCTGTCCAAGATAGAGACTCTTAGACTGGCCAGGAACTATATTTGGGCTTTGTCTGAGGTCCTGGAAACTGGCCAGACACCTGAAGGGAAGGGTTTTGTGGAGATGCTCTGTAAAGGGCTCTCTCAGCCCACTAGCAATTTGGTGGCTGGATGCCTCCAACTGGGCCCACAGTCTGCCCTCTTGGAGAAACATGAGGAGAAGTCTGCAGTTTGTGACTCTGCCATCTCTGTCCACAACTTCAACTATCAGTCTCCTGGGCTCCCCAGCCCTCCTTATGGCCATATGGAAACACATCTTATTAATCTGAAACCCCCAATATTCAAGACTTTGGGAGAATCATCCTTTGGGAATCATCCACCTGATTGCACTACACCACCTTATGAGGGCCCACTTACTCCACCCCTGAGCATCAGTGGAAACTTCTCCTTGAAGCAAGATGGCTCTCCTGACCTGGATAAATCCTATAGCTTCATGCCACATTACCCCTCTGCAAGTCTAAGCTCAGGGCATGTGCATTCAACTCCCTTTCAAGCTGGTACCACTCGCTATGATGTTCCCATAGATATGTCCTATGATTCCTACCCCCACCATGGCATTGGGGCTCAACTCAATACAATCTTCACTGATTAGAGCAGTAAGATCAGCATTTCAGAGGATGATGTGGAGATGCTTTCCATAATTCAAGTGGTTGAGCTAAAGATTCAATGAACTTCAAGGAACCCCATAGATGTATATCAAATACATTAGTCCCAGTCCATTTAGGCCCTCCTACACCTGTCACTCTCTTTTCTCATCAATTTCTCAAATTGTATTGATTCCTTTATTTAGGGTCTTCATGTGAAGTTATTTCATGTTTCCAATCATGTGGAAATAGCAGAGAAGCCCTAGGTCCTATTCTGGTGTTGCCAATAATTTATTGAATGATCTATGCCAAGTAATTTTCCATTTCTGGCCTCTGTTTACTTACTGGTAAAATCAAGCAATTGTTCTCAGTCTAGATGAATTCTGAGGTCCTTCACAGTTCTGAAATTCTGTAACTTTGGTGACTGCTCTATAAACATCTTGAAACTGAAAGGATGGAGGACTAGTAGGAGATGGATACTATGTGTTGATGGTCAAATGGACTTGCCAAAGGAGCACCAGGTGCGTGGCTCTTGGGGACTGAATGTTTGGACTTTTTCGTGTCTATCTAAAAATAGTCTCCAGAGGCTAACATTCTAAGTTGGCTGTCGCCGTGAATAACAAAACATGTTCTTTAAGAGATTAACTATTTCTTGTTGGGCTGCAAGCTGAACATAACTTCCTTAGTAATTTGAGAACCATAATTGATATCTCATACCAACTTGATTCTTGATAACATTTCAAAAGCACTTTTATTAGGACTGGGGATGGGGTAATCAGGTCACTGAAACCTCAGACTCCTGTGACCAATGGGACTTAGAGAATCATCTATACCATTTCATGGCCTCCATAACCAGAGGGTTCTGGAAATTCTGATGAAGCTCAGGTGCTATTATTGGAATCAGCAAACAACCCAGGTCACATTCAAGAGCAATGCAATAGAATAGCTGTTGGCTATATTAACTATGGCTATATCATAGTTTGGAGACTT
Organism: Phyllostomus discolor; assembly: GCF_004126475.2. NCBI lineage: Eukaryota > Metazoa > Chordata > Mammalia > Chiroptera > Phyllostomidae > Phyllostomus > Phyllostomus discolor. Next base: position 162,390,643 of record NC_040904.2, on the reverse strand, counting down.
CCTCTAGCTCACACCTGCCCATAGGTAAATCACTAGATTTTCTTTGGAAAGTTGAACTTTTTTTTTGGTTAAAGAAAACATGTTTAAAATCACTGACCTCTGTCCACACCAATATCATATTTTCTGGAAGCACAAACACCAATCAATTTATTGACCAAACTTAATTTTTCCAACATATGTACAATTTGTGTATCCTCCTCCACTGTTACCTATTTCTCACTTGTAAAATATACTTTATTATTACACATTGTAGGTAATATTTTGAATTTGAGTAACCAGACAGCAATGCAGATATCAAATTCAGGGTCAGTGAATGCTTTTACCAATCTCTATCTTCATCACAAGTTTATCCTGATTCATGGGATCATTTTTCAGTGATGTTCATTTTTCATCATGTAACTCCCCTCCTTCCTTAATAGCAACACCAGTTTTGTCAAATGTATCTTTTTCCAGAGAAATGTTACCATCCTGGTCAATATGCCAGGACAATTATTTAAAACAAACTAAAAGCCTAAGTGGTTTATGTGATAGTGGATCACATCCTGCTCCTGCCAGAGAGGATAAGTTTAGGATGCTTGGTAAACAAATAAGGTCAATGACAAAAGGGATAAGGCAGACAGATGAGTAAGTCATTTTCTACAACTCAGCTATTGCCTAGAACTGGCCAAACTATCTGTGCATCTTGCCTTTTTTTACCCTCTTATTTATACCTCCTCGAAATCTAAGTTATTTTCTTTCCATTTTGCTTGCAGCACCAAAGCTGCTGGATTTTTTTACCCTTGGTTGGTAAACCCTCTGGGAAGCATCCAAAGCCATCCTGTGTGTTTTGAGCCTGTGCTGACACTTTCCTTTGTGAGAGGAGGTTGGGGGAATCTATATTTGAAGATAGCATTTTCTGGTGTTTAAGCTTGTAGATAATGAATGTTGTCTGAGTTATTTATTAGATATTATTTATTTAATTTATTTTCCCCTTCCTTTTATGCAAATTCCTTAGATTCCATATATGTGTTTGTAAAACCTCCTTAAAGCTTCATTTGAAAAGTAGCTCCTAATTTTGTTGGAGATCCTGAGTTTGGGATGAGAGAAAAGGAGGAAGTTAGTGCAGAATTACCTGCAATGATTTTGTAAAAATCAGCAATAATTTCTATGGCTATGCAAGTTAATATTTTTAGATTTTTTCATCATTCTAAAACAAGCCAGTTATTTTTGAGAAATTGGCTCTTTATGCTTTGGGGGAATATGCTTCCCATGAACCAAGAGTCCCTGAGATTGTTCAGAAGGACTTTATAACTGAATGAACTTTTGGGAATGTAGGGTGGTTGGAAAGAGCCTACTCTCCAAACCAGGGTGGCCTCATTCTCCCAGGGACTTTATTAGATAAAGCAAAGCAATTGTTTAAACTTTTTTTTTTTTAAAGGAGACTGTTTTCCCTTCCTTTTTTTCTAGCAGAAATAAAGCTGTGAGTTTTATTAAACATTGTGCTGTGTTGTTGGTCATCCAAGTTTTTCCTTACTGTTGTCTATTAACTTTCTAGGACTCTAAGTCCTGTGAGCAGCCAGCAGAGCACAGACTGGCCTGTCAAGAGAATGTATATATTCCATAATTCTATTGATCTTTCCAGAAGATTTGAAAGGTCTAAACTAAGTAGCTAGAAGTCTAGAAGGAGCAATCTCTGCCATTGAAACAATCAACTGTATGATCTGCAGTTGAGAAAAATACATCTCCTTGTTTACAGAAATGTAGTGCCATGAGCAATCTAAGCCATCAAACCACAGAGAGGTGGACCACAGAAAGACAGAACATTATCCAAAATTTAGGTGAACCTACTAACTTTTAAAAAATTAACACCTCTTCTCTTGATATTTTTCTTTAAGTTTTCTTCAGTTAAAAATTTCCAGGGATCCTTCTTACATAAAATACTGATGATTAAGACATAATAATGATGATGATAAAAATAAAGTTTAATAAAAAGACTTGGTTAATCAAGGGAGGGATTTGGCTTAAAATATTTAAGGAACAGCCCTGGTTGGTGTGACTCAGTAGATTGAGTGCCAGCCTGCAAACTAAAGGGTTGCTCATTCGATTCCCAGCCAGGGTACACACCTGGGGCAGGTCCCAGTGGGGGTGTGTGAAAGGCAACCACTCATTGATGTTTCTCTTATTCTCTCTCCCTCCCATCCACTCTTTCTAAAAATAAATAAATAAAATCTTTAAAAAGTAAGAAACAAAAAATACAGAGTAAGTCATTCTCTCCTTTCCTCCATTTGCCCAGAACCCATAACTATTTGTTTTGGCTGGTTAGCATTCCATGTTAAAATACCATAATTTATAAAATTAAATTATATAATTTAGATTTTTCCTGTCATTCATAATAATGAATAATCATGTCCACACATTACTTGACCCTTATTAAGAAGATTTTTACTTTGCAAAGAATATTACAGGGGGATAAAGATAAACTTACAGATAAGAACAATCACATTTAGCAGTTATCAGATGCTCTGTACTGTCATGCTTCTAAGTGATTTCCATGTATTAATTCATTCAATCCTAAAACCATCTCTAAAAGGAGACACTATTATTATTCTCATTTTATAAATTAGGAAGCTAAGGTGTAGAGTAACCTGTTCAAGCTCACATTGCTAGTAAATGGTGGAGGCATGATTTGAACTAGTTGATTTATTCAAAAGGTTTGAAATGATTCTCAGTGGTTGTTTGCCTGGTAGTTACATAAAGATGTCATATTTTCAAATGTCCAGAGCTGGTGGAATTACGAGTACTTTTTGACACCCCTCAAATTGTCCTTTATGTGTGAAACCCTGTTCCCTCTATGACCCAAGCTGGCCCCTACCCAAGCTCTGGAGTAGAATCTGAGAGAAGATTCTCTTTTGACAAAAGCTCGACTTTCTGTCACGTGCTGCCTATGTAGGCTATGTAGATGAAGGCTAGGTCACAGATGAGTGCTCTATTGCTTGAAAGTGTCTATCATTGAGAAGGCCTAAGTCTATTTCACTGCTGCCATCTCACATATCTTTAGAATTTTTGAGGAAAAAAGGTTTAACAGGGAATTAGAGCTATGAAAATAAAATTTTTTTATTAACATAGGAGCATCCTATCTTCAAGATTATTTTTCTTATCTATGTAACTTTGGGTTATAGTTTAGTGCTTTAATTATAAGCACTGGCTTTATGATATAAAATAAATTGTGTTTTGGTTATGTAACTTTATGATTAAATAACTTGTTAAGTTGATTAACAATGCAAAGCCTCAGTTGTTTCCAATTTAAAATAGCAACAATAGCAACAGTTTCCTAATAGGATTATTATAATTAATTAATAAGATAATGCCTTTAAAGTCCATAGAAAGTATTTAATATATGGTGATTATTATCATCATGTTACTATTTATTATTCTTTAATTACATTCATGCTAACCTTCTCTTGCTCCAACAAATGTCTGGGGGAGCGTTGATGGTACTGCAGCAGGCTTAGGGAGTCCATGGAGTTTTTAGTTAAGAGGGTTGAACCAGGCAGACCTGGGTTTGACGCTGACTGGCTGAGTCATCCCAGACACATCTCTATGTTCTAGTTCTCTTCTGTCTGAAAAGGCCATAAAAATTCCACCAGATTCATGAAGTCAATATGAGAATTAAAAGGGGTGATAATGTCAGAAGAGTTTATCTCATGTTCTGGCCCGAGGGCAATTTACCGTTATTATTGTTACTGCTATTATTGGGAGTAGGTGGGAACACATGATGAAATGGAGGAGGGCAGAGCAGATGCTCAGATTTATACAGTATAAATCATTGACTGAGATAACACCCAAATCTGAATTTTTGAACCAGCACATCAAACATTTGCAAACAAATATGCTGTTTTCTAACTCATCATCATAACATTTTAAACAGAAATCCTCGAATTTCCTGAATATGGAAAATAGGAAGTACATTTTAATTTTTTTTGGAAATTGGTAGAGAACTGAAAGGAGCCTTGTGGCAGTTTTTTGCTGTCATCTGGCCTAAGGCTTCGTGGAAAAAGAATATTATTGTCTTGCAAATATACAGTACTATATATTTCAACTCCATCTTACAAATAGTTATTGAGCATTTCCTATGGGCCAGGCACTAGGCCAAGTGCTGAAAAACAGAAATGAATATATGACCATGCTTTGTGGGTTTATAGTCTGGCAGATTATAAATTAATAAAGCATTTTTACACAGTTATCTTTCAATATTGACAGAAATATGAGGCAAGTAGTTTAAGTATAGCTACTGCTTGACAGAGGAGGAAACTGATACTCAGAGATTAGCTAGGTCAGGCAATTAGGTAGAAGTTAAGTCAGAGATTATCTGGTTACAAGGCTATTTTGTTTGTTTGTTTTAGATAAGTAAAATTCTGTTTTATTTGTGGTTAAGTGAAACACATTTCTGGATGATGCTAATAGATTATTCTGACAATTCTAGATAAGTCACTGGTTAAATAACCTCAGTTGAATTAATCAATCCCTCAAAGTGTTAGCTGCTTTGCTAAAACTGCTAAAATTAATTACTGCAAATATTAAACAAAGCAAAAAAATTGTGGTCAATGATATATCTGAAGGAAACCAAAGCACTAATCTGAAAGAACATAAGTACCCCTATGTTCATTGAAGTGTTATTTACAATCACCAAGATATGGAAGCAGCCCAAGTGTCCATCAGTAGATGAGTGGATAGAGCAGCTATGGGACCTTTACACAATGGAATACTGCTCTGCCAAAAATAAATTTTACCCTTTGTGATAGTATGGATAGATGTGGAGAACATTATGCTAAGTGAAATAAGTCAGTCAGAGAAAGAAAAATACCATATGATTTCACACATATGTGAAATCTAATGAACAAGCTGAACTAACAAGAAAAATGAGGACAGACTCATAGACAGAGAGCAGGCTGACAGGTCTGGGGAGGGAGTGAAGTTAGGGGGTAGAAGGATTGAGCAAAAAATAAAAAGGACTTATGGACATAGACAACAGTGTGGTGATTGCTGGGGGGGAGGGGAGTATAAGGGGGCTAAGTGGTAAAGGGAAAAAATACAATAAAGATTAAATAAAAAAAACTGTGGCCAAGGTTAGGTGCAGATCCATAGTAACCATGGAAGTAGTTAGTTGATCATAAAAATCAAAGGAATCCCATCATGGCTGTCTTCATACACACAAAAATAAAGTGTTTGATCAATACCTCATATGTGTGAGTAAGTAGGTTAACTTACCAACTGTGAACTGAAGAAAATTTTAGAAAATAATAGCTAAGGACTCAAGAAAAGGATAAGGGAATTGCTGTTTACTGGACATCCACACCGGATACAAGTCACAGAGTCAAATGCTCAATATTGAGTTAGTCTTCAAAATAAATCCTCAAAGGAGGTTCCAGATAGTATAGAAACCTATGCAGAATGTGTAAATAAATATGAGAACATGGCGAGTCATGGATAGTCTCTGAGTGTCTGTCTTCTCGCCTATGAAAGGACATCATTGTGCCATTAGACATCTGAAGTTTCTCTCATTTTAATATTTTGATAGTTTCATGAGCAGCCAATGTCCATTTCTCTGAAAGACACACATATTTTAGAAAAAAATTAGTGAATAATGATTGAGTAAAAGCTAATAGTTTAAAAAAATACTACAAGTCATTAAAATCAAGTGGTGTTGGGGCACCTTGCAGGGTTTTGTAGTTACTAGTTAGCTGTCCTGAGGAATTTGGTGCTTTCATTTGTTATCAGTGTGGAAGGCAATTTTCTAGGCAATGAATTTATTCTAGAGACAATAACTACAACATGTTTGGCAACTGAAAGACCCATAACCTACATCAACCTAAAAATAAACTTATCAAAGACCAAACTGAGAAATTGTGTTATTCCTGGAAATGTGCAATTCCCTCTCCTCCCCAAGTGGGAAGGAATAGGGAGATGTTGACTATATTGTTTACTTGATTAAAAACAGAGCATGTTCTCAGCTATTCATATTAATTATCCATGTTGTGGATTACTGATGAAAAATATTTCATATGAAGCTTGTTTACCCATGTCAGTTATGTGCCTAATTTTTGGCATGTGTGTATACAAGTATTAGTATATCTATATTTAAACAAATATATACCAAAGCACATATTTATATGTATATATATGTGTGTTTCTCCATATATGTACACACATACACACATATATTTAAAGGTATATATATTTGAATGCATACATGTTGGTACACATTGAACACACACATGCACACACACACACATATATTTATATATTTGAATGTACTCTGAAGTCAAATGGAAACGCTCTTTGGATCATTTAATTTTGGCAAGTCTATCTCCTGAGTTTCTTCCTCCGTCAATTTCATGTTAATAACTGAGCTAGAAGGTTAGGCTCTGGAGAGAGGAGGTGGAGGCAGAGAGGAAGGAAGAAAGTGGGGCAGGGTCTCATGTTTCCCAATGGGCTGGATCTGGGTGGGCAGCCTGATAATGGTAAGTGTCTTCCTTGGTCTGGACCTGTGCTCTCCAGTCCTTTGAGAGCTGGCCTCTGAACGGAGGCAGATCCAGGGCAGACAGGCACGTGGCTGCCCCTCAGAGGACCAGGCATAGCCGCAAGCTGCTCAGAGACTCCTGGAGCAGACGCTCCCCTGGCTCCTGCTCAGCCCACTGCTGCCAGCCAGCAGCTTCCCTCCTGCCAGACCCCTGGGCATGCGGATGGGAATGGCACAATTACTTAATCCGTGCCCAGGGAGATCTAGGACACATGCAAACAGATGGAGGACCAGGGGAATTCAGCAGTATTTTGTATAGGAAGAGCAAAGGAGATAAGCCTGGGAGAAGTTTGGTTAATGGGCCAGGCTCAAAAGAAGGTTCTGTAGTCTGTTTTTCTCCAAGCAGCTCCCAGGCAAGCTGTTTTCTCACCTGAACAAAAGCTCTGGGAGAAAAGACATAGACCTCCTAGCTGCTGGCAAATAATCTGAGAAGGGCCACTGACTCACAGCATGAGTTTCTACAGGGAGAGAAAGTCACAGGCAGTTACTGAGAGAAACAATGAGTGAGACTCAGAGCTGCAGGAAGGTACATATAGAGAGTTATGGAGTCAGAGATACAGAAATCAAAACGGCACAGCCATGAAATTACCATGTTACCCTTCCTTGTTTCATATTCTTCACCCTTCCATTCTCACTTTCATTGCCATTGCCCTGGCTCAGGCCCTTAGTATCTATTTGTTTCGGTTCAGACAATAGTGTTCTTTCAAACTTCCAATCTTTTTGCACCTGATGTCTCCTTCCTCCCACAAACCCATCCTGACTGGCCATCTTAAAGTAAAGCTATAACCTTATCACTTCTTTGGTAAAAGCCTGCATTGGTTCTCCAACCACTACAGAATGAAGTTCAAACTTCCCAGCCTAACATTTAACATCTGTCTACCCACGTGATCTTTCCAAGGTATATATATCCACCACCAATTCTCCTCTCACTTTCATCAGAAGCCACCCACCCCCACCCCTCACTCTTCTTTGCCACCTCAACTATACATTTGTGTGGCCTCCCTGTATTACTTCTCCCTTGTCTTTGCTCCTGGCATTGCCTTTCCTTGGAGCACTCTCCTCCATATTCTCTTACCAGAATTGTATTTATCCTTCAAAACCTAGTGGAAATTTCTCCTTGACAAAAGCTTGATCTATTATGACAACAATATTATAATATTATTGCCCCCTTTTTATTTAAATGTATCTATTTATATTTACCTTATTTACATTATTGCCTCTTTCTGTATATTTATTTAAATATTGCCTCTTTCTTTGGCAGTTTAGAGAATCATGGTAATTGACCTTTGAAATAAAGTTACAATCTCCATTTACATCTCTTCCTCTACTAGTTTATAAGCTCCTTGGAAGAGAGGTTGTTTCTTCCCCTTGCTATATCAACAGCTTCCAGTGCAGTCCTTTCTTTGTGGTAAGAAGGAGATAAAACTAATTTTTTGAGGGTCCTTAAACAGGTACTGGGAACTGTGTTGTTAAGTTTTTCATTCCCAAAGACTCATATAACTTTGGGAGAAAAACATTACTTTTTTTTCTATTTTATAGATGATCACAAGGATATTCAGATAATGTCTCTGTCTAGTCAACTCATAAGGAGAAGGTGATAAGGATTCTTATCTAGGGCTGTATTATTGACAGAGTGACTTTTTTTGCACCAATATATGTATGAATAAAAACAAAAACTATGAACATTCCATAAGTTTTGTCTACCCAGTGTTCACGGTGCTATTGAATGTAACAAACTCAATTATAAAAATTTTTATTTAGACAAAGCCAGAGAAATCAGTTGTAACAATAAAGAGTGACATACAGAGACAAATAAATGTTGTTAAAGAAGTAGAGTTTTGGAAACAACACTGGAGAAACAAAATTAAGCCAACAGAGGCTGAGTGAGGCTGAGAGGGAGGGAGGGAGGAAGAGAGCAGGAAGCCATGAGAGGAAGTCAAAAAGAACAAAGCAAAGGCAAGATAAAAGGAGTATGGATGCAACTTCTTCAAGTGGAGTATCTCTAAGTCTTTTTAGATATTGTCCCAGAGGGCCTGGGGGCTCCATGGCAGTGGGGGGAAGTTATGGTCCACATTAGAAAATAGATAGGTGCTGCCTCTGTTGTGTCTCACATAGGGGCCACGTGACTTGATTCCTACTGCACAAACACTGGGCACCACCGTGCTTCTCACTAAAACTTCTTGAGTATAATCCCTGGTTATCTATTTTCAGAGTAACAGTAATATTACCACCATAATCCATTTTGGAGAACAACAAAGACTATAGGTTTCCCAAATTTTCCCATTTACCAGAAGACTTATGCCGCAACGTGAAAGTTTCCATTTGGTCACTGGTATCTTCTTTAATGACAAGGTACAGCAGATAAAAAATTGTTTACTGGTGGTGTGGATGAATAACTTTTTCTAGCTCACAGAGCCATTGAGGTCTCATGATTTCTCTTGAGCTTGTGAGTTTGGCAACTTCTGTGTGAGTGCTATGTTTGCCAGATATAACCATTGACTTTGGGCAAGTTTCAGAAGCTCCGTAGAACTTCAAAATCTTCATCTGCAAAATGATGACAATAATTACCATGCAGGATTTTTGTAACATTTAACAGGGTTGACATAATACACATATTACAAGACCTGGCACATTATTAGTGTTCAGTAATTGGCAGTTTTGTCATCATCTTCATCGACATCATTCCCTACTATGCAGGTGAATACAGCCATCACACTGAGCTAGTGCAAAGAAAGACTAATGCAGAGGCAGAGGAATGAGAGAAGGGACTCCTGAGGGACAAAGTAGTATTGGATGATGACTAAAACCATCAGGAGGAATTACTGGGCTGTTGTCTGGAGTGTGTGACTCAGCTGGAGCCTGAATACAAAGGGTCCCTAAGCAGAAGCATCAAGGACAGACAGGGGGCAGCTGACACTGTGCCCACAGTTGGCACAGTCCAACACAATTTTCAAGGATAAATGAAAAAAATCAGTCCTGAGGGGGAGCACCGCTGAACCATGCTGCCCTGCGTTTGAGCAGCAGCTGCAAGCAGGGATGGCAGCTGCAGCTGTTCCTAGAAGCCTGGATTCCCAGGGAAAGTGGGCATCAGGCAAAGTAAAAGGGAGGGAGAGAAGAGCATGAGACAATGCCCTGGGTTCCCAGGTTGGGAGATTCCACTGAACAGAAGGAAGGGGCCTGGGCCCAGAGGGAGATGTGTGGGGTGGCAGGGAGAGGATGCTCTGAATGTAGAATGATGCTCAGGCTGGTGGATCAGTAGAGAGCGCTAGATTGGGGAGTCAAGACCTTTCAAGCCATTTCTGCTCTTAGATTGCTGCATAAACATAGGTGATGATGATGGTGATGATTATGATGATGATAATAGTAATTGCTAACACTAGTTGAATGACAGTCAGATGCCAGGCAATGTTCTTCATTTTTTTTATGTATACAAAATAATGTAATCCTCACTACAACAGTATGAAATCAATCAGTGCTGGGATTGCCTGTAATTAACACACAGAAATCTGAGGCACAGAAAGGTGAAACAGCTCTACTGAGTCACCTAACAATCAAATGACAGAGCTGAACAGTTTAAATTTAAATAACCTCATATGGTTTGGTGCTACACAGTGGATAGCACAGCTTTTTACCCTCTCCCTAAAGAGACAGATTTCTCTAGATTTCAGTTATTAGTTATTTTTCCATCTAAACATTGTGGGTTTGCACCCTGGGATGGAAAATCCATGAAGTGATTGCCATTATTTCCTCCCTTCCTCCTGCCCACAGAGATGCCATTAAACCGGCATGACTCTCTTTCCTACTGAATCTGGACATTTCTCAGAATTTATCACAGCGGAGCACTCTAGGTAGTCACTGTCAGGATCTTAGACTCTTCATCTGAGAAGGAAGTGATCTCCATCTCTGGACTTTAGGCAGCATCTAAGGAAAGTACCAGGTGTAGGTATCAGAGGGAAAGGGATACTGTTACAGAAGACATCTCTTCCAGTTCTTCTCATTCCAGCATCACTGCTTTTCTTTCTTTGCAGTCAGTTGTACCCTCACCAAGTTGCTCTTCACCCACATGACGTCATCTCCCCATCCTTTGTCTTAACCTGTGTGGCTCACTTTTTGCACTTTACTTAAGGTTTTAACTGTTTTTCTCTAAAGGTCTAGTCCACGTCATTTTTGCTGCATTGGATGTCAGTAGACATAAATGGACACAAAGGAACATTTTTTTTCCTTCTAAATATATCACTGAAGAAATCCTCCACCAGGATCCATGGTGCCTTTCTACACACAGCAAGTGTCAGAGACAGGTCAGAGACCAGGGAGATGCTATTTTTTGCAAAGGAGGTAACAGTTCTCCAGGTAGTTCATGAACTAGAATTTTAATCTTGAACCTTGCAATCACCAGAATAACTTACCTTTGTTATCATCAGCCTAAGCCTCCGGAAACTCCAAGGCCTTATTTGACAAGTGTTTTCCAAGCTGATTCCTAATTAACTTTTTCTCTCTTTACAGAATGACCTTTCATCTCCCCTGCCTTCCCTTGACCTTTTGCTGCCAAACCCCTACTTAGATATCAGATGTAGCTCAAATATCGCTTGCCTGGGGAAGCTTTTTTTTTTTTTGATCCTGCTCCCAACACACACATATCCCAGCTGGGTGAGGTTCTCCTACTCTGTGAGCTAACAGCTCCTTTGTTCACGCCTACAAAACATTTCACTCCCACCTCTACTAGGGGATTTAGTTCATTCTGCTGTGCTACTGTGTTCCCAAATCTATCTCCCCTGAAGACTGTTAGGTCATCAATTATAGATTTTTGTCCCTGGTACCTTGCAAAGAGCTTGACATATGGCAAGAGTTTAAGGGTTTTCAGGAACTACTGTAAAAGACACCTGGACAAAGGTGACAAGGAGGAGGGTGGAAGCAAGGGAGGGAGGCGGGATTGGCTGGGGTGGGGTGGGATTGGCTGGGGTGGGGTGGGGATTGGCTGAGGGGGGAAAATGCAGACAATTGTAATTGAACAACAATAAAGTAATTAAAAATAAAATAAAATAATGTATATGACATTAAAAATAAATAAAGAAATATCCATTAAATGGACAGAAAAATAAATGACTGAGCTAGACATAAGAGCAGACTCATGTGGCAGAGCAGATTGGTGTTACTGACAGACCAACCCCAAGGTTGGGAACAAGGGAGCTGTTCCTTGGCCACCCTGACCTCTTCTGTTCTGAACAGAATAATCAAGGACAGAATCTCTCTTTCTCATTCCCTGACACCCCCCAAAATCTCAGTCATTCTAATTTTATTCTCACATTTGCTTTTCTCCTCCCCTGTCCTGCACAGTTCCAAAGCACTTGGCTTCTCTCCTGCCTTGTCCCAATTGTTTCTCTTTCTATAGTATCGGAATCTCATTGTCATGCCTGCCCTATTCCCTTCTGACCTCTCAACCTCATATTGTCAGATGTCAGGAGGACCCCAGTGGCAGCTGTGCCTCAGCAGGGCAGACCTGGTGTCCCCAGGGTATCCCTGGCAGGTGCTGAAATACTCAACAGCCACGGCTCATATCACCACCCCCATCTTCTTTTGTAGGTTTCTACCCCTGTCCCACAGACTTCAGTCCCTTTTTTTCAGGGATTGTTAGGGCCTCACTGATCAGCAGAGCTGGGTATAGGCTTAACCAGAGAAAAGTTTGATTTTTTTCTCTGAAAAAAGTTCAGGTCTCTCTGGGCTATTTGCACTGCTGTGCACATCTCTTCTCAGTCAGATCTCTTACGTGCTATTAGCTGAAAGCATCCCCAAATACCAAATTTCAACTCTGAAAATTTTTGATTACCTCCCTCTGCAAAACTCTCACTACCTGAGATCTTCAAATGTCTATCCAATCAAAGTTATTATCAGTGTTATCCCTATAAGGTAGCCTTTCTTAATTTCAGCACCTCTCTCTCTCTCTCTGGCCCCTTAGTGCTTTGATGTGCCTCTGCCAAAGCATAATCCCACTGTTCCCTCATTATGGACTGTGGTATATGCAGTTGTATCCAACTATATTCCAGTTCCAGTTCAGGAAGTTACTTTCATAATTTGATTTAGTTTGATCTTCACAATAACCCATTGCAAGGGTATTATCATCCCCATTGTACAGATAAGGAAACTGAGACTCTGCACTTATTATTTGCCAGAGTCATACAGCCAGGGGTGGCAGAGCCCAGACTTGAGTTTTGTAGTTTTACATGACATATTCTTTAAACTAATTCATGACATATTTGATTAAATTTAATTAATGAAAATGTTAACATCTGATGGTAATGTAGATGTTAGGCACACAGACTGAGTGGGAGAACAGAGAAGGTTTCTCAGATATTATAGGGAAAATTGTTTCTATTCTTACTGAATCAGAGAAAGATAAAGGAAATCCCTGTTTATATTAGGTTGAATTAAGCAGATGACTAAGAAGGCAGAGAAATGTATGGCCAGATCAGTTTTTCTATTCCTTTACTTTCTTATTTTAACTTTTCACAACTATGTCTTATCCTCACCTTTGATGATACCAATGCCAATGCCAAGTAATGTGATCCTCTACTTAGAGAAAGAGTTTTTCCATTCCATAGAAAGTTGTTGCACCTTATGTTGTTCTGTCTTTACCTTATCCTTTGCACTCTGTACTCTGTAGTGCATAAACCTTCTTATTTAGCAAAGGTTATACTCACTAAAATGCTTTAATTCCTGAAATGGGTCTGATTTAGTAGCTAGTCACTCTAAGCCTCCACAAGGCATTGATGTTTGTAATTAACATCACTAGCCAGGATTCAACTCTAAACTTACAGTCTTAGCTGGAGATTTAGTCATTTTGCTCCTTGCCCCTCTTTGGGTTTTGGCCAAATCATTAGGGTGTGGGGGATGTGGGGAAAAGAGTTGCAGTGAACGCTTTATGTCTGCTGAAAATAAAGAAGATAAGGAATTGAGCGTGGTGGTTCTTTTCCAGTTCCCAGAAGAGAGGACTGTGGGGCTTTAGTCCCGCCTGCATATTGATGTGGGCTCAAGGAGGCAGCCAAGCAGCTAATTGGGTAATTCCTCAATAATTTGTTCTGTGGGAAGGCTGCTGCCTCACTGGGGGCTTACATGAGCAATTGTTTGGATTCCACTCTCAGATGTGAGTTGTACTCAAAGCTGAGAAATAGACAACTTGTTGAGTCCCTGGGGGAAAATTTAGTTTTTAAAAGGTGTAAAGTAACTGGAAGCTGGCGAGTCTTCAGGAGAACATATTCCTGTTGGCAACCAGGAGGTACTTCCCTATGGCAATGCCTCACCTCTGCTGTGAACTTCAAGTAAACCCTCCACTCAGATACTTCCCATTCCTACACCAGTTCATTGTAAACCAAGTTACAGTGGTTTACAAAACTACATTTTGTAAACCAGGTTATATTTCTAATAAGTGTAGTTAATTTTTCACTCAAATTACTACTATATAGAAAAAAATATAAAATTTCTCTTCAAAAGCAAACCCTCCTTATTTCCCTCTTTTTTATTTTTTAAAAAGAGTGATCATACATTGAGACTTTTTTAAATGAGTCAGACCTGTATAGATGCAACTTTTCTAAAAAAAAATCTATTATCAACAATTGGTGAGATTGGTTGTACATAGATCATTTTTTCATGCCTCAGTTTTCCTGTTTTGAAAATAGAGGAAGGAAACTGAGTCTCTGTTCCTTCACACCAAAGAAGACCAGTGCAATAATAATTGCATGTTTCTAGAGAAACTCAAGATGGCATTAAAGAAGCCAATTTGAAGCACAAGTTTGTAGGAATCCACCAATTAGATCTGGATGAAATGTTTTCTTTTAAAGCTGTTTCTGTGAAGCAAAAAGCATGTAGGAATCCTCTTGCCATAAGAACTAGAATGAATGTCACAAGTTCCAGCTCTACTGCTTAACTAGACTTGGGCAAGTCATTTTCTGCTTCAGTTAGAAAATGAAGGCATTCTAGTAGATGACATCCATTGAAAAAAAAAATCCTAAACAGTGATAATTAAACTTTTGCTATAGTCATTCTTTTAAAAGAAAGTTGAAGAGAAAGACAAATGAGTACGTTCTTGGTAAAAGTTGGTGTCGAAGTAAGCTGATTCAGCCAACATGCTGTCCCTTCCATTGGCTTTTACCTTCACCTATCCACTTCCGTCTTCTTTGTTATAGGTACCCGTGCAGAACATGAGACCAGTGCTCTTGATTTTAAGGAAATGGATAAAAAGGAGAAGCAGTGTCAGTTAGAAAATAAAAATCCATGATTCCATACTGATATAAGCACATGATTGAATACATACACACAGACATATATACAAGCAAATATCCTGTGCAGAATATTGTTAAACAATTTATGTAGCTGCTCTGCCCTAAAAGATATGAAGTATACTCTCCATTCTTTAATTGTGGACTGTGAATAGTGACTTCTTTTCAAAGAGTACATCATGGAAAGGGTGAAAAAGATCATTCTATCGACCTCCCTTGATGTGGTGTACTGAAAATGGCACTTTATCATTGTGGTCTTCCTACAAAAAAAAATATAACTGCAATATGGTCATGAGACAAACATAAATCCAAACTGAGAGACATACTTCAAAATACCTAACAAGTGCTCTTCAAAAAATAAGGGAAGTCTGATGACTAAATGTAATGTGAAGTTGGGATGGGATTCTGGAACAGAAAAAGGGCAATAGGTAAAAACTAAGGACATCCAAATACAGTGTGGATCTTAGTTAATAATGTATCACTATTGTTTCATTAATTATAACTAGTGTGCCATCCTAATATAAGATATTAATATAAGGGGAAATTGGGTTTGGGATATATGAAAACTTCCTATACTGTTTTTATGATTTTCTTCATAATTAAACTATTCTGAAAAAAAAGTTTATTTTTTAAAATTCAAAGGAGAGTGGTGAATAAAGATTATGAAAACCCAGAAAATTGTTTGAGAGGAAGGAGCCTATGACAGGCTTCCCATTTCTGAAGGTTTATTAGAGGAGAGTGTCTCACTGTGCATCTCCATGGAGGCCAATGCAAGGAGGGCCGAGCTTCAATTACAGGAGAAAGATTGAATTCAGGGTCAAGAAATAACTTCCTAGCTGACTGACTTTAGATGTCTTGATCTAAGACCTTTGTCCAGAGGAGGGATCACTATGTTTATATAGATGAGGTCAGGGGAAGGATGAGACCACACAAGCTCTTTTAGGTGTCTAGGGATGATCCTTATTCTAGGGATGAACAGCTTGTCAGATCAGGGAAAATGTCTGATGTTCAAAGAAAAGATTGTGGTGCTGTTCCCAGCTGCTCCTCTGCTTCCAAACAAACACACTCACCTGTATTAGAAATATTAGTATTCTATTGTGACCTCTAGGATGCAAGAGGTGGATTCTAATTACTCATGTTTATCAGTATGTAGCAACAACTAACAAATGCATTTGGTACCACCAACCACCTTTATTTTACACATACTAGGTGTTCAATGAAAACTTGTTGAACAAAGAGATTTTAGGGTTAATTTTTAGTTCTACTCAAATGCATTTTTCATTGAGGCAATTCTTTCTCTCTTTCTATTTATATGATGCAATAATCCCCTCTTTCTATTTGTTTTACCCTCATAACAACTTTGAAAGATAGGCAGTAGATATGAACAGTGAGAACTCCAGGTATCAGCCCTGAGCATTGCCTGGTACATGATTCTCTGGTATGTCTAGATCTTTTCTGCCCTAGATGGTAGAGTTGTTTGTGTGAGCTGATCAAACTATAGCATCATTATAGCATCCATGTTTCTTTCCCTTTAAAAGGCTTCCTTTTTCGAAGACATAGAAAATGAAGACAGAGGGGATTGCCTTACATTTCTCTCTAACCACCCTCCTAGCAATTATTCCTCAGGATTATGTTCTCTTCCCAGCTCATCCCAGTTTTGCAGTGGGGCATTTCTCATCTCATGGCTTAGGAACAGGTGATGTTCTTCCAGATTGATAACAGGGAGCATGGAAATGTGTCACAGGCTACATCCTCCTCTACTCTTACATATATGCCCCCTAAAACCACCTCCTGAAGACTTGGGTAAATTACAACAAATATACAATTCAAAATTGAAATTATCCACTATAAATGAGTACTCTCATAGGTCATGTGAAAAGTACCCCCAAAACTTCATCAAATGCCCCTTTCTCAATGGTTTTAGTTTCTAAAGTTGTTCTCTGCTCAATGCAAGTGCATTATTTTCTTACCTCTATGCATATCCTCTTCCTACCAATATGGGCTGGCCCTAATTTAAGATCCATCTCCTCCACCAAAGAGCATACCTTTTCTATTCTATTTCATTGAATCTAAAATAATACCATAAGGTCTCCAATTAGTGGAGGTTGTTGATAGTATTCAGGGTAGCACAACACTCCAAAACAAGAATCCTTACAGTTTTTCCGGGAGAAGGCACTATAATACACATTTTAATTATTTAAATTGTCAGCATTTATCTGTTAGATAAGTACCATAGAGTGTGTATATGTCCACAAATATGCACACACGTATACATGCGTATTTCCTAAGACAAACAAGGATTATCAGAAAGAATAGAGGCGAATATCAGAAGGAATATATATATACAGATGGATATAGATATAGATTTCTATTTTGAAATACATTTTCTTGTTTAGGTTATTATTAATGTATTTGCTTTATTTTTGCTATCCCTCCCCTCCCACAGATAACACATTTTCAAAGTTTGTTCCTTTCAGGTCTACCAGTAATAAGAAATAGGCCCAATTCTGGACGATACGTCTATGAATGGATGCTACTTTAGCCTGAGGATAAAACATTTTACAGATTATAATGGCTTAATTAAGTATTTAGACATGAGTCCTCCTCCTTTGGCTTACAGGGTTGGGAGATGGGGGAGGTAGGAGTAAGGTTTAAAGTGTCACTCTTCTAGTTGGACATGATTGGTAAGAAAGATACTGATGTGTGCCTTTGAATTTTGCTTCCTGACTTTGTTGCTATGTGGTCTTAAAAAATTGACTTAATATCTCTGGCTTTTCATTTCTTAATTATAAAATAAATATAACTTTTCTTGCAGAATGCTTATGAGAATTAAAAGTGATAATGTGCCCTGGCTGGCGTAGCTCAGTGGATTGAGCACAGGCTGCGAACCCAAGTGTTGCAGGTTCGATTCCCAGTCAGGGTACATGCCTGGGTTGCAGGCCATGACCCCCAGCAACTGCACATTAATGTTTCTCTCTCTCTCTTTCTCTCTCTATCCCCCTCCCTCCCCTCTCTAAAAATAAATAAATAAAATATTTTTTTTTAAAAAGTGATAATATGTGTAGGTTAACATGCTATATGAGCATGGTAAATGTTCTGTCTCCCTTCTTGTTTTCTCTTCATTCTCTTCTCTTCCACTGATTAACACCTTGAGGAAAGGAAGACTAGTTAGGTCAGATAGGCAGTTGCAGACAAGAGGGAAATTTATATACCACTAGAGCTTTTTAAAATTTCCTGTGTGTTCTGAAGGGTTCCAAGAAATATAGCTAGAGAACTCTCTGTCTCTACCTGGGCATCATGATATTACAGACCCTGTTCCTGGGAATATACTCCAGTTTAAAGAATCTCCTCTCTTCTGTGTTTGGCATAGACACCTGAGGAAAAAAGAATATCAAGAAGCTCATTCTATTATCAATTACCAACACCTTACAGTGATTTTCAATTTCAATAAGAGACAGAAAAAACCCCTAAATTTAATGAATTATAATCTAATATAAATGACTTTCAAAATTTATGCTGAAGAGTTCAGTTCTCAAAAGTTTATACATAATAAAGTGATTTCACATTCAGCTGCCTGGGCTCTGACTCTTGCCCTGAATTGAGGTGCTTTAGGTAAGAAAACGGCATCAGGAAAGGAGGGAGATGGCTGCTTCCCTGGCCTAGGGAGCATGTCACTCCTTAGTACCATGCCAACCGACTATATACTTGCCAGAAAACTTTGCTATTGATTTGCTTTACAGAGCTTTGATACAGTTTATTATACACGACATAAACTAAGTCCTATCCACATCTTTTTGGGGGATGAATAAATTAGAAACTTATGGAAAAGTATTTAGGTAAATATGAAAAACGCTTTCTTATGAAAGGGCTACAGGCTGCAAGTGCCCTCTCAAAGCCCATATAAATCCTCCTTCTCTTACTGCTTTAACGAGGAGAGATTCTATCCTTCTCTCTTTCAGACAAACTCTGAAACCCCTAACTCATCAGGTATGATTTGTTTCTTCTCTGAAAAATATGCCAAAAACGTACTCTTCATTTTTATGTTCAGGCATAAAACACAGGTTTTATGCACACCACATTGCTCATAGAAATGAGCCATAATCTCTGTCTGGCCTGCTCCTTCTTCTCTAACCCTCAATAATCAAAATGCCTGGAAAATGATAAGTCTTCATCAAATCTTTCTTTGCAGGATGATCATAGATGGCTGGCACAGGTCTCCACATGTGTTTTTCACAATTTCACCCAAAACCTGGGAAGAAATGGGTGAGGATGGGGAACAGTGTTCCTGTATGCCTACTTTATTTCTCTCTTTTAATCTGTTAAAAAAAATCCAGGAACCTACCGAGAAGAATTCTTTTTATGTTTGTTTCATTGATAAAATTGGGTGATCTGCTAGGAGAGAAATGCCTTTTTCTCTTGTATTTTTACTCTGTGTCCCTTAAACCAGCCTTGCCTGATTGGGAGCAAGGGAAACAGGGAATGACAACTGGGTAGGCAACCAGTAATGCCTCCTGCAACTTGTAAGGACTTCAAAGTTTGTGAAGTACAGCAAGTTGTTCATTTTATCTGTAGAATTATTTTCACTTGAGAATTTTTTCTTTTTTCTTACAGTTGTCCCACTTCCCCCTTCACTCCCCTCCACCCTGTACACCCTCTCCCACCCACATCCCCCCCTTTAGTCATGTCCATGTGTCATACTTATGAGTTCTTTAGCTTCTACATTTCCCATACTATTCTTACCCTCCCCCTATCTATTTTTAACCTACAATCTATGCTAGTTATTCTCTGTATCTTTTCCCCCTCTCTCCTCCTCCTACCCCCCTGTTGCTAACCCTCCATGTTACCTCCATTTCTGTGGTTCTATTCCTCTTCTAGTTGTTTGCTTAGTTTCTTTTGGTTTTGCTTTAGGTGTGGTTGTTAATAATTGTGATTTTGCTGTCCTTTTACTATACATGTTTTTTCTTTATCTTCTCTTCTTAGATAAGTCCCTTTAACATTTCATGTAATAAGGGCTTGGTGAAGATGAAATCCTTTAACTTGACCTTGTCTGAGAACCACTTTATCTGCCCTTCCATTCTAAATGAAAGCTTTGCTGGATAGAACAATCTGGGATGTAGGTCCTTGCCTTTCATGACTTGGAATACTTCTTCCCAGCCCCTTCTTGCCTGCAAGGTCTCTTTTGAGAAATCAGCTGACATTCTGATGGGAACTCCTTTGTAGGTTACTGTCCCCTTATCTCTTGCTGCTTCTAGGGTTCTCTTCTTCATTTTTACCTTGGCTAATGTAATGATGATGTGCCTTGGTGTGTTCCTTCTTGGGTCCAACTTCTTTGGGACTCTCTGAGCTTCCTGGATTTCCTGGGAGTCTATTTCCTTTGCCAGAGTGGGGAAGTTCTCCTTTATTATTTGTTCAAATAACTTTTCAATCTGTTGCTTTTCCTCTTCTCCTTCTGGTACCCCTATAATTCGGATGTTGGAATGTTTAAAGATGTCCTGGAGGTTCCTGAGCTTCTCCTCATTTTTTTGAATTCTTATTTCTCCATTCTTTCCTGTTTGGTTGTTTTTTAATTCCTTCTGGTCCACTCTATTGTTTTGAGTCCCAGTTTCCTTTCCATCACTATTGGTTCTCTATGCATTTTCCTTCATTTTTTTTATGGTAACCTGCATTTGTTCATCTAATTTGCACCCAAAATCAATCAGTTCTGTGAGCTTCCTGATCACCAGTGTTTTGAACTGTGCATCTGATAGATTGGCTATCTCTTGGTTGCTTAAAATGATGAGTCCTGGGTCATTGATCTGTTCTTCTGTTTGAGACATATCTCTCTCTCTCTTTTCTTTTTTTTGGTCTGGTTGCTCCTGTTACAGTGAGGGGTGGAGCCTTAGGTGTTCACCGGGGCTGGGCACCCCAGTCGCTAGATTGTGACGTTGTATGTGGGGGCAGGGTTGAGAGGGAACAATGGCAATTGCTGTGTTCTCCTTGGGACCTCAGTCCCTTCTCTGGGATCCTGGGTTGTATGCTTTGCCCTACTCCACAATTGCTGCCTCACTGGGTCTGCCAGTTGCCGCTTGCATACTCAGGGTCCATCCGCTGCAATCTTGCATGCCCAAGATGCCTTACATGCCCCCAGTTGCCTTATGTGCCCACCTCTCTCTGTTCTCCTCGCCTCAACCCACCGCGACCTGCACCGCACCCCGAGCCTGGCTGCTCCTCTCTGCCCCTCCTACCGGTCTGGATGAACGAGTCTACTTCAACCTCTTGGCTGTCCAACTTCCATTCAGATAAATAATCTATCAGTTCTGGGTGTTATTCTGCCTCTAAATTGTTGTTGTTCTAATCTTGGTTGTGCGTGGAGGTATGGTGTATCCACCTATGCCTCCATCTTGCCGGATGTCCCTCACTTGGGAATTTTTTTATACATACGTTTTAGTGAACTGTGTTAATTTGACCCATTGCTATTTAAATTTTATAGATTTTTTCATTAGGAAAAAATGTCTTCAAAGACCTAGCTTTATTTTATTTTCTTTGAAGTAAAATAAAAAGTAGTTATTGAAGGCTCAAATCCAAACACAACTCGTTTCTTCAGAAGTTGTCCTGAGAAATGTAACAAGGTAAAAGGAAAAGGGGGCTGTGAGCTATGCCATCCATTTTTGAACATTGCTGTAGAATAAAGCTGAGCTCACTAGCTGTAGGTTGGATTTTTCTTCTTAAGAAGGCTGTGGTAACATCTCATCCAAAAAGTTTCTTGAATATCAGAAAACAGATCAGCAATCAGATTCACTGTATTTGGCACTATGATGTGTGGTTTATTGGGTTGGGAGGCTTGAGTTCATTCACCACAACTCAGTGCTCTCTTATAGTCTTTTCTCCTATTGTGAGTTTTAATTTCACCTTCAAACTTTTTAGCTTTCTATATTTTCCAGACTACAGTCCTTGGTGGAACAGTCAGGACTGGCATTCTGCCTTCCCTCTGATTGTGGTTAACATGACTACATCTTTACCAAACTTGGAGAAGTAGAGTTTAGATCTGTACCCTTAGAATTAAATATGAGTTCTGATACAGACTGGGTCTATAATCTTGATTGAATCATTGTACTTATTTGAATATCAGTTCAGGCTTTGTTACTTGTTTTCTCATTAGCACTATAGTGATTTAAGTGTTTTAAAGTTTTAAACTTTTCTTTACAACTATATGGCCTTATAGGGTCTAGGATATTATACTTTATTATAAACAATTTAAATACAGAAATGTATAGTGTAAAAAGATAAATTCCTTATAATCCCACTACAATGCCCATTGCAGATAACTACAGTGTGTGTGTGTATATGTGTGTGTGTGTAACCACAAAGGATGTAGTCTACAAAAATGGTCTGGTATTTAGAAGAACTTCACATTTCTTCTCTATTTCTAGTGATTGTTTCAAGGTTCTGACACTGCTGTTGCTGGCCAGTGCCTGGCCTTCTGATTGCCAGGCAACACCTTTTAGCATTTAGGTAACAGCTAGGAATGAGCTGCCAGAGGGGAAATAAAGGCAGGGCCCTCACCACTGCAATCTGACAAAGGACTTAATACAGGAGGCTAAAAGCAAAGGAACACACGTCTCACCCATTGATCCAGTAATCCTGAGCCTGGTTTGATAAGGCTTCCAGGCATTTTGAGCAATGAGATAGTGCAGGAAGGGGGGCACCCTTGAAAGTCTGTGTATCATCTCCACTAGCTAGGAAAAGGAAAACCTTGAGACTGTGTATTCATCCCCAAGTCCGGAAGGGAGAAGGGGAGGGGGGCTACAGTGCCCAAAGAAAGGGCCTATAAAAGAACTTTGGTTAACTGCCTGCCTCCTGTCACATATGCAAAATTAACAAATAGAGTCTGGAGGAAGGCAAGGATTCAAGCTGACAGACTCCCTCGCATACCTACGTTTGGGTAGTCTCATCTCTCCGGGGGAAGCTGGCACCACCTTTACCTGTCAATCAAAATGTAACTTCTTCACCCTGACCCCACCAACTACATAAGTTCTCAGAACAAAGGACTCACTCTCTTGGCCTCTTGATTCTCTCTTGCTACACGGGGAGGCCCCTGGAAAGAGTCACATCTACAAAGTCATTGATAAAGGAGGGTACTCCCTACATCACCATACTGTGCATATTTTATACACAAGACTCCTTCACCTTAACCCCAAATCTTAGTCTAGCCCATGAGAGATAATTTTTTAAATAAAATATTTTATTTATTTATTTTTAGAGAAAAGAGAAGGGAGGGAGAAAGACAGGAAGAGAAACATCAATGTGTGGTTGCCTCTTGAGTGCCCCCTACTGAAGACCTGGCCCACAACACAGGCATGTGCCCTTGACTGGGAATCCAACTGGCAATCCTTTGGCTCTCTGACTGGTGTTCAATCCACTAAGACAGACCAGCCAGGGCACACCATTTTTTTTTTATTGTTGTTCTATTATATTTGTCTCAATTTTCCCCTCTGCTGTTTCCTGCACCCCCACTGTCCATTCCCATAGTCAATACCCACCCTGCTCTCCATGTCCATGGGTCATTTATACTTGTTCTTTAACTAGATAGACGCTTGCCCTTCTTTCCTCCCTTATTCCCCTCCACCCTCCCCTCTGGCCCCTGTCAGTTTGTTCCTAGTTTCCATGTCTCTGGTTCTATATTGCTTATTTTTTTTTGTTTTGTTCATTAGGTTCCTCTTATAGGTGAGATCATATGGTATTTGTCTTTCACAGCCTGGCTTATTTTATTTAGCAGAATACTTTCCAGTACCATACATGGGCTGTCTCGAAAGGTAGGAGTTACTTCTTTCTTTCTGCTGTGTAGTATTCCATTGTGTAAATGTACCACAGTTTTTTTATCCATTCATTCACTGATGGGAACTTAGGTTGCTTCCAGCACTTGGCTATTGTAAATTGTGCTGCTATGAACGTTGGGATGCATGGGTTCTTTTGAATTAGTGTTTCAGGATTCTTAGGGTATAATCCTAGCAGTGGAATCGCTGGGTCAAAACGCAGTTCCATTTTAGTTTTTTGAGGAAATTCCATACTGTTTTCCACAGTGGTTTCACCAGTCTGCATTCCCACCAACAGTGTACTAGGGTCCCCTTTTCTCCACAACCTTGCCAGCACTTGTTATCTGTTGTTTTATTAATGATGACCATTCTGACCAGTGTGAAGTGGTATCTCATTGTGGTTTTAATTTGCATCTCTCTGATGACTAGTGATGTTGAGCATCCTTTCATATGCCTATGGGCCCTCTGTATGTCCTCCTTGGAGAAGTGTCTGTTCAGGTCATTTGCCCAATTTTTAATTGGATTCATTGTCTTCCTGGTGTTGAGTCATATGAGTTCATTATATACTTTGGAGATCAACCCCTTGTCTGATGTATCATTTGCAAATATGTTTCCCCATGTTTTTGGTTCCCTTTTCATTTTGATGATGCTTTCTTTAGCCATGCAGAAGCTTTTAAATTTGATGTAGTCCAATTTGATTATTCTTTCCTTTATGTCCCTTGCCCTAGAGGATGTATTGGCGAAAATATTGGTGTGTGAGATATCTGAAATTTTCATGCCTATGTTTTCCTCTAGGACTATTACAGTATTGAGGCTTATGTTTAAGTCTTTCATCCATTTGTATTTATTCTGGTATATGGTATAAGTTGGTGATCTACTTTCATTTTTCGCATGTACCTTTCCGGATCTCCTAGCACATTTGTTGAATAGGCTATTTTTACTCCATTTTATGCTTCTTCCTCCTTTGTTAAATATTAATTGGCCATAGAGACATGGGTTTATTTCTGGGCTCTCTATTCTGTTCTATTGATTTATGTATCTGTTCTTATGCTGGTAGCAGACTGTTTTGATTACAGTGGCCTTGTGATATAGTTTGATATCAGGTATTGTGACTACTTTGTTTTTCTTTCTCAAGGTGCTGAGGCTATTCATGGTCTTCTTTGGTTCCATATAAGTCTTTGAAATATTTGTTCTAAATCTGTGAAATATGTCATTGGTATTTTAATAGGGATTGTGTTGAATCTCTAGATTTCTTTGGTTAGTATGGATGTTTTAATGATGTTAATTCTTCCAATCCATGAACATGGTATTTGCTTCCATTTATTTTTTCCTTAATTTTTCTTGAGTGTTCTGTGGTTTTCTTCTACTTGCTTAGTTAATTTACTGCATTTTTTTGGACCATAAGACACACCTAGGTTTTAGAGGAGGAAAATAGGAAAAAATTTTTTGAAACAAAAGATGTGGTAAAATATTTAATAACATAAATAACATAATATTTCACCAATGTAAATGTAAACAGAACTCAACAGCAGCATTAACAACCAGTATTCCTCCCAAATTTGGGGATTGGGGGGGTGGGGGTGCATCTTATAGTCCCAAAAATACGGTAATTCCTAGGTACTTTATTTTTCTTGTTGCTATAGTAAATGGGATTTTTTTCCTAGTTTCTCTTTCTGATATTTCATTGTTGGTGTACAAAAATACCTTTGATTTCTGAGTATTGACTTTGTATCCCACTGTTTTGCCAAATTCACTTACTAGTTAGGTCAAGTTGTTTTTTCATGGAGCCATTAGGGTTTTCTATGTAGATTGTCATGTTATATGCAAGTAATGACGGTTTTACTTTCTCCTTTCCAATTTGTATGCCTTTTATTTTTTTTTTTTTTGTCTGATCAATGTGGCTAGGGCTTCCAGTACTGTGTTAAATAAAAGTGGTGAAAGTGGACATCCTTGTTTTGTTCCTGATGTTAGGGGTAAAGATTTTAGGTTTTGCCCATTGAGTATGATGCTGGCTGTAGATTTCTCGTATATGGCCTTTATTATGTTGATGTATGCTCCCTCTATTCCCACTTTGCTGAGTATTTTTTTATCATAAATGGGTGCTGAACTTTATGAAATACTTTGTCAGCATCTATTGATATGATCATTTGATTTTTGTCTTTCATTTAGTTTATGTGGTGCATTACATTTATTGATTTGTGAATATTATACCATCATTACATCCCTAGGATGAATCCCACTTGATCATGGTGTAATATATTTTAAATGTATTGCTGGACCCTGTTTGCCAATCTTTTTTTGAGATTTCAGCATCTATGTTCATCAGCGATATTGGTCTATAGTTTTCTTTCTTTGTTGTGTCTTTATCTAGTTTTGGTATTAGGATAAAACTGGCCTCATAAAAAGAGTATGGGAGTTTCCTTCTTCTTAAATTTTTTGGAGTAGTTTGAGAAGGATAGGAGTTAGCTCTTACCTAAATATTTGGTAAAACTTTCCAGTGAAGCTGTCTGGTTCAAGGCTTTTGTGTGAAAGGAGGTTTGGATTATGGCTCAATTTCACTAATTGTTATCTCTCTGTTCAGGCTTTCTGCTTCTTCTTGATTCAGTTTTGGAAGATTATATGTTTCTAGAAATTTGTCCATTTTGCCCAGGGTCTCAAATTTCTTGGTGTATAATTGTTCATAGTAATTTCTTATGATCTTTTGTACTTCTGTGGTATTGGTTGTAATTTCTCCTTTTTCATTTCTGATTTTATTTATTTAGGTCTTCTCTCTTTTTTTTCTTGATGAATTTGGTTAAAGTTTGTTGATTTTGTTTATCTTTTCAGAGAACAAAATCCTGGACTTACTGATCCTTTGGATTGTTCATTTAGTCTCTATACCATTTAAATCTGCTCTGATCTTGATTATTTCCTTCCTTCTACTAACTCTGGGCTTTTGTTGTTATTCCTCTAGTTCTTTTACATGTTGTGTTGTTTTATGAAAATATTCTATCCTTTCTAAGTAGGCCTGTAGTTCTATGAACTTTTCTCTCAGGACTGCCTTCACTGTGTCCTACAGGTTTTGGGCTGTCATGTGTTGATTTTCATTTGTTTCCAGAAACTTTTTGATTTCTTCTTTGATCTCATTGTTAGCCCATTCATTATTTAGCAGCATGCTATTCAATCTCCATGAGTTTGAGTGTTTTTGAGTTTTTTCCTTGAGGTTAGTTTCTAGTTTCAGTTCCTCGTGGTCAGAGAAAATGCTTGATATGGTTTCAATTTTCCTGAGTTTGTTGAGGCTTGTTCTGTGACCTACCATGTGGTCTATCTTAAAAAATGCTCCATGTACATTTGAAAAGTATGTATATTTTGCTTCTTTGGGGTGAAATGTTCTGAATATATATCAATTAAGTCTACTTGAACTTGGGTGTTGTTTAATAACACAATATCCTTATTGATTCTTTGCTTGGAAGATCTACCCATTGTTGACAATGGGGTGTTAAAAAAACCTACATGAATATGTTGCTTTTGATATCTTTCTTGAAGTCATCCAAGATTTTCCTTATATATTTGGGTTCTCTTTTATATTGGGTGCATATATGTTTACAAGGACTGTATCTTCTTAATGAACTATTCCCTTAAGGATTATATAGTGTCCTCCTTTGTCTCTTTTAATGGCCTTTGTTTTGCTGTCTATTTTGGCTGATTCCTACTCCAGCTTTTTTTTCATATCCATTTGCTTGAAATATTTTTTCCAACCCTTCACTTTCAGTCTATGTAGAGCTTTTGTTCTGAGGTGGGTCTCTTGTAGACAGCATATACGCAGGTCATGTTTTTTTTATCCATTCAGATACCCTGTGTCTTTTGATTGGCATATTTAATCCATTTACATTTAAGCTTATTATTGATAGGCATGTATTCATTGCCATTTTTTCCCTTCTACCTGTGTTTCTTTCTCTCTCTCTTTTTCTCCATCTTCTTAAAGCAGTTCCTTTACCATCTTTTGCAATGCTGGTTTGGTGGAGATATTTCTTTTAGCCTTTTTTTTTGTTGTTGTTGGGGAAGTTCCTTTTTTGCCATTTATTTTAAATGAGATCCTTGCTGGGTAGAGTAGCCTTGGTTGCAGGCTTTTGCTTTTCATTAGTTGAAATATTTCTTACCATTTCCTTCTTGCTATCAGTAATCAGCTGATAGCTTTATTGGGGCTCCTTTGTATGTTACTAGCTGCTTCTTCCTTGCTGCCTCTAATATCCTCTCTTTGTCTTTAAATTTTGCCATTTTTATTATAATGTGTCTTGGATTGTGCCTCTTTGGATTTATATTGGTTGGGACTTTCTGTGCTTCTTGGACTTGAGTGACTTTTTCTCTTATCAAGTTAGGGAAATTTCCTGTCATTACTCTTTCAAACAGGTTTTCTTCATCTTGTTCCTCTTCTTCTCCTTCTGGTATTCCTATGATATGCATATTATTATGTTTCACATTGTCCTGAAGCTTTCTTAGTCCCTCTTCATTATTTTTGAGTCTTCCTTTGTTTTTTTTGCTGTTAATTTTTTCTACCTTGCTCTCCAGCTCTCTGATTTAGTCCTCTGCTTCATCTAGCCTGCTTTTAATTCCTTCTACAGTGATCTTCAATTCAGAAATTGTATTCTTCATTTCTTCGTGGCTGCTACTGATAGTTTCTATGTCTTTTTTCATGCTGATGTAAGTCACAAAAGTTCCTTGTATCTTCCCTGTAGTTTTTTGTAGTTCTCCCAGAGCTCACTGAGCTTCCTTATAACCATTATTTTGAACTCAGTGTCTGATAGTTTACTTGCATCTATTTCATTTAGCACTCTTTCTGGGGATTTCTCCTTTCCTTTTGATTGGGGGTTGTTTCTTTTTCTCCCCATTTTAGGCACACTTCCTGTTTGTTTCTACTTCTTAGATTGATCTACTTTGACTCTCTGTTTTTGTGGTGTGACCTTCTATGGGAGGATATTTGTGGGATTCAGTGGTGCAGTCTCTTTGATCTCCTGAACTTGATGCTCTTAGGATACCCTTTATGCCATTTATGTTTGCTCTGTGGTTGTAATTGGGTTTTGATTGTTGTTGGGTCATTCTTTGTGGGCCCTTCCCTCTGGCTGGCTTAGTGTCACTCCACATCTTGTATGCTGTTGTGCAGGTGCTGCCAGAACAAAACCACACAGACCCAGAAACAAACCCACACTGGCAAAATAACCCCTGCTCACAATCACATTATCAACAGTAAATGAGCCAGTATTAATAAGAGAGTAAAGAGATTAAGAGTATTATGAGAAAAGAGAAATGAATATGAGATGATAAATTGAAAGAAAAATGAGTTTAAGAGAATAGAGGGAGAGACAATATTAAGAGTAGGGATTCAGGGCAAGGTGAAGAGAGAAAGAAAGTAAAATTTACATCATAAATAAAAAAGGGAATGAAGAAGGCAGAATAGAGCAAGAGAAGAGAAGCATATAGTATTAAGTTTAAATGGAAATTAAAAATATATAGTGAAAAAGAGACAGAAAAAGAAAAAAGTAAATAAATAAAAAATAAGAATCAAATTGGAGAAAAAGATCTACCACAGCATTACCAACAACACACAAGCTAAGATTAATATAAGTGGGATGGGAATAAGAAGGAAAAAAGAGAAAGAAAAGCTTAAGGGATGTCTGGAGGAAAGGGAAACTTTGAGATGATAGAGGGAAAAGGAATACTAAGAGTGAGGAATGAAAACTAGGCTAAGACAGGAAAAAATTAAAATTTGAGCTGAAAAAAAGAGAAAGGGCAGGAGGAATGTTGAATGGAGTAGGAGATAGGAATGGTAAAGTTGAAGATTTGAAATAACAAAACGGTAAAAGTCTAGAGATAAAATTGAAGTAATGCAACCACAACCATCCTATCCACAACCAATGAGCAAAGACTGATGAAGGTGGAGAGAGAGCAAGGGTATTTTAATAGCAGGAAAAATAATGTGTGATGATCAATGACAAGGAAAATGTTTTTGAGAGTCTGGAGGAGGTAGAAATAGTAAGAGTGTGGAATGGAAACAAGTTGATAGCAAGAGAGAAAGCAAAATTTAAAACAAAAATAAAAGGAAGAAATGAGAAGAAAAAGTGGGGGAAGAGAAGGGAGTAGCAAAATATGAGGTTTGAAATAAACTATAATATAAAATCTAGTGACTTAATATGCACAATCCTGAGGGATAAGAAATGAATGTTAAAAAGCTATGCAGGAGGGAAAATATTGCAAATAATGAGGAAGTCCATGGTGGAATTTGTCTTGGTAGCATCTAATGTTTACCACTGGTTTTTCTTTCTGAATCTGCCTCTGGTGATGTCAGGTGGTGTCTCGGTTTGGCCTTAGGCAGGCTGTTTGAGACCACCAGGCATCCACAGTCTATGGCTTACTCCTTCAGTTGTTAATCTAGTCACTCTGTAATCAGGAGTCTTGCTTAAGCACCACAGGGTGGGGCAGAGTAATTCCTGGAGGTGGGTCTATTCCTTCCCTTCAGGTTGATGTCACTTGGAGGGGAGTGGTTGCCTGAACAAGATGGCTCCTGCAGTATGGGGGATGAGTCAGCACCAGTATATCCTGGTGGCTGCTCCCTCAGTTCTCTCCCCAAAACCACCATCCCTAGTCTCTCCTCAAGTGTCTGCAGTCCACTCTGCCACCCCCTTTGCCAGAGCCCAGGGTAAGGGCTGCAAATGAAATTTTGTGTATTGGCCCTTAAAAAGTCTCCCTGTGACTCCAGCCATCTGTCCCTGGCAGAGAAGAACCCTGCTGCTTTTCACAGCTGGATGTTATCTGGGTTCTTTTTGCGCTCTGGCGCTATGGGCTGGGGAGCCCCGCTTGGGGTTTAGACCCAACACTTCTTGGGGGGAACACCCCCTGCTGCTGAAATATTCCTGTGGTACTTCAGCTGCTGCCTGTAGGAGCCCAGCCAGCCTTCAAATGTCTCCTCTGCATTCCATACCAGTCCTGTTGTGGTGAAGCTGTTTTTTCTGTCTGTCCATGGTTATAATGCTTTTCTCCCATTATTATAAAGTTGTTTATTCTGGGTGATTTCTCTACAATTTAGTTGTAATTCCAGATTGGTCCTGGGAAGAGGTTAGTTTAGCTTTCACTTACTTTTCTGTTATTTTGGGTTGGACCGAGGTAAACAACTTGATGTCTATCCAAGACTGAGTTTAATGTTTTTATTTTTTATTTATTTGTTTATTTATTTTTATTTTTATTATATTTTATTGAATATGCTATTAGAGGTGTCCTGAATTTCTTTCATTTGCTTGCCTCCACCCAGCACCCACTACTCCCTCAGGCAATTACCCCCACCATAGTTCATGTCTATGGGTCATGTGTATAAGTTCTTTGGCTACTCCATTGCCTATACTGTATCATTTAGCTCTTTTTCTGGAATTTTGATCTGTTCTTCCATTTGGGCCATGTTTCTTTGTCTGCTCATTTTTGGCAGCCTCCCCATGTTTGTTTCTATGTAGAAATAATTAGAGCTGCTTTGACTCTGTATCTTTGTAGTGTGGCCTAATGTAGTAGGTGTCCTATACTGCCCAGTGGCACAGCCTTCCTTATTACCCAAGCTGGGTACTCAAGGTGTGCCCTTCGTGTGGGCTGAGTATACCCTTCTCTTGTAGTTAAATCTTGGTAGCTGTTGGCAGATCAATGAGAGTGATTTACCCAGGCCAGTCAGCTGCAAGGATTGGCTGTGACCACTGACCACCAACCTCCACTGTCTGTGGAGGATCAGCTGTGCACCGGCAGGGTGGTGGTAGTCCAGTGTGATCTGTAGCTGTCCACTGAGTGAGCTGGCTCTGAGGTTTCCCAGGTAGTGCAGGCCAAGGTCAGCCCCCACCTGTGTTTTGCCTGGGCTACTCTGCCTGAGCTATAAACTAACCTGAGATGGCTGGTGCTTGTGCTGGATTTGGAGATTCCCAGGTGAAGCCAAGCTGTGAATCTAATCTGGATATCCCTAGGGCTGACTGAAGCCAGTTGTTGCCTGTTTGATAGGATTTAGGAGCCAAGGCTAGCCATTCATATGGAAAAGAGGCATGGGTGGGCCCGTAATTTGGGTGGGACAGAGCCTCTGGAGATCTTCAAGGTGGATCACACAGCGTTAGCCATATTGATAGAGTCTCAGATATGGCACTAGTTTGCTGGTTTTGTCGTGGGAGGGTTTAGCAAAGGGACAATGACTTCTGTTGACCTTGATGCCAGACATTTCCATTTTTCTCTGTACACCACCAGTGTTTTTCAAGCTGCTATCCCAGAGCTGGAGCTCAGAGGGAGTGAGTCTGAGTAGGTCAGTCTGTGTATGGGTCCTTAAAGAGGAACTGCTTGGGGCTCCAGAATTTTCTTTTTTTTCTTTTTTTTTTAATTTTATTTTAATCATTGTTCAAGTACAGTTTTCTCCCACCTACTCCCATTCCAGCCCACCCACCCAACCCTCCCTTCTTCCCCCCCAGAATTTTCTTTCGCTGACTCAATCCCTGCTGGGGTTTGCAGCCAGAAGTTATAGGGATTTATCTTCCTGGCACTGGAATCCTGGGCTTGGGGGCCTGGTGTGGGTCTGGGACTCCTTGTTCCTGAGATATCCCTCCAGAATTTTTATCCACGTAGGTGTAGGACCAGCCCACTCCTTGTCTGTGCCCTCTTACCAGTCTGGATGGATATAGTTTCTTTAATTCTGTAGTTGTCAGACTTCCATTGACCTTGATTTCTGACATTCCTGAATGATGGTTATTCTGTATTTTTGTTGTAATTTTGATGTGGTTGTGCGAAGAGGTGAGCCATGTCTACCTACACTTCCATCTTGACCAGAAGTCCCAGAATTCTGTTTTTATTTTTTGTGTGTATATGGTATGTGCTCACCTAACCTTTAATGAACAGGGTTTGAAACTCTGTTATGTACACAAAGTCCTTCACATTTAGAATGAAATTAATTCTTCCAGATGTTAATGAAGAGGTTGCTCTAATCCATAGAACATTTAGTCTCTCTCTTTGAATTAAAGTAAAGGCTGATATGATTTATTAATTAAAAATGTTTTTGTACCTCTTTGGATCTAGCACAAAATTTGGTGCAGGGAAGAAGTAATATGTGATTTCTGAATTCAGTAGAAGATTGGTTAAGCAGGCTTTCACACATTTAGCCTGTGTAGGCTAAGTGGAGAAAAATTTTGGCCTAACTTCTAAAGAATCTGTCATAGATCATACTATTACTTTATGCAATACTATATTTTAATGAAAAATAGCCAGGTCAGGACTTAGGTCAATAGTAGGTTATAGCAGGTGTTCATTAAATATTTGTTCAATAAATGAAAAGCTTCAACCATAAGCTTGATTTGTATAACAAATTATAAACTCAAGGTAGGGGAAATGGAATGGGTTGTAGTAAATGTGCTGAGGAAGTGGCAAAGCAAAAATTGCATTGGATAAAGTTAAGCAAGCAAGGAGGATTTTATTCAAGGCTACTGCGATAGAGGAGAGAAGTCAGAACCCAGTCTTAACTCTACTTGGCTAAAACAAAGGGTGGGAGTGTTTCTAATCTGTGGGGTAATCCAGGGAAAAAGTATTGGCAGACATTAGGGGGAAGTCGTAAACCATCTGTTTTTTTATTAGTTTTCTCTAAAGTAAAAATAAGCTTCTCACATCTCTAAGAAAGTAATTTTGCAACTTGGAGCAAGCAAGGATTCTGGTGAACTTAAGCTTCTACTGTTTTACAGAAACTGGGAAATAGGGGCTCTATCTTCCTTGATGGCTACATTTCAAAGAGATGGCTTCCAGGTCCTTGAAAAAGACAGTCCTATGTTGTAAAACTAGGCCAGAGGCCTTTAAAGGTACTTATATCTCAAAGGGCAGTGAAGGAATTTATGTTTTCCGAAGGAAATGCCTAAGAAAAGGAAGGCCAGGGGCCTAGAGTCTGAAAGAAGGCTGTCTAAACTTTTGTTAAGCAGAGGAAAATGTGAAGGCAATCTTGGCCAAGGTCTCAGATGACCTGTGAACTAGGGAACTAGGCCTGTTTTGAGTGTCAGTCCGATGGTTTCTAGATAGAACTCCTCTTTAAGTCATTTTGTAGCTCTGGGCATGTCACTTAACTTCTCTAAGCATACTCAGGGCAGGTGAGAATAACAGAAACTCTTCCAGCTCCTTCACACGTCTATTGTGAGGTTGTAATTGCATCAGATCAGAGAATGCTTTGTAAATTAAGGTGTTACATTGTTGTACTGGGACAAAGGGGTTGAAATCATTCTATTTTCTTAAGATTTGGGAACTCTGTCTCAATCTCAGACCCCTCAAGTCTATTTTCTGCATTCTGGGAGCTTCGACCTGAACCTTTGCCTGTGACATTTCATAAGTCAGAGAAGGCACCTTGAGATCTTCTTGTCCAATCTCATAATTTTATGTGAGAGGAGACTGAGTTCTTTAACAGGGAAGAAACTTGCCCTTGGCCATACCTAAGTCACGGCAGAACCTAGGACTCCTGACTGTATTCCCTGCACAATGATGCATAAAATATTCACTGAAAAAGCAAGCCTTTTCCCTTGTGAGCAGCTCTGAATGTTCCCTCTCTGGGAAGCTACTTTTACCCTGGGACTTCTATTTATAGGACTCGGCACTCTGTCTGATTGTTGCTTTGACAGTGTTAAATTGTTTCTGTTGCCAGCTATCCAAGGTTGCCTTTTCCATGTCTCTGTGTCCTTCTGGGGCCTTGGACATCCAGAGATGGGGTGGCCTGTCTGACCACACAGAAATGGAATTGCTTTTCTGGGCTTTTGTACACTGACCTCTGCTTATCTTCTGTGTTTTTTTTTTTCCTTCATCTCACAGATAAGAGTGGATTTGATGATTGGGAGACCCTGATGAGAGAACTACAGCAATCTGGGCAGGGTGACTCTGAACTTGATCCCATAGGCCCCTCTGGCTAATCCCTACCTTGTCTCTCCCAGCCCCCACTCAGGAGGTCAGGCAGTGAGGTTGCTGACGCTAGTGTGGGGGTGGGAGCAGGATTTTAAGCTTGCCTTTCTGTCAGCTGGTGTCTGTTTTCCAGGCAGATGGTGGGTGGTGACGTGGCTCTATTGTCCTACAGTGCCTGCCCTGGAGGGAGATTTCTTTTGCCAGCAAACGTGCTATACTTCCAGAGGAAATGGCATCTATCTCTGAGGACAGGTCCAGAGGGATTGCTAGTATCTCCATTCCATTTTGTGACCTGCGAGCCACTCTTCCCTCTGTAAAGGTCCAAGGAGTAACTGGTTGTTCTTAGTTGACTCTATGGGCTACAACAAAGGAACAAGTTTAACTTCCTAAAGCAACCACTACAACTAGTCACAAGGAAGAATTTTTTTAATATAAGAAGTATTAGATAAGACTCAATGAGCTCAACAATTTGAAATTTGTTGATAATCCAACTTGCTTCTCTACTCTATTATTCCCTTTTCAGATATCTTTTCTCCCCTGTCCCAATCCTATGATATTTTCCTCTAAGACTGTTCAGTAGCATTTTTAAAAAAAAATATTTTATTTATTTATTTTTTTAGAGAGGGAAGGGAGGGAGAGAGAGAGAGAGAGAGAGAAACATCAATGTGCGGTTGCTGGGGGTTATGGCCTGCAACCCAGGAATGTACCCTGGCTGGGAATTGAACCTGGGACACTTTGGTTCCCAGCCCATGCTCAATCCACTGAGCTACGCCAGCCAGGGCCTGCATTTTTAATTTTAGATTAAAGTGTTTACAAAAGTGGGAAACAGTTTATTGATGGCTCTCAGAGAGCTCAATGGTGCTTAAGTTTTAGCATGCATTAGAATTGCTTAGTATGTGCTTGAGTGGAGGGTAAGAAAGCTTGCTAAGGTGCCAGTTTTAGGGCTATCTCCGTAGATTTTTATGGATATCAGTAGGCATGGCTATTCTGGAATATGCATTTTTGGTAAAAACTCCAGTGATAGCAAATTTGAAAAATATTTCTTAGAGTTTTAGACTGAAATTATTCATTTAGCAGATTACAAAATATATAAGTTTGGAGGAGAATAGAATGGAGGAAAAGATTGGAAAACTTTTCGCAAATGGAGGACAGAGGAATGAGGGTAAAGACATACAATACAGTTAAGTGAGAGAAGAAAGAAAAGGATTTTGAGAATTAGAGAGCTCAAACTCTGTGGAGAAAAGGAGTCTTAGAGACCTTAAGGTGAAGAGGAAGGTAAAGGGATTTAGTAGCCCCTATCTATGTGGCAGCACTTAGGATGGACAAACACTTCAAAACAATATTATTAAAATTTTCTTTGGATTAAACTAGAATCAAAATGAAAACACTCCTCTGATTTATGGAATCTGTTGACATTAGAACTTAAAAAACTTGGAATTCTACTTCAGGACCATGTAGATTGTAGGGCTTCGAGATTGCCCTGCATGTCTGCAGCTACCAGGCTAACATTAATGATAACAATAATAATAACTTATATTTGTAGAGTGGTATGGTAGCTAAGATATCATTTTAGTTACTGTATCAAATAAATCCAAAATAATGGTGGCTTAAACAGGACAGAAGATTATTTCCCCTGAACATGCAGCTTTTATTCATCTCTAAGATGGCTGCTCTTGCTCCTGCCATCACAGACACATTCCAGCCAGAAGGAAGGACAGTGATGGGGGTAGAGCTATGGGTGGAAAGAGAAAAAGGTAGGCACGAGGTTGCTCACAAAGAGTGTGACCTGTAAGTTATCATACATCAAGGACCTGAACTTTGTCACACAGCCATCTATGACTGATGTTGAGGAACCATATGCTCAGCTGCATCTTATATTCTAGATAAGAAGAAGAAGAAGAAGAACAACAACAACAACAGCTATTGGAGAATTTCAGTGGTCTTTCCCACAAGTAGGTTACAGTTTCTAAAAATCTAACACATGAATCATATTCTCAAAGTGAGACTAGTAATATGGTTAGTATTTTTCTCTTTCCAGAACAGAAAACTAGGCATTGTAAGTAATCAGTGGCCAATTTTGACTGAACTCAGACAGGTCTTTTGTAGTTTTTGCATTATGTTGGGATGTTTTCCATTAAAACGGTGTGAAGATGAAACTCTCCTTATGTTTCTAATTGTATCCAGTAACTCAATACAACTCATAACCCTCCAGGCACTAATGCAGGCAACCCCCTTTTATTTCCCTCTCCACCTAATCCCATACTACCATTCCTCTAGACTAGGTTGCGGAGAGATTTCTAGATCTCTTACTTTGAGCTCAACAGCTGCCAGCAACCAGGGCTATATTTTGTGGTTATTTTAATACAGGTTTTGGGAGCAGCCTCTCAGTTTAATCGTTGGCAGATAAACTCACAGTAGAGAGATTGGGAGTTATTTATGAAGACTTGCTGGCTGTAGGAGATTGGACAGTTGTTAATCTTTTCAGCTGATGTTAAGGGAGCCCACTTTAATCAGAATTTGTACAGGAATAATCCTTTCTTTAAATTCTGGCCCAATCCCTCCAATAATAGCAATCAGGGCAGCCTGCTTTGGAAAATAGTATATTAATATGGAGTTTAAAGGGATGAAACAGACAGGCTGCAATAGTCCCAGAAAAGAACCCAACAAGAGTTCTGAATGATGCTCTTGCATAGCTTAAGGTTCCCGCGGCTGAAGGAGGCTGTCACCATCCTTTCACTTGTGTCTAGGAAAGGCTTATTGGAAGTTATCCTACATGAGACCCTAGGAAATGAGAGCAAAATAAAGACCATCAAAACTCTCTGGAAAATTTTACTTTCAGAAATAACATATGTTTTAAAACAGTTCTGTAGAGGAGGCTCTTATGATAGAGCCAGTGAATAAATACATGATTATGTTTGTGTGGGGAAGAGGGTATTAATCAAGTGTAAGGCAAGAGAGCAGGTATATGAATTTGAGATCCTTGAGTAGTGGATGCTGAGATATGAGTAGACAAATGAGAGATTTGGGTGGTAAGAAATGCCTATGAAGGGTAAAGGAAAGAAAACAGGAGTAGGAAGGAAAATCTCTCTGACCATGATGCAGGTGTGATACCTATGAGAGAAGGATAGGAAGTAGCATCATGCAGGGAGAGGCCCAGACTGTAGCATAGCTCTAAGAAAGTTTTAACCATGTCAGTGGTGAGTCCCTGAGCCAAAACAACCCGTTGAAGGAGTCCTCCGTGATGTAGGACCTGTGCTGTGCTTAGTCATCATCTCGGAGCAGCACAGGCATAACATGGCCTCTCTGTAGACACAGTGGGGATCCGGAAGGACAAAGGAAAGCCAGGGCTGTCAGTCAGCTATACTTTCTGCAGTAGGTTCTCTTGCAGAAGATCTCAGTAGTGAATTTCCATGGCTACCACGCCTGGGTTCTCTGTTGTTTGACTTTGGGGAATTTCCTTTTCTATGTGAGCTTCTGTTTCCTCATTTATAAAACAAAATGGTTATGTTTAGACAATCTTTAGGTCCTTTGCATCTCTTTCAATCTCTGATTTTACAAAGAGTCTCTAAATTCCTAAAGGGTAGATGTGTGCGGGTTGGACAGGGGCATGCGCAGGGGAAGCAGTAGTGGAGAGAAATGTGTTGAGGGCTGGGAGGAAAGACAGGTCATTCTGGCAGGTATCTTCTTTCTGTCTCGGCCACCCTCCCCCAACTCCCCCCCACCCCCTACCCCATGTTTTCTGTTCTCTGTGTTCCAACCTGGGCCAATGGCTGGGCTGGCCACAGCTTTAGCTTAATCTAATCTAATCTGTCAGAGAGGTAATGAACTATAAAAGTGTGGATTTAATTTCAATTAGAGGGGAGTTTTGTGTTGTCTGGAGCCTGGTGCTAGCCAGAGAATAGAAACTCAGGCTAGGCTGAAAAGCCCCATCTGTGCTAGTAAGATCTGCCGTTAGGGGCTGGGTAAAACCTTGTTAAAATCAATGAAGAAAGAACAGTGCTGATATTAAAGATTTTTTTTACCCAGGGAAAAAATATATTCACTTTTTAGGTTTTTATCTTTTGTCAGGACAAAGCTAAAGGAAAGAAATTTTTCTATGATTGTTTTAACTTCATTTCTTGGGTAGGACTC
Organism: Phyllostomus discolor; assembly: GCF_004126475.2. Taxonomy (NCBI): domain Eukaryota; kingdom Metazoa; phylum Chordata; class Mammalia; order Chiroptera; family Phyllostomidae; genus Phyllostomus; species Phyllostomus discolor. The sequence goes on along the minus strand of NC_040904.2, from coordinate 162,351,983 downwards.
AGGTGTACCCAGAGTCTTTATGACTTTGTTTTTTTTTTTTTCCTTTGTCAAAGACTCTTGGATCCACACCTCCCATACTACTCTCTTCTCTCCATAAATTATATAGAGTTAAGCAGTGAAGTAGCCTATCCTTTAGATTTCAAGAAATATCTCATTCTGTTGGAACCTCTACAAATTCTGCCAAAAAGTGTCAGGGGCATTTATTCTCCCTTTATCTCTTCAGTCCAAAATTGTACCCATCTTTCAAAGTACCGCTGACTGGCATTTCCTAAGAATGCACTCTTAGAAGATTCGTGATCTGTTCTTCCCCCCTAAACCTCCATTACACTTGTAACTTTTCCAATGAAATCTATCATATTTTGTCTTGTGTTAGAGACATCTGCATACTGACTTTTACTAATTTTTCTTATCTTCTTTACTATATGCTATAAACTCTTTGATCAGGGATTTGTTTTATTAATTGCTATATCCTCTGCACCAAGCCATTCTTTAATTAGTATATAATAGTCACTAAATCAGGCTTACTGAGAATAATTAAATATTTGAGAAAGATTGTCTTTGTTCTCTTTCACTTCTTTGCTACCCTTCTTTCCTGCTTCTTTGGTTAATTTTCCTTTCCAAAGATTGAACAAACCAATAAAGAAATCAAATAACTTCAAGGAAATGAAGAGGTTTTTTTTCATGCCATTTGCTTTTCCCTTTCCCCTTGACCCAAATATAATTTTTCTTACCTGAAATGTTATAATTTAAAGTATATGTTTGAGGGGACCCGCAGCAATATTGGTTTCCCTGAAATTCTGCATGAACTTAGTTACAAAACTGTCTCAATACTCATCTATATGGCAGTGTGATAACATTCTTTATATGTTCAAAAAAATTTAACTTTCACTAAATAAGTAATAAATATATTCTTCATCCTAGCTCTATGTCTTACTGGTAATATGATCTTGGGCATACAAGATTTTTCTGTGCCTCAGTTTCCTTATCTTTAAAACAGATAATAATTTTATCTTCCTCAAAGATCTTTTGTAAAGATAATGTGTGGTAAAACCTGTGATATATAAGTATTTGCCATGTTTATTTCTGTTATTGTCAAAAATTATTAAAAATAGAGAAGCAAAATGAAAAACATATGTATAAGTCAGTCATAATTTGTTACTGTGTCCGGAGTTTTTTGAAGAAATTTTTTTAAGTGGCTAAGACTTTTCTTTCTTCTTTCAATGAATACATCTGTGTAAGAGACTAAACCACTAATATTTTGAGAATATTACTGGTTCATAAAGTGTCAAAAAGAGAGTTGGACATGTGTCCTTACATAGGTTGTCACATTAGGCTGATCTCACGTGAGCTGAAGAGCACCTGGATCATGTCAGGAGTAAGAATTCCTGCTCTCTACCAGAGAGTGGGAACTGTACATGGGAAAGCTTCTGTCTATTTTAAAATCAAGCAAATAATATGAAAATCAGATGCAAAATAAAACCCAGATTAACATATAATCACATTAGCAGACTAATTGAGTCAGGAGCTCAGCACTTTGGGTAATACGGTTGCACCCTTCAAAGGGAGAACAAGACAGAGTCCAAATTGTTTATCCATCCTTCTATTTCAATGCAGAGCAGAGGGTCCTGGGACCAGATGTGGCCAGGGTCCCATCCGGACAGTTAGCACAGTATCACTACTCCAGGGGACCTATAAGAGGGGATTAAGGGTCATAGACTGAGTGTGGAAGCCCCCTAAGGCCTGAGGGATTAGCATCTAATGCAGCCAGCTTTTCAGAAAATTGGGCTTAGATGAGGACCTACCTCTTTTATTTATCTTTGTTTTTCAAAAGCCCTAAGAATGAGGGGGTTTCTTTCTTTCTATTTTTCCACGCATTTTCTTTTTTTCTACCCTGAGAAGCTGGTGTGGAGACAGAGACATTGGATCTACAGGTATTTGGCAGCTCTGAAATAAAACTTATTTTTCTTCTGTCCACATTTCCTCTGTTCTTTCCGGGCTTTTGTTTTTTTCTCTCAGTTTCCTTTATCCATTCTCTCCTCCCAGATGCCTAACCCCAAATATTTTCAGTAGAATCAGTTTCTTTATTCCTCTCTGGTTTTGAAAGGAAATGGCAAAATAAGTCCTACATTTTAGCAACTTCAATTTATTCAGAGCAGCTGTTACTATTGCTACCTTTGCTTTCAGTCATTCAAAGCTCTCTACACAGTGCCTGCTATATGCACTTATATAGAACTTAATGCAATCGTATACTAGGTTGACTACAACTCACCCAGATTAATTCCTTTAAATTTACTGATAAGTCAGATGAGTTTATGAGGTATTTAACAAGGTATTTATGATCCCAGATCTACTTATTGGATGACAAAGGCATACCCAGAAGTATTTACCCTCATAATTGTACTCCTTATGTGCAATGATTTCATTTTCAGTTTCCCTTTTCTATTTTCAATATCTCATGAAGTTGCAATACTTGTAGCTTATCTGCAGAAAATGCATTTCATCAGAAAATGGAACATTTTGTCCCCATTTATTCCCCCCCAAATTTGCATATGCATTATGTAAGGGTGTCAGAAATATGTGTGAAATATTCATATTTCCAACATTTTTCTCTGAGGTGAAGGAAAAGTACAATAGCAGAAAATACAGAAAACATTTCTTAGTAAATCTGCAAGCTAACGAGACGCATAGGAGTCCCTAGACTAATTTTTAGAGTTACACACAGGCAGGGTTCAAAAATCGTTTATATTTACTACTTGTGTGGCACTGGGCAAGCCCCATACCTGAGTTCAGTTTTCCCCATCTGTAAATTGTGAGAAGGCATGAGTCTCTTAGCATGGTTTTGAAAATAAAGAGCAATATATGTGTAAAATGGCCAGCACGTGGAAGGCATCAACCACATAGCTCTCTGTAAACAAATTTATTTATTAAGCTGCCTGTAATTTGTAGACCTGCTTTGTAATTCTTGAAAAGAAGTAGGACACAACACAAATTACACTTCAAAGGCATCTATAATCTCAAAAAATGGCCAAAATCCAAAATTCAAGTTCACAAGCAGCATTCCAATTTCTGGCTCCATATGTCAGGAGCCTGGAAGTTGACACTCTGACCTAACAAGTAAAAAGCTGGACAGACTGAAAGGTCAACAGTTCTTCAATTCATAAGAGAGAGAAGGACACAAGGCAAACCATTGTCCCCAAGACTGGACAGATAGGCAAATACAGACCATCATGTTTACCAGAGTAGAGGCTCATGAGAGAAACCACCCTAGGAACCAGTGCCAGGCAAGGAAACCTGAACTGTAATTGACAAGTTGCTGGAGGCTGTGTGGACAACTCTGAGGGTTAAAACCTCTAGGGGGACCCTAACATAGTGGGCCCCACACATCTGTGACATTAAACTCTAAATGCTCAACCACATTCTCACAGTAAACATTGCAGAAAAATTCCCTGTGTTTCTGACAGTGGGAGGGAAAAGGAATAATTTTGAAATACTTCACAGCACTCTGTTCTTCTGAAGGCCTTCCCTCTGGAGAAGCTAGTTCACCGAGAGCCTAACTGACATGCGGATGGCAAATGCCCTACTCCAGCATTGCTTTAGCTCTTGTGTCCCATCTAAGGGGGGAGGAATAATTGAGAAACTCTTGCAAAGTTCACAGTCTAGATGCACAGACTCACTGAAAGACTGGGACCTAATCTCAACACTGTAGAACTCTTTCTGTCTCTCCAAACCTTGCCACTATGTTACTAAAGGCACGTTTACAGGAGTTTCTTTTATCTAGTACAGGATGTCTGGCTATCAAGAAAAAAAAATTACAAAGCATACCAGAGGGTACAGAACACGATTTGAAGAGACAGAGCAAACATCAGAACCAGACATGGCATGGATGTTGGAATGATCAAGTTCATAGTCACAGTCGCTTTTAAAAGTGTCACCAAAATCTTGTGGAGGGTTAGATATTTATATAAATATCTAACACTATACTGCACACCTGAAACTTATAACATTGATGGTCAACTAATTAAAAAGTTAAAAACAATTAAAAATAAAAAAATTGACATCAGAATCTAGTCTTGGAATAAAAAGCAAAAGATGCTGCTCGATCCTTCAAGGAGATTTATGGAAAGACATATATAACTGCAAAACATGTGATTTTGCTCACATGAAAGTATTCATGCAGAATTACATGGCAGAGAGAGCGGAAGTTTGTATAAAGGGAAGACAGACTGTTATAAAAACATTTAAGCTGTACCTTAAGGGGTAAGAGTAGAGAGAGGCATCCCAAACAATGGGAATGGCAAGGCAAAAGACAAGCTTGGAAGTGACTGGGGTGTCCTGGGAACAAAGCGTATTCTAAGGGATCAGTGTGATATTGGTGGTGTATACAGAGGTTGGTTGGTTAAGGATGAGGTCAGATAAACCATGACCAAGTACTGCAGTGCCAGTGTAAGGTCCTTGGTCTTAATCCTGCTGGTGCTAGGGCATCACTGGTGTTTTTACATACATAAGTGACAAGATTCACTGTCAGTTGCTGCTATCCTGGCTCAAGGAATGGCCTGTTTTGGTGAAGGCGATCTTAACAAGCCAGTGTATACTGAAGGAGTTTTTGTTCAGTTTTTAGGGATGTATGTTTTCTCTGAACTGGGTTCAGGGAGACTAAGATTACTTGGGGCCTATTTGATGAATGGGGAGTGGATAGGAGGCAGGGGTGGCTGGTCCACATTCTGTCTCCAGAACTGGACTTCTTTCCTATCCCTCCCAGGCCCATGAGAAACTTTTCAAGGTGCCAGTCTTGTATTCATACCCCATCTGTCATGATCTCAGTTGTAGTCCTGACTCTCATTAGAGTGGTGGGCAGCCCCCTTCAGGCCACCCCACCTCCCTCTCACCCAGCCTCCACACCCAAACAATCAGACTGAGTCCCGGTGATTGTTTCCTGTGGAAATCAGTCATGTGGAGCCCCAGGGGGGATAGTTCTGCTCTCTCATATTCATCTTCTTCCAGTGAGGACTGGTATTGGGGAGGACACTTTCTAGCCCTTTGCTTATGCCTGACAGGGAATGAGATAGGAAAATAGAATGGGGACCAGGAGGGACTGACAGTAGTTTAGGGTGAAAAAGGGTAAGAGAGTAGCAACAGAATTGCTTGCCTAGGTCACAGATAGTTTTGTTTGCCAACTTCAGATTCTAGGGTTCTAAGAACTGAGAGAGGCCACTTCATTTCCAAACTGCCCTAAATATTAGGATGTTATTCATACGAGGATATGAGCATGAAAGTAGGATAAAGAGACACCTCACTTGTTCTGCTATGACATCAAGAACCGCACAAGCAAACAGAACATCATGTAATTTTGCAGCTCATTTATTTATCTTTGTTCCACTGGGCAGTGCTGGATGAAATATATTTTTTTTCCATCAAATTGGTTAGTTACCCAGTGATGTTCAAAGAGCTGGAATGATGGTGGGTGTTGTGCAGATAAAACTTCTGCAGGTTTGACAACTGTTTTTAGACTTTATCTGTTTATTTGCTTCCAGCACTCCCATATTGCTTTCACACTAAATGAGAATTACTTTCTAATGAGTCATCTTTCTCCTTTTCCCTCTGTCTCATCTGTATCTACATCTATCTCCTGAATATTTTGTTATTCTTTCAAATCTTGCTAGATATACCTAGTCCATGTAGCTTTACTTTCTACTATTCCATCCCATTTCTTTGTGAAGAAAACAAACACAAATTACCATGTAACTATTGTCTTTTTAATCCAAAATCAATGTATTTATTAGGGAAAAAATTGATAATATGAAATGACGGATATTCCTGCCAATCTGAGACATTTGTGTAAATATGAGACTGAGATACACCCAGGGCCCAGGTGTTCTCCCCAAGGGGCAATAAGCATGGATAATGGGGTTTGGGAGTTGGATCAGAGGGTGAGTGGATGGACAGACCCAGACAGCTGAGGTTTATATTTGACTTTCAATATTTGATTTGATTTGAGAAACTTGATTCTTAGGCATAAAATAACTGTCCCCTTTTATTTTAGTCTGCTTAGTGTTTACTTTTTGACAGCATCTTATTAGGACATTTCCTCTTTTTTTAAGAAATTTAAGGGACTACCCAATTCTTGTTGAATTAAGTAATGATATTAATAATAGTCTGACATTCAAAGCCTCCACAAAACAGTCTTAATCTACCATTCTAATTATTTATCCAAATATGTCTTGGTAATGAACTTTATACACTTGCCACACCAGACAATATTTTTTTTTCAGTTAATGCAGACTCTGCCTTTGGACTTTCCTGGCGTAGTGCCCTTGTTCCTGTGCATCACCCTGTCCCCACACTGTGGTTGTCTTTTTCTTTCCTCTGCAAACCTATCTCAAGTGTGCCTTACTTCTTTTGTTTTTAATTGAATTTATTGGGGTGACTGGTTAATAAAATTATGTAAGTTTCATGTGTACAATTCTATAAAACATCATATGTATACAGTGTGGTGTTCACCATTCCAGCACCATTTATCCCCCCATACCCTCTTCTACCTCCTCCATCTCCCTCTCCCTCTGGTAACCATCATGCTGTTGTCTGCACCTATGAGTTTTGTTTTGTTTTGTTTTTGCTTAATTACTCCACCTTTTTCAGCAAGCCACACAACCACTTTCCCTTCTGACAGTTGTAAGTCTCTTTTCTATCTATGAGTCTGTTACTATTTTGCTTGTTAGTTTATTTTGTTCATTAGATTTTACATAAGTGAGATCATATGGTATTTGTCTTTCTCTGATTGGCTTATTTCACTTAGCATTATGCTCTCCATGTCCATCATTGCTGCCCCAAAGGGTTAGATTTCTTTCTTTTTTATAGCTGAGTAGTATTCCATCATGTAAATGTACCACAGCTTTAAAAAAAGATTTTACTTATGTATTTTTAGAGAGGGGAAGGGAGGGAGAAAAAGAGGGAGAGAAACATCAATGTGTGGTTGCCTCCCAAACACCCCCACACTGGGGACCTGGCCTGCAACCAATATATGTGCCCTGACTGGGGATCGAACTGGCCACCCTTTGATTTGCAGTCTAGCACTTAATTCACTGAGCCACACACCCAGGGCTATACCACAGCATTTTTTATTTACTCATCTATTGATGAACACTTAGGCTGCTTTCATAGCTTGGCTATTGTAAATAACACTGCAATGAACAGAGGGGTGCATATATTCTTTTGAATTAGTTTCTTCAGATATATTCCCATAAGAGGAATTGCTGGGTCAGAATGCAGTTCCATTTTTAATTTTTTTGATATAACTCTATATTGCTTTTCAACAGTGGCTGCATCAGTCTGCATTCCCACCAAACAGTTCACAGGGGTTCCCTTTTCTCCACACCCATGGTCAATATCATATTTAATGAGTAAAAACTATAAGCATTTCCCTTAAGATCAGGAACAAGACAGGAACATCTGCTTTTACCACTCTTAGTCAATATAGTACTGGAAATCCTAGCCATAGTGATCAGACAAGAAGAAGAGGCATAGCTATAAAAGGCACCCAATTTGGAAAGGAAGAAGTAAAACTGTCATTAAAGAAAGAAAAGTTGGAGGTATTACAATACTTGATATCAAACTACACTACAGTACCATAGAAATCAAAACAACTTGTATAAAAACAGACACATAGATCAATGAAACAGAATAGTGATTCCAGAAGTAAACCCATGCTTTTATGGTCAATTACTATTTGTCAAAGGAGACAAATACATACAATGGGATAAAGATAGTGTCTATGATAAAGGGTATTGGGAAAACTGGACAGATACATAAAAAATAATGAACTTACACCATACACAAGAATAAACTCAAAATGGATTAAGGACTTGAATGTTAGCCTTGAAACCATAAAAATTCTAGAAAACATAAGCAGTAAAATCTCAGACATTGCTTGTAGCAATATATTTTTTCAGATATATTTCCTCAGGCAAGGGAAGCAGAAGAAAAATAAACAAATGGGACTACAACAAACTAAAAAGTTTTTGCAAAGCCAAGGAAACCATCAAAAAATTGAAAAGATAACTCACTTAATGGGAGAACATATTTGTCAATGATACATTTGATAAGGGGTTAATATCCAAAATTTATGAAGAACTTTTACAACTCAACACCAAAAAACCCCAAACAATCCAATTAAAAAATTGGCAAAGAACCTGAATAGATGCTTCTCCAAAGAGGACATACAGATGGCCAATAGACACGAAAAGATGCCCAATGCCACTAATCATCAGAGAAATGCAAATTAAAACCACAATGACATATCACCTTGTACTTTCCAGAATGGCTATCATGAGAAAAAAAAAATTAACAAACAGCAAGTGTTGGTGTGCCTTATTTCTTGAAATCAGGCAGATGGGATTTGCCTCCATTGTGTAAGACTTCATGACAGACTTACCTCACTGGTGTTATTTTGAGCTTTTTTATTAACTTTTTAAAAACCACTTTTATCATTTCCCCAACCGTAGTCTGTGTCCTCATTAGAGTGGTGGGTGGCCTCTTCCTATTCTCACCCTCACCCCCACCCCACCTCTCACCTCTCCATGCCTGAACACTATATCATCTCTTCACCATGTGTACTAATTGGAGGAAAGGTAATGTATTTTCTGTTTTAAATATTATCTATGAATATAGCATAAATGCAGTATGAATTTCAATACCTTTCATCTTCCAAACTTGGATCTCAATTTATTCATATGTAAAGTTAAAGGTTTTTGATTCAGCAATCTTTAACAAGCATTGATTGATTGGTTGATTGGTAAAGTGCTGCAGATTCTATATCCTTTCTAACTCCTTCATTAAGAGCATAATTTATGGTTGTTGGAGGGCAAGAACTAGCCTTTAAAAAGAGTGTCTTACTTAGAATCTGTCCTGTAAATATTTGTTTATTTGAATTATAAACAAATGTCTAGAGTTTTCTTTACTTTATGAAGTTCAAACCAAGCCTCTTTTTCCCTTTGCAGAAATCCTGCTGTGACTGCAGCATGCTGTGCCTGGGCCTGGGTCACAGCTTGCTGGGAGCTCAGCTTTCCAGAGAGGGCTGCAGCTGCGGGGAGGGTGACAGATGGCTCAGCAGCAGCAACAGTTCGAGGAAGGAGTCACCGAGGGGAATCGGAGAAGGGCCTTCCTAAGAGGCAGAAGAAAAGACCCAAGGGGGCTATAAAGATCTGAGTTTGTTTTATAGACAGGCTTTTGTGAATCTGTGCTTAGGCAACAAATGCAAAATAAGAAACTTCTTCTTTTGGGCAGAGACTGATTTTCCATTCTTCCCACCCTCCTCAGAAGACTCTACACAGGTCACTCTGTCCCTGCTACCTCCTCTTGGTCAGTCTCTTTTTGTAACTTCAGACAGGGCTCTTTTCTGATCCAGCTGGTCCTGGGAAGGGGTCAACACTTCTCTCAGGCCCAGGGCTAAGGCCCTAACCTGACACCTGAGCTCTGAGGCGAGAGTTCTAGAATGCTGAACTTTCTGGGTGAGAAGGATGCTAAGGGGTCCCTGAGATTTGAACACCTGAGAGTCTGAGGCTCTGAAATGGCAGGAATGACCAGGGTGATGACAGAAAAGTGATCTGCTATTATTTTGTTTCCAAGTCTATTTCTGGGCAAGTGATTAAATCTCAGGCTTAATCCCCTGTTGTTGAATCTGTTCAGCCACGTGCAGTCCTGGGGCTGGCCCCTCCCTATGGGGCCATTAACTGTGGAAATCCTGAACCTTCCAAGCCTGTTATACCAGCAAGGTCAGGATTAGACTGGCTGTGTGCCTAGTGGCTGTGGAGGAGATCAGCAGCTTGGAAGGGCCTATTCCTCAGTCACCTTCTCTTCAAGGTGTTGGGGCAAAACAGGAAGGAGTGCCACCAAGAGGCCTGTCACTCATCCCACCCTCACCAGCCTGAATCCAACAGTTTATAAAACTTTTCATTTAGGCAAGTTCTTCTAAGCACCAATCATGTCATTTTTGGAAAAAGTTACATTTATTAATTTTATTCAACACTCTAGGGATTGGTTTTAGCATCTTTCTCTGAGAGAGAGGGATAAAGTTGGTGATCGTGCAGTCAAAGAATTGGACTTGAGTGTGGCTTGGGCAAGTCACTTAATTTGTCGAGTACCCATTTCCAGATTGGTAAAATGAAGATGATGTTTTCTGCCTTACATAATGATTATAGTTAGTGCTCACTGTTTTCCAGTTTATGAAAGTATTTTACAAAAGTTACAACTTACATCATGTATAATGCTATGGTAGATGATCAAGAGAGTTTATTAGTATGAAAATGTAGATTATACTGATAGGAGGACCTTAGGGATCTTAATCTTAATATGATTCTGAGGGAGATTTAAAGGGGTTCTACCCACTTCTTAGCTGGGAAGTTTGAGGCACAGAATAAGAAAGAACCCCAAACAAGTCAGGGTCAAAATGAAATGAGACTGTGATTTTTTCACTTTAACCTCTCGGGACTTTCTACCAGATCACACTCTTTTTCAGTTGTTCTAATATGTACTCACTCATCAAATGATAGGATAACACTTATTTTTTGAACATGCCTGAGCCCAAAGTGAGAATTCAATTATCCTTTGACCTCAGAGAAATGGAGGTGACTTATTTCCTCACCCCGTAACATCCCCTCCATCAAGGGTGTTTTGTGGGTTTTAAAAGACAAACTATTTTAAGTCCTAAGGGAGGTGAAGGGTAAAGAAACATTGCATAGGAAGGTGTTCTGGCCACTGAGGAAACTATGGGGTAATATACATTTGTCATTAACATTTAAAACCCAACAGCAATTCTAAGAGAGAATATGATGAAAGAAACTGAATTACGTTACAATGGGAAAGACACAGAAGAATTTTTTTACATGAATTGTCAAATATTGGAAGAAGTGCTGAATGGCGCTTCTGCAATTTCCTTCCCAACCATTTTAGGTCCTTAAGGGGCAAATGAAACATGTTTAGTAATTATTAGTGCTAAATATTTTATGTACCTAATTAAACTTATAACAATCATCTGGCATAATTATAATCACCCTCATTTTGTATGAGTCAACTGACTCATAGAAAGATTTAAGCAAAAAATGCTACTCTAGCTCACACAGCCGGTTCAGCGGAATAGGTGGGGTTGTGCAGACAGACAGCCCGGTCTTTTCTCACGATCCCATGTCGATGTGCTTTACTGTATCCGCATACTATGACAAACACCCAGGCCTTTGCTGTCCAGCACAGTCGCCACTAGTCACGTGCAGATATTTCAATTTAAATTAATTTAAATAGGATAAGATTAAAAATTTAGTTCCTCAGTCACATAAACCATATTTCAAATGTTCAATAGTCACATGTGGCCAGTGGCTGCTCTGTTGGAGAGAGCAATGTAGAACATTGCCATTACTTCAGAACGTTCTAGACAGACCAAGGTGTTCTCCAGACAAGAAATGGTGTAGTAGAGTGGTTGAGGACACGGGCTCTAAGGGTTAGCAGATTTCGGCTCGAAACCTGCCCTTCTCACTATTGAGGGCATGATCTTGAGTAAGTTACTTATATTCTTTAAGCCTCAACTCAGTACACTGGTGTGAAACTGAGTACAATAGAAATTTTTCCCCTAAAGGGTTATTGTAAGATTCAAATAGCATAATTCTGAGGAATTGGTAAGTACTTGGAAAAAGTTAGTTATTATTATACACATTCTATTTTTTAAAAACAGTGCATATATGTTTGATTTATTGGAGTTACAAAATAAACCATGTAGGTGCGGGAGCTTCCCTAAAGCCAATACAGTAAAGATGCTATCCAGGAATATTGTTTGTGCATGTATCTGCTACCCCATCCAGGGTAGTTCCTCACACACACAGCAGTTCTGTGTTGTGTTGGCTGAACTGAAGTGAGAGATGGCAGGAGAGAGAAAAAGGGATGGTCAGGTGCAATGTGTTTCTTCCAGCCCATTACTCTGTCCATCACACCACAACCTCCAGTCCCATCTAGAGGAGCCAGGGTGACCCACCTTCCTGGTTTCCCCAGTGCAGGACTCTCTCCGTTTTGGAACTGCAAGTCCTGCATTCTGGGAAAGCCCTCAGGACCAAGCAAACCGGGAAGGTTTGTCAGCCAACTGTGCTTAACCTGAAAGAGAATCTGATTATAAAGTCAACTGGTAGGTTTATCTATTTCTATAGCCTAATATTACCTTAATATGAGTGACATCCATTCATGTTATAGTTAAAGTGAACAAATGTGGTTCAGCCAAAAACTGAATAAGCCTTTTGATACCAGAATCTTTTCCCTTTTGCTATGGGGAGGTTAGAAAATGGGAAGGTGCTGAGGGGAGATGGGCAGGTCAGGGAAAGCTGGAACCTGAGAAAGAAGAGAAGGACCCCTGCCCCCCAAACTGCTTGCCTTCCAATTTACATACCTTGTTCTGTAGTACTGTTTCCTCTCAGATGTAACAGTCATCCAGAGGCATGGGGTAGAGAAAGGACATGTTGAAGGCTCTTTATGCTGTTAGGGAGTATGCCCTGAGCACTAGGAGACAAGATTCTGACCCCAGTTCTGCCACTAACTGCTTGGCTTAGATAAAGGGAAAGATGGGCTAAACTGATCCTGAAGGTCATCAAGGAACAGGTATAAAGGGCCCATGGACAAAGCCCAAAGGGGGATGGATTGAGGGTGGGAGGTGGGGGTGGGTGTGGTAGGGGAAGGTGGTAGCAGGAAAATGGAGACAACTGTACTTGAACAACAATAAAAAAATAAAATAAATCTAAAAGTTGTGATTAAATGAGAACATCTCACTCAAAATTTTCTTCCTGACCTCTGACAAATCCAAGTATGGGGATGTGCTGCCATCTTGTGGTAGTTTGGGTAGTTTGTATGCACTGGTTTGGAAAGACATTTTAATATTATTTTCTCCTAAAGGAATGCAGATACTTGCTTAACATTTGGGAACTTTAGGCTGTAATACTCCATACTTGAGCTTGTTTCTACCGAATGATTCTGTAAGTAATCACACATTATAGATATGCTATATATATCACATATATATCATATATATCACATATCACATATATATCATATATATGAAACATATATGGAATTTAAAAACAGTAATTATGAAGATTAACCCATTTCATGAATTTAGGAGATTTAAAGTCAGTCATTTCTTTTTAAAAATTTTATTTATTTACTTTTAGAGAGAGGGGAAAGGGAGGGAGAAAGAGAGGGAGAGAAACATCAGTGTGTGGTTGCCTCTCACATGTTCCCTACCTGACCTGAAGCCCAGTCATGTGACCCGACTGGGAATTGAGCTAGTGACCCTTTGGTTTGCAGACTGGCACTCAATCCACTGAGCCACACCAGCCAGGGCTAAAGTCAGTTTTCTTAAACATTGGATACAGACTATTTATATCACATACATAAGCCAATTTTTTTCTGACCAGTTTTTAGCAAATATATTTTTCCATACTACTTGTACACATTCCATTATATAGAGAGGTTTTCTAGCAAAACACCTTATGGTTAGTGAATACTCAATCAATATTTATTGTATGAACAATAAAAAACAGAATTAACATGCATTAATTGCTTTTTATGTACTAGGCACTTATTCAGGTACAACTCAATATTGCTTTAAAAATATAGGTACTGAGGTATAGATTAAAGTACTTTAGAAATATACATGGGGAAGCACAAATAACACTCCATTTTTATTACAGAATCTTTTATCACAAAATCATAAACATGTAATTCTGTAACATCACAATATCACACTCAAGCACGCCCTGTGACATTTTAGGCAAAATGTTCAAATGAAAATTATAAACTATTACATCCAACCACTTCTGCCCAACCCTGTATTTGGGATATATTTATTCATACCACTTTTTCCCTCATGTCTCTCTTCTTCAAAGTCTAATAAAGTTGAAGTGGGGCTCTGGGGAAGACAGAACAGTGTAGCTGTCCTTTCAAGTCTGGGTCTTGGTCCTGTTGGCCCCAATGGCCCCATTCAAAGGAATAAATACTTCAGATGTTTTGCACTGTATAATATCACCATGTCTTAAAAAGTCCTCAATCTTGAGCAAATTTGGCTGCTTTCAGTTAGTAGCGATTTACTAATTTGTGTGGGAGAAGTTTTTGAGTTTGGAAGGGCTATTGGCTACTTAACTGTTCCATCAAATATGGTAAAATTACTCCTTCAAACTATAAAACAAGAAGAGAAGTGGTAGCTAGAGTGTGAGATTAGGTCAGCAGGTAAAATTTGGGACTGGCTGATGTCACTTTATTCTGACTGATATCACATGTGGGGTAGGAGCTAGTGACAGAGGAAAAAGGAGAGATTCCAAGGAGCAGCAAGTCAAGACAGAGTAAGCCCATGCTCATTAGTCTTTGCCAAGACAACCTCTCATTATCTCTACTTTAATTCTTAAAGCAACTAAAATACTTCAACACTATGGAAGGTACTAAAAATAGTACAATGGCCACTATGAACCACCTTAATTTAGCAGATTTAACATTTTCTCATATTAGTTCCAGAGTTCTCTGTTTTAAAATTTGGACAATAAAATACTTACATCACTAAAATCTTATATCTCTGTTATTTCACCCTCTCTTCCATGAATAGATTTTTACTTCTGTTATTTATGTTTAGATCCATAGATAATGAATAATATATTTAGTAAGATTAACAATTTGTAAGTATATCCTTCTTTTCATCATTTAGCATTACATTTGCAAGATGTACACATCTTCATGTAATATGAGGTCTGTCAAGAAAAAGTCCAGCCATTGTTAATATAATGAAAATGGTTCACGTGACATCACTGTAACCTGGCAGCCAAGGAGAGTGGACTGGAATGCATGTGTGTGAACAGTGACGACTCTACTGTACTGGTCAGGGGATGGTAGATGCTATTGAGTGAGCATGTGTATTGTGTGGCTGTTGCATTCAAAATGACTGAGCAAGTAGAGAAATGAATCTGCATGAATTTTTTTGGCAAAACATCAAATCACCCAGATCACTGAGCCCCCATATATCCCAAATTTGGCACTCTGTGGCTTCCAGATTTTCCCAAAACTCAAATCATCTTTGAAAGGGAAGCAATTTCAGGCTGTCGATGAGATTCAGGGAATACAACAGGGCAGCTGATGATGGTGATTTCAACAGAGAATTTTTCAGAGTGTTTTGAACAGTGGAAGAGACCCTGGGAGAACTGTGTGAGGTCCCAAGGTGCCTACTTTGAAGGGGACTGGGGTGTCATTGTCCTATGTACAATGATTCTTGTATCTTATATCTTTCATAAATGTCTCTATTTTTCATATTGCATGGCTGGATATTTCTGGACAGACCTAGTGCATATATATGCTGATATTCATTTAATATTTATAACATATAGATGAAGACATTGCTTATACAATATCATATTGATTAGACATTTTTTCATTTTTTAAATCATAAAAGCATTTGTTTGCTAAGTGTCCATCAGTAAATGAATGCCTTTTCATAAGGAACCAGGCAACCCTGCAACCTGAGCTGGTGACCTAAACTGGGCATTTTAAACTGAACCACAAGTTGGGCATCTCCAGAAGTAATCTATCAATGCAGTCTAGTTTTTATTTTTATTTTATTTTATTTATTTTTAAAAATTGTTCAAGTACAGTTTTCTGCTCTTTACCCTCATCGCAGCCCACCCCCCAGCCCTCCCCATGTCCCTCCCGTCTCCAACCCCCCTTGTTATTGTCCATGTGTCCTTTATGCTAGTTCCTGCAAACCCTTCTCCCCTTTCCCCTGAAATTCCCTCCTCTTTTCCCTCTGGTCACTGTCAGACTGTTCTCAATTTCAGGGTTTTTGGTTATATTTTGCTTGTTTGTTTGTTTTGTTGATCAGATCCCTGTTAAAGATGAGATCATATGGTATTTGTCTTTCATTGACTGGCTTATTTCACTTAGCATAATGCTTTCCAGTTCCATCCATGCTGTTGCAAAGGCTAGGAGCTCCTTCTTTCTTTCTGCTGCATAGAATTCCGTTGTGTAAATGTACCATAGTTTTTTTAATTCATTCATTTACTGATGGGCACGTAAGTTGCTTCCAGCACTTGGCTATTGTAAATTGTGCTGCTATGAACATTGGGGTGCATAGGTTCTTTTGCATTGGTGTTTCAGGGTTCTTAGGATATAATCCTAGCAGTGGAATTGCTGGGTCAAAAGGCAGATCCATTTTTAGTTTTCTTAGAAAATTCCATACTGTTTTCCATAGTGGTTGTACCAATCTGCAATCTCACCAACAGTGCACTATGGTCCCCTTTTCTCCACAACCTCTCCAACACTTGTTATGTGTTGCTTTGTTTATGATGGCCATTCTGACTGGTGTAAAGTGATATCTCATTGTGCTTTTAATTTGCATCTCTCTGATAGCTAGTGATACTGAGCATCTTTTCATGTGTCTCTGGATCCTCTGTATGTCCTCCTTGGAGAAGTGTCTGTTCAACTCCTTTGCCCATTTTTTAAATGGGTTGTTTGTCTTTGAGTGGAATGGTGTGAGTTCTTTATATATTTTGGAGATTAAACCCTTGTCTAAGGTATCATTGGCAAATATATTTACCCATACAGTGTGTTCTCTTTTTATTTTAATACTGTTTTCTTTAGCTATGCAGAAGCTTTTTATTTTGATAGGATCCCATTTGTTTATTCTTTCCTTTATGTCCCTTGCTCTAGGGGACAAGTAAGTGAAAATATTGCTGTGTGAAATACCTGAGATTTTTCTGCCTATGTTCTCCTCTAGGACTTTAATGGTGTCATGGCTTATATTTAAATCTTTTATATACCTTGAATTTATTTTAGTGTATGGTGTAAGTTGCAATTCAGTCTATTTTTTTAGGTGAGACTAGAAACTAAATGACTCTGAAATCATAATAAATTTCTATTAGCAGTTTATTCACAAGAGCCAAGTGCTAGAAGCAACTTAAATGCCCATCAATAAATGAGTGTATGAAAAAACTATGGTACATTTACACAGTGGAATCCTATGCAGCAGAAAGAAAGAAGGAGCTCCCACCCTTTGTGACAGCATGGGTGGAACTGGAGAAAATTATGCTAAGTGAAATAAGCCAGGTGGTAAAAGACAAATGCCATATAATCTCAACTATAAGTGGAACCTAATCAACAAAACAAAAAGCAAGCAAAATACAACCAGAGATATTGAAATAAAAAACGATCTGACAGTAACCAGAGAGGAGGAGGAAGAGGGATAATAGGGTATAATGGGGGGCATCAAGGAACATGTATGAAGGACACATGGACAAAGCAGGTGGGCTCGAGGGTGGGAGGAAGGGATGGGTGGGGTGAGGGGGCATTGTGGGGGGAAAATGGAGACAATTGTACTTGAACAACAATAAAGAGAGAGAGAGAGAGAGAGAGAGAGAGAGAGAGAGAAGAAAAGGCGTTCAGACTCTACCTGAGACTTTTTCTCAAAATAATATTTGATTTTTGAGGATGACAAACTTTTATTCAAAACCTAAGATTTTTTTCTATGACATGTTATTAGGGCATGTTATTGGCTCCGTGGAACATATTGATCTACTACTAAAAGTTGTAGCTCCATTACTAGACCAGAAGAGCCAAGTAGCAGGACTGTACCATGTAGGTAGCTTGTTAAAAATATCTAGGTAGGTCAAATGCTTTTTTTATTTACACTGTTTAGGAAAGACCACCAGAGGCAGTTTGTTTTCAGCTGGAGAGGCCAGCAATACATTTTCAATACTCTGTCCTGCCTCAGGAGTATATCAACTCTCCAACTCTATGTCAGGGATCTTAGTGTTTTCTATTTCCATAATATATCACACTGGTCCATTATCTTTATAATTTGATACTGATTGGATGTAGTGATAATGAAACAGCAAGTACTCTAGACTTATTTGTAACACATTTGCATGGCATAGGGTGGGCCATAGATTCAGCTAAATTTTAGGGGGCTTCTCTCTTAGTGAAAGTTCTAAGGGTCCAGTAGTGTGGAATATACCAAGATATCTCTTCTAAGGTGAAAGATAAATTGTTGCATCTGATCTCCCTTAAAACCAAAGAAGAGGCAACAGCATGGATGGAGCTGGAAAGCATTATGCTAAGTTAAACAAGCCAGGCAGTGAAAGACAAATACCACATGATATCACCTTTAACAGGAATTTAAACAACAAAACAAAACAAAACAAAAACTAGCAAAATATAACCAAAGACACTGAAATAGGGGATAGTCTCACAGTGGCCAGAGGGGAGAGAAGAGGGAATTTCAGGGGGGGAATGGGTAGGGATTACAGGAACAAATTTGGAGGACACATGGACAAAAACTAGGGGTGGGGGGTAATGGGGGGAAGGGGGGAGGGTTGGGTGGAGGGGCTGGAATGGGAGTAGGGGGGAGAAAACTGTACTTGAACAATGATTGAAATAAAAAAAAAAAAAGAAAAAAAAAACCCAAAGAAGAGGCAACACCTGCTGGGCCATTTTGGAACTTGGAGGCAACATATTCCTTATTTGGATTGTTACTACGGCCCATTTACAGAGTGAACCAAAAATTGGCTAGTTTTGGGTGGGATCCTGAACTAAAGAAGGCTCTGCAACAGGTCCAGGCCGTTTGCACAAGCTGCTCTGCCTGTTGAACCATATGATCCAGCAGATTCAATGATGCTCTGAAATATCAGTGGCAGATGGAGATACTCTTTGGAGACTTTGGCAAGCCCCTGAATGTGAATCACAGAACAGAGCTTTATGATTTTGAAACAAAGCCCTACCATCCCCTGCAGATAGCCACTTTCCTTTTGAGAAAGAGTTCATGGTCTGTTACTGAGCCTTCTCAAAGACTGAGCACTTGATGATGAACCTCCAAGTTGCCGTGCACTGTGAAACACCCATCATGAACTGGATTTTATCGGACTCACTAAGTCATAAATTTGGGCGTGCACAGCAGTCCTCCATCATCAAATGGAAGTGGAATATATGTGATCGGTCTCAAGGAGGTCCTGAAGACACAAGTAAGTAACATGGAGAAGTGGCCCAAATGACCATGGTCTCCATTCCTGCTGCACTGCCTTCTTTTCTCCCAGCCTGCACCTATGGCTTCATAGAGAGTTCTCTATGATCAATTGACAGAGGGAAAAAAGACTTGGGTTGGTTTACAGATTGCTCAGCACCTGAAATTGAATGGCTGCTGCACTACAGTCCCTTTCCAGGACATACTTGAAGGACAGTGGTGAAGGGAAATTTTCTCAATGAAGCAGAACTTCCAAGAGTGTACCTGTTTGTTCACTTTGCTTGGAAAGAGAAATGTCCAGGCATGCAATCACATGCAAATTCATGGGCTGTGGCCAGTGGTTCAATGGATGATAAGGCACTTGGAAGAAATATGATTGGAAAATTTGTGACAAATGAACTTTGGTAAGAAGTATGTGGATACACCTCTTTGAATGGGCAAGAAACATGAAGATACTTGTGTCCCAGGCGACTGCTCACCAAAGCATGACCTCAGCAAAGGAAGATTTTAATAATCAAGAAAATAGCATGACCTGTTCTGTGGATACCAGTCAGCATCTTTTCCTAGATGCTTACCCCTGTCTTTGCCCAATGAACTCATGAACAAAGTGGCCAAGGTGACAGGGATGGAGGTTATGCATGGACTCAGCAATGGTCTTCTACTCACCCAGGCTGACCTTATAGTAACTGCTGAGGACCCAAGCTGCCAGTAGCAGACACTAAGACTGAGTCCTCAGTATGGTCCCTCTCCCTGGGGTGATTAGCCACCTACCTGGTGGCAGGTTGGTGGTGATACTGGACTATTCCCTCTATGAAAGAAACAGAATTTTATTCTTGTGCTAGATATTCTATACATAGATTGTTATCCCCTGCATGCAATGCTTTTGCACAAACTACCGTCCATGAAGAAGGAGAATGCCTTGTATTCCACACACCATTGCTTCTGATCAATAAACTCACTTCATAGCAAAAGGAGTACAGCAACACACCTATACTCATGGAACTTTCTGTCTTAACACATTTCCTATCATTTTGAAGCAGCTGGTTTAATAAAATGGTTGAATGACATTTTGAAGACCTAGTCACAACACCAGATAGGAGACAACACCTTGGAGGGCTGGGGCAAAGTTCTCCAGAAGGCTGTATATGCTCAGAATCAGCATCCAATATATGGTGTTATTTCTTCCACAGCCAGGATTCACTGGTCCAAGAATCAATGGGAGGAAATGAGAATGGCATCACTTATTTTTACCCCTTGGAACCCACTAGCAAAATTTTTACCTTCTTTTCCTGCAGCCATGTAATCTAGGGACCTAGAGGTCTCCAGTGGCACAGCATGTTCATGTTTCTCTTGTGGTCTTGGACCTTGGCAGAAACTTGATTGGGCCCCAACGTTCTGTGCAAGAAGCCAGAATTGCTGTTGGGAGCCTTGGATTTTCTGCAAAGCTATAAATTCATGGCCTATGCAAGTGCAGTTCTCTCCCTCATTCTGAGGTCCTGCAGCTGCACAGCCTCTGGGCCAGAATTCTTTTCCTGCACATACCCGACCCACTGAGGAGAAGGTCTACTCTACTGTGACCCTGAGTTAATGGTCCAAGGTGTCTTTGAGGATTGGGGTTTGCTTGATAGCTGACATGAGCCAGACTCTTTAGAGACAAATCTGACACCAGGGTCCTCCAGGATCCCAGGCACTCAGCTGTTTCTCATTCCAAGACTCTTCTGCTGTCTGCAGTAGAACTCTCTAGAACCCTTGATACTGGACTTCCTCTGGAAAGAGTGGGCCTGGGCAGCTGTTCCTCAGGCCTGAATTCACCATTCTCTGAGCTACTCCTGATGCTCTGCACATGCCAGCCCATCCTCTCCCTGCTCCTATCGGCCTGCACTTATTGCCCCACACTCCCTAAGCCACATAGAGCACCCTGCGAGCTCCAGCTGCACCCTGTTTACCTTTCTGGGAAACCCCACCCTCCACCTACTCTGACCAGGACCTGGACTGTGGGCATTCTCCATAGTATTTTTTTTAAGGTGAATAATTTTAAGATGACCTTGATTTTTTTACAGTCTAGCAATATTAAGCCTTTGAATCACCAAACTAAAATAAAAACAAACTAACAAAATATTATACCTATGGTTTTATTCATTATCCCTTGAGGGGTCTTTCATAGTATGAAATGCCTTGATTTCCTAGAAGTGCTAACCTAGGAATTATTATGATAAAATGATGGCACAACAGAACATAATTTAAAAAGAAATGCTAGAAACCTTTCAGAGCCCAGTTCTTCTTGAATCTGGATTTGCAAATACCTATATGGGTTATGAAGTAGTTTTCACTCTAAACATCAATAATCATAAACAAATCATATAAAGTTGTTGTCTTTGTTCTTTTGTCAGGAAGAAAATAATTTCATTTGTCATTTATTCCATGTAGCTTCAGATATGTTTTCTCCCTTGTAATTATAATTCTTGAAAGATTTTCTGTATTCAACTATATTAAATTTCATCTTTGAAGTTATTTATGAAATTATAAATGAAGTTATTTTTAAAATTATACAATAAAATATTATAGCTCAGAACTGGAATTTACTTTCTCATACTTTGATAAATACATGAAAAAGAAAATACCAATAAGTATGATACTCAATTCTAGGTATGGTCCCTACCTATATTTTAAAGAAAATATACATTCTTTTTTTTTAAATTTTATTTTAATCATTGTTCAAGTACAGTTTTCTCCCCCCTACTCCCATTCCAGCTCACCCACCCAACCCTCCCCACTTCCCCCTGACATTCTTTTTTTTTTTTTTAAAGATTCTCTTTATTTATTTT